>NC_133459.1:114436750-115050000 GCF_048565385.1 Saimiri boliviensis | reverse complement strand
GAGCATCTTGTTGGCATCTGGTGAGAATCTTTTTGCTGTGTCATAACATGGCAGAGGGCATCACATGGCCAGCGGGCAAGAACATGCATGTCAGCTCAGATCGCTCTTCCTCTTCTTATAAAACCACTAGTCCCATCATAGAGGTCACACCCTGATAACTTTAATCCAAATTACCTCCCCAAATCCCCTACCTACATAAGCATTTGGGAATTAAGTTTCCCACATGAGACTTGGAGGACACATTCAAAACATATCACTAACTCTAACTCTCAGTTATTTATCTTATACCCCAGTTATTTGTGTATTCTTATTTTGGCACATATGAGTTAAACCACCATTAGTCATTATCACATGATTAACTTTGGTAATGACCACTCCTTTTTCTTGGATGCTATTCCCATCTTTACATCTTTTTTCTCTTTCTTCTCTTTTGTTTTCTTTTTTTTTCTTTTTTTGAGACAGAGTCTTACTCTGTCCCCCAGGCTGGAGTGCAGTGGTGTGACCTTGGCTCACTTTGGCTCACTGCAACCTCTGCCTCCCAGGTTTAAGCAATTCTCCTGCCTCAGCCACCGGAGTAGCTGGGACTATAGACGCGTCACCACGCCTGGCTAAATTTTTGTATTTTTAGTAGAGAAGGGGTTTCACCTTGTTAGCCAGGATGGTCTTGATCTCCTGACCTTGTGATTTGCCTGCCTTGGCCTCCCAAAGTGCTGGGATTACACATGTGAGCCACCGAGCCCGGCCTTTTTTTCTTTTTCTTTTTTTTTTTTAGCTCACTCTGTCACTCAGGCTAGAGTGCTTTGACACAATCTCAGCTCGCTACAACCTCCACCTCCCAGGCTCAAGTGATTCCCCCACCTCAGCCTCCTAAGTAGCTGGAACCACAGGTGCGTGCCACCACACTTGGCTAATTTTTTGTAGTTTTGGTAGAGATGAGATTTCACCATGTTGCCCAGGCTGGTCTCAAGCTCCTGAGCTCAGACAGTCCACCATCCTTGGCCTCCCAAAGTGCTTCTGGCTTCTAGCAATCATCCTCTTTCCTCAGCCTCTTGAGTAGCTGGGACTACAGGCATGTACCACCATGCCCAGCTAAGTTTTTTTTTCTTTTTTTTTTTTTTTTTTTTGAGACGGAGTCTTGCTGTGTCACCCAGGCTGGAGTGCAATGGTGTGATCTTGGCTCACTGCAACCTCCACCTCCCAGGTTCAAGCAATTCTCCTGCCTCAGCCTCCTGAGTAGCTAGGACTACAGGTGTGTGCCACCACCCAGCTAATTTTTGTAGTTTTAGTAGAGACAGGGTGTCACTGTGTTGGTCAAGCTGGTCGAAACTGCTCACCTCGTGATCTGCCTGCTTCAACCTCCCAAAGTGCTCGGATTATAGGCGTGAGCTGCCATGCCTGGCAGTATATATTTTTTTAATAGAGATGAGTTCGCTGTATTTTTGTAGAGACAGGGTCTTGCTGTGTTACTCAGAATGTTTTCTAACTCCTGGTCTCAAGTGATCATTTTGCCTCGGCCTCCCAAAGTGCTGGGATTATAGGCTTGAGCCACCACCACACTTGGCTGCAGAGTATCTTAAATCCGTGGAATAGGGATTATATTTTATGTCTGTTCCTTACTGGTTCCTAGCTGAGTTCGGAATACAAAGCAGGTGCCCACTTCTTATTTATAAGTTAAGATTGCAATGTTACCTCCTGAGGACTGCTGAGTCATTACACAACCATCCAAAACACTGGTTAATATATAACTTAATAACTTGTTGGCTCCTTCAGGTGTAAGCCAAAAATACAATTCTAGTCCACATCAGCCCACAAAAGATGATTAAATGTTGGCAAGTGCTGCTCTTAAAATACATACATTTTTAATCCAGTTTATTCATTCAGCAAATATCTGTTGAGTGTCTGCTGTGTCCTTGGCTCTGAGGAGACAGCAGAGAGACAGGCAAAGTCCACGCCTTGAAAATCATGTTTTCTCTGCTTGAGTTTCGTCATCCAACGAATTCAGAAAAAGTCAGAATGATTGTTCTCAGGTCTTTTGCTTAACCAGAACCACATGTGCCCAAGGACAGACGCACAACCAGCCTTGCCTTTCTGTGATGGAACTCATCTGTGCTTCCAGAATAAACTCCAAACATCTGAGTCTACAAGGTTCTCTTCACATAGAATGTCTGACAACTAGGTTGGAAAACAGGGCTCTCACATTCTATGTTGTAGTCAGTAGCCTGCTTTTAGGAAATCAGTAAAGCAGCTTTATCCAGAAAACCTTTTTTTATATGGTCCTTTTCTGTCTTACCTGGCTCTGTCTCGCCGAGCTCACCAGTCATCTTCTCCAGGAAGCCTTCTTTGTCCTCCTACTCCGTCTGGTTAAATACACACTTCTGCTAGGTGCGGTGGCTCATGCCTGTAATCTCAGCACTTTGAGAGGCTGAAGCTGAAGCGGGCGATCATTTGAGGTCAGGAGTTCAAGACCAGACTAGCCAACATGGTGAGACCCCCCCCCACCCCCACCCGCCTCTACTAAAAACACAAAAATTAGCTGGGCGTGGTAGGCGCCTGTAATCCTAGCTACTTGGGAGGCCAAGGAAGGAGAATTGCTTGAACCTGGGAGACGGAGGCTGCAGTGAGCCAAGATTGTGCCACTGCACTTTAGCCTGGGCAACGGAGTGAGACTCTGTCTCAAAAAAAAAAACCACAAAAACCCAGAAAACAAACACACACTTCTGGGATCTCATGACTTTTATTTTTTAATCTATATCATAAAACTTAATGCCCTGTATTATAATTGACTGTATGCTCGGTAGATTTAAAGGCTAATTATTGAATTACTGTGATTACCGTAATAAAAGAAAATTAGAAGGGAGAGGGTGTGGTGACATTGGGAACAATTCTCCCCACAGCCCATTTTTTAGAGTCAGACCCATTTGTGTCAAACCCAGCAACACTAATTATTAGTTGTGAAGCTTCGAGCAAGTTACTTAATTCAGTTGGGTCTCTTGTCCCTGGCGCTAAGCATTTGCTTAATGAAAGAATTATAATCATTATTAGAAGCGTAATTAATTATGATAGCATGACCCTGGGCAGGCACTGTTTTCAGCACTTTTTACAAATTTCCCTGTAATCTAGCATAACCCTGTGAGGTGAGTCATGTTATACTGTATCCCTTCTACAGATAAAAGTGAGGATGATCTACCCAGGTTACTCAGAGAGGCTCCAGGGTCCATTCACTTACCTATTACACCCTGCTGCTTATTGCTGGCTGCAAGGGAGAATGGGGGAGAGAGACAAGGATAAGCTGAAAGAACCCCTTGCTCCCGTCGAGAAAAGTATCCTTCACCACTCGTATTTCATTTACTGGAAATTATCCCACCAATATCTCAGGAGTGCTGGTCTTCAGTCTAACATTCCTTCTGTGATGTTCTGAATGTTTGTGTCGCCTCAAAATTCACATTGCAATGTAATCCCAAGGTGACGGTCTTTGAGGGGTGATGAGGTCATGCAGGTGGTGCCCTGTGAATGGGATTAGTGCCTTATAAGAAGAGGTAGGAGACCTAGCTTGCCCTCTGCATTCCATAAGAGGATACAACACGACGCTGGCAGTCTGCAACGAGGGAAAAAACCTTCATCGAACACTGGATCTGCCGGTCCTTGATCTTGGACTGCCCAGCCTCCAAAACTATGAGTAGTAAATGTTTGTTGTATGAGCCTATCAGTCTATGGTGATTTGTTAGTGAAATCTGTGCTAACTAAAACAGAAATTGGTACTGAGAAGTAGAGTGCTGCTGTAACAATTACCTAAAAATGTCAAAGCAGCTTTGGAATTGGAAGTTTCAAAGTGCTTGCTAGAAGAAGCTGAGATTGTCATGACAGGATATTTAAAGTCAATTCTGGTGAAGGCTCAAAAAAGTAAGAGAAGAGCTCTAAAGGAAGCTTTTATCTTTTTTTTTTTTTTTTTTTTTTTGGATGGAGTCTTGTTCTGTCACTCAGGCTGGAGTGCAGTGGCAAAATCAAAATCTTGGCTCACTGCAACCTCCACGTCCCCGGTTCAAGCAATTCTCCTGCCTAAGCCTCCAGAGTAGCTGGGATTATAGGCATGAACCACCACACCTAATTTTTTTTTTTTGTATTTTTATTAGAGATGAGTGTCACCATATTGGCCAGGCTGGTCTCGAACTCCTGACCTTGTGATCCGTCCACCTTGGTCTCCCAAAGTGCTGGGATTACGGGCTTGAGCCATCGCACCTGGCCTGGAAGCTTTTATCTTAGAGAATACTTAAGTAGTCATGGACAGAATGTTGGTAGAAATAAGAAGGATAAAGGCCATTTTGATGAGGTGTCAGAAATGAGGAACATGTTATCAGACAATAGCAAAAAAGATGATGCTTATTATAGAATGGTAGAGAATCTGGTTGAATTGTGTTCATGTTCTAGTGTTCTAGTTCACAAATTCTAGTGGAAGGTAGAATTTGTGAGTGATAAAACAGATATTTAGCTGAGGAGATATCTTTTTAAAATTTTATTTATTTATTTTTTCCCAGCATGCTAGCATCAAAGCTGAGGAGATATCTAAACTAAGTGTGGAAGAAGTGGTTTTGTTCCTCCTAACTGCTAACAGTAAAATATGAGAACAGAGAAATGACTTCAAGATGGATTTTTTTTTTTTTTTGAGATGGAGTTTTGCTCCTGTTGCCCAGGCTGGTGTGCAGTGGCATGCACTCAGGTCACTGCAACATCCCCCTCCTGCATTCAAGTGATTCTCCTGCCTCAGCCTCCCAAGTAGCTGGGATTACAGGCATGAACCACCACACCCAGCTAATTTTTGTGTTTTTTGTAGAGATGGAGTTTCACCATGTTGGCCAGGCTGGTCTTGAACTCCCGAGGTCAAGTGATCCACCCACCTCAACCTCCCAAAGTGCTGAGATTACAGGCCCTGCAAAGATGGAATTTTTTAAGTAAAAGGAACTAGAACATTATTATCTGAAAAATTCTCAACCTATCTATATTGCAAAAAAAATATAAAAAGCACATTTGGAAGAGGACACTCGGGGTGTGGCAAGAAATCTTAAATAAGATTAGGAGTGAACCATGAACTTAATCAGCTCCCCGCAGAGTAAACCACAGTTTAACTTGAAGGGGAAGGAGAGGAAAGGAAGGAAGGAAGGAGTCAGACTTCTTGGATTTTACAGGACAATACCTTAGAGCTTTTTTTTTTTTTTTTGAGACAGAGTTTCGCTCTTATTACCCAGGCTGGAGTGCAATGGCGCGATCTCGGCTCACCGCAACCTCCGCCTCCTGGGTTCAGGCAATTCTCCTGCCTCAGCCTCCTGAGTAGCTGGGATTACAGGCACGTGCCACCACACCCAGCTAATATTTTGTATTTTTAGTAGAGACGGGGTTTCACCATGTTGACCAGGATGGTCTCGATCTCTTGACCTCGTGATCCACCCGCCTCGGCCTCCCAAAGTGCTGGGATTACAGGCTTGAGCCACCGCACCCGGCCCACACCATTTCTTTCTAAAATAATTACACAAATACCTCTCAGAACGGTGGGGTCAGTAAAGAAGATGACCCTCTGCTGAAAATGACTCCCCACTTTTCCCCCACCCATAGTAACCGCAGTAGCTAGGATTGTATATTTTGACCCCCCCCCCACTAAGTTTAGCTGATTAGAAGTCTGAAGATGGCCCAATCGATTCTCTTACATGGGCATTTGAAGTTGACATTCTTGTTTGATCACTTCAACTGAGGTCTTGTAAATGTAGAAGCAAGAAGGTGGTCCTTTGCCATCTTGTATATAGAAAAACAGAGAAAGCAGATTTATAGTTAGGTTGCAGGTTCTGGCTTCCTCAATAAAAACCCAATATAAAATTAGCTCAAACGAGATCTAACTATGTTTCCCTCTTAAAAGATTCTGGGGCTAAGCAATTGGGTCAGGACTAATCATCACATTAGCGCCACAGAGTTAGGGACCCAGTCTCTTTTCACTTTGTTGTGCTGCCATTCTTTACCTGTAATTCCCCTGCTGGGTTAAAGACGACGACTTTAACTGCTGCTATCTTCTTCACACCCAGGCAATAAGGAGAGAAAAAGAGGAAAGGAGGCACCCATTCCTTCCTAATCCTTCTATTAATAAGGACACATGCACACGTATGTTCATTGCAACACCGTTTACAATAGCAAAGACCTGGAGCCAACCCAAATGCCCATCAGTAATAGACTGGACAAGGAAAATGTGGCACATATACACCATGGAATACTATGCAGCCATAAAAAACGACAAGTTTGTTGTCCTTTGTAGGGACATGGATGAATCTGGAAACCATCATTCTCAGCAAACTGACACAAGAACAGAAAATCAAACACCACATGTTCTCACTCATAGGTGGGTGTTGAACAATGAGAACACATGGACACATGGAGGGGAGCATCAGACACTGGGTCTGTTGAGGGGGACTAGGGGAGGGACAGCGGGGGGTAGGGAGGTTGGAGAGGGATGACATAGGGAGAAATGCCAAATATAGGTGACAGGGGGATGGAAGCAGCAAAGCACATTGCCATGTATGTACCTATGCAACAATCCTGCATGATCTGCACATGTACCCCAGAACCTAACGTGCAATAAAAAAAAAGAAGAGTGTAACCTGGAAGTTGTATATATCATTTCTGCCCATATCACATTGGCTAGAGCCTAGTAAATGCCTACAATTAGCAGCAAAGGAGGCTTGGAAGTGCATCTGTGAGCTAAGTGGCTAAGTGTTCAGCTAAAACTCTCTTTTCAGAGAAAAAGCGGGAAGCGTGACATCACAGGTGCAACCGTCAGCTTCTGCTCATCTCCACAGATAAAGCTGGTCTCCAGGAAGTGAGCATGAAGTCAAGGCTGACAGTAAAAGCAGCTGTGAGAGACCTGGGGCTTCCCAGAGACAAGGACAGCAATACTGGTTCCTGCTGGCATCCAGTTCTTGGCTTCTTTTTTTTTCTTTTATTATTATTTTTTTAAAGATGGGGTTTTACCATGATGGCCAGGCCAATCTTGAACTCCTGACCTCAGGTGATCCACCCAAGTGCTAGGATTACAGGCATAAGCCACTGCGCTCAGCCGAGTTCTTGGGTTCTGTCCCTCACTGAGACTCAGAAGCCTTCCTTTGTGTATCATAAATTCCCGGCTTTGCATAAGTCAGCCCAAGTGGCCTTCTGTTGCTTGAGATCAAAACGTCTTGTAGAATACAGTCAAACTCATTATATGCTCCTGGAGGGCAAGGATCACATTTATTCCTGACCCAGGGTTTAGGTAGCGCCAATGCTCAGTAGATAAATACTGATTTGACTTAATGTATTGCTTCCTTTTGTAGTTGGATGCATTTACTATCTGTCTCCATCATTTTTTGCCAATTAGAGAATGTAGGCTTCCAAATTGCCTCAAAAAAAAAAAAGAGAAGGTGGAGTCATGAGGAGATCAAGGAATGTCTCAATTTGAGAACTAAAGAGGAAAATACTAACACTTTTGGCACAGCTCTTCCCTGAAATCTGTCAGCACTCAGGAAGGGGCCAGCAGCAGTAATGAAACAGCAATCTTCATGGCACTGTCAGGCAAATCAGGAGGGCTACAGGGGCCTGCTTCTCTCTCCTGTGTGGACAAATGCTTGTGGCTGTGAGTTAAATACCAATGCAATCAGGTCACCCTCAAATGAAACTGCTCTAGCCCAGACTAGGAGAACAGTCTTGCATGAAACTTTTTTTCTGGTGTTTTAAATTTAACCAGCTGGAAAGAAGTAACATTTTATTAAATCTTTTTGGCCAGGGGCGGTGGCTTACACCTGTAATCCCAGCACTTTGGGAGGCCAAGGCAGGCAGATCACCTGAGCTCAGAAGTTCAAGACCACCCTGACCAACATGGCAAAACCCCGACTCTACTAAGAATACAAAAATAAGCCAGGCATGCTGGTGCACACCTGTAATCCCAGCTACTCAGGAGGCTGAGGGAGGGAGAATTGCTTGAATGTGGGAGGCAGAGGTTGCAGTGAGCTGAAATCGTGCCACTGTGCTCCGGCCCGGGCAACAGAGCAAAACTCTGTCTCAAAAAACAAACAAACAAACAAAAACAAAACTTTTTAAAATGAAAGATCAGCTTTTTTTTTTTTTTTGAGACGGGGTTTCGCTCTTGTTACCCAGGCTGGAGTGCAATGGCACGATCTCGGCTCACGGCAACCTCCGCCTCCCAGGTTCAGGCAATTCTCCTGCCTCAGCCTCCCGAGTAGCTGGGATTACAGGCACGCGCCACCATGCCCAGCTAATTTTTGGTATTTTTAGCAGACATGGGGTTTCACCATGTTGACCAGGATGGTCTCGATCTCTTGACCTCGTGATCCACCCGCCTCGGCCTCCCAAAGTGCTGGGATTACAGGCGTGAGCCACTGCGCCCAGCAAGATCAGCTTTTTTAATGGGAAATCTGCATTGTATCAAGGGATGAAAAATAATGCTCGACTAGTTCATGTGATACAAAGGCCAGCACAACACTACCCAAATACATGCTTTTGTTGATGATCTTTGACAGAAAATAAAGCATGGGATTTTGAGAAGCCTTGTCTAACAAGGGCTTTTAAGCTGCATTCTGTGGTATCATAATAAAAACTGTAGGGTTCATGTGAAACCAAATAATTTTACATGTCAGCCTGGCATGTAGAAGCTATTCAGCTAGTTCTTGTTGAATGAGTATATTTCAAACTGATGCTGAAAAAATAGTCTAGAAACGTCTTTATGTAATACATTTACATTTGACTCGCAAAACATACAGAATTTGTTAATGAATACCAAAATTAGCTTCACATACACTGGGAAGGAAATCAAGACTATTGGGGAGGGACAGGGGTAGAAAGGGAGGTGCATGGTGTAAGAGTGGGAGCCAGGGAGCTTTTAAAGTACAAAGACCTCAGAGTTGTAAATTACCACATTGCTGCCTTCTGCTTTATACCAAGCTGGTCCAACCTGGGGTCTGCGGGCTACATGCAGCCCAAGACAGCTTTGAATGTGGCTCCACACAAATTTGTAAACGTTCTTAAAACATTATGAGACGTACGCTTGAGCTTTTTTTTTTTTTTTTTTTTTTTTTTTTTAACTCATCAGCTATCTTTAGTGTTAGTGTATTTTACGTGTGGCCCAAGACAATTCTTCCAATGTGGCCCAGGGAAGCCAGAAGACTGGCCACCCCTGCTGTATATATTACAGTGTATAATTTTTACAGTGCTAAAGAGTCTTAATATTTCTATAATTTTAGAGAAGGGTCACTGAGGACACCATGCTGCTTAGAGCATTTTTTATCCTTTACTCATTTAAGAATATTTTTTCAGATCCTATGTTTCTGAGTCATTTTTTGAAAATGATATATTCATTTACCTATATTAAATTAGATGATGCTGTGATACCAGTCTTTCCCAAACAAATATCTTTGCTTCAGAGGTAACTAGTTCAGCCCAACCCCAGGTTCAATGAGTCACTAAGAGGACTCACAGGACTCAGCATAAAGTTACTCTCATGACTATGATTTATTTCAGCAAAAAGAGAAAAGGCATTTAGGGTGAAGTCTGGGGAAAATCAGGCATGAGCTTCTAAGGCTCCTGTCAGTAAAGTCACAGAGATAAACCTAACCCCCAGCAGCGAGTTCTATATGTGAAAAAAAGGTATGAAATGTTGCCAACCAAGGGAGCTTGTTAGAGGCTCGGTGCCGAAGGTTCTTCCTGGAGCCTGGTCATGTAGACAGCCCCAAGCTGGCACATTCTGGCCTCCCAGAAGAAAGCAGGTGTTCAGCACAAACTACATTGTTTGCACAAACGGTCTGGCACAATGAGCCACTCTTATCAGTTAATGGTGGGAACGCTCGCAAAATCTCAGTTCTCTCCCAGATACCAGCCAAGGGCCAACCTTGCAAGCAGGCCTTTTCACAGGTAGTAGTTTGGGCCTGCTACGTTAATTATTTTCTGCACCACACCATCAACAGAATATCAATAATCATGACAGTGACAATTACGAGTTCGATGGGGTTCTTTTTTTCCCCAAAGCTGATGTTTAGTCCCTTTCGTTATCATGAAATTAACATTTATGGAGCCCTTATCACAAGCCAGGCACATGATTTAAATCATTTAATGTTTACAATAAACGGGTCCTGTTTTTGTCACAAATTGTACAGATGAGAACATTTAGATCCAGCTGAATGAGTTCAGTAACTTGCCTAAAGTTTCACAACTAATAACTGGTAATGCTAAGACTGGACCACGAGGGCCTAACTCTAGAATATTGGTGCTGGGAGGTTCTCAACAGTTTCAACACGCACCTTCCCTTTCTTTTCTAAATATAGTCATCAAAAAGTTACACATTCATTCATTCATTCATACACACACACACACACACACACACACACACACACACACACACCTATATCTCCCCATATTGACAGAACACAAATACAACATTATATTAACCTGGTGCACTCTGGCCTTCCAATATCTGTTGCGATGATTGACTAATTAAGCATAACATCTGAATGTCTACTGTTTAAGTACTGCATCCTTAAAACATCTACATCATGTCAACTTCCGAAATTCAGTAGGACCCCAGTGAAAGAAAACCTAGGCAAGCCTCACCAATAAGTGCTTTAAACACGTGTCCATTTGTACTTTTTTTTTTTTTTAGCGTTTTTTGAAGTTGAGAAGACTGAATGTCATATTTGAAATAATGCACGTATTCATTACCAACAATTTTTTTGAGTCTTTACAATGTGCAGAGAACAGAATTACTGCTCTCTTTTCAGAGTCATCAGCAGCTCTGCCAGAGCTGCCCTAGAAAATTTGGCCAGGGTTCTTGCTCTTGCTGTCTGGTCAATCCAGCAGGGTTGATCTGGGAATAAAAGCTCAATAGGTGCCGCCAGTTTTTCCGTCAGAATGCAAGGGAGATAGGCTTCTATATCTAAGTGATCTGCCCTCAACGGATTATTCAAGACAGCTGCTCAACAAAAGAAACCATTTCTAGCTCTCTGCACATAAAATAAAATTTTTTATAACTTCAAAAAATTAAAATAAAATAAAGCCAAGAGCCATGAACAATTGAAAGCATCTGATGCCTGCCTGGTGTTCCCAGTTCCTGCTGGAGCTCAGCTTCAGCCCAGGTGAGGCCAGACACTGTTGTCATGCAACAGGCTTAGCCAAACATGTGGATCTGATTTGTCAGAAAGTTAAACTGGGGACTCCAGTGCCTTTTGAAAGACGTAATCTGCTCCAGAGACCTTGCAAAGGGCATGGCTGACCTTGCATCTGTTGTGAAACTGGTAATACCCTCAAGGCAGGGAGGAAAGCAAGTTTTGACAAAGCATAATTGAGAAGCTGCAGGGAAACCAGAGTGGAAAAGATTCCAGAAAGTATAAAATATAAGAGGATAATGGTAACTGATTACTTCTTTGCAATTGATTCTTTCAGGACGCTATCCCAAGGTGATAATAAGACCTAATACTTACTACGCATTGCTGTTTTTTTTTTCAAAGTGCTCTCACATATATGATCTCACATCCTCTTCACAGCAGCCTGAGAAGGAGGCCAGATCCGCATTATTATGCCCATTTCACAGATGTGACATAAGCACAAAGATAATGTGACTTTTCCAATATCTTGGGACTACTGCCTTGTCTTTTAATCTTGGTCAGTGCTGCCCAATCTTTAATGTGCAGACAAACCACTTGGGGGTCAGTAGCTTCAGTAGGTCTGGGTGGGCTCAAGAGTCTTCATTTCTAACAAGCTTCCAGCTTATACAATAAGAAATCAGAATGCAGAATGCATTACTTTTAAATTGATCATTTTTTTTCTTATTGTGAAAAAAAGCCTGTATTCACAAAGAGCATAAAATTCCACAGATGCTTAAAAATATTATTACAGTGCAAATACCATGTGACCTACTACCTGGGTAAGAATTAGAACGTTACCTGAAGGATTCTCCCTCATGGCACCTCACCCCCACTAGCCCTCTTTCAACTCCCAGGAGAAAACACTGTCTTGGCTCTTATAATAATGATTTTTCTAGCTTTTCTTTAGGAAATGAATTTTTTGAAGAATTTTTTTGTTGTTGTTTCCCTGGTCTCTGATACTGTGAAATCACCAGTATTTCACACCTGAAAACGGTACATAGGCCAAAGAGATAGATCTTATCTCATGAACTCTTTAGCAGGAGAAAATCCCCTAGAGGAGTCCAACTGGGGCCTGCTTTGCAAAAGTGTTCAGAAAGAGAGGGTATCACCTGCATAAAATACTAACTTTAGGAATGGGGTGTCCTGGAGACAAGAAATGGACCCTGGCTCCTTGCTACTATATCAAGTCAATATTTAACAAATCAGTTATAGTCATTCAAAGTCTAATTCTGATGGCGGGACAGATAAGAAATGTCAGTATCCTGGCCAGGTGCAGTGGCTCATGCCTGTAATCTAAGAATTTTGGGAAGCCGAGGCTGGTGGATCACTTGAGGTCAGGAGTTTGAGACCAGTCTGACCAACATGGAGAATCCCTGTCTCTACTAAAAATACAAAATTAGTCAGGTGTGGTAGCATATGCCTGTAATCCCAGCTACTTGGGAGGCTAAGGCAGGAGAATCACTTGAACCCAGGAGGTGGAGGTTGTGGTGAGCCAAGATTGTACCACTGCACTCCAGCCTGGGCAACAAGAGCGAAACGCCATCTCATAAATAAATAAATAAGTAAGTAAATAAATAAATGTCAGTATCCAGAAGAGATAATGAAACAGATGAGGAAGGCGTTGTTACATGTTCTGTCTGCCTTAGGTAGTCTTGCTTACAGTGTTTCCTGTGCCTTTCATTTGATGAAATCATCAAGCCTGATTTTCGAGAAAATAAAATTTCCTAAGACAACTGCCTATAAATGCAAACTTTACTTTGTTCAGCCCCCACGCCGATTAAAAGTTGGACTGGCAGCATTTTCATAGGGGCAAGAGCATAAGACCTCCCCAGTGGTTGTACTTAGCACCAGGTGCCTAGGAAGTCTTGATGTAATAAACAGAAGGATGGCAATTTCCCAGATAGCTTGTGACTAGGCCTGGGAACTTATCAGAGAAGAAAGCCAAAAAAGGCTCCTGCTTCTCTAGAAACCGACCCTCCCTCATGCAGTCTCTACTATGTGTGTAACAGTTAACTACTGCTGTGTAACAAATTGTCCCAAAATGTAGTAGCTTAAAACAACAACCTACCATTTCTCATGATTCCTTGATTTGGCTGGGAGGTTATGGTGCTGGTCTCCCCTGGCATACTTTGGCTGAGGGCCAGCTGGGCTAGAAGGACCAACATGGTTTGACGCACAGAGTTGACAGTGGGTGCTGGCTCTTGCGTGGGGTACCTTGGATTTCCTCATTCTTAAATGTTAGACCCAGGGTTGCGAAATATTCCAGATTTTAATGAGCCTCAGTTGTTAAACCACTGGTAGCTTGAAATCAGCCATGGTGGGAAAACTTTTACCACAAAAACATCATCAAATGCTGTAAATCAAGGCTCTTTCTGTGGAGTACTGGTTTACCGAAACACTACTGCCTACATCTGTGTGTGCCTTGTAGAGCCCTGCACCACGTGGCTGCTCGGTATGTCTGTTAAATTGAGTCCTCAGTTAAGAGGCAGACAGTTGCAAACAATGCTGAAGTCTTAGGGTCAAAAAATATACAAACATTTATAAAATTAGAGGACTAGATCCAAGATAGCTGAATTTCTTTTGGGGATATGGCATGATCAACACACACACACACACACACACACACACACACACACACACACACACACTTTCTCTCTCTCTCTCTCTCCCTACATATTGTAAACAGCATCAGCTGCGTTGTTGATTTAAACTGTTACCGTTTTTGGATGGGGAGTTTCTGACTCTGACATAGTGTATGATTATACAGTTCTATCCTGAAATAGAAATGTAATCATCTAGTTTCCCACAGGGCAGGAGTCCATGAAGCAGTACTGATGTGTCTGAGAGAGAGAGATGAAGGTGAAGAAGAGACAGGGCGTAAAGAAGCATGCCTCTCCACGTATCTTTCTTTCTGTCTTCACTGTGTTGTCTGTGTTCTGGCATACTTTGACTTGCGCCTTTCCGTGGCTCCACGTATCTCTGTCTCTTCTGCCGTTGACTAGAGTAGCTAGTTTGCCTAGTGTTCTCCGAAATTGTTTCGGTCCCCCTCAGATCTCTGTCCTGGTGAAAGAGGAGTGTGCATAGCAAGCTTGGTGAGCTGCCTTTTCTGCATAGTTTGCTGTAGTTCTTGGTTAAGCGTTCTCCAGGGCCCTGGACGGCCCTGACCCACTCGCTGCATTTCTAGGACTTGTTTGCATCCAGAAAATGACTAATCAGGTCCTTCGGACTTCTTATGGTACCATCCCAGGTATCTGCTTTGCTTCTTCCACTGCCTTTTTTTTTTCTTTTTCCTTTTTTGACTGACCAGAGAAAAGTAAGGAACAAAAGTAAAGCATGTAAACACAGTCTCTCCATTTTTAGTTGTGTTTCAAAACAGCCTCCTGTGCTGCTGCCTTTCCTTCCTTTGCCCGTCCTTAAATGTTAGCACTCCGCAACGTTTTATCTTCTGACTTCTGACTCCTTTCACTTACTGGGTGGTCCTGGGTGACTTAATCCACACACAGTTACTGAAACTGATGGCCCAAGCCAGACAGCCCAGATCCACGTACTCACTTACCTACTGGACATCTCTCCTGGAGTGTCCCATAAGTTCTCAATGCTTACAGTCTGATCAAAACTCAATGCCTATTTCCTTCAACCTCAATTAATGGGAGTCATCCTAGACATCTTCTCCCTCACCTTCAGACAAATCCTATGGAGTCTACCTGTTTCAGTTCTCCATTGCTGTATAAATACTACCCTGAGGCCGGGTGTGGTGGCTCATTCCTATAATCCCAGCACTTTGGGAGGCTAAGGTGAGTGGATCATTTGAAGTCAGAAGTTGCAGAACAGTCTGGCCATCATGGTGAAACCCCATCTCTACTAAATACAAAAATTAGCCACGTGGTAGTGGAGCACACCTGTAATCCCAGCTACTCAGGAGGCTGAGGCAGGAAATTCACTTCAGTCTGGGAGGCGGAGGTTTCAGTGAGCCAAGATCGTACCACTATACTCCAGTTTGGTGACAGCAAGATTCCATCTCAAAATAATAAACAAATAAATTAAAATTTAAATTTAAAAACTACCCTAAAACTTAGTGGCTTAGAACAACAATGATTTATTATTTCTCATGATGCCATGGGTTGTCTGGGTATTCCTCGGTTAGTTTCCACTGGGCTCCTTAATGTGCCTGCATATAGGTAGTGACAGCTGGGCTGGAAGCCCTAAGAGGGCCTCCCTCCCTCATGCGTCTGTCAGTTGATGTTGGGGAACGGTTGCTGGCTAGAGAGCCTCCGTCCTTCTCCCCGTAGCTTCTCATCTTCACTAGGCCAGACTGCCTTCCTCGTATTGGAGTCTCAGGGCAGCTTTCCAAATGAACGAACGCAGAAGCTGCCAGGCCTGTTAGGCCGAAGCTTCAGGACGCTTATGTCATGTCTGCTGCATTGTATTTGTCAAAGCAAGTCACAAGGCCAACCCAGATGCAAGAGGGTGGAAAAACGAACTTCACTCCTCCATGGGCGAAGCAGCAAGGTCACAAAGCAAGGGAGCGTATGAAGTGGGATGGGAGGAATTTATGAGCATAAAATAAACTACCACAGTAGCACATGAAGGCATATGGAATTTGTTCTGTGTCAAGTTCTATCTCGATATGACCTATGTTTTAGGATGATAACTCTGGTGATTTGTGAATATGAGTTAAAAAGGTCAGAGATTAGATATAGGAAGTCCAGTAGGGAGTACATTTCAGTAGGCTGGGCAAGAAGGAAGAGGGCATTGTGCATAGGCTAGGGATGGGGAGTGCGTATGCAGAAATGCACATGAGATATTTCTGAAGTAGAATTAGAAAGAGCCCAGTGTTTACTAGATGATCTGTACCAGCAGAGTTGATATAGGGAGATCTGAGTAAGTTATTAGCAAGAGATAATCCGCCAACAAATAGATACTCAAATATTTGACTAGTGAGGAACCTAAAATCTTTTTTGGGATAAAGGAAAACCTAGTGCAAAAAAAAAAAAAAGAGAAGATTCTAGTGAACTATGCACCTTTACTTCATCTGATTACAGAACCTCCCTTTCTTTCTTTCTTTTATTTTTTAGTTTTTTTTTGAGATGGAGTCTTGCTTCTGTTGCCCAGGCTGGAGTACAGTGGCGCCATCTCAGCTCACTGCAACCTCTGCCTCTTGGATTCAAGTGATTCTTGTGCCTCAGCCACCCGAGTAGCTTGGAATACAGGCATGTGCCACCATGCTTGGCTAATTTTTGTATTTTTTGTAGAGACAGGGTTTCAACATGTTGGCCAGGCTGGTCTCAAACTTCTGACCTCAAGTAATGTGCTCACCTTGACCTACCAAAGTGCTGGGATTACAGGCGTGAGCCACGGTGCCTGGCCTCTTTCCCTCTTCTGAACACACATTGTACTTATCATCTGTCTTGTTCCTTGTACATGTATTAATATACTGCCTTCTATTGTTTTGTTTTGTTTTTTTTTTGAGACAGGGTCTCTCTTTGTTGCCCAGGCTGGAGTACAGTGGCAGCCTCGACCTCCTAGGACCAAGCCATTCTCTTGCCTCAGCCACCTGAGTAGCTGGGGTTTCAGATGTGCACCACCACACCTGGCTAATATTTTGTAGAGACAGGGTCTCACTTTGTTGCCCAGTCTGGTCTTGAACTCTCGACCTCAAGCAATCCTCCCACCTTGGCCTCCTAAGGGGCTGGGAGTAGAGACATGAGCCACTGTACTGCCCTTCTATTATTATTTAACCTTTTTATTTGTGTTCACCTTATTTTCCTTGCTAGATTTTAAATCTGTGAAGGGTCTAATAATGTGAGCCCACTCAGGAAATTCACAGAATATGCTCTGTGCCATGTTAGAAGGAAACAAATGGGAAGGGGACTTTTGTTAGAGAAAACACAAAAGAGATTAGAGTTGAGGTGGAGTCATTTTTAAAAACACACATAAGACGGCGAGTCTGCACGAAGAAGATTCCTGTCTCTACAAAACATTAGCCAGGTGTGGTGGTGCACATCTGGGCCCCAGCTACTCAGGTAGCTGGTGGGGTTCACACTCTGGACTCTTGGTTTACTGAAATTCTTTTAGTTTATTCCGCTATCTCATAAGAAAAATGAAGCAAATCAAGTCACACTTCGAATCGACTGAGGAGCTATTGTTGTAGAAAGGAACCCGATAAATGGCTTCATCAGGTGTGTGTAAATCTGGACTTACATAGAGTATATACGTTTTTTGGCAAGGTTAGGGTGAGCTACTATGTTCTTTCAGGGAAGTAAAGATGTTTTAAGGAATATGAAGGAGGCCTTTGTTCATTCCTTTGATGGGTATTTATTCAGTGCTTCTCTGTGGGAATGTTAAGATGAGAAAAGCAGACGGACCCTGTCCTCAGGGAGCATATTGTTTTTCACTACCCCTTATTATTGAGTTGCTAAAAAGGAGAATGTCTATTTTATTTGTGGAAGTAAGTCAGCAGTTTAAAAAAAACTTGTATTTTCTTTTCTGCTTATCCCAGTAATGCACCTCATTAAAAAAGTATTAAAAAACCCAAACATTATAAGAATGTATAATACAAAAAGTTAGTTTTCAGTATTGCCAGCTCCAAAGAAACAACCACAGTTACAGATGAAAATTTTAACTCTCAAAACTCTTCCTCTAGAGGAGAAACAGAGGATACCAGCTAGTAATTTCCCTATCCTGGCTCCTGTCGCCCTTTAGGACTTGGAGATTTTTTTTACTGGGCGGCTCCCAACCTTGGGGCAAGCAGAAACACAGCTGAAAGTAAACACAAAACAAAACTCTGGTCATGGGGCCTGAGAAAGCCTTTTTCCCACTGCCTTTTAAATTTGTTTTCATGAAAAGAAGCAAAAACATTTAAAGTTAGGATTGTTCTAGAAAATCCAGGATAGATGGCCACCAGATGTCTATGGGGAATCAGGGCACACCCACAGTAAACGCTCAGTAGATATTTTCTGAAGGGAGGAATGAGGACTGTACTTATATTTAGAAAATTAAAACAAAACAACCCTGAAATACATGCCGGACTTCACAGGTTTTGATTTATCTCCTCCTCCGTTTTTTTTTTTTTTCCCACGCAGAGCAAAGGGAAAGCGAAATGTTTCCTGGCTGAATTTTATTTTGCTTTCAGTTTCTGCCGTTTCAGTTCCTGTTATCATGCTTCCAGGTCCACTGAACTGCCCCAAACCCCTGGGATCCAAGGCCACGGTGAAAAGCCTTTGACTGCAGTGCAGGGAGCAGAAGTCATAATGGCGTGGCGTGGACACAGCCCACACTCAGGAAAGGGGCACAGAGATCACCCCGGATGGATGGTACTTTTTGAAAATGCTTTATGGCAAAAGGGTGGCAAGGGTTTTACAAGGGCTCTGAAGAAACATATTTAGGTTAATAAAGCGTTTTATTGAGTGTTTACGGAGTGTTACTATGTACTTTACATCTATTAACTCACTTCATCTTCAAAACAACCCTATAAAGACGTTTCAACGCTAGTCCTCACCTTACAAATGAAACAGCTGAGGTGGCCTGCCCAGGTGAGAAGCAAGACAGGATGTGAACCCAGGCAGCCTGGCCCCAGGGCCCAGGTACGAAACCACTCTGCTATAGTGCCTCTCAGATGACAGAGAAACTTGATGAATTACTGGGTTGCTGAATTTTAGTTTGTTAGATTGTTTTTTTCCCCTTAAGAATAGAACAAAACATACCTGAAGTATTGAAAATAACTTTTTTAAAAAAAATTGTTTTAATTTTCGAGATAGAGTCTTGCTCTGTCACCAGGTTGGAGTGCAGTGGCACGATCTCAGCTTACTGCAACCTCTGCCTCCTGGGTTCAGGCAATTCTCATGCCTCAGCCTTCCCAGTAGCTGCGATTAAGGGCATGTGCCACCACACTCAGCTAATTGTTTATTTTTTAGTAGAGACAGGGTTTTACCATGTTGGCCAGGTTGGTCTCAATCTCCTGACCTCATGATCTGACCACCTCGGCCTCCCAAAGTGCTGGGATTACAGGTGTGAGCCACCGCCCAGCTGAAAATATCATCAATTTTATTTTATTTATTTATTTATTTGAGCTAGAGTCTTGCTCTGTTGCCCAGGCTGGAGTGCAGTGGTGCAATCTCAGCTCACTGCAACCTCTGACGTCCAGGTTCAAGCATTTCTCCTGCCTCACCCTCCCGAGTAGCTGAAATTACAGGTGTGCACCACCATGCCTAGCTAAATTTTGTATTTTTTTTTTTTTTTTTTTTTTTGAGATGGAGTTTCACTCTTGTTACCCAGGCTGGAGTGCAATGGTGCGATCTTGGCTCACTGCAACCTCCGCCTCCTGGTTTCAGGCAATTCTCCTGCCTCAGCCTCCTGAGTAGTTGAGATTACAGGCACGCGCCACCATGCCCAGCTAATTTTTTGTATTTTTAGTAGAGACGGGGTTTCACCATGTTGACCAGGATGGTCTCGATCTCTTGACCTCGTGATCCACCCACCTCGGCCTCCCAAAGTGCTGGGATTACAGGCTTGAGCCACCGCGCCCGGCCTAATTAAATTTTGTATTTTTATCAGAGACAGGGTTTCACCATGTTGGCCAAGCCGGTTTTGGACTTCCGACCTCAGGTGATCCACCTGCCTCTGCCCCCTGAAGTGCTGAGATTACAGGCATAAGCCACCCACTGCGCCTGGTCAAAAATAACATTTTAAAAAGCTTTTATGCATTGGTCTTACTAAATCTATGATTTGCTCATTTTTTGCAAACTCATTTATTGAGTACCTACTGTTTGTATACCAATATGCTAGTACTTGTCAGGAAAATAAAGATGAGTAAAACATAATTCTATCCAGTAGTGTTTCCAGTGAGTTTTGGAATCTCATTTATTTTTGAATAAATGAGATTCGAATCTCAGTCCCACCACCTACCAGCTGTGTGACTTTGTGCAAACCAAAACTTCAATGTAGGAGTCTTTTCTTTTAATCAAAATTATACTAATAACAGATGATTACCTGATCAGGAAGAAAATTCAAATATACAGAAACCCATGTTCAAAGAAGTTAGAGTTCTTCATATCCCTAATTTTATCTCCTCCACATGGAAAGTATAAATTTAAGTGAAGAAAATGATTTAAATAAAGTCAGTTTAAAAAATTAGCTTCTGCTCTAAAAACTAGAATGACAAAATTTAGCCTTAGTTTGTGTTCTTCTCGTTATTTATTCACTGATAGGCAGTATCTCTTTAGCTCTCATGGTAGTCAAGCTGTTTATCTGAGTTACATGTACCATAAATGTGTTTTAATTGTGTATTTTTTCTTCCTTTTAGAGATAGGGTCTCATTCTATTGTCCAGGCTGGAGTGCAGTGGCATGATCATCGCTCACTACAGCCTTGAACTCCTGGGCTCAAGCAATCTTCCTGCCTCAGCCTCCCGAGTAGCTGGGACTACAGGCGCACACCACCACTCTTCACGATTTTTAAAAATTTTTTGTAGCGATAGGGTCTCACTATGCTTTTCGGATGGTCTTGAACTCCTGGCCTCAAGTGATCCTCGCACTTCAGCCTCCCAAAGTGCTGGGATTACAGATGCTACCGTGCTTAGCCTGCCTCTTCTTCAATAGCTTTGCATGATAATTCAAAAATCAATTGTTCTCTCTTTAGTGCTTTAGGTAAGATGCAGTGGAAAGTCGACCTAGCTGCTAGAATACCTTAATTTTGGTGGCTTTTGTGACCAGCCACCTGAGTCTTGGAGTATCTTTGGTCCTGTGTCCTCACCTCTAAAAATATAAGTGAGGGTGTCCACTTACAAACCTTCTCTCTCTAAATTCGGTGTTTTCACACCTGAGTTTGTTTGTTTTGTTTTGTTTGAGATGGAGTTGCAGTCCATTGGCCAGGCTGAAGTGTAGTGGCTTGATCTCCACTCACTGCAACCTCTGCCTCCTGGGTTCAAGTAATTCTCCTGCCTCAGCCTCCCAAGTAGCTAAGAATACAGGCATGTACCACCACACCCAGCTAATTTTTGTATTTTTAGTAGAGATGGGGTTTTGCTGTGTTGGTCAGGCTGGTTTCAAACTCCTGACCTCAGGTGATCCACCTCCCTCAGCCTCCCAAAGTGCTGAGATTACAGCCGTGAGCCTCCGCACCTGGTCTCCCACCTGAGTTATTAACTTCTCTTGATGGTACTCAAAGAAGAAGAAAAATATCCAATTTAAATTATTTTTCTTTTGCTGACTGCAAGCAGAATTAGCTTATTTCTGTTTTGGCAAACTCCTACTCCTATGGTTCCGTCTTTTGTTTCAACCCCATGATGGCTATTTTATATCTCAAACTTACATTCACATGATTACATCTGATTTATTTTGCATGTCAGTCTAACCACTAAGCATATGTCATCACATTACTTAATTTATAACAGAACGTAAATTTGCTGTGTTGGCTCCTTTAGTTAAAATAGAATCTAGTAATTTACAGTCACCCACAAAGTAATTCACAGTGAAGAATACTAAATAACAATTAACAATGGCCGAGAGACTCGAGAGAAAAAAATTCAAGGCAGATTTTTGTTAAAAAAAAAAAATTATTTTCTTAAAAAAAAGGTTACTATTCTTGTTTTCTACCTTTTTCTCTGGCATTCTGCTGTCCTTAGAGACAGTTTTATACTCTTCATTTTTTGGAAGAGCAGCACGACTGAACAGGCACAGAAGGAAAGATGAGCTTGCCTGCATTTCCATTAAGTTTCACCTCTCAGCTTGAAAAGAAAAGAATTTATAAGTAAATAAATATGCCCCTGTCTAAAAAGCCTCAGAAACTTTTAGTATCTTTTTGCAGAGGGAAAGGGGAAGGTATACAGAGAATCTAATGAAATCTATAGCTTGTCTTCCAGAAAATGCAGAGATATATATAAACCCCCAAAGTCATAGCCATCTCCGTGACTCCAGTTTAAGAATCCCTGGCTTAGAAGTTGGAGGAAACAAGATCCAGAAATGTTGAATATATGATTACTTGGATATATTGTTCAGCAAACAATGGTATAAGCCAGACCCTTAGTATTCCAAAATATGTAATATATAATTTGGATACGGAGTAAATTAAACTCCTAGTTACAATCCATTAAATTTATGAAAAAAAAAATGTTAACAGGTTTGGTAAAAGAAATCTGGGTTTGAGACCACTGTATCCGTCTCCAGAACAGCAGCAGAAAAAAGTAAGGAAGTGCTCCCTTTGTAACTGACTCATTTCCTTTTCAGAACAGGAATATGCCTTTTAACATGCATTGCCTTACACTTAAATCTATATATTCAGCATTCTTATATAAGTTAGGACTCTTTCTTTTTTTTTTTTGCAATAGGAAAGTCCTTAAGAAAACCAGGACTCGTGGTAGCCCTTGGATACTTTAATTATGTGACTAGACAATAGAGGAAACAACAAATCCATAAAAACCCTGACAATCTAAATCAGAATTGTCTTGATTGAAACCAAGTTAGAGCCTCCACAAAAGTCACTGATGCTGGTAAGAATTCAATGACTGCTGTTACTCAAATCGGATCACTCTAGCCAATGTTGATATGAAGAATGTATGGGCAGTTCCCCAAAGACCTGTTGCCACTTCCTCCATTGTTTTTGGGACAGCAATATAAAACTTTTTCTAGTTCTTTTTTTTTTTTTTTGAGACGGAGTTTTGCTCTCGTTACCCAGGCTGGAGTGCAATGACGCGATCTCGGCTCACCGCAACCTCCGCCTCCTGGGTTCAGGCAATTCTCCTGCCTCAGCCTCCTGAGTAGCTGGGATTACAGGCACGTGCCACCATGCCCAGCTAATTTTTTGTATTTTTAGTAGAGACGGGATTTCACCATGTTGACCAGGATGGTCTCGATCTCTTGACCTCGTGATCCACCCACCTCGGCCTCCCAAAGTGCTGGGATTACAGGCTTGAGCCACCGCGCCGGGCCTCTAGTTCTTTATAAATCCCTCTAGGAGTTCTCATTGGTTTACAGACAAAGGCGGTCTTTTAAGAAGACTTCGTTTAAAAAATATATATATAACCGACAGGAGGCTATAGTAACAACTTGAAACATGAAACACATAAAAAGAAAACTAAAACGAAAGAAAAGAGACTCCCATTAGGAGTCTGGAGTGGCTTTATTAAGCCCATGACTTTAAAGCATGCTGAGAGGCAGACAAGTGACTTCTCTAAGCATAATGAATAGGGCTTGTTCCATCAAAGAAAGGCTGTATTATTAATCTACATGTCCAGCAAAAAATAACCAGTTTCATTTCAGAGTTAATTTTTTTAATAGTAGAAATTCCATTTTTTCTGCTTTCCTCTTGGCTCTTTCCTTATTCCTTTCTTGGGTCTTACACTATGTGCTTCACCAAATGGCCAGCGCCGTTTACTCTGCTTGCTTTGATGAAAAGATCGTTTGCTGCCATGTGAGTGGGAATCTCCCAACTTTACCATTTTGTCCACTGGGCCTCCCTCCCGTTCCTGCCACCATTACTGGGGTTGACACTAAGAAACGCTCACAGGAAACGGGTGCCGGTGGTTGGGGGATGAGAAGGAAGCCAGACAAGGACTACAGGGAAGCTAGAAGCCTACACTGGGGGCGAGCTTCAGAAGGCTTCTTTGGAGTGGTGAAGGTCGGGTTTTCTGCATTTCAGGGCGCTATCAATTAGGCAAGTGTTATACTTCTTCACATTATCTTTTCGTTTATGTATCCATGTCCTCAACTAAACTGAAAGCTCTTTGATGGCAGAGACCAGGTGGTAGATGATTGCATCTATTCATTTGGCTTCTCCTATCCTCTTTTGGGTTCTTTGGGTAACTTCTCCCCTACTCCATAAGGCATTGATGGGGCTATCAATCACAGTCCTGACCCTTCCTGATCATAACGATTGGTTCATGGGACTTGGGCAGAGCTAGTCAAAGGCATCCCTGGTATTGATAAATGAGTGTCGAGAGAAGCATTCATTCTCTCTCCTTTGGGGTTGCTGAGTTGGGAGTTGTGGACCTGAGGCTCTTGGTGATTGTTTTGCTTGCCAACTAGAGAGTGACTGCATACAGAACGAAGACAGGAAGAGAAGAGCAGAGCCACGAAGAAAGAGGAGACCGGAACAGGGCCCTGACAGTTATTGTTTGAGCTGTTGAATCATCAGGTGTTGAAATTGGGTTTAGACCTAGACTTTGTTTATCTGAATCAAAATTATTTTTTAATTTAAGTTGGGTTTCTATTATCTCAACCTTAAAAATTTTAACACAGTTAATTTCTTTTTTCTTTTCTTTCTGTCTTTGGGACAGAGTGTTGCTCTGTCACCCAAGCTGGAGTACAGTGGTGCAATCATAGCTCACTGTAACCTTGACCTCCTGGACTCAGGGGATCCTCCTGCCTCAGCCTCCCCTGCATAGGTGGGACTATAGGCACATGCCAATACACCCAGCTAATTTTTTTAACATTTTATTGTGGAGATAGGGTCTTGCTGTGTTGCCCAAGCTGGTCTTGAACTCCTGGCCTCAAGTGATCCTCTGCCTCAGACTCCTAAAGTGCTGAGATTACAGACGTGAACCATGGTGCCCGGCCACAGATAATTTCTTAAGGTTCATAATGAATCAACAGCATTGTAATCGTGCCTGGCATGTGGTAGGTGCACAAAGATGTTGGTTGGTGGAAATATGATTTGTTCATCAAACTGATTCCTGTGGTAATTTAGCAGAGGGCCAAAATCTTGAGACAACATGGTAAAAATGGTACAGAAAAATCAATTCTAGTACTTTGTTAATACTCCCAGCCCAGCAATACGACACCTTTGGGTAAGGGCCAACAGGAGGGAGAGGGGTGGTGCAGGAAGCGCAGAGGCTAAAACGCACACCCTCCAAAGTCAGGCAGGATGAGGTCTCAATGGCCAATCTGCCACCTGGCAGCTGTTTGACTTGAGGTAAGTCACAGAGCATCTCTAAATGTCAGTTTTATAGAGAAATAGGAATAGTACCTATGGTTTACTGGATTGTGAGGATTAAATGTAAGGGAATTATTACAATGGGAAGAGGCACGGTGAGTACCCAGTAAATGCTTATTATAATGATTATCAGTGTCTTTGAAGGCGATATTACTATGAATTAAACCTTATAAAATCATAAAATTATTTTTAAAAATAGAGCTAAGAGGCCCTTTGAGAGCAAAAAAATACTCATCTTTCTATAGTTAACACTGGAAAAAATGTATTAGTAATTTAAAGCCCCTGCCTTTGGCTGCATGCAAACTTAAGATGTGAGACAAAGTTGGATTCCTCTAGATAAGAAAGGGATGGATTGTAAAGTCCATTGATTGTTGTATCCTCTAGCACCACGAATATGCCTAGGAAATGGTAGATACATTAAAAATATTTGGCTTTGGCCGGGCACTGTGGCTCACGCCTGTAATCCCAGCACTTTGGGAGGCCGAGGTGGGCGGATCATGAGGTCAAGTGATTGAGACCATCCTGGTCAACATGGTGAAGCTCTTTTATATTGAGGTACTAGCTCACAAGAATTCATTTTTCAAAATCTTACTTTCTCTTATGTAATACATAACCAAAATGAAACTTAAAATTATAGAATAAACTTTATACATAATTCCTTAACTCAGATATCTATTTTAAATATTTTATATAGTTGTACTTATTTTTAAATTTTGCATAAGTAAAATTATGTTCATAATACACATTTATTTGCATCATTTAAAAATATACTTAAGGGAAAATTTTAAGCATTTTTCTATGCCATTAAATATTCTTTAAGAACGTGATTTTTGGGCCAGGCACAGTGGCTCATGCCTGTAATCCTAGCCCTTTGGGAGGCCGAGGTGGGTGGATCACGTGAGGTCAGGAGTTCAAGATCAGCCTGGCCATTATGGTGAAACCCCATCTTTAAAAAAAAATAAAATAATAATAATTAAAAAAAAAGAACGTGATTTTTAATAGCTGCATCATAGTTCATTATATGGACATACCATAATATATTAAATATTTTCCAACTTAGATTATTTCAAATTCTTTCATTATAAATAGTACTTGGATAAACCCCTCTGTATATAACGTTAGTTCCAAGCTTACTATCCTCTCTGTATCTCAGTTACCTCATTTGTAAAGAAGCAATAATAGGCCGGGCACGGTGGCTCAAGCCTGTAATCCCAGCACTTTGGGAGGCCGAGGCGGGTGGATCACGAGGTCGACAGATCGAGACCATCCTGGTCAACATGGTGAAACCCCGTCTCTACTAAAAATACAAAAAATTAGCTGGGCATGGTGGCACGTGCCTGTAATCCCAGCTACTCAGGAGGCTGAGGCAGGAGAATTGCTTGAACCCAGGATGCGGAGGTTGCGGTGAGCCGAGATCGCGCCATTGCACTCCAGCCTGGGTAACAAGAGCGAAACTCCGTCTAAAAAAAAAAAAAAAAAAAAGCAATAATAATACTAGGTTGGTGCAAAAGTAAGTGCAGTTTTTCCCATTAAAAGTATGGCAAATAGACTTGGAATAGGGAGAAAAGTACCATTAGAAGTATGGCAAAACCCGCACTTACTTTTGCACCAATCTAATACTACTCTCCAAGGCTGCTGTGAGGATTAAGTGAGTCAATACATGTTAAAGACTCAGCATTTTGCCTGGTGCATAAGCACTCACTACTGTCAACTACTATTATTACTATTAACTTCATATATATATATATATATATATATATATTTTTTTTTTTTTTTAATAAAAATAGAAACGGGGTTTCACCATGTTGGCCAAGCTGGTCTTGAACTCCTGGCCTCAAGTGGTCCACCCACCTCGGCCTCCCAAAGTGCTGGGATTATAGGCATGAGCCACCGCGCCCGGCCAACTTATTTGCAGTTGGTATCCAAAACATATCCAAAAGTGACTACTTGGTATTAAGTACATCAAATTATGCCTTCTAATAATATTGTAATATTTTAACAGTTTTTTCCATAAATCTGCTTTTTCAAATTACCTATTATGTGATGGGTGTTTCCTTATGAATATTAATTGAAAATACATTTGGCTAGATTTTATTTCTATGCCTCAGGATGTCCTTGGAGGGAAGGCAGGGGTCTTAATGTATCAAAAGTAATTTCCTGGCTTTAGAGTTTAAAGGAAATAAACAAAGACCTACTGGCCATTATGGTTAAAATCGAGTTAAAGTACCTTTTAGACATTCCGTGGTTGGACTAGCAGCTGTAGGTCAGAAGTTCAGAACAAAAAGTGAAATCCTAGGATTAACTGTCATACTCTTGCATCAAATATTTTTCTGTTGAATCAACTTCCCATGGTAATTTATTCTGGATGAGGCTTTGCCACCACTTCTGTCCGCCACCTTCTGAGTTGGCACCAATAGTGCAGTACGGGGTAGAAAAGCAGCTTAACTGATGGAAGACAGCTTTTCAGGACTGTCTCGGTATCTCATGAGAGCCTCGGGTACCTGTAGATTCTGTGGAATTTGGTGTGTGGAGCATGAAAGGCAAGAGCCATGGAATCACAAGAACGACAGGCTAAGCCCTGGCTCTGCCGCTAACCAGCTGTGCAACCCTAGCAAATGATTCAAGCTTTCTCAGTTTTATTTCCTCCAAAAAAGGTGGTGATGATAAGACTGACCTCATTAGGTCCACTCCTAACATTTCCAGGACCCCTGGTAAGAGTATACACAAAAACCTCTGCACAGCCCCTCTCCCTTCTCTTTGCTTCTGGCTCCATCCTGCCTTCCACAGCGTGCAGCTCCTGACTCCTGCCGCGCCCTTCTCCACTGCAACCTCCCTTGCCATCTCTCAGCCCCGGGGGCACAGTTCACCTGCATTCCATGGGGCAAGAGGCCCATGCAAACCCAAGAAGCAGGCTTGGGCCACTGAGGCAGGGAATTTGGAGGGCCCGGGCAGCCAGAGTTTGGTCTAGAAAGGTGTGGTGCTTCCATCCCCACAGGGAGGCAAGTGGCAAGTGTGTGTCTTTCAAGTGTGGGCCTCAGGTGCCTGGGTCTGAGGACGAAATGAGTCAGTGCACACACAGCGCTTCTGACACGGAGCTGGGAGTGTGTCCTTGGAGAAAGGGGGTGCTTCCATGGGAGTCAGCGCCCTTAAGTCCGCCTTAAAGGTCTTGTCAAATTGATGTTGGAACATCTCAAATATTTACCAAATGAGGGCACAGCCTTTACGTGGATAAAGATTACAGAGACGTTTCACGCTTGACAGCAGTGTATTGAAAGGCCCAGCATAGACTACTTGAAGTCAGAGAAACCTATTCAGGTTCAGATTTGCAGATTGACACTTTTTGTTTGTTTGTTTGTTTTTGAGACAGAGCCTCACTGTCGCCTAGGCTGGAGTGCAGTGGTGTGATCTCGGCTCACTGCAACCTCTGCCACCCAGGTTCAAGCAATTCTCCTTCCTCAGCCTCCCGAGTAGCTGGGATTACAGGTGTGCACCACCACACCCGACTAATTTTTGTATTTTTAGCAGCGATGGGATTTCACCATGTTGGCCAGGCTGGTCTCAAACTCCTGACCTCAAGTGATCCCCCCCACCTCGACCTCCCAAGGTGCTGAGATTACAGGCTTTCCATTAGTTAAGCATGAAATAAAAGTAATTTTAAAGTGTCCTTTCTTGTTCTGATTTCAAAACCTAGCTTGTTTCATTTATCTACAATCAATACATTCTTTGGCTTTTTAGCATCTGAAAATTTCTTACATGATATATATTTCTATAGCTTTTAATTATGGAAATGCTGAAACTATATGAAATAGAGGGAACATAATGGGCTCATCGGTGATCCCCCATGTACCCACTGTCCACTCAGCTTCCACACGCATGGCTAATCCTGTTTCATCTATAAACTCTCCTTCCTGCCGCACTCTTGGCAATGGATTTTTGATCAAATCTCAGGTCTCTTATTTCATCCACAAACACTTTGTTTTTTTATAAGATTTTTATGAAAACATTTTAAGCTTTTTCCATCTGGCTGCTTTAGACTCCGCTTGTTCAACTGGGCTGACAACGGACCAAACCACGAGTCTTTTTAGATGCCTTGCATGGTTTTAGGTCCAGATAATTCAGGGCAAATCGGTTTGAAAATTGAACCTCTTTTAATTTGTCTGCCAGACTGGAACTGAATAAGGGAACATTTTGGATACTTTTTATTCCTTGCTGAATTTCTGCCAACTTTGTATATGGTATTTCCATAAAAGTCTTGTTTTTCTCCCGTTTCTTTCAAGAATGAAGCTTCTTTTCCCTTTTTTTGAGGGGCGGGAAGAGACTGTCCCCATACTCCTTCATCCCTCCTGCTGCTGCTTGGCTTTCGTTGGCTGTATTCCCTTCGGAGTCTCAGTGTGTACATTCTGGGGGTTGGCAGTCCACTGGGGACCAGATATGGGGAGGGTGGCCCTGCTTGATGTCAAAGATTACTGCACTTCAGTCACTGGAGCTCAACTGAAAACTTTTAAAAGTTCCCTTTACAGTCATTGAATTTTAAATCATTACCCTAAAAAGAATGAGAGAAAAAAGAAATGATTCCAAATTGGATTTTTTTTTTTTTTTTTTTTTTTTTTACGTTTCTTTGCCAGAAACATTGTTCTTATTTTCAGTCAAATGGTTGGGTATTAATTAAGGCTTAGTGCTCAGCCGCTATCTCCTTTTCTACATTCTTGCTGCTAATCGTCATATACGTGACACATGACTTCTGTTTAAATGCTCAAGTTTATTAGAGTGGAAAAAAAAATCTCAGTTATACAGGAAAGGAAAAGAGATTAGGCATGAAGTCCAACCATTTGCTTATTCATCTGCATATGGTTAAAGATTTAAAAGAATCCATTGGTTTCTGTTTCACTGCTGCATGCAGGCCAAGGAGAAAGGAGGGAAAAAGTTCTTTTCCTATCCATGGTGTAGAAATACATCTTCCGACTTTTGCCTGGAGGGCAAGAAATTTCTTCCTCTTTTAATATAAAGTACCCAAGCTTTGGAGAAACTGGCTCCTTCTGAAAGGTTATTTTTTTAATTAGCTATTGCTTTGTGACAAATTACTCCAAAACTTCACAGTGGAAAACCACCACCATTAAATCATGCCTGTGAACTCTGTGGATCAGCAAATCACAGGGCACAGAAAGGAGAGCTTTTCTCTCCTCCATGGTGTCTGAGCCTCAGCTGGGAAGACCAGAAAGTCTGGAGTGACTCAGATGGCAAGGCTGGAATCATCTGGAGACGTCTCATCTTACATGTCCAGTGCTTTGATTGAGACAACTCAAAGTCTATACTAAGATGTGATTGTCAACTGGAATGCCTATAGATACCATAAAATCCACCCAGGAAACAATTTAGTGGCTTTTAGTAAATTCACAGAGATGTACAACCATCACCACCTTCGAATTCCAGAACATTTTCATCACCTCCAAAAGAAGCCCCATACCCATTAGGAGTTGCCTTCCATTTCTCCATCCCACTGCCCCTGGAAACCCCTAAGCTACTTTCTGTCTATGTATCTGCCTCCTCTGGCACTTCATGTGAATGGAATCATGCATTTGTCATCTTTTGTGACTGGCTTCTTTAACTTAGCATACTATTTACAAGGTTCATCCACATCGTAGCGTGTATTAGTATTTCTTCATTCCTTTGTGTGACTGAGTAATATTCCACTGCATGGATGTACCACATTTTGTTTATCCGTTCATTAGTTGGTGAGCATTTGGGTTGTTTCTGCTTTAGGGTTATTATGAATAATATTGCTGCGAACATCTAAGTTTTTGTGTAAACATATGTTTTTAATTCTCCAGGGTACGTACCTACGGGTAGAACTGCTGGGCCATATGATAACTTTATGTTTGATTTTTGTGCAACTGCTGAACTGTTTTCCACAGCTGCTGACCATTCTACATTCCTACCAGCAATGTATGAGGGGTCCAATTTCTCCAAATCCTTGGCAGCACACATTTTCTGGGTTTTCTTGGACTACAGTCATCCTAGAGGGTTGCTGTGCTTAGTTTCAGGAGAGCCTTCTTCACACACCAAGGGAGCTCCCACTGGCAGAGACAAAGGTGACTGAGGGCTTACTATTTAGCAGGCTCTGTGCTAAACCCAGTACACGCATCATCTAGTTTTGTGCTCACTTCAACTCTAACGTAGGTACCATTATTATACTTATTTTACAGCAAGGTAAAGTAACTTGCTAGAAAAGGGACAGAGTTTGGGAGATGTGGATTTCCCATATTGAAAAAAAAATTAGAGAAGTCGGAACTTGAAGGTAGGAGTTTGGTGGCCCAAGTGAAAGGTTAATTTTTTTTTTTTTCTTACAACAAAACAAAAACCATCTAGCTGATTGTGGTTGGCAGAAGTCTAAGATGGCCCCAGACCGGGTATGGTGGCTTATGCCTGTAATCCCAGCACTTTGGGAGGCCGAGACGGATGGATCACTTGAGCCTAGGAGTTTGAAGCCAGCCTGGCCAACATGGTGAAACCCCATCTCTGCTAAAAATACAAAAATTGGCCAGGCTGGTGGCACACTCCTGTAATCCCAGCTACTCGGGAGGCTGAGGCATGAGAATTGCTTGAACCAGGGAGGAGTAGGTTGTAATGAGTTGAGATTGTACCATAGCATTCTAGCCTGGGTAAGAGTGAGACTTCGTCTTAAAAAAAAAAAAAAAAAAAAAAAAAAGATGGCCCCTAATATTCTACTGCCTGATTTACATGCCCTGGATAGTCTACTATCCTTAAGTATGAGTGGGATCTGTGAATATGACATATCACTCCTCTGATTATGTTACATTAACATGGCAAAAGGAATGTAATTATGGTCCTAATCAGTTGACCTTGAGTTAATCAAAAGGGAGATTATATTGACCCAGTCATGTGAGTCCTTAAAAAGACAGGAAACAGACTACCACGAATCCTACAACTGCAAGGAACTGAATTCTGTCACCAACCATCTGAATACATCTGAAAGAGGATTCAGGGTGGCAGATCAGAACTCAGCTTTGGCCATTATCTTGACTTCAGCCTTTTGAGATGTTGAGTAGAGAACCTTCTTTGCCTGCATTTCCAACCTACAAAACTATGAGACAATGTATTGTTTTAAGCCAATATATGTGTGGCAATTTTTTACTCAGCAATAAAACTAATATACAGATCACTGACTGACCAAAGAGGAGACAGGCCAGGCACAGTGCCACATGCCTGTGATTCCAGCACTCTGGCAGGCCAAGGTAGGAGGATTCCTTGAGGCCAGGAGTTTGAGACCAGCCTGGACAACATAATGAAACCCTATATCTATTTGAAAAAAGAGAGAGAGAGAGAGAGAAAGAGAGAGATGAATTCATTGATGTGACATTATATAGAGCAGCAGTTCTTAAAATGTGGTCCTGGGGTCCCTGGGAGTCTTCAAGGTGTTTTGGGGGTTTATGAAGTCAAAACTAATTTCATAGTAATATTAAGATGTTATTTGCCTTTTCCTTGTTATTCTCATGATGGTATAGTTTTCCAGATGCTTCATGATGTGTGATGATATTGTTCTGACAGCCAATGGAATATGTTCTTTTGCATTCTCATGATGAAAATTTTTCATTTCTACAATGCTAAATATTGACAAATATAGATCACATAAACAAAAGCTTATTGAACTTTTCGATTTTTATTTTTTTGTGACAGGGTCTCGCTTTGCCACCCAGGCTGTGCAGTGGCATGATCTTGGCTCACTGCAACCTCTGCCTCCCGGGCTCAAGTGATCTATCCACCTCAGCCTCCCAACTAGCTGGAAATATAGGTGTGAGCCACCATGCCTGGCTAATTTTTGTATTTTTTGTAGAGATGGGGTTTTACCGTGTTGCCCAGGCTGGTCTTGAACTCCTTGGCTCAAGTGATCCGCCTGCCTCGGCCTCCCACAGTGCTGGGATTACATAGTGTAAAACACTGCACCCAGTTGGTTTTCAATAAGTTTTTAGCATAATGAGGTCCTGGGACCAAAACATTTGTGAAACACTGGTCTAGATAAAATATAACTGAAGTGAATCTAGACAAGTCTGAAGCTATAAGTAATTTATTTAATTAGTGCCTATGTTTTGTAGAGCTGTGGTATAAGTACTATCAAAAGTGGAACAAGGATACAAAACTGGCCTGAGGTAAAGTCCCTGAAGACAAACATAAATAATTAGCAAGGTCATGCCCTGTTCCTTCCACAGGTGTTTCTGAGTACAAGGACTGTGATCTGATGGTGTGGAACTCAGCACTGACCTTTGGAATGGCTGGCTGTGTCAGAGTTAGAGAATTTGCTCAAACTAGCTGAAGACAAAGACTGTGGGTGAGGCAAAATCTAAGTTGGAAGTGAAGTAAGAGGATATTTAAGGCATTTAAGGCATTATCCTTTGGAACTTTGGAACTCAACTAAAATATCACCTTTCTTAGAAAGGCCCTTCCTGATTTCCCTGTCTACATACAACACCAACTACCTTCTACTCCATCATACTACCCTGTAACCTCATTTATTTCCTTTCTAGCACCTTTAAAAAAAAAAAACAAAACAACAACAACAACAACAAAAACAAAACCAAACCTAACATAGCTATTAAGGTAAGCCTGGCTGGAGCTAGAATGCCTTGGTTCAAATATCAGCTTTGCCACTTTGTAGTTCCAGAATCTTTAATAAATTATTTAACCTCTCTTCGGTATAAATATTATAAAATATGGAACAAGGCCCAGGTGTGGTGGCTTACGCCTATAATCCCAGCATTTTGGGAGGCTGAGGTGGGTGGATCACCTGAAGTTGTGAGTTCAAGACCAGCATGGCCAACATGGTAAAACCCCATCTCTACTAAAATTACAAAATTTAGCTGGGTGTGGTAGCGCGTGCCTATAATCCCAGCTACTCTGGAGGCTGAGGCATGAGAATCGCTTGAAGCCAGGCGGGAGAGGTTGCAGTGAACCACTGGGCCGAGACTGCACCATTGCACTCCAGCCTGGGTGATGGAGCCCGACTCTGTCTCAAAAAAAAAAAAAAAAAGAAAAAAGAAAAAAGAAAAAAGTAGAACAAGGATACAAAACTGGAATGAGGTGTAGTCTCTGAAAACAAAATAAATAATTAACAAAATCATTCATTTGTCACTTCCACAGGTGTTTCCTCAGTGCCTCAATAAAACGTACTCATCAAGCCAGACATTTTTGTTGAAGAGCTGGCTTAGGCTGTAACCATGGAACCGAAAAGGAAAGGCTGGCTCTGAACCAAGTCAAAGGCAGAATCGCTAGGTGATGACAAAGAAGACGGACAGTAAAAGGAATTGCAAGGAGAGAAGACAGATAAGAGAAAATTCTGGGGAGAATGAAATGAAAAGGCAACCAATGATATGCGGGTAAGGAAAGAGTGAAAAAACAAAAAGGACCCCAAAGTTTGTTGCTTGAGGGACAGGATAGAAGCTAGCGGGCTAGTATCAGTTAACTGCTCCAGTGGGGAAAGGAGGATGATGTCAAATTCAGGTTTAAAATGAGTTGGCAGCAGGCCGGGTGCGGTGGCTCACGGCTGTAATCCCAGCACTTTGGGAGGCCGAGGCAGGTGGATCACGAGGTCAAGAGATCGAGACCATCCTGATCAACATGGTGAAACCCCATCTCTACTAAAAATACAAAAAATTAGCTGGGCATGGTGGCTCGTGCCTGTAATCCCAGCTACTCAGGAGGCTGAGGCAGGAGAATTGCCTGAACCCAGGAGGCGGAGGTTGCGGTGAGCTGAGATCGCGCCATTGCACTCCAGCCTGGGTAACAAGAGTGAAACTCCGTCTCAAAAAAAAAAAAAAAAAAAAAAAAAAAAAAAAAAAAAAAAAGAGTTGGCAGCAAGAACTCAATTGCAGATGATTTGTTTTTAGAGTGCTAGAGTGATGGGCCCTGACAAAAGAATGTTCAGGGTGGACAAAATTTGGGTGTCTGCTCATTGTGTGTCAGGGCTGAAATTATCAAGAAACCCTGCGGGGCTTCAAACGCTGACCCGTATGGAGAAGGAAAATTTTCTTTAATACTTATGATGATATTCTTATCATTGGTAAAAGGTGCTTAATACGCTGCTATCAAATGCCTTTTGGGGGATGGGGTTTTTCAGAAAAAATAAAGCACTGATTCAACCCAAGGAACTGCATAGTAAAGGGGTATGTTTCTCAATTTTAACTTTCCACGTATCTTTGAAAGGTAAAATAATGTGTTTCAAGTTGCTTTTACAAGGGAAAGCTTGGGCCATCTCCTTCCTAGCAAGGACATCTTGCTGCTCAACTCACAATTGTACACACTGCTCTTGTTGACACAGTTTCATAGCACTCTTAGTTCCAGGCTAAAGTTTCCTGTCATGATTTTTGGGCATCCTTTTTGAAACAGACATTCTGACCTGGCAAGCTGCTGAGACCTTTTAGGACGGCTGAACTGCAGATAGGAATCTTACAGGGAAGTAGGTGTGGGCAGGATGTGTGGTTTCCCTGCCTCTCATTTGAAGACTGATTGGATTAATTTTTTCATGAACAGTCTCCTACAGTAAAAGTTGCATTCCAGAGTGTTCTAAGAGGAATTGGAAGGGACAAGTTGGCTACTCACCTTCTTCAGTTTGAGTTGAGGCTAGAGTATTCTCTTTCTGAATGCCACAGGAACGCACGCAGGGAAACTGTGCCCCTACCATAATGTCAAACCAGCCCCCTTTGCTAATGGGACCTTGATGACTCAAATTAGCCATAACAATAACACACAGCAGAGCATGTACTTGTTTACCAAGAAATCTGAATGAGCAGGAAGATGCAATAACGTGCCTCAGCCTGGCTCTGAATGAGTGCACAGCAGCCTGAACCTATGAAAGATAGAGTATTTCTAAACTTTTGGTGAGACAACACACACACACATTCTTTCTCTGACATTCCAGGCTAACCGCTGTCTTAAGTTAAGACTCTGCAAAACATCTGGGACATATGTTTCTGGAAAAAATTATAGCATCTTTTCTATAACTCTCTCTGGTCTGATCTTTGTAAGCTCTGACCTGACGGGGCCTCTGCAGCAGGATTACCAGTGGGGGCCCGGGGAAGCTGCCCCACAGCACAGAGAGGCATTTACTAAATGCAGTTCACTTTCCCTTACCATTCAATTACCTAGTGCCACTTAGGAACAAAGTACAGAGCAGAGAAAGCTTTAAACAGGAATAAAATGCAGATGCTACTGTCCCTGAAAAAATAACATTCTCTCCAGAAAAGTCAAGGCTTATTTCACCTCAGCCCCTGTTGAATGATACTAATAGGTCGTCTGATACTCCAGGTCTATAGGTCAGTGGAAACAGCCAGTGCCTGAGATTTGAGGATTAAATCAAAGCACAGTGAACTATCACTTGGCTGCCCCAGGCCCACTAAATCCAGACAGCCAAGCGTTCTCACCATTCTGAGACATCTTTGGCTACACATTTCTCCAGCCAAAAACCTAGGAAAATGTCCGGCTGACAGATGCACCTCCTGTTACTTGATTCAGAGAAGGAAGTTATTTCTTTTTCATTTTCTTTCTTTTTTTTTTTTTTAAAAAAAAAAGAAAAGAAAGGCTAGATAAGCTTCAGGATTTAAATTTTACACAATCGTGGGTAATCATGTCTCTTTTCACTAAAATTCAATCACTTCATTAATCACCATTTCTTTAGATTTATAACATACTTATAAAACTATACATAAACTGAAATACTACAGGAGAGGATCTTCCCTCTCTTTCCTTCCATCCGTCTTTCCTTCCCTCCCTCCTTCCCTCCTTCCTTCCTTCCTTTCTTTTGTTGCTTTGTTAAAGAGCAGAGCTCAGACGGAGGGAAACAGAATTCCTGTTTTAGGAGTTCCCTGGGCCAGGCATGGCACTAAATGTATACTGCTATTACAGTAGACATGGCACCAGTAGAAACACAGTCTCAACACAGAAACACAGGACCAGCGACATCATTTATAGGGTCTAAAATACCAGTTCATTGTTTAAAAAATTATTAAGAAATTCAAGAGAGTGACAGCAGAACATTAAACCAAGTGTGGGCCCTCTTAAGTGTAGAACTCTATGTGACTGCATAGGCCACACACCCATGAAATGCCCCGCTATGAAGCCAGCCGCACCTGAACTCGAATTGTGGCTTTGCCACTTACTAGTCATGTGGCCTTAGACAAGTCAGCTGTAAAATGGGAATAACAACAGTCCCTACATCATTGAGTTCTTAAGATTAAATAATATCTGAAAAACACTTACAGGAGTATCTGGCATACAGCAAGCACTATACAAATGTCTAGTAAATACATAATCTAGCAAGCCTCAACATCTCAAAATGCCAGGGACAGATACAGCCATGACACTGTGTAGTATTTACTAAAGCATTTTGTTAATGTTTTGAGAGTCTGAATTACTGATAGGTAGAATCATGGTTTTATTACTATGACAATGGTCATCTTTAATTCATTTTAACAATTAAACAAGAGATTTTAGAATATACTCTGTATTAAGGCCAGCTACTCCAAAAGCAAGACTGAAGCACAAAAAAAGATACTGGTTTATGCTCAAAGTTCTGGAGGCTTGTGGAATACAAATTGTCATGAAGCCAATTTAATATAACTGCTTCCTTTATGCTGAAAGGATTCACTGGGGACATCAGTGTTTCCATACAGGAAATAAAGCCTTTTGTATCTGAACAAAAACTCAGAAATACCTTTCTTTTTTTCTTCTTTTAAAATACAGAATACTTAAAAAAGCTATAGGACAGGAAATGTTACTAATCATACAAGTACTATATTTAGTTATGTTTAAAAAAATACCACTAAAACAGTCAGAAGAAAATTTCAGGTGGTGACACATATTTTTTTCTGGAAAAGAAATTTGGTTTACATAGGCATAAACATTTAGTAGTTATTGCTTGTCAATGCTTGTTTCATAAGAGAAGCCTGTTTCTTCAGAGTCCTCTGTACACTTTTTATTCCTTACCATCAATAATTCTCAGGACTGTCAGACACCTTACAATAAACATGTAGGGGTTTTTTCCCCTCCAATTTGAGTACATACTACTGTTAACTGCAAAATTCTAAAGAAGTCAGTTGCCATTTGTCAAACAATTCGCCCGAGGTACACGGATTTGGGATACTTTTCTTTCAGAGCTGGCCACTGAACAATGAAGTAATCTGAGAGATGAAACAGAATCTTTCCGGACAGGGATAACGTTTCTACACGGCAGATGCTTTCAACGTAGACAATGATCACTTTCTTTATTCCTAGTATCCCAAGGAGAAGGGCAGATACACAGATAGGAACACATGTTCCTGGCCCGTTACACAACACCTGAAAGAAAAAGTTGAAGGTCAAAGGAAAATACAAAATAATAATCTAAGGGAGGCATTTTGCATTAAGAATATCTGATCTCAGAGTGGATTTACTTACTATCCTAGTAAGTCCTTCTCTGTCAAGAACCAAGATGCAGCAAACAGTGCATGTTTAAGTACTTGGGACCCAGGCAGAGCTGTGTTGTCGTGGCTCTCTTGCTTACCAACTGTGTAAACTCAGAGCAAATCACTTAACTTCTAACTCCTAGCACGGTGCCTGGTGCTCAGTAGCACTCATTAGACAGGCATGTGTTGCCCTTCTCTGACTGCTTTGTGGACCTTGAATGTCAAATAAATATATAGAAAACAGATAAAATCAACTAAGATTCACTCTGTTTTCTTTCACCAACTTCTTCCTGATGTGGGAGAAAATGTCTTTGATTGACTATATAGAATATTTTTGTGGGATGTGGACTAATTTTAGGAGTTCAATCCAACAAATGAGATTTTCAGGAGAAGACTACCGCATGAATGAGATTTTCCCTCAAGCGCAGTTTAATATATGTTCGTAATACAGAAGAGTTTTAATGCTTTTAATTCTGCAGATTTTTGTAGAAAGCCACTAATTAAAAACAATTTAGTTGACTAATGTAACAAGAGAAGTAAAAATTCAACTCAGAATGACTGCGAAGAATTTTTATAAGCCATTTAAGAAAATAAGAGAAAATCTATTTCAGAGAATTGTTGGTAAGATAATATATTACTGTTTTCAGAGGAAAAAGCATTTTACACAACATCTTTTTTTTTTTTTTTTTTGAGACGGAGTTTTTTCGCTCTTGTTACCCAGGCTGGAGTGCAATGGTGCGATCTCGGCTCACCGCAACCTCCACCTCCTGGGTTCAGGCAATTCTCCTGCCTCAGCCTCCTGAGTAGCTGGGATTACAGGCACGCGCCACCACGCCCAGCTAGTTTTTTGTAATTTTTAGTAGAGATGGGGTTTCACCATGTTGACCAGGATGGTCTCGATCTCTTGACCTCGTGATCCACCCGCCTCGGCCTCCCAAAGTGCTGGGATTACCGGCTTGAGCCACTGCACCCAGCCATATTACATTTGAATTAATCTTCACAGCAATCATTTGAGGTAAGTTCTTTTTTTTTGTTTGTTTTTTGATAACTCTGTATCCTTCCAATTTTAGTGTATGTGCTGCCGAAGTGAATACAAGCAAGTTGTATGATTCCTTTCTGCAGATGAGAAAAGGGAGGCACACAGTAGTTAGACAAGTTGCTTGATCCCATGTTTAGGAGGTGAAGGAGTTAGGGTGCTTCAGGTAACTTATTTCCTATGTGAGTCAATTACCTTATCTAGGAAATGGGTAGACTGGACTAAATGACTTTTCCTTTCAGCTCCAGGGTTCTATAACTATAACTTTCCTCTGTCTTTGACTTAAACCTAAATTACAAACTTGCTCTGAGTCTTTTCAATGTTTAGAATTCCAAAAATCCTATTATTGCCAGGTGTTATTAATGTTTTGGACTGGATACTTTTTAGTTATGGGGGCTTGTCTTGTGCATCTTAGCATGCTTTGCAGTATCCCTGGCCTCTACCCACAAGATTCCAGTAATCAAGGCCACCAAGAATGACTCCAGTCACTGCCAAATGTCTCCAGTTGACAACCACCATATTGACGTACTCCCTAATCCTCAGATTATTTGTGCTGCGTTTTTCTTAGTCTTTGTTTCAGTAGTACAGAACAAAATAAAAATTACAGCTAAAAAATAATGTAAGGATTGCTCAATCCTGAATGTCAGAGAAATAATTTCATATTTGTTGCTTTTTAAAAAAATGTACAAATCCACATGTTCATTTCAACATTGAATCAACTCTCAATATACAAACGATGTATACCCAGATAGAGATGTCTGTATATGGGAAGGAAAATGACTGGCATTGGTGGGAGATGCATTAACAACCTAGAGACTGATAAGGTAAAAGTGTAAATTAAAGGTATTTTGTTTATCTCTGTTGTATCCGTATATTTTGAAGCACCTTACTACAAAAGTCCCTGGTACAATAAAACCACAAACCCATAAATCAAGGACTAAAAAAAAAAAAGCAAACTAATCTCAAAGGAAACCTAATCTAAGGAAAGCTACTTTCAATTACACAAAGGTTTTACTGCTTTTTGCAGCGGCCTAGGCAAGAAAATAAAAGTGGATTATGGAGTCTTCATTATTCAAAGAAGCATACCAGAGAGACTTATTCCAAGCATTGAACAAAGCAGAGTTCACTGAGACAGTCTAAGTAAAGATGTTAAATGATAATAATGATTGGAGCTGTCTTTTTAATTTTAAAAAACACAGAAATGCTCTTCATACTTCTATTTCTCAAAATAGAAATTCTCAATGAATGTGAGCCCATCACCCTGGCCATCTCTCTTCCTCACTACTTGGGAAGCTTCTTATGGGCAGAGTCCACTTCTAGGACAATGTATTCTCTGCACCTAGAACAAAGTAGCCATTCACTAAGTTTTGCTGAAAGGAAGAAAAAAGGAAAGGAAGAAGCAAGGGAGTATAGGAGTGGGTCTTCGCTTACCCTATATTGAGTCAAACGTTGCCTTTGCCAAACTTGACCATCTGTAATTCTAACCATAGACTTATGTGGTTGCCTGACAGCTTTTTTTTTTTTTTTTTTTTTTTTTAAAACCATCCCACATCCATCACCTTTTCCTCAGGGGAACGAACCAGTGTATCCCTTGCTCTCAACTTCAGTGTTTGTGTAGAGCTGACCCCACACCCAGCTATAAGGAGATGTAGGACTCCAATCTGACCAATCAGAGCATCGGATTTGCCTGGTGACAGTCATTGGTTTGGGGAAGAGCACACCGTCCAGTCAGAAACCACAAAACTTAGCAGAACACTTGGTGGGACTGCTGAGAAAGCAGCGTATTGTTTACTGTTCTGGAACTAAAGAGGATGTGGCCTTGGTGCTGTTGACATCCATTTTGCCACCATGTAGAGGGCTTGAGAATGAAGCCATCACAAAGCAGAGCGGAGCCGAGAGACGAAGACAGGCTAGGTCCCAAACGCAGCATTAAGACCCATGAATCCAGCTGTGCCTGAAGGAAACCAGATCTGTCCCTAGACTTGCCAGGTAGGTGAGGGGCTACATTCTATTTCTGCTTCAGGCATTGGAATCCGGATTTCTGTTACTGGCAATAAGAAGCATACTAACTGACAAAGCCCTTTATTTTGTCCAACTCCATGACGGGCCTCTGACTATCTACAGCATAAACCAGTAGGTGTTCAATATGTGCCTGTTGGTTGATGAATAAACCAATAAATAAACTTCTCCAAGAGCAGGAAGTCTAGGAGATACACTAAAAAGAATATATGATTCTAGAAAACAGAAAGAAGACCTGACCAATATAAATACAAGGTCATGAGCACAGATGAGCCAGATCAAGGATCAAGAACAGTTTCAACAGGGTGGTTGTTCTGTAGATTTGGGTCACCAGAGGTCAAGTCCCATTGGCTGAAACATAACATTCTGCACGTATGAAAAGGTGTATTTTCAGGAAACTCAAAGATAAGAAAAATAAGTAAATAAATAGAAAAGACATATTTAATTTGAGTAGTCTGAATTTGACTCCTGACCCAGTAGAACACCCCCGCCCACCTCTGCCAAACATGATGAGCTAAGAACTTCGGCACTCTGGGTTGGTTAGTAGGTCAGAGATCATGAAGTTGAGGGTGACCCGAGAGAGAGACTGAAAGGCAGATGAAGAGTCCAATTAAGGCTTCAATTTTAAGAGACTGGACAGAGAAGCAGAGTCCAACTCTAAGGCACTGGCCCAAACCCAGACTTTCTGATAGCCTCTTGCTGATGGAGATGAAGGCTGGAGAGAGGTCAGGAACTATGGAGACATGGCTCCACCATGCAGACAGGTAAATGGGAGATGAGGAAGGGAGAAAACACTGACATGTGGGAATAGCCAGTAGATAAAGAAAGAGAAGAAGCTTGGTTGTAAATCTGAACAGGAAGCTGAGTCAGGAAAGGTGCTTTAAGAATGGTTAGACAAGTAAGGGGAAAACCGCAAGAGGCTAGAAGATCCCTTGCCTATCCCCAGAAGTGTGTCAAAGATAATGCAATGATCAGTACTATTTCTAGCAGGTAGTAGAGCTACAAAGATAGCAGCAGAGAAAAGATCTTCAGATTTGTTCAAGAGAAGAGTAATAGAAACCTCAGAGATGGCTATTGGACCAAAATACAGGGCAGGGGGAGTAAGCACGCTGTGGGAGAGGGGAGAGCACACGTCAGCTGGACAAGCCAGGAGGGCTGGGGAGAGCGTTTACAGAATGGAATGAACAATCTACATGTGAGCATAAAGGTCAGTGAGAACAAACTGAGTGAAGGAGGAAATAATCACATAGAAAAGGGTGAATACTTTCAATACCAGCAGAAAAAAGTATTAAAAGTCTTTGGTTCATGAGATTGGTTTGGGAAAAGTTGTGCTTTCTGAGAATATGATAGAAGATAAAAATAGTGGCATGGAAATTTTGCCCTCTTTTAGATATTCACTTTCCAGCCCAGTGTGAAAAATACAGAGAAGCACAGAAAGAACACAATCCTTTTAATCTCACCAATCTTAACATCTTGGTGCATTCTCTTCTAACTTCTTTGTGTATATTTATATTCGAATATAAAATACGTTCACATATGCACATTTGCAATTGTGAGAGCTTATACATAACATTAGTAAAGTTATTTTTACTTATATTTGTTTTAAAAATATTTTTAAAAACCCCGTGGTTTTTAATGACTGTATATATTTAATCCTACAGATATCTTATAACTAATTTAACCATTCTCTTGTTAATGGAAATGGTTCTTAATGTAAATGGTTATTTAGGCTGACTCCTTTTTTGCTATTCTAAATCATACTATTATGAACATCTTTGTGTATAAATCTGTGATCCCTAAAGTTTTCGTTTTGCATTAAACTATATTCCAGAGTTCTTGCTGAGTTAGAGGTTAGAAGAAGTGGCTTTGAGGATTTAAGGAAGTTGTGGAAAGTTTAATAGAACAGTCATTATGGATCAGGCATGGACCATGTGGTCTTTTTTTTTTCTTTGTTTTGTTGCTGTCTAGAATTTGTTTCAGCGATTTCCCAGTGTTATGAGCTGCGGTTACAGGCAGGGCGCCTTCTCACAGCAGACTTTCTAGGCTTCCTTGCAGCTAACAGATGGGCTACTGACTTGGCCAGCTGTTTCTGCTCAGATCTGTCCAGGAGCTAGTGGTACAGACGAGCAAGGCTAGAGAAGACTCTGTCCTGGTAGCAAAGGTGCTGCTGGCTGGGGCGTGTCGGTGGTGCCAGGTGCAGTGTCCACTGTCCAGCAACAGTAGCAGTAGTGTCTCCTGAAACCAGCTCTGTGGCCATGGAATTCCAGTCAGGGTTCTAGCTGCTGAGTTCTCACTTTGTCCCTCTATATTTTCTAAGCTGCTTAATTAACATTCCTGATAATTTCGAGTTCTCGATAGGCTTCAATAAATCCTTTTTCTGTTTCAATCAGCCAGAGTAGATTTCCACAGTTTGCTATCAAGAACCCTAACTAGATGGGAGAAACAAAGATTTCAGAGCAGCAAAGCAGAGACAGAGGGTCCAGATCACACCGGAACAGTCACAGGGTTTCCTCAGGCAGGGCTAAAAGTACTGGAGCATGGGCATACGAATCAGACAGGGCCAAACGTGGATGAGGACTGCACAGAAAAAGAGGCTGGGAGAGTGCTCCAGGGTATGGAAAAGATAAGCAAAAGGCCTTTTCTAAGATAGGAAGGCCAGGGCAGTGAAAAAACCCTCAGACAATGATGACAGAGAAGCAGAGAAGAATCTGAGAGTAATCAAGGGAGTAAGGAAGAAAATGCAGTTGGAGCCAGGTGGTGCATAATATGCAGAGGTCACAGTCAGGGAACAGGAAGGCTGGGGTGCAGCCCGGGAAAGAGTGCTGAACGTCAGCGACCGGTGGAGGTGGACAGCAGGAAGGAAAAGGATGTGCAGCAGATGGGGATGACGTATTTGCTTGGCTCACATGACGGTACATTGTACTTATTTTTTATGTTACATAATCATCTGAGGAGTAACAGTTAAACAGAAACATCTAAACATCAAAACCAACATTAATCACCAAATAAATTCTAAACCCTCAAATCACTGACTATTTATGAAGCTCAAGGTCTCTCTCTTTTTTTTTTTTTGAGATGGAGTCTTGCTCTGTTGCCAGGCTGGAGTGCAACGGCATGATCCCAGCTCACTGCAACCTCTGCCTCCCTGGTTCAAGCGATTCCCCTGCCTCAGCCTCCCAAGTAGCTGGGACTACAGGCACGTGCCGCCACACCTGGCTAGTTTTTTGTATTTTAGTGGAGACGGGGTTTCATCATGTTGGCTAGGATGGTCTCCATCTCCTCACCTCGTGATCCACCCACCTCAGCCTCCCAAAGTGTTGGGATTACAGGCGTAAGCCATCATGCCCAGCCAACTTCAAAGTCTCTTACAATTCTATTGGTAACTGAATTTTCAGAGATGTCATCATTGTGTATACAGCATTTGGGGTCTACTTTTCCACATACACAGTTATGTCCATTCCATGTTTCTATGTAGGCACGACTGCTCCACTGCGTGAACCTACCAGTCCTCTAGCCACTTCTGATTTCTCTTTACCCAGCATAGCGTTCCTCTTCTTTTAAACCCTACCAAGAAGGTAAGGAAGTTATAAATTGCTTTTATTTGGGCTAATGCACTAATGGCTGGTTTTGTTGTTTTGTTTTGAGATGGAGTCTTGTTCTGTTGCCCAGGCTGGAGTGCAGTGATGCGATCTCGGCTCACTGCAACCTCCGCCTCCTGGCTTCAAGTGATTCTCCTGACTCGGCCTCCTCAGTAGCTGGGATTATAGGCATAGGCCACCATGCCCGGCTAATTTTTTTTGGTATTTTTAGTAGAGATGGGGTTTCACCATATTGGCCAGGCTGGTTTCAAACTTCTGCCCTTGTGATCTGCCCACCTTGGCCTCCCAAAGTTCTGGGATTACAGGTATGAGCCACTGTGCCCGACCCCTAATGCACTAATGTTTTAAGGATATTGAATTTATTGGTGCATCCTCAAATATTAGTTACTTGCATTTTGCTTGCATTAGTGACAACTCAAAAAAAAAATGATTTCCAATTTAATCAAATAAATAACAAATAGTAAGCTTTGGTTCTATAGGATCTTGCCCAATTGACAAGTGCCCTCTAATGTGCTCTATTGATTATTCTGGTCTGGTCAGAATCTTCCTGCTTGTTGTATGTTCACTACTCTATCAAGAGGCTGAGTAACATGGTGCTTATGTGCCAAGGCTTTGCAATCATGCAGACCCGGGTTGGCTGCTTAACAGCAATGTGACCTGGGACAGCTTACTTAACCATGCCATGTCTCAGTTTCCCCTGTCATGAATTCATTCATTCAACAAATATTTTATTGAGCAAAGATAATATGACACATACTGTTCTGAACATTAGGGATTTATTAATGAACAGAAGTCCCTGACCTTACAAGGGTTACATTCCAGTGGGTTGGCAGAAAATAATATATAGTCATGTGTTGCTTAACAATGGGTATACCTTCTGAGAAATGCATCATTAGGTGATTTCACTGTGTGCGCAAATCATAGGGTGTACTTATAAAAATCTGGATGGGAGACCTCGCCGGCTTAACGCTCACCTTGGTGTCTGCAGCACCCTCTGCTTCTCTCCCAGGTGATGAAACCCAGCAGCTAGAAATTCACCATGTCTGTTCTCAAGATCCGTGCCAGGGAGATCTTTGACTCTCGTGGGAATCCCACTGTTGAGGCTGATTTCTTCACTGCAAAAGGTCTCTTCAGAGCTGCTGTGCCCAGTGGTGCTTCAACTGGTATCTATGAGGCCCTAGAGCTCCGGGACAATGACAAGACTCGCTATATGGGGAAGGGTGTCTCAAAGGCTATTGAGCGCATCAATAAAACTATTGTGCCTGCCCCGGTTATCGAGACACTGAACATCACAGAACAAGAGAAGATTGACAAACATGATTGAGATGGATGGAACAGAAAATAAATATAATTTTGGTGCGAACGCCATTCTGGGGGTGTTCCTCGTCATCTGCAAAGCTGGAGCTATTGAGAAAGGGGTCCCCCGTACTGCCACATTGCTCACTTGGCTGACAACTCCAAAGTCATCCTGCCAGTCCTGGTGTTCAATGTCAACAATGGTAGTTCCCATGCTGGCAACAAGCTGGCCATGCAGGAGTTCGTGATCCTCCCAGTGGGTGCCACAAACTTCAGGGAAGCCATGCGCATTGGAACGGAGGTTTGCCACATCCTGAAGAATGTCATCAAGGAGAAATATGGGAAAGATGCCACCAATATGGGGGATGAAGGCAGGTTTGCTCCCAAAATCCTGGAGAATAAAGAAGGCCTGGAGCTGCTGAAGACTGATTAGGAAAGCTGGCTACACCAGTAAGGTAGTTATTAGCATGGACGTAGTGGCCTCCAGTTCTTCAGGTCTGGGAAGTATGACCCGGACTTCAAGTCTCCCAGTGACCCCAGCAGTTACATCTCACCTGACCAGCTGGCTGACCTGTACAAGTCCTTCATCAAGAACTACCCAGTGGTGTCTATCCAGGATCCCTTTGACCAGGATGACTGGGGAGCTTAGCAGAAGTTCACGGCCAGTGCGGGAATCCAGGTAGTGGCGGATGATCTCGCAGTGACCAGCCCAAAGAGGATTGCCAAGGCTGCAAATGAGAAGTCATGCAACTGCCTCCTGCGCAAAGTGGACCAGACTGGCTCCGTGACCAAGTCCCTGCAGGTGTGCAAAGTGGCCCAGGCCTGTGGTTGGGGCATCGTGGTGTCTCATCATTCTGGGGAGACTGAAGATACCTTCATTGCTGACCTGGTGGTGGGGCTGTGCACTGGGCAGATCAAGACTGATGGCCCTTGCCGATTGGAGCACTTGGCCAAGTACAACCAGCTCCTCAGAAATGAGGAGGAGCTGCACAGCAAGGCTAAGTTTGCCGGCAGGAACTTCAGAACCCCCTGTCCAAGTAAGCTGTGGGCAGGCCAGCCCTTCAGCCCTTCAGTCACCTGTTGGCTACTTAGACTCCTCCCCTCGTGTCAGCTCAGGCAGGTCCAGGCCCCCGACCAACACTCACAGGGGCCCCTGCTAGTAGCTCCCCTTGCCCACTGCTGTGGCGTTCACACTGCTTCCTTAAACCTCTACAGCAGCCAAGCTCCCTGAAGCCCTCTGGGCAGCTCTAGCTTTGCAGTCGTGTAACTGGCCCAAATCATTGCTTTTCTCACCTCACTTTCCACCAAGTGTCTGGAGCCATGTGAGCCTCCAGTGTCACCTCCGGGGTGGCCACAGGCAAGATCCCCAGTGGTTTTGTGCTCAAAATAAAAAGCCTCAGTGACCCATGAGGAAAAAAAAAATCTGGATGGTACACCTACACTATATTGTATAGCCTACTACTTCTGTTGGGCCACAAATCTACACAGCATGCTACTATACTGAATACTGTAAGCAGCTGTAACACATAGTTAAATATTTGTATATCTAAACATACCTGAACATAGAGAAAATACAGTAAAAATACTATATAAAAGACAGAAAATGGTACCCCTGTATAGGGGACTTACCATGAATGGAGCTTCTAGGAATGGAAGTTGCTCTTGAGTGAGTGAGTGGTGAGTGAATGTGAAGGCCTAGGACATTCCCGTACACTACTGTAGAATTTACGAACACTGTACACTTAGGCTACACTAAGTTTATTAAAAATGTTTTGTTCTTTCTTCAATAATAAATTAACTTCAGCTTACTGTAACCTTTTTTACTCTAGAAACTTTTAAATGTTTGAAAAGCCTTTGACTTTTGTAGTAATATTTAGTTTAAAACACACATTGTACAGTTGAACAAAAATATTTTTTTATAGCCTTATTCTTTTTTTTTTTTTTTAACTTTTAAGCCTTTTTGTTAAAAACTAAGACATAAACACACACATTAGCCGAGGCCTACACAGCATCAGGATCATCAATATCATTGTCTTCTGCCTCCACATCTTGTCCCACTGGAAGGTCTTCAGGGACAGTACCACCCGTGGAGCTGTCCTCCCCTGTGATGACAATGCCTTCTTCTGGAATACCTCCTGAAGGAACTGCCTGAAGCTATTTTACAGTTAATTTTTTTTTTTTTTTAATAAGTAGAGTACACTCTAAAATAATGATAAAATGTATAGTAAATATATAAACCAGTAACATAGTTGTATATTATCAAGTATTATGCACTGTAGATAATTATATGTGCTATACTTTTACATGACTGGCAGTGCAGTAGGCTTGTTACCCAGTGCTACATTGGGACAACTATGATGTCACCAGGGAATCGGAATTTTTCAGCTCCATTATAATCTTATGGGACCATTACTGTATGTCTGTCGTTGACTGAAAAGCAGGATAAGGGAGTGGGGTGATAGAGAAGACAAAGACTTTCTTGAGGAGGTGCCTTACTTATTTTTTTTTTTTTTTTTTTAGAAGTGAAAGGTCTCACATATTTATTACTGAACCCAGGCAACCAAAACCTTTTTTTTTTTTAAACATGAATAATGGAAGCACTGTGGGTTGTACTAACGAATGCCTTCATAACAGATACAGAAAGGAATCTATTCAAACGTCTCCCGATAGCTTGGTTTAGTGACACTCGATTGTGACCTTCGGACAGCATGGATACGTGTGCCATCGCATGTGTGATTTCTGACAGACCCAGCCTCGTTCTTCTCCAGTGTCTCCTTTTGGAGTTGTACCTGATTTTATTACCAGTTTTCATCCGAATCCACTGAGGAATGGGACGATTTTGCTTTTGTTTCTTGGCCAGGAATCGCTTAATCCTGAAAGTCTTGTGAGAAGACATGGCGAGAAACGGAGTAAAGCACACACCACGATGGCGGAGAAAGGAAGAGAGCGAGGAGGTGCCTTACTTATAAGCAAGTATCTGAAGAAGTGGTAGGGTATTCCAGGTAGAATCAGGTACGGATTAGAGCAAGAGGCAGTAAAGAGGATGATGAATGAAGATGTTGTGGACTGACTGTTACTGAAGGCCAATGGAAGGGTTTGGGGGTTGAAGAAGAGTGGGAGCTTGAGGAAGATTATAGCTAAATAGAAATGTTATGCTGGAGTGAAACTATCTCAGCCCAAACAAAGATGCAGGGCAAGACTGAATCGGCCCTGTCAGTTCTTAGTGGGAGGTGGATAATCAGTTCTAACATATTATCTTCTTGGGAACTGGTAGTGGTAAAGTGGAGAATGTTAGGTAGGGATGGGGAATGCTAACCAAACCAGAAGCAAATGGAACACACAGGAAACGGTATCTGCTGGGGAGACTAAATAATACATGTAAAGCAATTAACATAGTGGTAATGTGTCAATAAATGGTAGCTATGATTATCCATCTCAGAGTAAAAGTATACTTGCGGCATTTTTCAAACTTTAAGAGTACTGTATGGGACAAAGGCCGGAGCCTTGTGAAACACAGAGAGAGACTATGCGTGCTGTGCTAACCTTGTCCTCAAGGCCTGTTACTCTGTCACAGGCACAGCATTGACCTGGCAGGACTTAGCCTAACCTTCTGGGGATACCCAATAACAGTAACCCAGTCACCCATTGGGTCTCTTCCTTCCAGTCATGCAGGTCACTTGGAGTAGACTAGGCGGGCCAAAAATTGAGGAAGGGTCACAGAGTGTGCTGCTCTTGGTAATCAGGCTCCTTCCATCTTTATATATAAATATATATTATAATTTATTTATATATTAATATATATCAGGCTTCTATAGATATATATCTTTATATATTTATATTTAATTATATATAAATAAAGATATTTATATATTTCTCTCTTCATATCTTTATATATTTATGTAATATAAAAATATATTTATAATTTATATAATATATAAATAGATTTATAATTTATATAATATATAAATAGATTTATAATTTATATATATTTATATTTTTACATATATAAAGATAGAAGCCTGATTACCAAGGGCAGTAATTTCTGGATTTCTACCAACGGTGGATGACTAAAGGATTCCTAAGCTTCCCCTACTCGGGATCCGCAGTCACCTTGTAGTATACTTCTCAGCCCATGGCCAAATGCCCTCGAAGGTCTGTAGCCATAACACAGTGAACAAGTCTGATGACATGATGAATAAGCCTAAGCTTGTCCATTTCAAGACAAGAGCTGTCAATCTTGCCCTTGTATGGGAAACTAGAATTCCCAGCTACTTGTGACCACCCTGATTTTTGGGGTTTGGGCTGAGCTATAAATAGTGCAGACATCCAGATGTCAGGCTATAATATACCCTCCACAACTTAGGGGTGGCCCGCTTTGGTTTCGGTGCGTGTCAGTAGCAGCCTACAGATGCAAGGTGTTGCACGGTCTGCACGCTCCATACACACTGATGGCTGCTTCCCCGACTGTAACTGCAGGGAAGGCAGAAGAGCTCAGAGGTTGTCAGTGCCATACCGGGTTGGTATTTCATTTTCTTGCCCTGATGTTCCTTCACGAAAAACAAATACATAAATAAAGACCTCGACATTTTTTTGGTTGGAATGGTCAGGCCATGCCTGCCTGGCATCATCACTAAAGATCGTTATCAGGCTAACCAAACATTGTTTTCCCAACCTTCCTGGCTGCTCCTACTGCAGTTGAGGAAACCGAAGCTTTTAGTTTTCCTGTTCTCTGAACCAAGGTGATGATTTCCTGGCTTCTTGATCTTTTTTTTGTTTTCATTGTATTTTCAACTCTCTGAAATGTTTTCACAGAGGTCTTTAAACCCTACTAACCCAGCATGTTTTTCCTTTTGTTTTCTCCACACCCTGAAGTAAGTGGCTTCTCAAAAGCACAGACAGCTAGAGCAAGATGAAGCCTCAGGGAATAATTTAGGCCAATCCCTTCCCTTCAGCTTGAGGAGTAAGGGAAATACACTGACATTTACTGGGAACTACCACTTGCTACGCATAGAGTCTACTTCTGGCATTTTGCATAATTACCTTATTTAAACCTTAGCTCTGAGAGGTAGATGCTTTATCCTCCTTTTTTAGACAAGGAAACTATGGTACAGAGAAATAAAATGGCCTATGTGAGATCATACAGTTAGCTAGTGACATAGCTGAGACTCCAACCCAGTGTTTTTGGAGATTAGGCCAGGGTGCTCCTCTCTACCATAATGGCCTGGCTGAGGCCTGCCCACTCGGTCCAGCTTTAGTTAGAAGTGGGCTTAAGGCAAAAGGGCTCTCAGAAAGGTGATGTCACAGGGAATTTAATTAAAGGTCAAATTCTGGCAATTGTGATTAAAATTTTATATAGCTTTAATAGAGATATTAGTAGCAGACTCTAACATGCTATTTATGGTAAGATGGATTAGGAAAGGTTTTCAGCAGAGAAAACAGTGAAATGGTTAACATTTTCACAAGAAAAGGGAGTATCTGTCCTAAACGGGCAGAACTGGCTTGAATTCAAAGTAATTATATAACTCCTGACTTCAGTCATGGCACTCTCCTAAGCAGGTAAGTGATATTTTTCTTGTGACCTTTCCTCAATTTTTGTACACGTACCTGTGTATTAAATTTCTGTTTTGTTGAACTGAAAAACTGGTCAACAGTATTCCTTATTTTACGTACACACTATTTTTGCAGTACACAAAATAAGCTTAAGAATTTTTATATAAGATGATCTGATTCATTAATTCCGAGTCAAAGAATATGTAAGAACACTTCTGTATGAGATTCTGTATGTGTGTGTTTATGTGTGTGTGAGAGATACAGATATACAGAAAGAGGCAGACACATGCATATATTCAAAGATAATGAAACAGAGGCAAGGAGGTAGAATTTGACAAGTTGAGATGGTTAAAGTAGCTGTACTCTTGGTGTACTTAAAGAATGAAGTATTTTAGGCCTGGCACAGTGGCTTATGCCTGTAATCCCAGCACTTTGGGAGGCCGAGACAGACAGATCGCTTGAGGTCAGGAGTTCGAGACCAGCCTGGCCAACATGGTAAAACCCCGTCTCTACTAAAAATCCAAAAATTAGCCGGGCTTGGTGGTGTGTGCCTGTAATCCCAGCTACTCAGGAAGCTGAGGCAGGAGAATCGCTTCAGCCCAGGGGATGGAGGTTACAGTGAGCCAAGATCACACCATTGCACTCCAGCCTGGGTGACAGAATGAAACTCCATTTAAAAAAAAAAAAAAATTTGGAGACAAGTTTGGATTCCACCTATTTAATTAGCAGTCAAGGTCCTCCAATGAAAATGTGCTTTACTCTCAGCACATTCAGGCTTTCAAAGGTTGTTTTCCTTTAATTGTCCATCACACATTTCCCAAAATCCTAGCAGTGATGTACCTCACCTATCAGTCAATTACAGAAGCAGAATGACACTGCTTTGTTGAAATCAGGGGTTTTTTTTTGGAGGGTTTTAAAAACTGACTTCAAGTTCAGCTGAGTTATGTTAATACTGCTTGGCTGCGCTAATGACTCTTTCCTACTGCACATTCAAAAGACAAGAGCATTGGCAGGATTTTAGCAAAGCAGTAAGTTTATCCCAGTTCTATTCAGAGAGGATCCCACTGAAACCAAGTAGAGGAGTGACTCTATGCTAGTGTTTCTCAGCCTTTCACATCACATTCATCCAGGGGTACTTAACAGAAATACAGATTCCCTATTCCTTGGGGTTCTGACTCTAAATAGAAACAGAATCTCTATTCCCAGGGATTCTGATTCTAAACCAGAATCTGATTCTAAATCAGAATCCCTGGGAATAGGGCCAGGAATATATATTTTGAACAAGTTCCCAGGTGATTCTCGTGCACACTAGAGATTGGGACCTCTGCTCTACACTATAGGAACAGGGCTGGCTATGCTCAGGCATAGTACCCCTACCTTCGTTCAGCCTGGCAAAGTGTTAAAGAGGAAAAAGAGTGGGAAGGAGATGTGGGCACTGGTGTCCACTGAAGGCTGTTCTCTCTCATCCTCCCATCAAGTGGTAACTGTAGGGGCAAGTAGCCCTGCTGAACCTATCTGGGAGGGGCTTTTCAGTGAGCCTAGGTTTCCAAGAGAGAACTGCCAGAGTGGAGAACTCAGCCAGAATGCTCACCATGTGTTGGTTAAGCTTTCGGAGTCATCTCTTAGAAGGCAACTATCCCTGGGAGGAGTTCTATCCTAAGGACTAGAGGTTAGTTCTCTAATTATCTGTTAACACTTTGTTTTTCTTTTTCTTTTTTTGAGATGGAGTTTCACTCTTGTTGCCCAGGCTGGAGTGCAATGGCACGATCTTGGCTCACTGCAATCTCTGATACTTAGGTTTGAGCAATTCTTCTGCCTCAGCCTCCCAAGGAGCTGGGCTTACAGGTGCCTACTACCACACCCAGCTAATTTTTGTATTTTTAGTAGAGACAAAGTTTCACCGTGTTGGCAGACTGGTCTTGAACTCCTGACCTCAGGTGATCCACCTGCCTCGGCCTCCCAAAGTGCTGGGATTATAGGTGTGAGCCACTGTGCCTGGCTGTTAATACTTTAAAAAATGGTAGTTGAGAGCATCCAGAGAAAATGGACAGGATATAAGGAAGACACCCAAAAGTAGAAGGACAGAAAGACAACAGGAGGTGGCAGGTGGCAAGGCACCATATTCCCTGTCACTCAAAGTCATCTTGCCTACCAAGGTGTCCCATTCCATCCCTGCTAAAAGAGCATGTGAGGAAGGGTTTGCTGCAGGCGCCTGGCATTACAACCTGGGTCTTTGGGGAGGTGAGGGTGGAATAGGTAGGGCCTCATTGGTGGGGGCTCAGTCTGTCAGTAGCACCAGAGTGAATCCTCTCCCAGAGTAGTCTTAAGAGCAGGGACAGCAACATTTAACCCAGTAGTGGATCTGGGAAACATTTCATCTGACTAAAAGCCAAATCTTGTTAAAGAAAAGATTTTCAACCACTATGGTAAGAATATTAGGCCGGGCGCGGTGGCTCAAGCCTGTAATCCCAGCACTTTGGGAGGCTGAGGCGGGTGGATCACGAGGTCGAGAGATCGAGACCATCCTGGTCAACATGGTGAAACCCCGTCTCTACTAAAAGTACAAAAAATTAGCTGGGCATGGTGGCACGTGCCTGTAATCCCAGCTACTCAGGAGGCTGAGGCAGGAGAATTGCCTGAACCCAGGAGGCGGAGGTTGCAGTGAGCCAAGATCATGCCATTGCACTCCAGCCTGGGTAACAAGAGCGAAACTCCGTCTCAAAAAAAAAAAAAAAAAAAAAAAAAATTAAACCTCTGAGTTTTGTAATTCAAATATGAAGCCCCTGTTCATTGAAACAGTTTCTGCCTAATTGCAAACAACATGGGGTAAAGCACTGACAGTCCAGGGAGGGGATAGCTGTGAAAGCATGGGCTCTGGAGCCCAAATGCCTGGGATTGCATCCTGGCTCTACCACTTCCTACCTACCTGTGTGGCTCTGGGTGAATCACTTCACCTCTCTGTACTTCAGTTTCCTCATCTGTAAAATGTTGATTTAGGTAGTGCTTCCCTTATGGGGTTATAGCGAGGATTAAGTGAAGTAAGATCTGCAAAGCATTTCGATCATAGCACATCTTATATTTGCTGCTTCTATTATTTTTCATTTCTCTGTCCTGGGCTGCTTCACGGTAAATACCAAAAGATGTGTCTTGGAGCTGAAGCGGGGAGGAGAATCTTCGTGGCATTTGTATGGCTGATGTTCTTTCCAGGTCGGCAGTGGCTCTTCTGTCTTCTCTGCTCCCCCAAATCCCACTGAGGGCATGGCTGGGCTACAGTCCAGTCCTCTTCCATTGGGGCAGCAGGTTCTCAGGTTCTCTTTGAAGAGCCTTTTCAGGGGAAAAAGCGGGTGATGGCAGAATAAACCCCTATTTTGTGCAGTTCAGCCAACAGGGAAAATAATGTACACCAAGTTATTTGCTGGTAGGGCTTCTCGGGGTAAGATTTAAAATGAAATTCTGTTGGAGAACGTAGACCGTCCATTCTATGGTATAAAATGGAATTATCTTAACCAGGATTAAACCACACTTCTTGAGTCTGATGGAGCGTTTCCAGGGAGAGTAAGCGCCACACAGCCTTCTATGCCAGTTGCCCATTGTTGTTCACGACTCCCACCTCCACTGGCTGTCTAACCCCATTCAGCCTTCCCTGCCGGCCCACCATGGAGTAAGTCTTTGAAACAGAGAGCTGGGTGTGAAAACAAAACCAGGCTCCCTTTGGTTGGGGGAAGTGTTGGCAATGGGAAGGTATGAAAGAAAACTGGATGGAAGGACGCTAACTTTAAATGTGATGTTAATAATAAGCAAGTGTGTTAAAATTCTATTAACTACCACCAGCCTATCACTGTGTTGTTTCATCTATATGACTTTATTAGAAAATATATTTATGAATTAAATAGTTACAAACTGAGCAGAAGGGCAGCACAGTGTAACAATGAAGTATAGATGCTGTAGTCTTAGGCTATCTGGGTTTGAATCCTGTCTGCCACTTGGCCTTCAGACTTTGGGAAAGTCAATTTTCTTTCTAATGCCTCAGTTTTCTTATTCACAAAATGAGGATAGATATAGCAGGTAACTCACTCATAGGGTTACTGTGAGGATTAAATATGTACAGGTATTATAGTGGTACTGGCATTTTACCTGGAAGGGGGGCTTGGGAAGATAAGCCATCAGAGAGCTTACAATCAAGAAACGGTATTGTATTTAGCCCGTCACGTGCTTTGCACAAAACAGGCACACACAGAAAATCTCATGGGATGCCGGCAGAAATTATTCATACACTGTTAGGTGTCTAGAGTGCTGGCCAGTTTAACATCACAAAATATCTCAGAAAAAACATTGGTTTTATACAATACCTGAACAAATATGAACAAAAACCTTTCAAACATGTCATTAGTTAAAAACTCCATCCTCCAGTCCTGAGGGCCTTTAAAAACTATGAAACATCCTTATAAAAAAAACAGACTACAAAGAGACAGCCTGTCCCAGGGACCAAATTCCCTCCATCCAGGCAATTTAAGGCAAAAGAAAAATCCAATTTAAATTCCCCCACCCTCACCAAAAAAGACATACTTTACAATGTTAAAAAAACAACCTCTAGCTAAGTATGCAATTAAATACTTTCATTAGGCCTATTTTTTGGAAAACCTGAAATGAGGCTTCAAGTGCTTATCTGAGTGGTTAGACATAACTATGAGGCAGGAGTATCTATAACATCCTGGCCTTCTTGAAAGCATGAAGCCCCCAGATGTCCCCAACACACCGACTTACTCCTCTTTCCACTCTTCTTTTTCCCTCCCCTCTCTCTCTCCAGTCGGTGAGAGGCACATCTCTGTGTTATCCCATTCCCTGCTGTTGTAACCTGCCAGGGGATTCCCTCTCCAGCCCCCTCCAGAGGGACTGGTCCAGCTCCTCTGACTGGCCAAGTCCATCTCTCCTTTGGCTCCAGCTGTCTCTCCCACGCTGGATTCCTCATGGAAACTCTCTCATCCTGCTGGGAAAGGACCTCTGGCAGCACTGCCATTTGAAATCTTACTATTTTAACTTTAGGAAACAGCTCTCCTACTATGATACATTTCTCTCTTCCTTTTCTCACCCAAATCCTGCTAATTTTACTCGGAAAGCCGCTCAAATCTGGGCCTTGCTCTTGATCTCCACCATCCCTACCTGGCGCAGGTCATCTCTCCTCCCACCTGGTTCCCCCAACCCTCCTACCCACATTCCCAACCCCGTCCCCTCCTGCTCCATTTCACTCTTTACAGTGCTGCTACGCGACTTTTTCCTAAAATGCAAATTCAGTCATGTCATCCTTTATCTTCAGGGGCTTCTTCCTGCCTTCAAAGTAAAAGTCCAAATATCCTGCATTAAAAGTTCCTTCCTAAAACTCACTACTTACACTGGTATTCTTCATTATTGTGGTTTGAAGGCTCACCTGAATTACTGTCTCCGGTAATAGAGAAACTGCATAAGCACTGTTCCAGTTACTAAAACAACAATAAACGTGAGGAATCAAGAAATATATTTCTGGCCCGGTGAAGTGGCTCTCGCTTGTAATCCCAGCACTTTGGGAGGCTCAGGTGGGGAAGATCACTTGAGCCCAGGAGTTCAAGACCAACCTGGGCAACATGGTGAGACTCTGTCTCTACAAAAAAATTAAAAAAAAAATCAGCTAGGTGGCATTCACCTGTGGTCTCAGCTACACTCAGGAGGCTGAGGCAGGAGGATCAATCACTTGGGCCTGAGAGGTAGAGGCTGCAGTGAGCTATGTTCACGGCACTATACTCCAGCCTGGGTAACAGAGCAAGAACCTGTCCTTAAAAAAAAAAAAAGAAATATATTTCCTGTTGGTAGCCACGTATTTGGTGATCATTTAGGTATAATCAGTTGTGCAGTTCTAAAGCAGACTTAATTCATTAATTTGAACAAATGCTTTCTTTGTTCAAATTAATGAATTCTGTAACACATAAACCAGGATTAGCAAAGATTTGGCCAGTGCGAGTTAATTCAACCTGTGCTTACTAGAAATCAAAAGCTTTAGAACCAGTATGCCACATTAAAAAAATAATAATACAGGAATGAAGAGGGAGAAAATGACCAAATTGAAGGTTCAGAAAGAAAAGAAGAGAAGGGAACAAAGACATATCACATCTACTGACTGACCAATCTGCCTCAGGCTGAGCCTGATCCAAAAATGGCAGTTAACACACACTCATAGTCTTTGTAAAGAATCTGTAACCTCATTTTAGTCCCCACAGCCACAAAAACAGATAGCTATGATTATCCATATTTAAGGTAAGAAAATAGGCTTGCAAGATTTATTTTGCTTACAGGTAATTACTGGTTAAACACAATGCTTAAAGTTAGGGGGTAGTACTCAACCCTCCTGTTTCCCTGGAGGGAAGGGAATTTCCAAGTCCCAGGTGGGAAGAGTAGAGTTTCTTCTTCTCAGCCTCCTCACTGTATCCTTTCCTGAGGAGAAAGAGCAGCTTGCCTGATCAGTGAGTTCAGGAGAACAGATTGAGGATATTCAGCCAGCTCCCATGGGCTTTTTCGCTTTTTAAATTCTTTTCAGCTTATCTGTTGTCAACATGTGACCATTCTCTACACCCCGACTGGTGTGCTGGACAGAGAACAACAGAGGTAAGCCTGTGGTCTAACTTAGGAGAGAAGTATTAGTAAAACCAAGGTTGCTGCATATATAAGCAGCATCTTCCAACATGGCTTTTATTGTTGATAAAGCTAATAATATGAAATCTATGTCTTCTTTCTTTCTTTTTTAATTTAAATTTTTAAAGACAGAGTCTCACTCTGTAGCCCAGGCTGGAGGGCAGTGCTGTCATCTTGGCTCACTGCAAACTCCGCCTCTTGGGCTCAAGCAATTCTAGTGCCTCAGCCTCCCAAGCAGCTGGGGTCACGGGTGTACGCCACCAAGTCTGGCTAATTTCGTATTTTTAGTAGACATGGGGTTTCACCATTTTGGCCAGGCTGGTCTCAAACTCCTGACCTCAGGTGATCCACCCACTTTGGCCTCCCAAAGTGCTGGGATTACAGGTGTGAGCCACTGCGCCAGGCCATTTCTATGTCTTATTTCTCAGCTGGTTATGAATATAATTGGAGAAGACAGAGAACTATTAACTGGCTTCCTAAAAGCCAACTACAAGGCATAAATATAGATATTCAATTAAATGAATGAATGAATTTGTCCAAGGCCACATAGCTAATAAGCTATAGAGTGCAGACCTGAATCTATGTCTGACAGAAAGGCCCATGATTTTCTAAACTTCCACTTTGGTGCTTCTCATACAGTATTTTATTTCCAGGCTTCAATTCATGCTTCAACATGGCTGCCAGGAAACTGGAAACACTGGTTGTTGCAGGCACAAAGTACCTGACAATCTATTTTTCAGCAGCATTCTTAGGCATACAGTGCCTTTGGCATAACAGTGATGAGGGATGAGTTCTGCCGTGTCTGCTTATTGTCAGCTATCTCATGGGTCAGTATCGACTGAGCCCTGGAGGTATACGGGCGGAAACCTGGAAGGTGGGGAGAAGTAGCAGAAGCGACCTCAGCAGCAGCAGGGAACAGATTGGGGAGGAGAAAGGCTGGCAGCCTTGCAAGAAGTTGGATGAGCACAAAAGGGGCAGGGCAAGGGAGTGAGGACCAGGGGAAGGAGGCTGAGCTGGCTGGGGATGGGGAGAAGGCCGGGGACGTAGGAAGAACATAAAAATGCCAGGACAGAAACAGGTTGAAGAGAAAAATATGTCCAAACAAAAAATATAAAGGAGAGACAGATAAAAGAACAGAAGTAAATCACATGCTATGAAAATAGCCAAAACGGATTTTCCATTTCATGTCAAAATGATAAAAAGTGAGAGCTGGCCTGTGTGTGCCAGTAGCCTTCAGAAACTCAGAAATAAAATATCCCACTTGAAAACAGTTTGGGAAGCCAGTAGATGACAAGATTGCTCCTGCAGGCAAAAGTGAATTAAAGCAACAATAGTATCTACTGCCCCTTCCCCACTCCCACTGTTTGGCTGACAAGCACATATGAGCTCAGCGGGACTCTGTTCTGACCCAACTAATATAAATTTCTTTTTAAGAATATCTGGTATAACTCAGGATTGTGTGTTCACAAACACCACACGAAAACAGGGTCATCTTTGCCTTCCACCAAGTGTTTTTCACTCTGTTTCAAGGCCCAGCTTAGCCCTTTTTCCCCTTACTAAAGCCGCACACAAAGAATTCTCTGACACACTGCACCCACTGCAGATGAAAGCGCTTAAGTGTGAGTGAAAGCAACAATGTTTAGAGTGACATTTACTAGCAGAAAACAGTGAAATCAGAGCGTTCCAGTTCACAGAGATTAAATGTCAGGCTTTAAACATTTAGCAGAGTATTAACTATGGAAGTTTTAAAATTCAGGATTCAGTTTTATATTGCAAACAGTTTAAGACTTCTTAAAGCAAGGAAAGAAGTGGTCCATAGGTGAATAAACATGTTTATTTTCAATTGAAAGCGAATGAACCGCAGGACAGTTACTGAGCTTAGCAAAACAATACCAGAGGTGCTCACTGTCCTTCACTATCCCAGTTAATAAGAGAAGGGTAACATTCTTCACACTTCATGTTTTGGAAGATACAAGTCAAAGTCCAAAACACAGGGGTTTGCGGGCACGTAATTTTCCACAGTGGTTGTGGACTTTAGAAGTTCAAGAGTTTTTATATTATTGTTTTAGAATGAATGCCCGCTTTTTTTTTTTTTTTTTTTTTTTTTTTTTTGAGACAGGGTCTCGCTTTATGACCCAGGCTGGAGTACAGTGGCACCATAATGGCTCACTGCAGCCTTGACTTCCTGGGGTCAAGTGAGCCTCCTGCCTCAGCCTCCTGAGTAGCTGGGACTACAGTGTGTGTCATCATGCCCGGCTAATTTAAAAAAAATTTTAAAATATTTTGTAGAGATGAGGTCTTTCTATGTTGCCCAGGCTGGTCTTGAACTCTTGGCTTCAAACATTCTTCTGCCTCAGCCTCCCAAAGTGTTGGGATTAGAGGGATGAGTCACCTTGCTGACCCTGAATGCCTTTTAATGGACCAAAAAAGTTAAGAGGGGAAAATACAGCACTTTTTTTTTTTCTTTTTGGGATGGAGTCTAGCTCTGTTGCCCAGGCTGGAGTGCAGTGGCACAATCTCGGCTCACTGCAACCTCCACCTTCTTCTGGGTTCAAGCGATTCTCCTGCCTCAGCCTCCCAAGTAGCTGGGATTACAGATGCCCGCCATCATGCCCAGCTAATTTTTATATTTTTAGTAGTGACGGGGTTTCACTGTGTTAGCCAGGCTGGTCTCCAACACCTGACCTCGTGATCCACCCACCTCGGCATCCCAAAGTGCTGGGATTACAAGTGTGAGCCACTGTACCCAGCCCTACTTTGTTTTAAGAATAATTTCCATGGATAAATTTGTTTATGACAAAATTAGCTATAATCTCTAAATATAACATCAATTTTTTGATTCAAACACAAAACCTCAGAATTGGTTATCAGCAGTCCTTTCATTCAAAATCAGCTACTAAGTATCTTCTCTCTTATGCTTACTCTAGGGTGTTGGTTAGGTACAAAGCCAGTGATCATGGATAATATTTCAAGCTTTGTTTTAAACATCTTATAAGCCTTGTCATCATCCTCAATATCTTTATGAGGTGGCTACTATTATCCTCATTTTACAGATAAGAAACCTGGGGCTTTGAGAGATTAAGGACTTTGCCCAAGACCAGAGGACTACTAAATTGTGTAGAACTCAAACTCTGGCCACTGACCCCAAAGCCTGGGTAATCAACTTTTTTTTTGGAGACAGAGTGTTGCTCTGTTCACCAGGATGGAGTGCAGTGACGCAGTCTTGGCTCAATGCAACCTCCATCTCCTGGCTTCAAGTACTTCTCATGCCTCAGCCTCTCCAGTAGCTGGGATTACAGGTGTATGCCACCATGCCTGGCTGATTTTTGTATTTTTAGCAGAGACAGGGTTTCGCCATGTTGGCTAGGATGGTCTCAAACTCCTGACCTCAGGTGATCCACCCACCTTGGACTCCCAAAATGCTGGGATAACAGGTGTGAGCCACTGTGCCTGGCCCTGGGTAATTAATTTTTTCCTCTTACTTGAGACAGAGTCTCACTCTGTTGCCCAGGCTGAAGGCTAAAGTAGAGTGGCACAATCTTGGCTCACTGCAACCTCCGCCTCCCAGGTTCAAGGGATTCTCTGGCCTCAGCCTCCTGAGTAGCTGGGATTACAGATGTGCACCATTTCACTCGGCTAATGTTTGTATTTTTAGTAGAGATGGGGTTTCACCATGTTGGCAGGAACTCTCCATCTAGCTGTGACCACAGAGATGTGAACAAATACCGTTTAACTTAAGCAATGCACAACAAGTATATGAACAGAGAGAGATACACAGAGTAATTCAGATCTTGGAAGACCTCACAGAGGAAAACACATTTAAGCCAGGTCTTGACGCATGAGGACAAGTCTTTCAGGTGAAAAAGGCAATGGTTACTCTAGAAATAAGGAACTGTATACACCAAAATTTAGACGGTTTGACATGTCGATGGAATGTTCAGAGTTCAGTGTGTATTTGAAGGTGGGGAGCCTGGAAGCAAGGTAATGGAGGAGGCCAGAGTCAGGACATGTTTTTAAGTCGGAAATGAAATGGCCTGTGACCTACCGGTCACAGGCAGTGAGAGAGAAGAATCCATGGTTTCTGGATTTGTATACTATTGTATCATTTAGGCCCCCAAATTAAGGTGGTAAGACAGACTGGGAGTGGGGACAGGGATCAGAAAGATGATATCTTAGCTCAATTTGGAAAAACTGAGTTTGAGATACTTGAGAAGTAGTTAAGCATCCTCTCTACCACATTCTTTACTTGAATCAACATTGACTATCTCTTGTATCATGTCCAAAGAAAATCAAAAGAGGAACAAAACTGGACCCTGTCCTCCTAGAGTTCACTGTATAGTCCGGTTCTTCATGGTACAATAGATAAGGGGAACTTATAGGGTGGATTTCTGTTTGTTATGGTGACTAAGGGGTGCTATTTGTACTTACTGGACAGGTTCCAGGGATATGGACATTCTGCAATACTTGGGACTGTCTAATACACAGAAGTACTGTCTTACATCCTTCTTGGCTTTCAAATATCCCATTGGACATCCATGTGGGTGAAAATCTGTTTAGAGCTGTTTAAGCCTACAACCTAATTCTGTTTTACATAGAAAGGCAAAATTTTTTTGCATGTTTTATATTGAATTGTCCTAAATAGAACCTCCATGGAAACTGAGGGAAGACTGTACTTGGTTTGTTTGGAGCTTTACAAAAGCTGTTCACAATTTTTAAAAATTACATAATGGGCAGCCAAGTTGCTCACAGTTTTTGAGTCAATACAGTACACTTGGATCGGTCTGAATTGTAGCTGTCCTACTCATGGTAAGTCCGCATTCAGAATCTATGCATGCCGGGCGCGGTGGCTCTGGGAGGCCGAGGCGGGTGGATCATAAGGTCAAGAGATGGAGACCATCCTGGTCAACATGGTGAAACCCCACCTCTACTAAAAATACAAAAAATTAGCTGGGCATGGAGGCGTGTGCCTGTAATCCCAGCTACTCAGGAGGCTGAGGCAGGAGGATTGCCTGAACCCGGGAGGCGGAGGTTGCGGTGAGCCGAGATCGCGCCATTGCACTCCAGCCTAGGTAACAAGAGCGAAACTCCGTCTCATAAAAAAAAAAAAAAAAAAAGAATCTATGCATTTGATTATGCCTCCTCATTGGTCATGCCTGGGTGTTTACATAACATGTAAATGTATTTTTTTTTTTTTTTTTTTTTTTGAGACGGAGTTTCGCTCTTGTTACCCAGGCTGGAGTGCAATGGCGCGATCTCGGCTCACCGCAACCTCCGCCTCCCGGGTTCAGGCAATTCTCCTGCCTCAGCCTCCTGAGTAGCTGGGATTACAGGCACACGCCTCCATGCCCAGCTAATTTTTTGTATTTTTAGTAGAGGTGGGGTTTCACCATGTTGACCAGGATGGTCTCGATCTCTTGACCTCGTGATCCACCCGCCTCGGCCTCCCAAAGTGCTGGGATTACAGGCTTGAGCCACCGCACCCAGCACATGTAAATGTATTTACATTACATTTCAAAACATGTAATTTGATTACAAATTCCTTTCCTTTCATTTCTCCTTTTTATTAAAATTAGGGCATTTTATTGCACTTTTGGAATTACATATATAGGTAGGTTACATTAACTATGACTGTCATTTCAGGATAGGAAAGGGCATGATATAAAAAGGATTGCAATAGGTCTGGGAACGACTAGTGAGAGATGGACATATATAAATTGAATTGAATACAAAGGAACTCATGGAAGCACTTCAGGGAGGTATAAAGCAAAAAGAAGACCCAGGAAGAGAGATTATTGGCCATGAGAGATCTGGGAAGACTCATGGAGGAAGTATGAAATGAGCAGGTGCTGACTGATATCCTCTGTTAGAATAACTCCAGAAATGTGGGGCTCAGTACCTGCCTTAGAACCTGCCTCCAGTAAGGCCCAGTCATTCTGGCACGGCTTTGATTTGTTATCAATTTCTTTTCCATGCTCTTCCTGTATCTTCCCAATAAAGGTCTTTGTTCTAGGAGGCTCCAAGGAGCAGAGAATGATGAATCCCTATCCTCTGTAGTGTCTTTTCTGGAATCTGAAATCTGTGGTCTCTGTAATACTTTCTGGTTAATCTTCTCTTCTTTAGGCTAAATCTCCCCACTTCCTCCAACTGTTTCTCATACAACTTGGTTTCATATTCCCTCACCATCTGGATCATTTTTCTCTGAACATGCTGCAATTTGTCAATGGCCCTTTAAAAGTGTGATGCCTAGAACTGAATGTGGTTTCCAGAGCTGAAATATGTAACTATATTTCCTAATATTTTCAAAAGGCAAAAATGTTATCCCTCTGCACAGACAGTGAGATCAGGACAGGGGAGGGGTGTGGGGATGGTCTGTCTTAATTAATCATTGTATTGCCAGTATTCAAAAATGTCCTTTTTTGTTTGAACAAGTTCTATTTGAATTTTTAATACTTGCAAGTAGACTTCTGTTCTCAAAGAGGATTTTTCTCCCTTTGTTTTTGATGTGAAGATTAAGTGGAAAAATGTCAGTCTAGCTAACAAATACTAAGAATTATTTTTATCTGCTGATAGCATCCATCTACCAGCATCTTATGGTCATTTCCCATCTGAAGACATTTTTCTCTTAACAGACTGTGCCCTGTCCATGTCCCAAGTCATCTAACCAAGACTGGCAGGAACACCACCCTTTCCAGGGGATTGGTCTGTAAAATGGAATTAGTATTTCTGCCTTCAGCTTGAATCTGGTATGTATCTGGAAAACCTCTGCATTCCTATGTGTCTACTGAACCTCAGCTTTAGCCCCAAAATGCAAAATTCCATTACTACTGATTTTTCCTCCCATTTTGGTCTGAGACTAAAATCCTACAGCAACCTGACTGGCTTTCGCCAGCGTATTGTCTATACAGGCTAAAACAGCACCAGTTTATCTCATTCTTGATGATGGGGCCCTGTAAACCACAGCAATACCATCCACTGGTTTGAACTTACAAAAACTATAGCAGACCTCTGCATAAGGAAGCCACTATGACATGAATACTAGCTTGCTGTCCTCCTTGAATGCAATGACTTCAAGAAGTGGGAGACAGGTTGGCCATGGAAGTCTAAGCACCTTCTGTTACATCTACTAGCTGCCCAAGTTTCAACGTGCCTTTGCAGCTGAACGGACCAGTTCCAAGGTAAACTACCTGAGAGCAGGCATATTTGTCTGTTTTGTTAGCTGATACATCCCTCACCCTTAGAACAGTGCCAAGCACATCAGAGGTGCTCAACAAACATTAGTGGAATTAACTAGTAAAAGGATCTGGTATGCTAGACATCTATTTTTTTTCTCAGTATTCCTTTATTCTGAGAATTGCTTCTTTCCCATTCCAGTTATTCTGGTGGAGCTGTTAGTCACGGGACAGAACAAGATAACGAATGGTGCCATGAGTCCGGGGGCTCGTGGAGATGCAAGTCTAGATTCCCTACAGTAAGCAGGTATGTGTAGTGCTTCCTACTTCTAGAGAATTTGAGGCATACAATCAGGAGCGTTGATGAATGTGGGTGGTGCATGCTGCAGGTAGATCATTCCAAGGCTAAACTTTATGTGAACATTTATCACAAAATCCAAGCCAATAGGATAAAACAAACCTCTAGTGAGAATAAGCTTATGTTTCTATTACTGACTTTCATAACTCATCAAATACAAGTAGCAGAAATTAAATTATTCAAATAAATTTCGGATGAAATTTTCAAATTTCTGTTAGATGAAATACAATTTTAACGCGGTTAGCTTTAGTATGATAATGCTATTTAGAAAAATAGGATTTTCAGAAAAAATTTAATCTGTAGAATGAAAAAAAAAACCATATATATTGAGTTTTAATGAACCAGTAAGTAGGTGACAGGAAAGCAATCGTTGTGTAAGGATTTTTAAAAATTGTGAGAAAATATATATAAAGTTTACCCTCTTAGCCACTTTTTACAAGTACAATTCAGTGGTGGTAAGCACATGTACAGGTTGTATAAATATCACCACTGTCCATTTCCAGAACATTTTTATGATTACAAACAGATACTGTGTATCCATCCCTTAGCCAGTAACTTCCCACTTCCCGACTTCTCCAGCCCCTTGGTAATGTCTATTCTGCTTTCTATTTGAATTTGTCTATTCTGGCTACCTTAGTAAGTAGACTCAAAGAACATTTGTCCTTTTGTGCTGGTTTATTTCATTTACCTTGATGTTTTCAGGGTTCATCCGTGTTGTTGCATGTAACAGAATTTCATTTTTTATGGCCAAGTAATAGTCCATTGTGTATACACTGCATTTTGTGTCTCCATATCTGTTGACGGACACTTGTTTCTACCTTTCGGCTGTTGTGAATAGTGCTGCTATGAACACTGGTGTACAAGTATCTGTTTCAGTCTCTGCTTTCAGTTCTTTTGAGTATATGCGTTGGAGGAAAATTGTTGGATCATATGGTAATTCTGTCTTACTTTTTCAGGAACCTATTTTTAAAAATGACTTATTAGACAAAAATTTATTAATTTAGGAACTGTACATTGTGAAAATTTTTACTCCTCAGTATTTCACTTATTGTTACTAAAAATGGAGCGATTACTAGAGTAAGTAGAACAGAGAATGTATCATTTCCCTGTAGTGAAGGAAGGAGAAATTTCCCAGTAACACAAAAAAGTCACAATAATTGTGCTGTGCTGAAATGGATTTTGACCAGTCCCCAGGGTTTTGACAAACACAAAATACAGTCTTCTTTAAAAAACCTAAAGTTCCATTCAGAGAGTAAGAATAAATTCCATCATTTGATCATACAGTTGTATTCTCTGCATGCAAAATAATTGATCAGTATTCATCACAAGTGTAAAAGTCACGGAAGATGAGGCAAGGCCGAGGAACTGCCACAGGTTGGAGGCGACTACAGAGCTCTGGCAACTAAATGTGATGTGGATTCTGGGTTGGATGTGGAACAGAAAAAGAACAATGCTGGAAAAACTGGTATAATCTGAATAACATCTGTAATTTAGATCATAGTATTATGCCAGCATTAATATCTTGGCTTTGATAACTGTACCTATGATTATATAATATGTTAACATTAGCGGGAGCTGGATAAAAAGCACACAAGAATTCTCTACTATTTTTGCAACTTTTGTGTAAGTTTAAAATGATTTCAAAATAAAAAGCTAAAAGGGATTATAGTTTCTAGACCTTAATAGACATTTGAATTTATGAACCCAAGTAATTAGAGATAGCAATGATAAATTTGAAGTTTTAAGTATGATCTATGAATGAGCCTCCAACATTCAAGGAGGAAAAAATATTAGATGTTTTATAGTTAGTGCCTCTAATAAATAATTCTGTCCTATCCCCTCATTGTCATACTGGTCCTGTGTTTCTTCCTCCTAGATCCATCCTCCCAAACCTTTCATCTTTATCGTCTGGAACAGACTTTACATAAGAAAGCTCCTCCTAATGTTTGTAGCTTCTCAAATAATTTTCCTCTTCAACTATTGCCAAATCAATGTTTATAGCCCAGACTGCTCTGAGTTCTGACAGTACATCCAATGGACATCCCTACTTCCAAGCAGCTGAAGTTTGACTCATTTGCCCAAGTGAGAAACATAGGACTCAGCCTAGACTTGTCTTCAACCACCTCCATTCTTTGCTCCCAAGTAACTTAGTCTGTATTGTAGTATAAAATCCAATATATTCCATTCACTAAAGTATAAAGCTGAAATTCAGCCACATTTACCACTGATATAGACACAATAAAATTGTCTATTAGTGATAAAGATAAAACTTGACTTTGGCCTAAAATGCCCAAAGAGATTGTAGAACTTTTTGATGCCCTTTATATTTTGTATTAAAAGAGAAATAGGCTATAAGCTATTGTATACTGATTTTTCTTTCTTTCTTTCTTTTGTAGAAAGTGATTTATTTAAATAGAGAAACAGGAGAAGGAGAGAGAAACAGCTAGCTCTCACACTGAGTGAAAGGGTCACCAGAGGAAGAAAACCAGAGAAGGAAAACTCTCCTCACACTGAGTGAGAGAATCCAGAAAAATGGAATCCAGGAGAGGAAAGACAGCTTCCACACTGGGTGGAAGGGGACAGAGAGAGACATGGAGTTTAGAAGGGGAAGACAGGCTTCCATGAGTGTGTGTGGAAGGGGACCCCAGAGGGGAAATCCAGAAGTGGAAAGAGAGCTCCCACCATGTGGGAGTACACTGATATTTCTATCAGCCATGTGCCTTCTCATCTGTGTATTATGGATTTAGGAAATACCACAAGAATGAATTAGTTCCTTTAGCCATTCCTAAATTCTACAAAGAGAAGATAGCTCTTGACTAGAAGGGGAAAAAAAGTCCGAATATCCTTCCATATTTAGTAAAAATTCTAAAAGTTTCAAAGATAAAATTCCAATTCCAACAGGGCATAGCAGAAATAAGAACAAGCAAAGTTCTTTATTATACAAATAAAAATACTGAATAAAGTCAGAAGAAACTGTTATGACCATATATTTAGAATACTGTGTGCTGACCTGGCCTCGCTATAATCAGAAAGTCAACTCAGAGAATAAAAGAATGATGAATAGGAGGGCATCTAGATGAGCCTAAAAACCTGAAGATCCCAATTTCTTCCTGCTATGGACCTCCCCAAATTCATATTTGAAATCCTAACCTCCACGGTGATGATATTAGGAGATAGGCTTTGGGAGATGATTAGGTCATAAGGGTGGGACCCTCATGGAATAGGATTACTGCCTTATAAAAGAGACCCTGGAATGTTCCCTCATCCCTTCTACCATGCAAGGGTACAGTGAGAAGACTGCTGTCTGTAAACCAGAGAGTAGACTCTCACCATGGTGACACCAAATGGATGGACCCCTTAATCTTGGACTTCCCAGCCTCCAGGATTGTGAGAAATAAATTTCTATTGTTAATAGGCACCCAGTTTATGGTACTGTGTTATAGCAGCCTGCAGAGACTAAGATACTTCCATATGGAACAGGATTAAGATTCATTATTCTTTATTATTGGAAGCTAAAAACCATTTGTGACCAAGTGTTTTAATCTGTATTTTTAATGGCTTAAAGTGATGAAAAGTTGATATGGTTTGGCTATGTTCCCACCCAAATCTCAACTTGAATTGTAGCTCCCATAATTCCCATGTCTTGTGGGAGGGACACAGTGGGAGATAACTGAAGCAAGGGAGTGGTTTCTCCCATACTGTTCTCATGGTGGTAGTAAGTCTTATGGGATCTGATGATTTTATAAGGGGTTTCCTCTTTGGCTTGATCCTCATTCTCTCATCTGCTGCCATGTAAAACACGCCTTTTGCCTTCCACCATGATAGTGAGGCCTCCCCAGCCACGTGGAACTGTGAGTACATTAATCCTCTTTTTCTTTATAAAGTTCCCAGTCTCAAGTATGTCCTTGTTGGCAGCATGAAAACAAACTAATACAAAAGTAAAACTCGAAACCTTTAACCAAATTTAATTTAATTATCATTTCATCATCTGAACTTCTATTAACTATGATTTGGATCTTTTGGTGGATGCCACAGTAGCCTGAAATCTCTAGGTTAAGGAAGCAATACCATCCAACTGGGTCCGAAGTAGACTTGGAACTAAACTCCCACAAACGATTTCACAGTTGTTTTGTCTTATTAGAGTGAGCGACTGTGCTACTGTTGTAGAGCCCAATAAGATTTTGCTGCTCATTAAGTAATAATTCATTCTCCACATCTGCCACTGAGAAACACAAATGCCAGACTTGGTAGTCACAAAAGCTGTATAATCTCAAACCAGGCAAGTCATATGCCATATATTCACATGTGGGTTTCCCCTTGAGGACATCTGTGCTCCATGGTCAAGGGGACCTGTTTCAGGAGCCCTGCTTTGATACAATTTCCTAGTATGTCGTGTGAGAATCAGTGAATCAGAGACTCTTGAAGCTGGAAAGAAATTATAAGTTCAAAACTGACATCACAGGAAAAGTATAATCTAATGAGATACTATTCAAGTCTTTCTTGTATTTGCCCTGTTGAAACGATGAAAAACAGGCCAGGCACAGTGGCTCATGCCTGTAATTCCAGCACTTTGGGCGCCAAGGAGGAAGAATCAACTGAGGTGGCGAGTTCGAGACCAGCCTGGCCAACATGGTGAAACCCCTTCTCTACTAATAATACAAAAAAAATTAGCTGAGTGTGGTGGCAGGCACCTAAAATCCCAGCTACTCAGGAGGCTGAGGCAGGAGAGTCGCTTGAACCTGGGAGGCAGAGGTTGCAGTGAGCCGAAATTGCACCACAGTGAGACTGTCTGAATTAAAAAAAAAAGAAAAACAAACAATAAAAATCCAGCCAGGTGTGGTGTCTCACACCTGTAATCCCAGCACTTTGGGAGGCTGAGGCAGGCAGATCATGAGGTCAAGAGATAGAGACCATCCTGGCCAACATGGTGAAATATTGTCTCTATAAAAATACAAATATTAGCTGTTCATGGTGGTGCACATGTCTAGTCCCAGCTACTCAGGAGGCTTCAGCAGGAAAACTGCTTGAACCTGGGAGGTGGAGGTTGCGGTGAGCCAAGATTGCGCCACTGCACTTCAAACTGGGCAACAGAGCGAAACTCCGTCTCAAAAAAACAAAACAAAACAAAACAATCCAGAAGAATCTTACCCTCTCATCACAAACGTTAGAGTTACTATATGTAATTAAATATGGAAGAATTGTCTCATTTTTCCAGTACAGGGTAACAAGCTGTATTTGAAATTAACGCTAAGCGATTGTTTATTCACTTAATCCTAACCCTCCATCTCTTTTGACGCAAATAAGTTTCTTGCTCTTTATTCATTTTTTTGAGACAGAGTCTTACTCTGCTGCCCAGGCTGGAGTGCAGTGGTGCAATCCCGGCTCACTGCAACCTCCACTTCCTGGGTTCAAGCAATTCTCCTGCCTCAGCCTCCCGAGTAGCTGGGACTATAGGCACCCGCCACCATACCTGGCTAGTTTTTGTATTTTTAGTACAGATGGGGTTTCACCATATTGGCCAAGCTGGTCTTGAACTCCTGACCTTGTGATCTGCCTGCCTCGGCCTCCCAAAGTGCTGGAATTACAGGCGTGAATAACTGCACCCGGCCAGTTTCCTGCTCTTTATAATAATAAAAATACAGCAACCAGGATCTGGATATCTACGATGTTTTGCCAGGGACTAAAAAACAACACCCCAAATCTGTACTGACTCTGCAGACAAAAGAGGTCAAACAATTACTTCAGACTCTCAAAATTAATTTATAGGCCTAGTGAGTAAACTAGACTAGTCTAGTAGACGAGACTCCAGCTTGGATATTTTACTGTCCTGAGGCCCAAGTGAGATAAAATGCTTCAGCATGTATTTTTAGTCATGGGTTATTTTTATTTTATTAGCATTGCCTTTAAGTCACTTTTTTCTTAAAAACAAAAAAAAAACAAAAAAACCCTTCTAGCATTTCCAAATTTATGATTCCCCACTTGAATTATACAATTCCATTATGAAGCAATGGTCTATACCCTTTACTCAACTTTTATCATTTGGTGTTTAGAATCATTCTCAGAAATACAAATTAGCTGATTACTGAACAAGTTCTAATTACTCCTCAGAGACTGTGAGATCCTAGGGCTTCAGTACAGCATTGTTCACTGTTTGGCTGTGAAACAGACTTCCTCTTCTGGTGACCCAACTGTTATTGCTTAAGAATTGACCTAAAGGGCTATTTGTTCTGGGCCCTTTGAAGAGCATTTGCTTCCTGTGACTTCCAGAACTATTCTGTCAGACATCCTGAAGCCTCATGCCATATTCTTTATTACGTAGTTTGTGCAGCCTGGAATAATGGGATAACCTGTTCTCAACTCCAAAAGAAGGCCTGTGATTTAAAACACCTCTCAAATATCACACTGATGCATCAGTCTGGAATCCTGAGGCAGCTCAGTTCTGTTCCCAATCCAGATCATCCTTCCTTCTTAGCCTTGGACTTGGGGCCATGTCTGAATTCCAGATTACAAACTCTTCTGAGCACACATTGCCATGTTTTATAACCATCTCCCTTTCCCATGGTGTCTAGCTCTAGTCTCAGCTCATAGCAGTTACTCCATGCAAAATGAAAACAAATTTATAAATAATGTTTTAAGAATTAGCTACAAATAATTAAAATTATGTGTAAAATTATAATTACAATTATTTACAAATGGATTTACAAATAACTTTTATTTGTAAATAAAGAGCTTATGAAATAACAAAATCATGACTAAATAACTTCAAAGGATAGCTTTGACATGTGGGTTTTATGATCCTAGAGCAATGATATCAGAAAGAGATTCTATATGAATAGTTTCAGGCTATCTTAAAAAATAAAACGTAGTTCAATGAATAGCACTTTTTTTTAGGAATTAAGTGAGCGTGTTGATGGAATGGCAGCAGAAAAAGACCTGAGTTCCTAAGGCTTGGTTATGATTCCTAACCCTCTGCAATCTGAAGAGAGCTCTGTACAGTTTTAAACTTGCCACGGCACTTAGAACAGGGGAGGCCTAAGTACCCCCGCTTCTGGCTTTGATAACAAAGAGGGCAGAGCACATCTGATAGTGGGGTGGGAGCGAGTCAGGGTACTAAGGGTGAGCCAGGAAGCAGCTCAAGGGGCTTGTGAAAGCCATTCACCTCTAGTGGGATCCAGGAGGGGTCAGAGGCTGTTAGCTGAGGAGGAGATACTTAACTGAGAGAGAGGGCCATCTAGAGGGAGCTGGGACTGGGTGCTGCTAATTTCCATCTGGTAGAACTAGCGTGTTCCAGTTCCTTACTATTCAGTTATTAATCAAAGGCCTCTCCAAGCACCTGACACACTGCTAAGCTCCACAGGGATCATAAAAAAGCCAGAAGGCTTGGTTTTTGGCTCTTAAAGTACTCACAATCTAATTTGAGGAGGAAGAAAATTCGGCAGAAGTTAAATGACTAGAGAACAATTAAATGCTAAGCTCTAAGTTCAAGAGGAGTTCACAACAGGGCAAGATCTGGATGGAGTAATGGTGTAAGACAAAAAGCTTCAGCAGCAGCCTTGAGAAAACAAAAATCAAAGTGGGGAACTAAGGTTGTTTGTGACTCAGGTGCATGCAGATAAGCCCTTCTTGAAAGGGGCAGGCTTGGAAGGATGTCCTTGAATGGTGGTCCAGCAGGACAGAGCTGAAATTCATTAGTAAATCCTGACACACAGTTTTTGGAAGTGATAGAGTCTGTGACGAAAACATAAGAGGGCCAGAAAACAGAGAAGCAAATAATTCTTGGTTGTTTTCATGCCTGCAGAGGCTCACTGAGAAAGGAAAATCAACATGAAAACAGAATACCACAGCATCCAAATTGGGCCTTGTGTAGACATTCCGTGGTCTAAATTTTAAAGCAGACAAGACATTGAAAAAGGCCTTGTCCAATTCACAACTGAATAAAGCCCATCAGTAAACCCTAAATTCCTACACGTCTAACTCCCGCAATGCTTAACTGTTTTTAACACCTATCTGCTTCCTACAGTCAACTGCAGGAAAAACCCTTAAAATGAAGACTCAACTGTGCTAGGGGAAAAAAAAAGAAAGAAAAGGGAGAACTGGTGAAAGTTAAAGTTCATTTCCCAGTAGACCTAAGGGAGAACTAGGAGAAGCAGCATGCCTGCAGTATCATCTGACGGAGGCAGCTGGAAAGGAGTGGAGGTAAACCGGCCAACCTTAGGGTCTTTGAGACGAAAACAGGTGGGAGAGGACGTCAAGGATAAGATGAAGCAGGGGCTTCAATACGATCCCAATGGAGGGCAGAGGTGTAGATGAGAGGAAGAAAGAGGAAGAACAGTTAAAGCATGGAAGGAGACAGAAGAGAGAAGAGGGCCACGTATCAGGCAGGGCTACAGAAGGGCAATCACCTTCTCGAAGGCCCCTTGGGATGTGTATGAGTAATAGGCACTCCCAAAGGAAACCATGGGGAGCCCCAGAACGAGTCAGCCACATCGACGTCATAATTCAAGTAAATATATGTATTTTTGAGATTTACAATACCTAAAATCCAATGAGGTATAGGAGCTCCAAGGATCATATGTCCTGGCAGGAGGTGAGCAGCACTGAGTGGTTTTGAAAGGCAGGGAATCACCTTCCCAGCAGAGGAAGTGGCTTGGTTAAAAGCAAGCGGATCTGCCAGTTGTGATCCTTCTACTGGAGCTTCTCATTATTCCTATTTGATAGGAAGGAAAAGCTAACTCAGAAACACTAACTGATTAGCTTTGAGTCACCACACCTAACTATTGACAAAGATGAGAATAAAGCCAAACCTCCTGATTCGTACGATGGCATTTTTTTTTCTTGTGTACAACGACTGAGGTAAAATGGGTGCAAACCAGAGAAAAATGTAGCTTGGAATTATAGGAAATCAAATGTGAAGCAAATATTCAGGATAAATTCTCAATGAAACCAATAAAGTAAATAAGAGGTAGCCAGGCACGGTGGCTCACGCCTGTAATCCCAGCACTTTGGGATGCTGAGGTAGGCAGATCACTTGAGGTCAGGAGTTCCAGACCAGGCTGGCCAACATGGTGAAACCCCACCTCTACTGAAAATAAAAAAAATTAGCTGGGTGTGGTGGCACACGCCAGGAGAATAGCTTGAATCCAGAGGGCAGAAGTTGTAGTAAGCTGAGCTCATGCCATTGCAGTCCAGCCTGGGCGACTGAGCAAGATTCTGTCTCAATTAAGAAGAAAAAAAAAAAGAAAAAAGAAAAAGGAAGGAAAGAAGGAAGGAAAAAAGGAAGGAAGGAAGGAACGAAGGAAGGAAGGAAATTAAAGTAAAGCAACTGCTAATAAAAATGTTTTGGAATATGATACTGTTATAGGTATGTGGTGGTTGCACGGCACGGTGCATGTACTAAATGCCACTGAATTGTACACTGAAAAATGGCTAATGTTATGTTATGTGAATTTCACTTCAATTATAGAAATAAAACAACAGTACTCTGGTTAAGGTACGTGAGAAACTTTTTCGCTCTTGGGCAACAAGAGCAAAACTGTCTCAAAACAAAACAAAAAACTCTTAAGTAGTTCTACCACAACAAGAAATTGAAGTAAAGCAACTGCTGTGAAAATGTTTTGGAAAGTGATACTGTTATAGGTATGTGGTGGTTGCACAGCACGGTGAATTTCACTTCAATTACAGAAATAAAGCAACTGTACTCTGGTTAAGATGAATGAGAAACTTTTGCCATTTTCTTATGGTTGCTTTAATACAGAGAATATTTAACTTAGGAAAGAAGGAAGGAACGAAAGGAAGGGAAGGAAGGAAAAGAAGTAAAGGAAGGAAGGAAGGAAGGAAGGAAGGAAGGAAGGAAGGAAATAGGGGGAATTCTTAAGGCTAAAAGTTTGCCTTACATAAGCTGTACTTGGTTTCCACAGAGAGAGGGAAATTCACCCCCTACCTTCTCCCAACCTCCAGCCCCTCCCAGTTCTGTTCTTGCATAGAAGTGACCAGTGGGGAATTTTGCTCTCCTTGTGTGACTTCACAGAGATTAATCATGGCTCCTTGAAAAACTGAAACATACAAGTTGGCTTAGGAATAATTAAACAGCAACAGACCAAGTTCCCTGAATCCAGGCACTACCTTCACTAACAAGGCTTATCTACAAAATACTGTATTGTGTAAGGAAATCTTGTGAAAAATAGTATCTGGAGCTTTAAAAGATGTGGACACAACTGATTTAAGCATGTAACACCTGTCTTTAGAGAAAAGTGATTACTTAGCCCACAAAAGCAAACCCATTTTCACAAACTGTCATCCATAAACATATTTTAAAAATTGCTTGGGTCAAAGATTTGTATAAGTGGCTTAAATGTGAATTCAGGAAGACCAAGAATGCAAAATGGTATTTTGCTAACAAATGGAATTTGCTGCCCTTTGCAATTCTACAGCTGATTCCACTGCAGGATTTCATTTTTTACGGCAGGGAAGTTTTGACATTGTAAACATATGAAACTTATAAATCTGGTATTCACATTTCTTAAAAAAAAAAAAAAAGATCAGTCACAATATGTTCTTTCTGTAATTGAAGGTCTTATCAGCAGGGAACTTCTTGCTGTTTTTAAGTGTGTTACAATACCAATTCAAGCTCTCTAACCTGTTTCTGATTGGATCTTTTACATTCCTCACCCAATAATGCTAGCATAGCTTTTTCAGTAAGCCATAACAGTGTTTGAAATTTGTAAGTTGTTTATGCATTCCTCTTATCCTCATCCTTGATTGTAGGGTCCCTTTGAAGAACATTTTAGTAATTATTTGCCCATGTATCTTAGGGAAAATCAGTTAACCCTTCTGACTGTGTGGAAAAGGCACCATTGAAGGTGAGAAGCAGCTTGGCTTACATCTGCTGTAAAATGCTGTCCTGGTATGAGTGGAATCTCAAGTTGCAAGCTAACAGGTAAAGAAGCGATAAACTGGCTGGGCGCAGTGGCTGATGCCTGCAATCCCAGCATTTTGAGAGGCCAAGGCGAGTGGATCACCTGAGGTCAGGAGTTCAAGACCAGCCTGGCCAACATGAGGAAACCCCATGTCTACTGAAAATACAAAAATTAGCTCAGCTAGGTGGCGTGTGTCTGTAATCCCAGCTGCTCGGGAGGGTGAGGCAGGAGAATTGCTTGAAACTGGTATGTGGAAGTTGCAGTAAGCCAAGATTGCGCCACTATACTCCAGCCTGGGTGACAGAGACTCCATCTCAAAAAAAAAAAAAGATAAAAAATTATACAAGGAGAAAAATAAGTTACTTAATTGCAAAGTATCAAAGAGTAGATGCTAACTGAAAAAGATACATTTACTTAATGACTTGTGGGCAGGGTAAACAAGGAATTATAAAGAAAGACCATGAAGGAAATGGCCTTTTATCTCCAGAGGCTGTTAGAAAACACCGGGTTTTAATCTTTCTTCCCCGGCAAAGGAAGTAAAAAGTCCTAAGTGGTAGCTGGGTGCAGTGGCTCATGTCTGTCATCCCAGCACTTGGGGAGGCCAAGGTCGGCAGATCACCTGAGGTCGGGAGTTCGAGACCAGCCTGACCAACATGAAGAAACCTTGTCTCTACTAAAAATACAAAATTAGCTGGGTGTGGTGGCGCATGCCTGTAATTCCAGCTACTTCAGAGGTAGGAGAATCGCTTGAATCCAGGAGGCAGAAGTTGTGGTGAGCCGAGATCGCGCCATTACACTCCAGCCTGGGCAACAAGAGTGAAACTGTCTCAAAACAAAACAAAAAACCTAAGTGGTTCTACCACAACAAGAAATTAAAGTAAAGCAACTGCCGATGAAAATGTTTTGGAAAGTGATACTGTTATAGGTATGTGGTGGTTGCACAGCACGGTGAATGTACTAAATGCCACTGAATTGTTAACGGTAAAATGGCTAATGTTATATGAATTTCACTTTAATTATAGAAATAAAGCAACTGTACTCTGGTTAAGGTGAATGAGAAACTTCTGCCATTTTCTTACTGTTGCTTTAATAAAGAGAATATTTAACACTTCAGAAACATGGTATCAAAAAAATTCTTAGAGGAATTCAGCAATTATATCAGAGGGAGCAAAAGTGAACCAAGGAGCGGTTACACAATGTTTTTTTCCTATTCTGTTTTTTCCAGCCCACCTAAAAGCTGTAAAATGCCATCATCAGGTTTTAATAGCTTCTCTGACTCCTCCTTTCCTAATCTCTCTCCTATGCAGATTCTCTCTTTCAATATTTATTGAACTCCTACACGCCCCACATTCTACAATAGGTGCTAGGACCTATTACACCTCACTGCTCCTCAAGGAGTTCACGGTCTGTATTCAAATTTTTAAAACATCTCATGATACTTCCCTACTGACTCTAGTTACACAACCTTTAAAACTTTAAGGATCTCTCTTAACTTGGAGGGTGGCAGCCCTTCCTAGGCTCTCCCATTACATATTCAATTATCTGTGCTGTTTGTACCCACTTCTATTTTTTTTTCCTCAGGTCAAAGGGAGATTTTAAAGATTCTAAACAGAAACATCACTCTCTTGATTTTCAAGTGCTGTACAAATAGAGCTGCTTCACATGATCCTTTAAAATAAGCACGGAAAATCTGTGAAGCTGGGACTGGTTCTAGGAATTACTTATGCATCTAAGGTCATTTCAAAGGCTTGCCTTCTCTTCACCCCACCCTCTGTTCCCACCTCACCACCAGCACCTCCCATTACCCTCATCTACAAGGTCAGGTCTCTGGAGCTCACTGCCTTTGACCACATCAGTCCCTTCATCGAAAACAGTTTTGTTTTCATCCTGTTTTCCTTATTCTTATCCTCTCGCAACTGAATTCGTTTTCATTCAACTTTCATTTTTGTTTTCACTGTGACCTCACAACTATCCATTGGCTTTCACCTTGAAAGGAAGAGTCCCCACTGGCCTCAGATCCAAAATGAGCCTGTGATGGGCTGGAACAGTGACAACTCAGAGTGACGCAGGCAAAGCAAAACGAGAGCAAAAATCGCAAGCAAAGCCACGCTGGCTTCTGCAGAGAGGAAAAACATCATGTTTGCCAAGTGGAAAAAAGTACCAATTTTGAAAGAAAAATCATTTTCAAAATGCTGAGAGTCCCCCAAAATGGAGACGAATAAAAACAACTCAAAGCAATCTAACTGCTAATACACAACCTAATTTTGATACAGATATTGTTCTGAACTCACTCAATGTGAAACAGCAGCTATAATGTTTAAACTAAATACCTCATTTATGGATGGAAGCAGCTACAGGTTTTCAATCAACCAATGTGTCAATGGCACAGCTGGTAATTTCACCATGCGGCTAGGAAAGCAGTTTGTCAGTCACAAGAAACCAGATATTTGGGAGGATTTTCACATCAAACCACTTCTCACAGTGGACTCTGACCATCATCAGACTTGCTAAATGCACGTACAGTTCAGGGCCTGTCCTTCTGTATCTTTAAGGAGGCTGCCAAATTTACAGCGGATATATGGAGCGGAAACACACAGTGGGAAGGTGTAACACTGGCATTATTCTAACGCATTATGAGGTCTGGGCGACAGAGGAGCAGGAACTGAAGAAACCTAAACAAATGGCTCCCAATTATGATTTCATTAATCCTGGAAAACATGAAGCAGTTGACAAGTGTGGTCTAATTGTTTCTCAGTTGACTTGGCTTGAAAAACCTTACTCTCACTTAATTCCATTTACAGATAAGCATCTTGGGACAGCTGACCTTTTCTTTGTATAGCCAAGTTTCCATTGAACATGTTATAAAGTTTTTTGATCACCACAAAATACAATACCAGATGAAGGTCATTATACAAAGAGAATCAAATAAATAACAGTTAAGGAGAAAAAGTTCCTGTAAGAGTTCTAGCATGTCAACAAGAAGTTAATTGCCTCTTCTTAATATTTCAAATACATGTTAATTAGTAGGCTAATAAAAATTTTAAATACTATACAAACAGTGATCATCTTGGTGTCACCTAGTTTGTGGCTCACCACAGAAAATACCTAATCAAAACAACAACAAAAAAAAATCACAGTATCCTACTCATAGACAATAACCCACCATCCATGTTATCAACTTTTTTTTTTTTTTTTTTAGATGGATTTTTGCTCTATCCCCCAGGCTGGGGTGCAGTGACCTCAGCTCAGTGTAACCTCTGCCTCCTTGGATCAAGCAATTCTCCTGCCTCAGTCTCCTAAGTAGCTGTGATTACAGGCACACAGCACTATGCCTGGATAATTTTTGTAGTTTTAGAAGAGAGGCGGTTTCACCATGTTGGCCAGCCTGGTCTCGAATTCCTGACCTCAAGTGATCTGCCTGCCTTGGCCTTCCAAAGTACTGGGATTACAGGTGTGAGCCTCCACACCTGGCTGTCAACTTTCTACTGCTATGAACTCAGACATCTCACAGTTCAAACTGGGTATGGAACCTGGAAAAAAATGACTAAATAAAATAATGGCCTTCTTTCATGCAAAGCGTGAGTGAGTGTAGATGTAATAAGTACATCTAAATTTGTCATGGTGAATTAAACCAGCTTCAGGCAAAGAAGCAGAGTATCAGGCCGAAATGGTCTATTTCTTTTCAATTTGTTATACATAGAGAATCTGAAATTTATTTTTTACTTGATTAAAAATTAAATTAGGTTTCATTTTTGTATGCAGAGCTCTTTCCTTGAGTTATTCGATAATGGCCAGGGTAGAATGAAGCCAGTAATCAAACACTGCAGACTTTGGAAGCCCTCCTGTTTTTTCAGACTCTTAATAAAGCCTGAGAAGAGCACCAGTGTAGGGAGTGGGTGTCTTTGTTTTTTGTGATGACTCACTTTGTCCAGTATTCATTCATTTATTTTTAAGTCATTCCACAAATATGTGGAAGCTTTTCTAGAAAGGGACCATGGAAAACGCAAAAAATACTTGGCCTTTACCCTGGAGAACTTTACGGATCTTTTCCCCTCAAATAAGGTCCTCTTACTTTAATAATCAGCAGTCTCACAAATTAAATTTTCTCTTCCTCTCTTTGAAACCAACCAATTCCTTTTCAGGAGTATATTTTCAGGAGAATCTGAGACTAGCCTACTCACTCTAAGACTGACTCAGAGACTTCTACTTTTAGAAAAAAACTAAAGACACAATAGTGAAAAAATCTTCAGGCTTCGAGATACAAAAGAGTACCAGCAAATAGAATATTTAAAATTCATTTTAATGTGGGATCACTGTTTACATTAGCAGAAGAACATAGAAGAGATTATGAAGGGCTGAGATCAATCAGGCTATTTAGACATAGTTTTAGAAGGGTTAACAGTGTTCCATGACTCTTTGAGCAAGCAACAGAACTGTTAGAAAAACAGCAGATACAGAAAAACTCAACAGCATCATCAAACAGGATCTCAAAGACAATTATATTCACAGACTGTTATATTCATATTCTTTTCAAATGCCCAAGGAATACTCAACAAGACAAACCATATCCTGGATTTTAAAAAACTCAATATATTTTAAAATAGAGCATGTCCTTTGATCATAGTGAAATTGAACTAGAAATCAATAACAGAAAGATAATAGGGAAAATCTCCCAACACTTGGAAATTAAACAAAACACTGTATATAACCTGTGGGTCAAAGATGAAGTCTTGAAGAACATAAAAAATACTTAGAACTGAATGAAAGTGCAATATATCAACATTTGTAGGATGAAACGAAAGCAGTTGCTGAGAGGAAAATGTATACCATTAAATGCTTGTATTAGAAAAGAAGAAATATCTTAAATAAACAACCTAAGTTGCACATTCTTAAGAAACTAGAGGTTGGGCAAGCCTGTAACTCCACCACTTTGGGAGGCTGAGGTGGGAGGATGGCTTGAGCCCAGGTGTTCAAGACCAGCCTGGGCAATACAGTGAGACCCCATCTCTAAATATATATATATATTTTAAATAAAGAGAATCTTGAATACTAAAACAGGCTAAAAATACTTTAATGTATGCTGCAGAGAGGAAGAATCATTTCTGATTTAAATAGGGTCATTATTTTCTATGGAATTAATCTGTATATCAAGTCTACTTGTTATTTCTTTACTCCATTTTCCCTGAAGCTAAAGTATATGCTTCGTGAGGAGCTGTTTTATTCATCCCTTATAGAACCTCCTGCATTAAAGATATTTTTCAAAAATACTAGATAACTTTTTAATTGAGCAAGTTAGCTAATACTGGCAGAATCTAATACATTTCTAAAGAAAATTGGAGTTATGCCACACTGACAAGCAACATAACCTTGGTTATGTAGGTCTCTCTGGCATGGGCAATTTCATGGATGTTCTTAAAGTGAACATGAAGACTTGCACTTCTTGATTTGCACGACTTTTATGGGATTTTCTGGGTCAAGTGAATAGTGAGCCATTTTCACAGATCACCTCAGGCCACTTAGAAGTAGAGCTGTGTTTTACTTTTGTTTTTGAGACAGAGTCTTGCTCTGTCGCCAGGTGCCAGGCTGGAGTGCAGTGTCAGGATCTCGGCTCACTGCAACCTCTGCCCCCTGGGTTCAAGCAATTTTCTGCCTCAGCCTCCTGAGTAGCTGGGACTACAGGCACGGGCCACCATGCCCAGCTAATTTTTGTATTTTTTAGTAAAGACGGGGTTTCACCATGTTGGCCAGGACGGTCTCAATCTCTTGACCTCGTGATCTGCCCGTCTCGGCCTCCCAAAGTGCTGTGACTACAGGCATGAGCCACCTCGCCTGGCCTGTGTTTACTTTTATACCTCGAGTGCACAGTATAAATCCTGTCACAGAGTAGGGTCCTAGTCAGGTGCATCAAGAGATTGCAGGTATTCAGTCACATCTTCAGGTTCTACTTCTAATTCTAGCTCTGTTGCTATTTCCATCATCTCTGCAATTACTTCTTCCACTTGAGTCTTGAACCTCTCAAAGTCATGCAGGAGGGTTGGAGTATACTTCTTCCAAACTCCTGTTTTTTGACATCTTCCCATAAATCAAGTATGTTCTTAATGGCATCTAGAATGGTGAATCTTTTCCAGAAGGTTTTCAATCGACATTGTCCAGATTCATCACAGGAGTCACTATCTATGGCAGCTATAGCCTTACAAATGTTTTCTTAAATAATGAAACTTGCAAGTCAAAATTACTCCTTGATTTATGAGCTGCAGAGTAGATGCTGTCTTAGCAGGCATGAAAACATTAATCTCCTTGTATACCTCCATTGGATCTATTGGGTAATTAGGTGCATTGTCAATGAGCAGTAATATACTGTATTTTTTAAAAATAAAAATCATCCAGCCCAAAAATGTCAAGAGGAGTAATACTTTGAAAGGAAGCTTTGTCTCTCAGTAGTAGGTCTCAATACTGGGTTTAAAATATTCAATAAACCATGCTGTAAACAGATGTGCTGTCATCTAGGCTGTGTTGTTTCATTTACAGAGCACAGGCAGAATAGAATCAGCATAATTCTTAAGGGCCCAAGGATTTTCAGAATGGTAAATGAGCACTGGCTTCAACTTAAAGTCACCAGCTCCATTAGCCCCTAACAAGAGATTCAGCTGTCTCCATTGAAGCTTTGAAGCCAGGCATTGACTTCTCCTGTGTAGCCATGAGAGTCCTGAATGACATCTTTGAATCTAAGGCTGTTTTGTCTATATGCAAAATATGTGGATTAGTGTAGCCATTTTAGTCAATTATCTAGCTAGATCTTCTGCCTAAATTGCTGCAGCTTCTACATCAGCTCTTGCTGCTCGACCTTGCACTTTTGTGCTATGGAGATGGCTTCTCTCCTTAAGCCTTAACCAATCTCCTTTGCTACCTTCAAACTTTTCTTCTGCAGCTTCCTCACCTTTCTCAGTCTTTACTGAATTAAAGAGAATTAGGATCTTGTCCTGAATTAGATTTTGGCTTAAGGGAATGTGGCTGGTTTGATTTTATATCCGGATCACTCAAACTTTTTCCATATCAACACAAGGAGGCTATTTTATGTACTTATCATGAAACCAGTGTGTTCACTGGAACAGCACTTTTAATTTCCTTCAAGAACTTTTTCTTTGCATTCACAACTTGGCTAACAGCCTGTTGCAAATGGTTTCCTCACTAAGTTTAGTCATTTCTAGCTTTTGATTTAAAATGCAAAACATGCGAAACATTACCTTTCACTTCAACACTGAGAGGCCACTGCAGGGTTATTAACTGGCTTAATTTCAATATTATTGTGTCTCACAGAGAGGGAAGCCCAAGGGGAGAGACAGACAGAAAGACAGGGGATGGCAGGTTGTTGGAGCAGTGAGAACACATACATTTACTGAGTAAGTCTTATTAAGTTCACAGTATCCCCAAACAGTTACAACAATAACATCAAAGATTACTGGTCACAGGCTGGGTGTGGCGGCTCATGCCTGTAAATTAGCCAGGCGTGGTGGTGGGTGCCGGTAATCCCAGCTACTCAGGAGGCTGAGGAAGGGGAACTGCTTGAACCAGGGAGGTGGAGGTTGCAGTGAGCCAAGTTCGCGCCACTGTACTCCTGCCTGGGCGACGGAGTGAGACTACATCTCAGAAAAAAGAACTGATACTTATTTCTTACAGTTCTGGAGCCTGGGAATTCCAAGATCAAGGCACCAGCCAGTTCTGGGTCTTGGGTACTACTTGGCACACTGATAAATGGTAACTGTTTAAGAAAACAGTATGTCCTGTTAGTAAGGAAAGATCTACAGGGAGTTACTTTCTCTCTCCTTAGTGAGGGTCTTACTTACCAAATCTGGCTTCACCTGGTGAATCAGAGGGAGGGAGAGCCACATGGAGTGCAAGGTGGTCAACACCGTGGAGGGCCAGGACTGCTGAACCTCACGGCTTCTTGGAATTCGGTGAATGTAGTATTTGGTATACTAGAAGGAAACAGAAGGAATCCAAATCAATGGAGTCACTGATATCTAAAGTTAACAGCTGTAGGAATTGAAGTGCTTTCTTGCTTATTTTAAATTTTCATTTTAACCATTTTAAAATTAGAGTTGTAAAGCCTATCTCATGCTTTATATAACACATCAAATGGTATCACACATGACAAAGAAGTTCTATGATTCAAAAAATGTTCAAGTCAGTTTGAACAACAAATTGGGGGAAGTTTCTATAAAGTATGTTTCAGGCAAATAATTTAACCTGTTCATATACAAAGAGTTCTTACTAGTCAATATATAAGACAGGTAACCTAGTATCAAGATGGGCAAAGATGGACAGATAACTCTAAACAGAAGAAATACAAATAATGATAAACATATAAAAAGATGGCTAACAATTAAGCACAACAGAAAACAAGTCATTTTCACCAACCTAGTTGGCAATGACAATGGATACCCAGTGTTGTTGAGAGTGCAGGGAAACAGACATTCACATTCCCTGGGTAAATACATGGGTACAGCTTTTTGGGAGGGCAATCTGGAAATATCTATCAGAACTTTAAATGTGTTTCCCTTTGATTCAGCATTTCTGCTTCTGGGAATATATCCCACAGATTACCCCACTATATCATTGTTTGTATTTGTGGAAACTGAAACTAGACCAAATGTTCTCCGGTAGGGAATGGAGAAGTGCATACAGTAAAATATATGGAGATATTAACAAATGACATAGAACTATTTGAAATCATATGGAAGATATCCCAAGACACATTAAGTGAATCATGCAAGCTGGAAGACAGCATGTTTAATATAATCCAGCATCAATTAACAAAATACTCACATGCATACACACACACATTAGTATTTGTTTGTTTGGTTTCTTTTGAGACAAAGTGTCACTCTGTTGCCCAGGCTGGAGTGCATGGTGCAATCACAGCTCACTGCAGCCTTGACCTCCCTGGGCTCAGGTGATCCTCCCACCTTAGCCTCCCAAGTAGCTGGAACCACAGGCATATGCCACCACACCCAGATCTTCTCACCTCAGCCTCCAATAGCTGGGACCACAGGTGTGAGCCACCACGTCCAGCTAATTTTTTTGTATAGACAGGTTTCGCCACGTCGCCCATTCTGGTCTTGAACTTTTGTGTTCAAGTGATCTACCCACCTTGGCCTCCCAAATTACAGGGTTGAGCCACCACATCTGGCCCATGCATTAGTATTTGTATTTTAAAAATCTGAAACTGGGCTGGGCATGGTGGTTCACACCTGTAATCCCAGAACTTTGGGAGACCCAGGTGGGTGGATCATCTGAGGTCAGGAGTTCAAGACCAGCCTGGCCAACACGGTGAAACCCCATTCTCTAAAAATAATATAAAAAATACAAAAATTAGTTGAGTGCCTGTAATCTTAGCTATTTGGGAGGCTGAGGTGGGAGAACTGCTGAATGTCAGAGGCGGAGTTTACAAAAAGCAGAGATCCTGCCACTGCACTCTAGCCTGGGCTATAGAGCAAGAGTCTGTCTCAAAAACAAAAAAAAAAACAAAAAAAAAAAACAGAAAGAAAAAGAAAAACATCTAGAACTGGAACTACATGCTACAAATTATAGAGAGGATGACATTATAGGATATTTTCATTTTTCAGGTCGGAATATCTTTGAATATGTTTGAAATTTGCAACAAGAAAGTGGTATTATTTTCATAATCAAGAGAAACCAATGTATTTTCCCTGAATCAAAGTTCCAGGTATACTGGTTACCTATTTCTGTGTAACAACTACCTCCAAACTTAGCAGTTTAAACCACAAATATATTCTGTTTCTCACAGTTTCTGTGGGTCAGGAACCCAGGATTGGTTTAGTTGAGTTATTCTGGCTTACAGTGACTCATCTGGCTTATAGTGACTCATGAACTTGAAATCAAGTGGGTGGCTGGGGCTGCAGTCATCTGAAGGCTTGATTAGGGCAGAATAATCCACTTCCAAGGTGGCTCACTCCTATGACTGGCCATTTAGTGCTGATTGTGGGTTGGTATCCTTAGTTCCTTGCCAAATGGATCTTTCTATAGGGCTCCTTAAGCGTTCTCATTACGCAACAGCCAGCCTCTGAAAAGTAAGTGCTCTGAGAGAGGGCAGGCAAGGCAGAAACTGTAATGTCTTTTATGACCTGACCTCAGAAATCACATTTTGATATTTCCGATAGTTTGATATTAGTTACACAGGTCAACCCTATTTGATATGGAAGGGGCTACACTGGAATGTGAGAATCATTGAGGGCTTTTTTGGAGACTGGCTACCACACAGTTAAGTCAGAAAGTAAAGAACTGAATATTTAATACATTCTTCCTCTCCCTTTGGCCTTAAGAAACAATATGTTCCTTGAGAAAAGAATAGAAAAGCTTTTTTCTAAACTAATGAAAAGCATATAACTACTTTTTTGCACTCAGAAAAAGGTGTGATATTGCATTTGGAGGGTTCTATTATGCTCCAAGAGGACAGAAGTGCAGTTCTTATAGACTCAGCACAAAGTGAAAATGGAAACGTGTGAGCACCCTGCTTCTTCAGATGATGGCAGAGAGTATTTTCTCCTCTCTCCATGGCATGCCAGAGTATAATGGGAGATCTGGGCTCAATATGTATTCACTATTTTTATTTATCAATCTTTTGTCAGATCAATGTTGTTGTTTTTTCCCTTCCAAAAGCTTAAGGTACTAAATATTGAACTAGAAATTAATACCGGGTAGTTCTCAAACTATAAACTGGACAGAAGCAATAGCAAATTGTTTGAGGTTTATGCTCATCTAATTTGCGGAGATTATTAATTGAAAAACAAGTAATAGGCCAAGCAGTACTGTAGAGTCAAAATTCTTTCTCAGAGAAACCTTTTGGGTCAGAAGTGTTTGGATAGGCAATATGGTTTATATAACGTGTATTATATACTATCCTCTTTCGGAGTTTGGGAAAGAAATAAAACATACTAGTATTTCTGCAACAAAACATTAATATTTACAGTAAATAGGATAAATAAAGACTATAAGCTACATGCTGATTCAAATCAGGTTTTGCCATTAAATAAGCTTGGGACAAACTGGAATTTTTTTTTTTCTCCAGTTTTCAGAGCTTTTTAGGATTTCAGACTAAGGGACTGTGGACCTATACTACAAACTACATTTGAATCCAGTAAGATATCATGTCATTGTTGTTATTGTGATAAAAATAATGCAGTAGAATTCCATCATAGAAAATTTTTGGCTGTTACTTCCACCAAATTGTGTGGCCTAATTTCAATACGTATAATATTTTCTTTAAAAAAGCATGGGTGTTTATCACGTTCCTTTAATTTTTTTAAGGCTGTGAGTATATAACTTTACAAAGAAGTGGCAATGAACAATATTTCTGGATTACATCCAGGCACTGTTCCAAGGGACTGGAAAGGTGATCAGTTTGATTCTGGCTCCTCTGAGTCCACCTTGGCTCCAAGGACTTAAATATCCAGGCCTGGTAAGGCCTATGCAAAAGTGTCTGGGGTTGGAGATAGCTTTCCTAGACCTGGACATGGATGAAAGTCTACATCTCATCCTTGGCAGCAGCCTGAAGCAGCTAAGAAAATGAGTTTAGGAAGTCCCAGGGCATTTTCAGAAGAAGAACAGAAACTACTGCAATCATGTTCCGGGATGGGAATGGAGGGACCTCCAAGATATAAAATAGAAAATCAGGCCTGAGGGCAGGGCAAGACAAGTAACTAACATTTGATGAACTCTCTCTCTCTCTCTTTTTTTTTTTTTTAAGAGACAGGGTTTCACCATGTTGTTCAGGCTGATCTTGAACTCCTGACCTTATGATCGACCTGCCTCGGCCTCCCAAAGTGCTGGGATTATAGGCATGAGCCACTGCGCCCGGCCTCCCTCTCTCTCTCTCTCTCTCTCTCTCTCTCTCGCTCGCTCTCTCTCATTTTTTTTTTTTTTTGAGACAGAGCCTTGCTCTTGTCACCTAGGCTGGAGTCAAAGTGACGTGTTCTCGGCTCACTGCAACCTCTACCTCCTGGGTTCAAGAGATTCTCCTGCCTCAGAATCCTGAATAGCTGGGATTACAGGCATCTGCTACCATGCCTGGCTAACTTTTGTATTTTTAGTAGAGATGGGGTTTCACCATGTCGGCCAGGCTGGTCTGGAACTCCTAACTTCAGGTGACTCGCCCACCTTGGCCTCCCTAATGCTGGGATTACAGGCTTGAGCCACCCTGCCTGGCCTGATGACCTCTCTTTTGACTTGTGGATGCACCATACAAGGAGCCAACTTCCAGTCTCCAGACCAGCATTTAGCTGGGAGGGGAGTCTTGGTTCCACTTGTATGCTGGAGCTAGCTCAGCCAATGACCACATGCCTACAGCGACCAATCATCTAGATTGCAGAGGATGGTCTCGGTTTACACTATTGTCTCAGCATAATTATTGATAGTGCCCCATCTGCTCTCAGAAGTATCAATTTAAACGATAAAGCACATGGTTATCCTAGGGCAGGGCAATGAGGAGCCTCTTCCAAGTTAGAAAGGAGAATACTTATTCAGTACAGCCTGAAGAGTCAATATGATGGGAGAATCTGTATCAACGTCAGGGATGAAAGTTGAAGTGGTAGCTGAAAAGAAAGCCAAGCTGAAAGTCCTAACCGTGACATGAAGGTGACTGGCACAGGACAGGAGAGTCCATCTGGTGCCACTCTCTGGCTTATGGCTCTGAACTAGAGAAGCCTCCACTTCCAAATCCCATCCAATCTTTCTCACATTATTTTTTGGTAGTAAGTTCAAGTAACTAAAAATCCTATCAAAAAGAGATTGCTCTATAAAGCCAAGTCTCCCCTACACATCCCCCCACCACTGTGGCATATCAGTTCTCAGAGATATCTTTCCTGACTAGCCTCTCTAAAATAACCCTATCCTTCTCTTTCCCCACCCCCACATACACATATTCTTCCCTCCCCCATCACCAAGCTTTCTGTGTGCTTTAAAATAGCATCTATGATACTGGCATATTATATACTTATTATGTATTGCTTTCTCTTCCATTAGAACCTAACTTACACTAGGAAGCCAGGAACTTTTTTTTTTTTTTGAAATGGAGTTTAGCTCTTGTTGCCCGGGCTGGAGTATAGTGGCATGATCTCAGCTCACTGCAACCTCTGCCTTCTGGGTTCAAGCAATTCTCCTGCCTCAGCCTCCTGAGTAACTGGGATTACAGGCACACACCACCACACCCACCTAGTTTTTGTATTTTTAGTAGAGACAGGGTTTCACCATTTTGGCCAGATGGTCTCAAAACTCCTGATCTCAAGTGATCCGCCTGCCTGCTTCAAAAACTCTCTGTCCCACTGTTTTTGTATGAATCCTGCTATGCAGCCATGCAGTTAAGTAGATGGGAACCCGGGCCATCCTGATGGGGACAATGCCCTCAGATTAGCTATGCTTGACATAAACTGGGTGCTGGGTTACCTGATGTCCTGTGTCACTTCAAGGAAACACTGGCAGCCAGGCTGTGGCAAAATCTTAAAGAGTGTTTATTTTTTTGCACAGTTTTAGAAAATAATCAAATATACAAAGAAGTCAAGGAGGAAAAATAATCAATACAAGGCTTGTATTCTGGTCTTAGAAATTCATTTGAAGACCAGGGAATGAGACAGAGGTTTAGACAGCTACAATTCAGAACTGCTATGAGTTGGGCCAGGAATTCCCTAGGGGTTCCGGCATCTGGATAAACCTAAATAAAGGCATCTTTATAGACACAGTGTTTGTTAGTCTGTCCCTTTGCTTTAAAAGAACTGTTCCTGACCCAGCTTCACGTCCTGCAATGGGATGCGAGGCATAAAAGATGCCTGCTTCATCTTTTTTGTTTGTTTGTTTATTTGTTTGTTTTTTGAGACGGAGTCTAGCTCTGTCACCAGGCTGGAGCGCAGTGGCGCAATCTCGGCTCACTGCAACCTCTGCCGCCTGGGTTCAAGTGATCTTCCTGCCTTAGCCCGAGTAGCTGGGACTACAGGCATAGGCCACCACACCCAGCTAATTCTTTGCATTTTTAGTAGAGACGAGGTTTCATCATGTTGACCAGGATGGTCTCGATCTCTTAACCTCACGATCCGCCCACCTTGGCCTTCCAAAGTGCTGGGATTACAGGCATAAGCCACTGCCCCAAGCCCCGCTCCATCATTTTACCACTCCTGCCTCCCACTCCCAGAACTACCATTTGGTTCAGGAGTAGCCATATGACCCAAGCAGGGCCAGTCCTTTCTTGAATTCTTATAGACCAAGGGAAAGTTAGTTCTTCCCTTGTGGGGACACTGTGGGCTGCTAACCTATATCTCAATCCATTCCACTGGGGCTGACAAGTACATATATGTATATATATTTTTTGTATTTCTCTATCTGCTAGGCCTTTCTATAGTGACTTAAAACTGAACTATCATATTTGCCACCACAACACGCTACTCCTTCTGTATTCCCAAGGTAGAAATCAACAAATAAATAGTAGAATCTATCATAGGTTTCCTTCTAGATATGAAGATCTATGAGGTTGCCAGGGACAAAAAAAAAAGGAGAGCAGGTTGTCCTCATGTTTCGTTCTTCCAAAACCTCTACACACATTCCACAGCAAACCACCTATTCCACATGTCCCAGCTACTACCACGGTTCAAGTCATTACCAATTCTCACCTTGACTACTTCAACAGCCTCTTAACTACTCTCTTTGCTTCTCCTCTTGCTCCCCTACAACCTATTCTTTATAGAATTGCCAGACCTGTCTGTTTATAATGCAAAGCAGATCCTTTCATTCTCCTGCTTAAAACCCCACAAAGGCTTTCCGCTGCACTTAGGATAAAGTCCAAATGACTTCCAGTTGCTCCCAAGGTCCCATGTAATCTGGGGCTGGCTCACCTCTCTAATTCCTCCTTGTTCATTCACTTGAGTCACACGGGTCTTCTGTCTGCTCTTTGAATGGGTCAGAGCCACTCCTTGCTAAGGGCCTTTTCTGCTCATTCTAACCAGTTTGATTTGCCCCCAGACTGTCTCACCGCTAGCTCCTTCCTGCACATCAGGTCTTGTCTGAACATTATCCACTCAGACAGGAAACAATTCTTCCCCAAACATATGGTCTCTCTCTGCCACATTGTTTTATTTTAACATCTTCATAGCAATCACCACTACCTCAAATTAATATGTTCACTTATGTGTACATGTGATTGCATGTACTCTGCCTTTCTTCCTGGATGCAAGCTCCATGAGGGGAAAGGATTTCATCTTGTTCACTGCTATAATCCCACTGCCCGATGTTTTGCACATCATGGGTACTCAGTAAACAACTTGCTGAACAGACAAATGACAATCATTATAATTTCTTTTTTTTCTTTTTTTTTTTTTTTTTTGCGATTTCACTCTCACCACTCAGGCTGGAGTGCAATGGCACAATCTTGGCTCACTGCAACCTCTGCCTCTCGGGTTCAAGTGATTCTCCTGCCTCAGCCTCCCAAGTAGCTGGGATTACAGGCATGTGCCACCATGCCTGACAAATTTTGTATTTTCAGTAGAGACGGAGTTTCTCCATGTTGGTCAGGCTGGTCTTGAATTCTCGACCTCAGGTGATCTGCCCGCCTTGGCCTCCCAAAGTGCTGGGATTACAGGCGTGAGCCACGGTGCACAGCTATCATTATAATTTCTAGAAGTCTAGTCTATGGTCTATGCTGGGGGATGGTGAGGGGGAAGATGCTCGCTCTTAACCTCATGAGATCTCGGGGTTGTAAGAGACATACTAATCCAACTTTCTCACTTCACAGATGAGGAATATGGACTTTCCCAAGGTGACAGCACCAGGACCTGAACCCAGTTCTTCCACGTGTTCTGAAATATGCTGCTGACTCACCCCCTTCTCTAGACCTTGCTTGGAACTCTGTGCCTCACTGCTGAGGAGCTACCTGCCTTCCGCAGCATATAAGGTGCTGAACCATTAAGTTTACTACCTGCCTCCTGCTGCTCTTCTGTACAGCCAGCTACTCATCCGGACCCATTTCCTTTTTCTTCTTTGATTTTTCAAATCGCTCACTCTCAAATCCACAGTTTGTTGTCTCTTCCCCTGCTTCTACGGGAACTAAGTTCCCCTTCTCCTCCTCCTCTCTCTTTGCCCTTTGTGCCCTGTTTTGCACTGTAGGCTTGGCTTACCAAACCCACCTACCGCTGCTGCCAAGGACCGCCCCGCCCCCCGCCCCCACACACGTTCCCTAAGCCACTTAGGGGAAAACCAGAATAAGACACAGCAGGACCTCAGAAATCCTCAGACTTTTCTGCTGAACCTTAGGCCTTGCCGGGGGCAGTGGCTCACGCCCATAATCTCAGCATTTAGGGAGGCCGAGGCGGGTGAATCACCTGAGATTGGGAGTTTGAGATCAGCTTGACCAACATGGAGAAACCCCATTTGTATTAAAAAAAAAAAAAAAAAAAAAGAACCTTAGGCCTCAAGTCCCTAATGACAAGTTCTGCTGTCTTACTGCTGCTCCTACCTGGCACTCAGCTGGGTTTTATGTTCCTAGAAAGGATGTTTTAGTTTTCTTTCTTTTACCCCCTTTCCCTCCCTTTCTTCCTCTTCTCTTCTCTTTCGTTCTCTTTCTTCTTTTCTTTCTTTCTTCTCTCTTTCTTTCTTTGCAGTTCAATGTCTATATCAGGCGTCCCCAAACTTTTTACACGGGGGGGCCAGGTCACTGTCCCTCAGACCGTTGGAGGGCCGCCACGTACTGCGCTCCTCTCACTGACCACCAATGAAAGAGGTGCCCCTTCCTGAAGTGCGGCAGGGGGCCGGATAAATGGCCTCAGGGGGCCGCATGCGGCCCGCGGGCCGTAGTTTGGGGACGCCTGGTCTATATCCTGCAAAACATACCTATCTTCAGCATAATCCGGTCTCTTTCACATAACTGGCCAAGGAAGCAAGACTCTTTCTTCTTCTCTGTCATATAGAAAAAGACATACCTTAGTGAAACAAACTTTCTATCTCCGCTACCTAATTCCTGCAGAGCAGGGCCATGTCCCACAGTACTCTGTATGACCACGAGGCCTCCCAACGCTCCCGGTATTGACTTGACTGATGTAAAACCAAATGTATGGTGGCAAGAGAGACAAGAAGAGTAGAATATTGAAGAGCAAAAAACCAGAGAAATGGATTTAGTTCAGCCTTCTAGTGTCTGAAACACTGAGTTAATACTAACAGTATATGACAACTTGTAACTTTCAAAGTATGTTCCAGAATTACATCACTGTTAAAAAACCACAGACGTATCTGGCTTTAGATTCGTGAAAACTAAATAGGAGTTTATAGTGATTTAGATGGAAATAATTCCACCAAAGGATCCAGATGGCATCATCAACCACAACAGAGGAGATCAAGTGGTCGATGAAGTCATTCTTTGTTGTTACCACACACTGAAACATATAATACATTTATTATATAGTGAATGCCACACGACTGAAAAATCTTGGAAACAAGACAAAGCTAAAATGGTAAAATTTCATTCAACCAAAAAAGGTTTTGGCTTTCTTTCATAACTATTTAAAAATAATACAATGTATATTTTTAAATGTATGTTGGATGGTTCAACTAATCATTATGGAATCAAGATGACCATAATTTACGACAATTTTTTTTTATGTGTATGTCCTTCAAGTACTTGGTAGATATTTTATAGTTTTGATGTGCCATGAAGTGTCACATGAGTGAGAGTGCTGTGGGTCCCTGATATAGTTTGGTTGGGTCCCCACTCAAGTCTTATCTTGAATTGTAGTTCCCATAAGCCCCACATGTCGTGGGAGAAACCAGGTGGAGATAATCGAATCATGGGGGTGGTTCCCCTGTGATAGTGAGTTAGTTCTCATGAGTTCTGATGGTTTTATAAGGGACTTCTCCCTTTCCTGGGCACTCATTCTTTCCCTGTTGTCCTGTGAAGAGGTGCCTTCGGCCAGTATTATAAGTTTCCTGAGGCCTCCCTAGCCACGCAGAACTGTGAGTCAATTAAACTTTTTCTTTTTTTTTGAGATGGAGTCTCACTCTGTCACCCAGGTTGTAGCGCAGTGGTGCAATCTCAGCTCACTGCAGCCTCCACCACCCAGGTTCAAGCAATTCTCCAGTTTCAGCCCCTCAAGTAGTTGGAATTACAGGTGCGTGCCACCACACCCAGTTAATTTTTGTATTTTTAGTAGAGACGGGGTTTCACCATGTTGTGTAGGATGGTCTTGAACTCCTGACCTCAGGTGATCCACCCACCTCAACCTCTTAAAGTGTTGGGATTACAGGCATGAGCCACCGCATTCAGCCCAAACCTCTTTTCTTTATATATTACCCGGTCTCAGGCAGTTCTTTACAGCAGCATGAGAGACGAATACAGTCCCAGAATGGGTCCTGCTGACAACCAGTCACCTTGTGTGAATCAATCTCTCTGGACCTCAGTCTCCTGCTGTGAAGCACAGAGGCCTGGCTGAAATCAGGGATCCTTAACGAGCCATCATGATCACGCACCTGGTTCAAGACTGACTTGTCAAAGAGAAACGAGGCTGCTGCCCCAGCTCTGCCCCATGGCCTGTAACCACTCCTCACTTTACTTCCAGAAGCCTCTCCTTGCCTGGTGCTCTCAGACTTCAGGGAAAATCAAAAGTAGTTGGTTTCTTAAATAATTATGAGATTTCAGCTCAAAAGATTTTTAAAGCCTTTTATAAATGACATTTGTTCTCTTCTCAGCCTTTATTGATGCCTTCTTTTGACAATACCACAATTTTCCTTTGGGTAACTCATTCCTCTCATATTCTCAGCTGGATGGTATGGTGGGATTTGCCGCCTGTTTCCTTCACCCCAACCCTACCTCTAAGAGTAGGCCTGGAAGGGCTTAAGCAACATGGAAGAATCACTCCTGGCTACAATGATTAGCTGAAAGATGGGAGTATAACCCAACTGGATTATCATGAGGCAGGAGATGCTTGCTGGGGCTCTCTCTCCTACGTGTTATAAGAGATCCTCTTCCTCATGAAGAGAAAGAGACAGGAAGCCAGGAGGTGCTACAGATTTTACTGGAATTATTTCCTTGGGCCTAAAGGCTGCAAAAGATCTAACAGCCTCCATTTTTGCAAAAGGAAGGACATAGGGAATTCTAAAACAGGACACGACCTTATTTTATAACAGCACAAAAGAAATTGTATGTTTGTACTCAATAGTATAGATTTTTTAAAAAATTGGGCTATTTATGTTTTTAAATCCAAACATTGGTGATTAGAATGCCATTAATTTGCTTTAAAATGGAGAAACAGCAGTACTATATTATAAATTACTGCTCTGCATGTTGTAAGAATCCCATATAATACAAATGTAACTGGCATAGGGAAATTGGTTAAATTACCACAAGGTTGAAATAACTGTACTGTGTTATTCCCAGTTATTTTAATTTCAACCATTCAGAACATGACTTAAAGAAAGTTTAACCTAACTGGCCTTAGAGCTAGAGATAGAAGAAGGAATAACTGAGATTTGGGGAGGAATTTTAATCACTTAAGCTGTTTAAAATACTTTAGAAGCATGTTTACATTTACCTGATACACTATTTCAAAAATAATAATCTATTCATGGAAATAGCCACATCAGAATCTCTATTTGCAGTTAAGTACAAATATTTTCTTATTCAAATATTTCACTCATTTAGTCTGGTCTTCTTTCAAATAAGAGATTTTTTTTTACCTTTACCTGTAATTCAGTAAGTTAAGGTCCATGTGAATGAGGAGAAGTGCACATATACATTAAGCACACTCAAAAACCGTAACTATGTTAAACCATGAGTTGTAATATACATTATAGTTTACAAACTGAGAACAAAACCCCACAATGGAAACCATGTAGTTTACAAATATTTCTTTTAAAACTGATTGGGAGGTCAAGGCAGGAGACTAGCGTAGGCAACACAGCAAGACCCCATCTTTACAAAAACAAAAATTAAAAAATTAACTGGGTATCCGATGGGCCTTGCCTGTAGTCCCAGTTACTTGGGAGCCTGAGGCAGAAGGATCGCTTGAACCCAGGAATTCGGAGCTGCAGTGAGCTATGATTGTGCCACTGCACCCCAGCCTGGGCAGATACTCAGCCTCCACCACCCGGGTTCAAGCAATTCTCCAGTCTCAGCCCCTCCCGTAGTTGGAATTACAGGTGCGCACCACCACACCCAGCTAATTTTTGTATTTTTAGTAGAGATGGGGTTTTGCCATGTTGTGTAGGATGGTCTTGAACTCCTGACCTCAGGTGATCCACCCGCCTCAACCTCCCAAAGTGTTGGGATTACAGGGATGAGCCTTGCTCCTAAACCTCCTTTCTTTATAAATTACCCAGTCTTAGACAGTGCTTTATAGCAGTATGAGAACAGATGAATATGTCCCAAAATGGGTCCTACTGACAACCAGTTACATTGCGTGAATTAAGCTCTCTGGACCTCTGCCTCTTTAAAAACAAAAAACAAAAAACCACGTAGGAACTGTGGAAGGTAACAACAAATGCACTCAATGTAGACATCTCAGCAAGCTGTACACTATCTCAGTCCACTGTGTGAAGTTAGCACCCCACCTTGTGGAAAGCAGTAGGTGGTGTTTAGTGGAAGAATGTCATGTTAATTTTAGAAGAGCTGGTGGATCAATCCTGCACCCACCAAACTGCCACTGATTCTTATATAAACCAAAAATGCAAAACCAAAAAAAAGAATGTAAACCAAAATAATTCCTATTTATTAAACTAGCAGCAAAACTTTTGTGCTTCTAAAATAAAAGGATATGAGCCTCAAAATATTGGTGCTTATGGTATGTGTTTGGATTTTTTTTTTTTTAGAAAATAAATATTTAGATATTTATAAAGAAAATAAATATTTCATATTAATAGGTGGTTACTCCCACTGGGGCTTGTATCTATTCTTAGTTTTGTTTCTAAAAAATATCTGTTTCTAATTGTAACTTTAGAAAATACAGAAAAATATTCAAAGACAAAACCAAAAATCAACCAATATCTCCCTATTCTTTTGAAGAAGCCCCCACCCCACCTAACACTCTAGCTTACAGAGATCTCTCCTTCCTCTGCATTCAAAACATTCATTGTCCTTTGAATGTTCACACACATACAAACACACACACACAGTTTTAAAGTTCCTTTGGTCTCAGTTTGGTCAAACTCTTGGGGTTATTTATCATTACTGTTACTCTCCTGGCATCATCTCTTCTGGAGTTCTGTCACTCTGCTCTGTTCCCAGCTGGCTGCCTCTCTAGGACCACCTATGAAGTCTCCACACCGGAACTCCCTTCACTGCTGTCCTAAGAATTCCCTTCCCTTCTCTCTTGGTCCAAGGCCCAGATCCCTGGAGCCGAGTCTCCCTTTTGGGTGCCCCTTGTTTTGGTGGGCCACACCCTCTGTGAGAGGGTACATGAGGAATCCGTTTGAGACCCTGCTCCATGTACTTCTATTTGGGCCTCAAATGTGACTCCCTTGCTTGTTCTGAAAGTTTCTGATACCTTCTCATTATCATTATTTCTGAAACTGTGGACATATCTTGTGACTACAGTTTCATTGGACACAGGACAGTCCTTTTATTTTAAAAGTCAGGTCCTTCTATTTTAGAAATTTGCCTGGGCATAATTTTGTTTCATTTTGAACTTTTCCCATTTCTTTGTTCTTTCTGGATAATGGACCTCCAACATCCAGTTTGGTTGTCTAATTTTCTTGCTTTTCTCTATTGTTTTTATGCTTTCATTATGCTTTTAATCTTTTTCTTGAGTTCTTCAATATGATCTTCCAATCCTTCACTGAATTGTATTGCTGCAATCAAAATTTTAATAGCCAAGGGTTTTTGTTGTTGTTGTTGTTGTCGTTATTAATTTATTTTTTAAAATAGGTCTCACTCATTCTTTCTTTTTTTTTGAGGCAGTCTTGCTCTGTCCCCAGACTGGAGTGCAGTGGTGTGATCTCGGCTCACCGCAACCTCCTCCTCCTGGGTTCAAGCGACTCTCCTGCCTCAGCCTCCCAAGTAGCAGAGTTTATAGGCATGTGCCACCATACCTGGCTAATTTTTGTATTTTTAGTAGAGATGGGGTTTCACCATATTGACCAGGCTGGTCTTGAACTCCTGACCTCGTGATCCACCTGCCTTGGCCTCCCGAACTGCTGGGTAATAGGCATAAGCCACTGCGCCTGGCCTCTGATTCTTTTTTTAGGGAAATAATACCCTTTCCTTCCTTTGGCCATAATTGTTTTCTTTTAAACTCGCCACTGCCACTCCTGCCTCTGCAACACCCTTTTCTCTAGTTCCTTTCGTTGATTGTTACTTTTGACTTCTCTTGTTTTAGAGGCTTTTCTCAAATGTCTGATAGTCTGCGGATGTTGATTCAACCATTGATTCTCAAGGGCGGACGAGGATGAGAAGCCCTAGTTCATATTAGAGAACGAGGTGTGAAAAGGCCTGTTGGAGGCTCTACGTTCAGCTCTCTACCACCTCTACAGAGAAGTAGTGCAGGTCAACAGTTCAGTGATCAGCAGTGCACTGCCACCTGGTGGCAGGCTGAGGGGGTGACATGGCAGAGAAAAAACGGAAGTCCTTCAACACTTGGAGAGGCTCCGCCAGGTCCATTTCTGAAGCTTCAAGTACCTTTTGGGGGAGGGAGGGAGAAGAGGAGGGGGAGAGGAAAAGTGAGAGGGAGGAGGAAGGTAGAGAGGAGGAGGAAGAGAAGTAGAAGGAAAGGAGAGAGGAGGGGGAGAGAGAAAGAAGGTGGAAGAGAGGAGAGGAAGGAGAGAGAGAAGAAGGAGAGGGGAATGAGGGAGGAAGGGAGACAGGAAAAGAGGGAGAAAGAATCCACAGTGTGTAGAATTTAGGAAATGGTTTTGAATCTGTGCAAAGTGGGTCTGGGAAGTCCCTTTGAATCCCAGGGAGTTTCCAGGTTCCTCTAGGCAAGGGTGGCCGTTGGGTGGCATGAAACCCTTTAGAGACGCTTGGAGATCGGGATGCTCTGCTTTCAGACTTCTCAGGGTTGGTGATGGCAATCCCATTCTTACAATTGCTCAGAACGACAGCTTCGAAGTCATGCTTGATTCCTCTCATTTCTGCCATGAAATTGTTAATTCCACTTTCAAAAAAATCCAGAATCCTAGTATTTTCCCTTACTCCTAGCTCTCCTGATGCAAGCTACCTGATCTCTTGCTTGGATTTCTGCAACAACCTCTTAACCGGTTTCCTTGGTTTCTCTTTTGGTGTATTTGTAACACAGCTACGTGAGTGACCTATGTAAAACAGTAGGATTGTGTCACTCCTCCGAGCAAAACTTTCTAGCAGGTCTCTAGTTTCCTTGGGTTAAGAGAGGAAGTTGTAACAAGGCCTTACAAGGGCCTATATCATCTGGTCTCTGCCCATTCCTCCCATCTCCTCCTCAGTGTTTCTCCTTCCACTCACTCTCCTCCAGGTACCAGGATTACCCGCTATTGCGTCAACATCCAGGGATGTTCCTCTCTATGGCTTTTCTAGAGACCTTCCCTCTGCTTGAAACATTCTTCTCTCAGGAGTCCTTATCCTCTTCAAGCCCCTAAGAGCAATCACAACTATTCCACCCCATTAAAATTCCCAGTTCTCCAGCCCTGTGCAATCTGCCCCACAGCACTGATGTCCGTAGAACAGGCTTCACGATTTTCTTTTCACTATGTCTAGTATTATTGTCTGCTCATCTAGGTCGAGTGCAGTGAGCTCCATGATGGCAGACACTTCTCCTTTTTTTTTTTTTTTTCCCCCACTGGTGTATCCCAACTATCTATAATTTTGTCTGGGAAATGGAAAGCAAATATTTATTGTTAAACAATTTTTTTTAAAGCATTAGTACTCCAAGAATTTTATGGAAAAAAAAAAAAGCATTAGGATTCTGACTCCCATGGCACTATAAATTTGGGAAAATTGAAAATCTTTATAAGTTTTTAAACATCAGGAACATGCTTCTGTATTTATTTTTTTTAACCACATTTAATGTCTCAGTAAGATTTCACTACTGTGCCCATATTGATCATTTCCTTTTATTAAAGTTCCTTTCCCAGTAATTAATATCTTAGGTATCTTTCTTTATTATTTTTCTAATAGTTAAAGTTAGCATATAAGGAAGCGATTGAATTTTGCATATTTGGCTTGAATCTGACACTTTTCTGAACTTGCATTACTTGATAGTCTTTTGCTGGTTTTATGTCTAGATCTAATTTAATTTATAGAATATATTTATTTCTTCTTTTTCAAGATTTATACTTCTTATTTCATCTTAGGTGGTGGGTCAAAACAAAACATAGTACGACTAATGGCAGATATTCTTCTTTTTGTTCTGATTTTAGAGAGAAAGAATGTAATGGACGCTGGATTTTGGCTCCAAGTATACTTTTTCATATTAAGGAAACCATTGACAATGTTAGAATAATGGGTTATTTGTGCAAAGCCATGTTTCAGGAAGCCAAATGTGGGCAGCCAGGAATATGAATATGATTTAAAGAAGACTAGAGTCCAAATCAGTAGCATGTGTAGAGTTTGCATATATATTGCAAATGTACTGCAATGTATACATTGTATTAGTATGCTAATAGAATTATGCTCACGCTATTAGTGTATACTCGGTATACTCAGTATTCATGGCTTGAGTAAATTACTGAAAAATATGAATAGAGGGCATAGTGGCCACAACAAAAATAGTTTGAAATATCTATTACATTGGTTTCTACACCATGTATTTACACTCATAACTTCTAGGTGTACTTCGAAATAGGAATTCAATCAACAACCTAGCACAGGGGTCTCCAACCACCAGGCTGTGCTCCGGTACCAGTCTGTGGCCTCTTAGGAACTGGGCTGCATGGCAGCAGGTGAGTGGCAGGTGAGCCAGCATTACCACCTGAGCTCTGCCTCCCATCAGATCATCAGCAGCATCAGATTCTCAAAGGAGCATAAACCCTATGGGCTTTTTCATTTCCCATATTTACTGCAGTAAATTTGGAAAGTTATAAAAATGCTTACAGAATGTGTATAAAATGTACTTTTTAAAATAACTTGCAGAATAAAATAATACTATAGTATTTGGTGAAAAACTGAAAACGACAGGAAATGGTACATCTATACTATAGAGTTTACAATCATTTTAAAGTAAAAAGTAGTCTGAGGGCAGTGGCTTACGCCTGTAATCCCAGCACCTTGGGAGGCTGAGGCAGGTGGGTCGCTTGAACCCAGAAGTTCAAGACCAGCCTGGGCAACCTGAGATTGCTGCACTGCACTCCAGCCTGGGCAACAGAGTGAGACTGTCTTAAAAAAATAACATAACATAACATAACATAACATAACATAACATAACATAACCCAACATAATATAACGTAACATAACATACATATAAATCTGTATGTACCAACATGGAAAGCTATCAAGGTACAAAATGAAATTTTAAAAAAGTTGTAGACAATATATAAGATGTGATTTATAAACTAGCCACCCCCTGCTCCTTCCAAAAACCATTGTCTATATATGTATGGGTGTATATACAACTCATAATACTTTGTTATATGTATACATGTAACAGAAGGAAAAAAAAAGAACTGGCAGGATATAACTTAAAATTGGTACAGTGGTTACTTCTATAGAGTGAAACTGGGATACTGACGGCAAAGTTTCACTTTTTACTTTGTATATTTCCTTTTTTAAAATTTTGAGACGGAGTTCGCTCTTGCTGCCCAGGCTGGAGTACAGTGGTGTGATCTTGGCTCACTGCAACCTCTGCCTCCTGGGTTCAGGCGATCCTCCTGCCTCAGCCTCCCAAGTGGCTGGGATTACAGGCGCCCGCCACCATGCCCAGCTAATTTTTGTATATTTGGTAGAGACAGGGTTTTACCATGTTGGCTGGGCTGGTTTTGAACTCCTGACCTCAGGTGATCTGCCTGCCTTGGCCCTCCCAAAGTGCTGCGATTATAGGCGTGAGCCACTGCAACTGGCCTACTTTGTATATTTCTTTATTGTCCAAAGTTTTAAAATTAAGAAACCAAAAGGCAGGCATGGTGATTCACATGTATAATTTGACAACTTTGGGAAACTCAGGTAGGAGGATCACTTGAGACCAGGAGTTCAAGACTAGCCTGGGCAACATAGCAAGACTCCATCTCTACCAAACATAAAAAAGCTAGCCAGGAGTGGTGGCACATTTCTATAGTCCTAGGTACTTGGGAAACTGAGGCAGGAGGATCACTTGAGCTCAGGAGTTCGAGGTTGGAGTGAGCTATGATCGTGCCACTATATTCCTGCCTGGGCAACAGGGCAAGATCCTGACTCCTTAAGGGAAAACATAAACAATAAATAAAATTTGGAATGAATAGAAAAGAGCAAAGCAACAGAAAATTAACCACTCACAGTCCTGCCACAGTTAATTAGGGGGCATATTCAATAAAGACTTGCTGAAATTTCCACTAAACCCAGTGTCTTACACAGAATCAGCACTCATTTCATATTTTTTGACTGATGGGCAAATAAATAATGTTTACTGGGAAAACATATGCCAATTATATAGTGAGAAATCTAAGTGAGTGACCTGAAAGTGAAGTAAGTTGGCTCTGATTTTTAACCCTTCAGATCAGTTTTCAGCAACTTCTATTGTTGTTTTATATATGAAAAATTCCACTCTATATTTTTTAAATGCAGGTTAGAAAATGTTTGTTCATGTGTCACTGAGCTTTTCTCTTCAGTAATGTGAAAAGGGGCCAACTCATGCTGTAACAGAAATTACAAGGAGTAATAGTTGGTTGTCAAGGGAGGCTGTTAAGAAACAAGGCTCAGATTCAGAAGCAAATAAAAGAATGAACCAAAACCCACAGAGTAAGGCTCTGAGCCTCATTTCCTTCCATGCCTTGGAGGGTGGATGTCCCTGCTGAAACATGGCCAAACAAGGAGACCATTTCTCTCCAGGAAAAACGCTCTGGTTTGAGTTTTCATTTACCTTCATATGGCTCTGGTAATTGGTTCTATTTGGAAAGGTTAATTTTGCTGGAAGATATTACTTTACTACTCTTTACTTTAGAACTAATCCCAGTGGAAATTACTTTTTCTTTAGCAGGCTTTTCAAGGTATTTTTTTTTCATATAAGTAATTTTACAGTCAAATATTCCTTTTTTTTTTTTTTTTTGGCTTAGCTCTCCACTCTACCTTTCTAATTTCAGTTGTTAGTCAAGGGAAACCTGTTTCTCATTAAAAAGCTAGTTAAACTACTCAGAGAAACACAGGCTGAAGAGTAGAGTTAAAAAGTAATTAAACCAGGAGTATTATTTATCTTTACTCCTGTGTAATTATAAATAAGGTGAATTATGCACCTAAAATATTAAATGTTATTAAAAAAACACACTGATTCAAAAGAATCAGAAGAAATAAAGAATCAGAAGAAATGTAGGCCACCTCTAACATTCAATTAATAAAATTATATTAATTTAAAATTTAGCTTAAAATCTGCTACATATTAATATCTAGCATGAATAGGTAAATACCAACATTAAATTTTTTTTCTTGCATGTGGTCTGTGAAAGGTTATGATTACAAACTGATAAATAAATAAATATTTAAAAAATAAGGGGGCAGGCACAGTGGCTCACACCTGTAATCCCAGCACGTTGGGAGGCAAAAGTGGGCAGATTGCTTGAGTTCAGGAGTCTGAGACCAGCCTGGGCAGCATGGCAAAACCCCATCCCTACCTAAAATACAAAAAATTAGCCTGATGTGGTGGTGTGTACCTGTAGTCCCAGCTACTCAGGACGCTGAGGTAGGAGGATCACTTGAGCTTAGGAGGCAGAGGTTGCAGTGATAACATCACTTCACTCCAATGTGAGTGACAGAGTGAGACCCTGCCTCAAAAAAAGAGTATTAAAAAAAAAAATAATAATAAGGGCCACTCACTGTGGCTCATGCCTGTAATCCCAGCACTTTTGAGAGGCTGAAGTGGGCAGATCACTTGAGCTCAGGAGTTCGAGACCAGCCTGGGCAACATAATCAGACCCTGTCTCTACAAAATATAAAAAATTAGGCCAGTGTTCTAATCTACACTCCCAGCTATATGGGGGGCTGAGGCAGGAGGGTCACTTGTGCCCAGGAGGTGGAGGCTGCAGTGAGCCATGATTGAGCCACTGCATTCCAGCCTGGGTGACAGAGAGATCCTGTCTCAAAAAATAAAAAAAAAAATTTTTTTTTCTACAAACTAGCAAAAACATTTAGAAATTTATTGGATAATTCCATATCAGAATTAGTTATTAACCAAATGACAGAAACTTCCTGTTACTTATATAACTATAAGTGATTAATATTTCTATCTTCTGATTTCTGGGAAGGCCTTTGTGTTTTTGGAGGAGCAAGCCTGTGTTGAAAATGTGGCTGTTGGCTTCTCACCAGAGCCAAGTGTAAATCGATGCCCTTTTATTCCTGAAGCATTCCAAGTGATATGAATGAGATCCTCTGCCCCACTAAGTGCAGTTAATATAAATGCTTTAAAATGATCCAGATTTTCTGGTTCACTTAAGAAATCTGAAAAAAATTAAATTATAGAGAGATAGTTCAAGGCCTGTAACCACAGGAGTGTTTTCTATAGCTATGAAATTGCAAGTGCCACAATTATAATACATTATTCAAAAAGTGAGGAAAATTGGGGGAGGGAGGGGTGCTGTTTACACAAATGGGGCAGAATAGGCATCCACACCAAGGGTACCTCAAAACTCTTTCATTAGAAAATGATTTTGACTTTGGTTCTGCTAGAACAGCAATATAAACTAGCTTTATAACCCTGCTTCTATAAACGATTTTAAATGTTGTCAGAAATATAACAAAATACGATTTTATCTGAACTAGAAAGGAGGAAATGGAAGTCCCTAACTGCCACAAACAAGAAGAAAATGAAAAGGGAGCAGACAGCCTGTGACAGGCAGGTTTGAAGAGGGTGGTACAATCATGCCAGGCACCGAAGGGCCGGGATTTCAGGGCTTCTGGAGAATGGGGAGGAGAAAAGCCTACAAAGAAACAAATTGATAGCTGATATTTCCAAGACAATAACAGCTCCCCTATATCTGAAATTTAGTACTAGATGGCCCTAAGGCCCACTTCTTAGTCCTCTTCTATTTTCTATCAATCAATCCTGGGTAATCATTTTTATTTTTTTTTGAGATGGGTCTCGCTCTGTCACCCAGGCTGAAGTGCAGTGGCGTGATCTCCACTCACTGCAACCTCTGCCTCCCAGGTTCAAGCAATTCTCCTGCCTCAGCCTCCTGAGTAGCTGGGATTACAGGTGTGAGCCACTGTGCCTGGCCTACTCCCTGGGTAATCTTACCTAATTTCTTGTTTTACGTACCATCACCTATATACAGAAGACTCCAAAATCTATGTCGCACACCAGACTTTCCTTCTGAACCTCAGACTCATAGATCCCATTGTATTATCTACCTCTTCACTTATATGTTTACAGGCAACTCACATTTAGCCCTCCTGATGACCCCTCTAACCTTCCCTGTGTAAGTGGCAACTCCATTCCTCTAGTGGCTTAGGCCAAAAACCTGGATATCATCTTCTACTCCTCATTCTCTCAAACCCTACATCTTATCTGCCAGCAAATCCTATCAGCTCTGACTTCAAAATGTATCAAGAATCTGATTTCTTTCCCCCGTATCCACGGTTGCCATTCCTGGCTGAAGCCATGCCGATCTCTCATCTGGAGCACTGCAATATCCCCTAAACCCCTCTCCCTGCTTTTGCCCTTCTCCCCTTCAGTTTATTCAGCACCCAAAGTGATCCTGTCAGATCATGTCCCTCCTGTGCCTAAAACCTCCCAATGGCTCCCAATTTTACTCACTGGGAAAAAACATCAAAGCCAAAAAATGAACCACAAGGTCTTAAAAGACCCAACCTTACACCCTTTCCTTTACCTCTAAGACCTCATATGCTACTTCTGCGCTTCCTTCGCTTTGGCTACACTGATCCCCTTGCTATTTTACAAACTGCCAGGCACAGCCCCAGCTCAGGGCCTTCTTTGTAGTTACTGCTTCCTCTCCCAGAATCCTCTTTCCCCAGATGGCTTAATATCTCACCTCCTTCAGGTCTTTGTCTAAACACCACCCTTCCTGGTCATTACCTAAAATTACAACCTCCCTTCAGCCCTCTGAATCTTCCTATTCCCTTGCTTTATTCCTCTTCTTAACAAGTTTTCATTAACACATTACAAATTTTACCCAGTTATCTGGTTTATTATGCAGCCACTAGGAGAATGTAGGCTCCATAAGGGCAGAGATTTTTTGGTTTTATTCACTACTGTATTCCTAGCACTCAATAGGTATTCAATAAATATTTGTTAAATAAGTTTGTGAATGCTAAACTCAGTCATGAAGGAAAACTAGAATTCTAATCAAAGGAAGAACAAAACCAAGATATATTTTCAGGTAAACAAACAAAAACATGAAGAGTCATCACTTACAGACCTTCCATGAAGGAACTAATGAAAGACATACTTCTGAAAGAAAGACATTGAATCCAAAAAAACAAGTAGGATACAAGAAGCAAGGGTAAGGAAAGAAAATGCTATATAAATATGCATCTAAATAAGCACAACTGTATAAAGCAGTAATAATGATAACTAACTTGGGGGTATAAAAACAAGTTAGAACCAAAATACTACACAATAATATGTAGGATGAGAAGGAGTGCTCACAGTTCAAACATTTTAAAAGCCTTGTTTAAGATGACAGCAAGAATGAGAAAAAATAAAAATAAAAGTTTTGTTTTTTGGGAAGAGGATGGAGGTATTATATTTTTTCCTTTAACTAATTACCTATGTTAAAAATTTAAGAATAATGTCAGGCCAGGCTCAGTGGCTCATGCCAGTAATTCCAGCACTTTGGGAGGCCAAGGCAGGTGCATCACCTGCAGTCGGGAGTTCGACACCAGCCTGACCAACATGGAGAAACCCCGTCTCTACTAAAAATACAAAATTAGCTGGGCATGGTGGTGGGGGCCTGTAATCCCAGCTATTCAGGAGGTTGAGGCAGGAAAATTGCTTGAGCCAGGGAGGCAGAGGTTGTGGTGAGCTGAGATCGTGCCATTGCACTCCAGCCTGCGCAACAAGAGCAAAACTCCGTCTCAAAAACAAATAAACGAACAAAAATACTGTCTAAGGGGCGAGGTGCAGTGGCTCATGCCTGTAATCCCAGCACTTTGGGAGACCAAGGCAGGTGGATCATTTGGGGTCAGGAGTTCAAGACCAGCCTAGGCAACAATGATGAGATCCTGTCTCTACCAAATATACAAAAATTAGTCAGGTGTGGTGGTATGGGCCTGTAATCTCAGCTACTCAGAGGCTGAAGCAGGAGAATCGCTTGAACCTGGGAGACACAGGTTGTACCGAGCCAAGATCGCACCAATGCACTCCTGCTTGGGCACCAGAGCGAGACTCTTATCTCAAAAAAAAAAAAAAAAAAAAAAAAAAAAAAAAAAAATTAAAAAAAAGAATGTCTAAGAGAATACAATGATTTCCATTTCCAAGTGAAAGGAAAAGGGGAGAATAAAGACATCTTAATTAATAGAAGGCGGCCAAGGAAGAAAAACAAAAGATTCAAAGAAAAAGGTCTAAGCAAAAAGGACAAAATAAAATAGTAGAAAGAAATCTAATGCATTAGTAATCACAATAAATGTATATGTACCAAACATGCTGATTAGAAGACGATTCTCAGTTTTAAATTTTAAAAACTCTGCTATATGTCATATATAAAAGACACATCGAAAATGCAATAACACACACAAAAAAGTGAAAATGAAGAGGTGGACAAATATATACCAGGCAAACAGTAACCAAAAGGAAGCTGGTATTTCTAAGTTAACATTAGATAAAATAGATTTTTTTTTTTTTAAAAAAGCATTATTAGGGATAAAGTGGGTCACTTCATAATGATTAAAAATAATTCACCACAAAGAATCAAATTTGAACTAGAATGCAAAAATATGTACAGAAAACTGACAAACAAACAAAAAAGACCAATTCACAATCACAATTTTTAAATACCTGCCTTTTTCTGTTTGTTTGTTTGTTTGTTTGTTTGGTTTTTGTTTTAGAGAGAGAGTCTCTGTCATCTAGGCTTGAGTGTAGTGGCATGATCATAGCTCACTGTAACCTCAAACTTCTAGGTTCCAGCAATCCTCCTGCCTTGGCCTCCCAAAGTGTTGGGATTACAGGTATGAGCCACAGCACCCAGCCCATGCTTTTCTCTTACTGAATAGATCAAGAAGTCAAAACAACTTAAAAAGATACAGAAGATGACTTGAACAATGCAGTAAACATTATGGACATACAAAGAACTCTGCAGCAAACAATAGGGAATATCATTTCTTTTAAGCACACAAAATGTACTCAAACTCACGCATACTAGGCTACAAAGCAAGTCTCAACAAATACCAAGGAATTTTTCTTTACAAGAACACCTTCTCTGCACACAATGTCAGATTAGAGTTTTACAAAAAGTCTAGCTACATGTTACTTACAGGCGACACATCCAAAACATAAAAGCACATAAAGGTACCAAGTATAAGAAGGGAAAGTTATACTTCTCAATAAGGTTCTTGTCAAAGCTAATTTAAAAACCTATGTAAGAAAGAAAGAACAATTAAAACACTTCTGAGGGACAAAGCTGAGGGAGTTTGGTATTAGGTGAGGGACAGACAAACCAGTTAACAGAATAGAGAGCTAGGCTGAACAGCTATATAGTGGAAGCTGGAAAAAAAAAAAAAAGAATAGAGAGCTAAGATACAGACCTGCGTGTACACAGAAACTTGACATAACAATGGTGGCACGGCAGAAATGGACTGTTGAATAAATGGTGCTGAGCTGGGCCAGCTGTTTTGCCATATGGAAATGAGATCTCTTTCAAACACTATACAGAAAAATCAATTCCAGCTGAATGGAAGACCTAAAATTCTATGACCTTGAAGTCCTATGGGAAAATATACATTTGGATTCTTAAAGAAAAATATAAACATTAAAATCTAAAACTTCTATACATACAAAACAGTGAAAGAATAAGCAGGAAGAAAATGTATACAGTTATTTATATATACACACATACACAAGCACACAACTCTGTTGCATGGATATGGAACTATACTGTCCATGTAATCTTTCTAGAAATACATATATGCACAAGCACACACATAGTCCTCTGAATATACAGGTTCTGCATTCATGGATTCAATCAACCATGGATAAAAAATATTTGGGAAAAAATGGATGACCGTACTGGACATGTACAGGCTTTTTCCTCCCTTGTCATTATTTCGTAAATAATGCAGTATAACAACTGTTTACATGGCATTTACATTATATTAGGTATTTTAAATAATCTGAAGATTATTTATAGTATATGGGAGGATGAGCAATGTGCAAATACTACACCATCTTATAAAAGGGACTTGAACATCTGTGGATTTTGGCATCTGTGCAAGGTTGTGAAAATACATGCACATGCACACACACACATGGTCATTTCTCCTTAGATGACCATCTGTGTATGTATGTGCATATGTCGATATATACATATGACCTGTATAATACGAAAAAAGATTAGTTTACAAAATAGACAAGTAGAAAAAAAGGGAAGAAAATGGTCCTAAATTGAAGAAAGATCATAAGAGTTCACTGGATTTGAGAAACAATAAGAAAAGAGACATATAGACATGACCTGATTAAATTTCAGAATTCTAAGGAAAGAGAATCAAACTAGAATCAAACATCTTTTCTGGAACTCTGACTGCTGGAAGAGAATGGAATAGTATTTACATACTCTGAGAGCAAAAAACTGTGGCATTACAATTTGTATGGTACATCAAGCCAAACAACCGTAGGGATATTATGTCATAACGAAGATATTTTCAGTCGGGTGCAGTGGCTCATGCCTGTAATCCGAGCACTTTGGAAGGCCGAGGCAGGCATATCAGGAGGTCAGGAGATTGAGTCCATCCTGGCCAACATGGTAAAACCCTGTCTCTACTAAAAATACAAAAATTAGCTGGGAGTGATGGCATGACCCTGCAATCTCAGCTACTAAGAAAGCTGAGACAGAAGAATCGCTTGAACCAGGAAGTCAGAGGTTGCAGTGAGCTGAGACCATGCCACTGCACTCCAGCCTGGTGACACAATGACTCTTAAAAAAAAAAAAAAAAAAGATGAAAAAAAAAGGTATTTTCAGACATGATGGCCGGACACAGTGGCTCATGCCTGTAATCCCAACATTTTGGAGGCAAAGGCGAGTGGCACACTTGAGGTCAGGAGTTTGAGACCAGCCTGGCCAACATGGCAAAACCTCATCTCTACTAATAATAATGAAAAAATCAGCTGTGCATCATGGCACACACCTGTAATCCCGGCTACGAGAGAGGCTTTGTCAGGAGAATCTCTTGAACCCAGAAAGTTAAGTTGATATGGCACCACTGCACTCCAGCCTGGGTGACAGAGTGAGACTCAGTCTGGAAAAAAAAAAAAAATACTTTCAGAGCTGAAAAGACTCTGGAAATACACTGTCCATATAACCTTTGTCAAAAAAAACCCCCAAAAAACAAAAAACCAAAACAAAACAAAAACTGAAGGAAACATTTGAGCCAAATAGAAAACAAAATGAAATCAAAAGAAGACATGGTATACAAGGAACAGTGGTGAGTTAAGACGATACATACAACTGCTGATGTTACGATGAGATTGAATTAAATTAAAAAGTGATACCTGAGCTAGGAGAAAGGTAATGAAAATCGATTCTAGAGTTTTAAAAATTTTATTTTCTTTCCTCTCATTCCTGACATTTCATGATTCTTTTCCCTCATATTTGCCTTATTTCCTGGAGAATTCCTTTAGCCTGACTTTCAATTCACAAATAAGGTTTTCAGCTTTATTTAACCTGATAATTACTGACTCAGAACTTTTAATTTTGATAAGCACTTTGATTTCTAAGGAATCGTTCTTGTTTTAAAATTGTTTCCTTTATTATTCTTGGCTGGGCCTGGAGGCTTACGCCTGCAATCCCAGCACTTAGGGAGGGCGAGGCAGGTGGATCATGAGGCCAGGAGTTCGAGATCAGCGTGACCAACATGGTGAAACCCAGTCTCTACTAAAAACACAAAAATTAGCTGGGCGTGGTGGCGGGCCCCTGTAATCCCAGCTACATGGGAAGCTGAGGCAGGAGAATCATTTGAACCCAGGAGGCAGAGGTTGCAGTGAGCCTAGATTGCGCCATTGCATTCCAGCTTGGGCAACAGGGTAAGACTCCATCTCAAAAATAATAATAAATAAATAAAACAGATTATTCTTGCTTATTTGGAATACCTCCTTGAATTTATTTGGAATACCTCCTTGATAATATGAAATTTAAAAAGTTATTTTCTTCCTAAGTTTCTTGTGGTCAGCCAGGAGCCAGAAAGTAATTTTGTTTCAATATTAACTTTTGGGAGGGACCCTTTGTTTTGAATTTGTTAATTATCTTCATCAAATCTAATCATATTTCCTTTTCAGCTTATTATAAATGAAAGTCTAGATGAGTGTCATCTGATAGAACTTTCTGCAATGATAAAAATGTTCTATTCTACATGATCTAAAATGGTAGCTACTAGCCACATGTCGCTACTGAGCATTAGAAATGAGGCTAGTGCAACCAAGGGACCAAATTGTACATTTTACTTAGTTTTAATTAATTTAAGTTGAAATATAAGTAGCTACATGTGGCTGGTGGCTACTATAATGGACAGTGCAGGTCTAGATTGTTAATTATACTTGGCTAATATGGGCTCTTCCAGCAAATGTATTGATCACTATTGATTTTATTTAGCAAGACCCCACCTTTTTCTAGCCTGGGGAGTTCCATGGAAAGTGCAAAAGATGGCTGAGCTGTAGTGTAGAAAGGGACCAGGAGGGAAACCACCTTAGTAAGGCTGGCAGGAAGGTGTGTATCTCTCTGTCTTTCTGTCCCTCACTACCTCCCGTCAAAACGCTCCTATACACACACATCCACACACACAGAGACACACACACACACACACACACACACACACACACACAGAAACATACACACACAAACACACAGTGTGGTATCCAGTGGTGGCCAGCAGAAATGTTCATGCTACCGCCTTCAAGAACTCATTTGTATCTCTGTGGAGCTCTTCTTAGCTTCAGATTCATGGGTAGAGACTCTTTTAGGAATGGAGTAGAACTTTCTTTCTAACAGAGGCTGCACTGCCCCAGTAAGAAATTGTTAGTGAAAGGAAATCAAACAGAGATGCTCAGTCCTACATTGCACTTTGATAATACAAAATAATGGCACTATAAAAATCCAAAATCTGGCTGGGCGCGGTGGCTCATGCCTGTAATCCTAAAACTTTGGGAGGCTGAGGCGGGCAAATCACAAGGTCAGGAGACCAAGACCATCCTGGCCAACATGGTGAAACCCCATCTCTACTAAAAATACAAAAATTAGCCAGGCATGGTGGCACATGTCTGTAGTCCCAGCTACTCAGAAGGCTGAGGCGGGAGAATCACTTGAACCCGGGAGGCGGAGGCTGCAGTGAGCTGAGATCACTCCACTGCACACCAGCCTGGGCAACAGAGGGAGACTCCGTCTCAAAAAAATAAATAAATAAAAAATATTTGGCTTTCTTATCAATGTGAAGCAAACCCAATTTACTTGGTTCTAAGTGTTGTGATGCACAGTATATAACTATCTTCCAAATGTTTCACTAAACCATGAAATCATTCAGTAAATAAACAATACATATAAGCGATAGACCTGGAGGGAAATATTTAATACATATGCTGAATTAAAAATAGAGCCTCCAGTTGGGCGCGGTGGCTCATGTCTGTAATCCCAGCACTTTGGGAGGCTGAGGCGGGTGGATCATAAGGTAAAGAGTTCAAGACCAGCTTAACCAACATGGTGCAACTCTGTCTCTACTAAAAATACAAAAATTACCTGGGCATGGTGGCGTGCACCTGTAATCCCAGCTACTCAGGAGGCTGAGACAGGAGAATCTCTCAAACCTGGGAGGTAGAGGTTACAGTGAACTGAGATCGTGCCACTACACTCCAGCCTGGGCGACAGGGCAAGACTCTATCTCAAAAAAAGAAAGAAAAAATAGAGCCTCCAAATTGGATGCAACTTCAGAAACAACCTGCACACTAGCAATTGGGTAAAACGAAAGATACCTGCTCTTTAGGTTGAAAAAAAACAGTAACCATTTTGTGATTATTTTGCTCTTTGTATATTTTTAAGTGCTCTGTGTCACTGGTAAACTAGACTTTTCACATTATTCTTGTGTGAAAAATCATCAACATTTTCTCCAAATTCTCTACCATTTCTCAAATACAACCTAAGATAAAAGACTAAATGACATTTTTAGTCTCTGATGCCTTAGATGAGAATTTCCAGGGGATTCTACTCCTACTGAGTCTTTTGAATGTAGTTATATAGGAGAAGTAAAGGCTTTGGAGGAGATTTCTAGGTATGTGACACATATTTGGCAGGACTCGGGTTGAGTTATTTATACCTTTGAACCTCAATGTTCTCATCTGTAAAATGAAGATACTATTATCTGCCCCACAATAATGAAAGGAACACTTATTAGTATACTCAATAGTTTCTATTTTCTCCTTTTACACTTAAAAAAAATCATTTGCTATTTCTAGACTTTCACACTCCCTAAAAGGGAAAGGGAAAGGTTTTTGTTTTGCATTATATGTCAAAGAGACTTTCCTCGCCAGATGCGGTGGCTCATGCCTGTAATCCCAGCACTTTGGGAGGCCGAGGTGGGCAGATCACTTGAAGTCAGGATTTCAAGACCAGCCTGGCCAACATGGTGAAACCCTAGCTCTACTAAAATACAAAAATTAGCCAGGTGTGGTGGCACGTGCCTGTAGTCCCAGCTACTCAGAAGGCTGAGGCTGAAGAATCACTTGAACCTGGGAGGCGGAGGCTGCAGTGACAGTGTACTCCAGCCTGGGTAAGAGCGCTAGACTCCATTAAAAAACAAAAAACAAAAAAAAACCCAGAGAGAGCCTTTCCTGAAATAGTTCAACATAAACATTTACATTCAGTGAAATACTGTCCCACTAAAATTCATGTCCACCGGGAATCTATGAATATGACCTCATTAGAAATTAGATCATTGCAGATATGATCAAGTTAAGATGCGGGCCTCCTGAATTAGAGTGGGCCCTAAATCCAACTGGTATCCTCATTAAAAAAAAAAGGCATGTGAAGACAGAGATACAGAAAAGGTCATATGACTGTGAAAGCAGAGATTAGAGTGATTCAACTCCAACCAAGGAAGGCCGAGCATTGCTGGCAACAACTAGAAGCCAAGAGGAAGCAAGCATTCTTCTTCAGAACCTCCAGAGGGAGTATGGCCCCATGACACCTTGATTTCAGACTTCCAGTCTTCAGAACTATGAGAAAATACATTTCTATTGTTGTAAGCCACCCAGTTTATGGTATTTTGTTATAGCAGCCCTAAGAAACTAACACAGTATTGATTCCTAAAACAAAAACAAAATCATTTTGGCTTATTTTCCGCAGAGGTAAAAAAGTACCACACATTTTGCTATAGCTGAATGATAGATAGCAAGCAGATTTATATCCCGATCTTGGTTGACATGGATTTTTTGAGAATACATTTTAGTAGTATGTTAGTTGGAGATTATGTTTATAAGTGACCAAAAGTTAATGCAAACAGGCTTAAGAGTGTGTGTGTGTGTGGCCAAGGTGAGAACAAAGGGAGTGGGGCAGGGTTCTAGGAGGGTATCCTGATTTCCTAAGAAAAGAAGAACCACCAACCCAGAATCAACACAGCTACAGCAGGGCCTCTCAAGCCACTGAAGGCAGCACCAGCCACTGGCTTCTCCCCTCTTCCTGTACATTATCTTCATTCTCTATCTATATGCTAACTTTATCTTCTAGGTGAAAACATGACTGTCAGCAGCTTCCAAGCTTTATCATTCACAGAGCTTCCCTGAACACAGACTCATTCCATTCTCTAGGTCTCTAAGCCCAAAAAGCTAAGAGAAAGACTTCGATTAGCCTGAGTTAGGCCAGCTGTTCACCCCTGAACTATCCAGAGCAGCCCTGCAGCTGGGCCATTCCCAGAGAGAGGGATAGGAAAAGGCACTCACTCTACACAAGAAACAGCTCTAGTTTCCTTCCTTAATAAAGTAGTTTCACTTAAAAACAAAATGAAACAAAAAACACTGACTAAAATGCTAATATGAAATGAGCAACCGGGGTAAAGAAGTATTCATAATTTCAAAAGCAGACACAAATATGATTTGGAGAAGAAACAGCAGTCACGGATAAATCAAATTATCAAACGTAATACACTGATAGAGAGCTTTAATGAAGAGCCAATAAGCACATGAACTGGAGGCTTTGTGTAAGTATAAATAAAATAATTTTCACTGTTGGAATTCAATGAAAAACGGTTTTCTCTATTTAAAAGAATAAAAAATGTGCAAGAAAAATTAAGCAACCTTTTTTTTTCCTTCAGTTTTTAAGTTCCAGGGTACATGTGCAGGATGTGCAGGTTTGTTACATAGCTAAATGTGTGCCAAGGTGGTGTGCTGCCCAGATTAACCCATTACTTAGGTGTTAAGCCCAGCATCCATTAGCTGTTCTTCCTGATGCTGTTCCTCCAACAATCTCTTCCTTCAGCAGGCTCCAGTGTGTCGTTGTTCCCCCGTATGTATCCATGTGGTCTCATCATTTGGCTCCCACTTATATAAGTGAGAACATACAGTATCTGGTTTTCTGTTCCCATGTTAGTTTGCTGAGGATAATGGCTTCTAGTTCCATCCATGTCCCTGCAAAGGACATGATCTTGTTCCTTTTTGTGGCTGCATAGTATTCCATAGTGTATATGTACCACGTTTTCTTTATCCATTCTATCACTGATAGGCATTTGGGTTGACTCCATGTCTTTGCTATTGTGAAAAGTGCCGCGGTGAACATATGTGTGCATGTAGCTTTGTAACAGAATGATTTACATTCCTTTGGGTATATACCCAGTAATGGGATTGCTATGTCAAGTGGTATTTCTGCCTCTAGATCTCTGAAGAATCATCACACTATCTACCACAACTGTTGAAGTAATTTACATTCCCACCAATAGTGTAAAAGCATTCCTTTTTCTCCATAACCTCACCAGTATCTGTTGTTTCTGAACTTTTTAATAATTACCATTCTGACTGATGTGAGATATCTCACTGCAGTTTTGATTTGCATTTCTCTAATGATCAGTGATGTTGAGTTTTCTTTCATATTTTGTTGGCTGCATGAATGTCTTCTTTTGAGAAGTGTCTGTTCATGTCTTTTGCCCACTTTTTAATGAGATCATTATTGTTATGGTTGTTTTATAAATTGGTTTAAGTTCCTTGTAAACTCTGGATATTAGACCTTTGTCAGATGGACATACTGTAAAAATTATCTCCAATCCTGTAGGTTGTTCACTTTGATGCCAGCTTGTTTTGCTGTGCTCAAGCTCTTTATTTAATTAGATCCCATTTTTCAATTTTTACTCTTGTTGCAATTGCTTTTGGCATTTTTGTCATAAAATCTTTGCCCATGCCTCTGTCCTGACTAGTACTGCTTAGATTTTCTTCTAGGGTTTCTTATAACTTTGGGTTTTACCTTTATGTCTTTAATCCACTTTGAGTTAATTTTTGTATAAAGTGTAAGGAAAGGGTCCAGTTTCAATTTTCTGCATATGGCTAGCCAGTTCTTGCAACATTTATAAAACAGAAATTCCTTTCCCACTGCTTGTTTTTGTCAGGTTTGTAGAAGATCAAATGGTTGTAAGTGGGCAGTCTTATTTCTGAGTTCTCTATTCTGTTCCATTGGTCTATGTGTCTGTTTTTGTACAAGTATATCATGCTGTTTGGGTTACTATCGCCTTGTAGTATAGTTTGAAGTCAGGTAGCATGATGCCTCCGGCTTTGTTCTTTTGCTTAGGATTGTCTTGGCTATTCGGGCTCCTTTTTGGTTCCATATAAATTTTAAAATAATTTCTTATAATTTTGTGAAGAATGTCAACAGTAGTTTAATGGGGATAGCACTGAACCTATAAATTACTTTGGGCAGTAGAGCCATTTTCACAATATTGATTCTTCCTATCCATGAGCATGGAATGTATTTCCATTTGTTTGTGTCCTCTCTGATTTCCTTGAGCAGTGGTTTGTCGTTCTCTTTGAAGACATTCTTCACTTCCCTTGTTGGCTGTATTCCTAGGTATCTTATTCTTTTTGTAGTGATTGTGAATGGGAGTTCATTCATGATTTGGGTTTTGGCTTGCCTGTTGTTGGTATATAGGAATGCTAATGATTTTGCACATTGATTTTCTATCCTGATATTTGGCTAAAGTTGCTTATCAGCTTAAGAAGCTTTTGGGCTGAGGCAATGGGATTTTCTAGATATAGGATCATGTCATCTGAAAAGAAGGGTAATTTGATTTCCTCTCTCATTATCTGAATACACTTCATTTCTTTCTCTTGCCTGATTGCCCTGGCCAGAACTTCCAATTCTGTGTAGAGCCAGAGTGGTGTGAGAGGGCATCCTTGTTTTGAGCCAGTTTTCAAGGGGAATGCTTCCAGCTTTTGTCCATTCAGTATGATAGGGGCTCTGGGTTTGTCATATATGGCTCTTATTATTTTGAGGTATGTTCCTTCAATATCTAGTTTATTGACAGTTTTTAACACGAAAGGATGTTGATTTTATCAAAGACCTTTTCTGCATCTATTGAGATAATTACATGGTTTTTGTCTTTAGTTCTGTTTATGTGATGAATTACATTTATTGATTTGCGTATGTTGAATCAACCTTGCATCCCGGTATAAAGCCAACTTTATCATGGTGGATAAACATTTTGATGTGCTAAGCAACCATTTTTTGACTTGAAGGTTTATTTTAGAGAAATTCATATCTTTTGGTAGCAAAGGAAATGTATTTCATCACCAATACACATCTGACTGCCCATTGTTGGTAGGGCACTGAAGTGCCATGAGATTATTTCTAGAGACAATTAAACTCAATGTACAACTTATAATTTTTTTAGAAATATAAATTGTCACTTACCATGCTACCAGGGTCTCTATCAGCTCGATCTAGTTCAAAAGAATTTATTTTATTGGCACTCATTTCATCAGTGTCAGCAATGACATAATGTCTAGGTGAGTAGGCATTGGACAAGCTCCCAAGCAGCCTCAGAATCTCCGTGGTATGCCCACCTGCAAAAAACATCAGAAGTCCTAGATTAAGAAACTCACAATGGACATATCCATTTGACCATGTTATACCAATGTCATGGTTTCAGGTGGAGGTGGGGCACTGTAATTGCATATTTCTCAAAAGACACAAGGCACCTTTGAAAACAATAAATCTATGCCTTTGTATAAATACAGCTTTTTTTTTTTTTTTTTTTTGAGACAGAGTCTCGTTCCGTCACCAGGCACCAGGCTGGAGTGCAGCGGCGTGACCTCAGCTCACTGCAACCTCCACCTCCCGGGTTCAAGCAATTCTCCTGCCTCAGCCTCCCGAGTAGCTGGACTACAGGCGTGTACCACAATGCTCAGCTAATTTTTTTATTTTTAATAGAGATGGGGTTTCACCACGTTGGCCAGGATGGTCTCGATTTCTTGACCTTGTGATCCACCTGCCTCGGACTTCCAAAGTGCTGGGATTACAGGCTTGAGCCACTGCGCCCGGCCATAAATACAACTTTTATATGAAAAGAAGGTAATACTCGGGGAGTTCTCATATTGTATTCTTCAGTTCCGTTAATTCACTTATATTCCTCTCTAGATTATCTATTCTTGTTAGGATTTCGTCAAACCTTTTTTCACGGTTCTTAGTCTCTTTACATTGGGCTAGAACATGTTCTTTTAACTCACAGAAGTTTCTTATTATCCACCTTCTGAAGCCTAAATCTGTTCATGGAGGTTGCAGTGAGCCAGGATGATGCTACTGCATTCCAGCCTGGTTGACAGAGCAAGACTGTTTCAAAAAAAAAAAAGAAAAGAAAAGAAAAATAAAGTGGTGGCACTCCAAGTAGGTACTTGTTTTCACAGCTGGAATAATTAAGGAGAAAACCTAATATCTACAACATCTTCTACACAATTAAAACTTCATTATACCTGCTTTAATTGTCCTTTTGATTCCTTTTTTTTTGTTTTTGTTTTTTTTTTAAGGAAACCCTCACTGAATACTGTTAAAGTTGTCGGAATCAAAATAGAGTTACTTGTGACAAAATGGAGCTGGGAAAGGCCAGGAAGGGTTCTGAATGCTCAATCACCTGAAAACAGGAACTATCACAAAAGACTATACCAAAACCACAACCTTGCACAAAGGCCACTGCAACCTTATGGAAAACAAACAAACAAACAACTTTCACAAGGACATCTGCCCAGCAACTGCCTGTTTAACCTTGGACTAATGTCACCCTTATTGTTGATCCCTGTAAGCAAGGATAATTGTTTCAAAATAACTTATGTAACTCTCCCCGTTTTACCTTTAAAAACCGCTGTCTTCCCTTGCCTCTTTGAATGTGCCCATAGTTTACTTGGTATGTGTATTCCACACTACAATGCTTACTCTTGATAAACTTACTGTCTTTGGAGAATCTCTCTGTTATTTAGGTTGACAACATATTCACTGAAAAGTTAACCTTGTTACTCAATAAAGTCATTAAAATGATAGACTTTGTCTTCCATTTTACTCTTGTATTAAAATACATTTCTTGAGAATAAGATCCTCTAAGTTCTACCTTAAAATATATCCAGCATCCAATTACTTCTCACCATTTCTTTTTGTTACCCTCCCTGCTCCAAGCCACTATTATCTCTCACTTAGATTAAGAACACAGCTTCCTGATCTGTTCCCTGACCACTTCTTCAGTCTGTCTCAACACAACATCCAGTGTGATCCTATTTGAGTTGATTGAATTATTTACATCTGCTCAAAATCCTCCAATGGCTTTATGTCTCCTGTGGAATAAAAGGCTTCTTGTACTCTGACCCCAACTATGTTCCCTCTTGGAGCTCATCTCCTGTTCCTCCCCCTTACTCAGTCCACTCTAATCACTCTAGTCTCCTTGCTGTTGGCTGTCATCTCCCCAAGGAGGCTTTCCCTGACAATCTTTATCAAAAGCAATGTCCCTTCCCCAAATCATAGGGTTCATCACTGCATAACTTACTATGTAGTCTATTTATTTGTTTTGCTTTTTATCTCTCTCTATCCATGCCTCACTAGCGGACAAGCACAGTACCTTGAGGGCAGGGATTTGGGTTTGTTTTCTTACTGCTGTACCTTCTGTTCCTAGAAATAGCAGACCCTCCTATGGTTGAATTAAAGAATGAATGAAAGTGTGATATTAAATCTAAAATTTGCCTAAGAAGATCGTATTGTGTTTCAAAAAAAAAAATAGTTTTGACAAATATTCTCTGAACAGAAGTGGTCTACTAATAATTTTTTTTGGTTTTTGCTCTGTTGCCCAGGCTGGAGTGCAATGGCACGATCTCGGCTCACTGCAACCTCTGCCTCTCGGTTTCAAGCAATTCTCCTGCCTCAGCCTCCTGAGTAGCTGGGTTTACAGGTGCCCATCACCAAGCCCAGCTAAGTTTTTTGTATTTCTTAGTAGAGACAAGGTTTCACTATGTTGGCCAGGCTGGTCTTGAACTCCTGACCTCAAGTGATCCATCTGCCTCAGCCTCCCAAAGTGCTGGGATTACAAGCATGAGCCACCACACCTGGCCTACTAATAATATTGTATGCTATCTAAAGAATAAATGTTGCTTGGTTTTCAAGGTAAATAATGAAAACGTCTTCTGCCTCCAACATTTTGGGCATGAACTATTAAACTGCTTATCTGACTTCAAGTCTTTCTTTGACTGGCATGATTCTTTCAGGCCCTTGATACCTTCCTACCCTCAATAATTTGAATGAAGGCACCATTTGCCAGATGAATTCTCAATCTTAATTTTAGTTTCTACTCCACCACTATCATGTAACACTATCAAGTGAATGGTTCTAACAGCCATCCATTTGTTCAGCAGGAAACCTAAAAGTCACCCTTCAGTCCTTCCCTCCCACATCCTCTACTTTTAATCCACAGTTGCAGATTTAACTCCTAAAATCTCCTAATCTCATCTGAATGCATTTGCTTCTCCCATCCCCATACCTATCACATCTTTATCTGTTATCTGAAATATTCAAAAGGCGCCTATTTGTTTCTCTACTTCACTCTTTGTTAAGACATTCTTTTCACAACACTGGCTGAATGATCTTTGTGAATGGTCAGACTGAAGTGGGCGACTCTCCACTGAAAAAGATAAGCCAGGTGCCTGTGGTCCTAGCTACTCAGTGGCTGTCTCAGAATCGCTTGAGCCCAGGAGTTTGAGGCAAGCTTGGGCACGTAACAAGACTCTGTTTTAAAAACAAAAAAAGAAAACTTCAAAAGCTCCTTTTGCTATAAAGACTAATAACAGTCACCATTTATTAAGTGCTTATATAAAAAGAAAAGAAAATGTCAAGACCTTTCAAACTTATTACGCCAAGTAGAAAAGCTGAGCCTTGGAAACTGACTCATATAACATGGCTTTTTCTCTTTGGTGTCGGACTCGTGCTTCCTGACCTTGGTGCTGAGATGTTATACATTAACCCAACTCCCTAGTCTTTATTCAAACCTACACTAAATGACATTGGAGATAGAGGCGCTTGTGATTGTTACCTCTTTATACCAGAATGTTAAACAAACCCCTTAGTGCGTAATCAATAGTAGCATTGGGACTTGGAAAATAATATCCCAAAATGAAGGCCTTAGAAGTAAAAACTTTTCTCTGGCCTTCCGTCCTCTGTCTCTCAGTCCCCTGTCTCTCATTCCCATTCTCCCCTGAGACTTGCCACAGAAACTAGAATCTCTCTTCCCCAGGGCTGGTCACAGAAACCAAGAATTCCTTCTCCCAAAAGCTAGTCACAGAACCTAAAAATACCACTCTAATTTTACCTCACCTTCCTGTGTAAAACCTGGCCATTATCTGAGCTGGGAAAGGTGGCTCACGCCTTAATCTCAGCACTTTGGGAGGCAGGAGAATTGCTTGAGACCAGGAGTTCACGACAAGTCTGGCACACATAGCAAGACACCATCTCTATTTTAAAAATTAATTAATTAAAAAATGTTTAAACATAAATTACCTGATCTACCTTGCTTCACAGTAGGTCACAAGCTGCTCATTCCAGAGAGCATCCTGCTCCATACCCAGAAAGAAAGGAAGGTATGCTCAGAGACCAAGAAAAATCTAGCCAGACAGGCCTTGCTGGGCTTCCCCAGTCTATCAGCATTAAATCATACCCTTCTGTCCGATCATAATTCTACATGGCTGTCCATACTTTGCCGAACCTAACCATAAAAACCAGATCGTGTTCCTTGTATCTTTGGGTGTTCATTCCTATCGCTTTCATATATGCTTAATAAATTTGTATGCCTTTTTTCTATTATTTCTGTTCCTTGTCAGTGATTTTCAGTGAACCTTCAGAGGGCAAAGTGGAAGTTTTCCCTTGCCCCTTACAGTAGCCAACCAAATCTTGTATCTGTATGTTAGTTAGCCTTTGTAAGGAAAATGTTGTAATTTTGTTCAGCATCTCTGTTCTTGCCTATATCAACTATCTTCATTTTTTTCCCACATGGGGAGCACTGACCGCCATTCTTTAGTATGGGTTTGCTTCCCTGACAGCCACTCTCACACTCTGCTTGAATAAACTCTTTTAACTGGATATTGGACCCTTTGATATTTTAGGTTGACACTCTATGTCAAGCATTTTACTAAACACTATTTAAGCTTTTGATTATATTTTATTTCACTTTGAGACAAGGTCTCACTCTGTCAACCAGGCTGGAGTACAGTGGTACAATCTCGGCCCACTGCAACTTCTACCTCCCAGGCTCAAGTGCTCCTGTTTCAGCCTCCCAAGTAGCTGGGACTACAAGTGTATGCTACCACGTCCAGCTAATTTATTTATTCATTTATTTTTGGATTTCACTATGTTGCCCACTGGTCTCCAACACCTGAGCTCAAGCAATCCGCCTGCCTCCCAAGATGCTGAGATTACAGGTGTGAACCACCATGTCCGGCCTAAACACTTTAAATGCGATCATATTTAATCTCTCCTGGCCTCTCTCAACCCATGTAGAAACAGAAGGCTCAGTGAGGTTAACTAATTGCCTAAGATCACCAAGGTAGTAAGTGGCAGAGACATGATTCATCTATAGCGTTATGACAACCTAGAGGCCTGTGGTCTTAACCCCTACATGATATGAAACTGTGGAGTAGCAGCAATTGCTTTATAAAGCAGGATTTTAGGCCAGGAGTGGTGGCTCACGCCTGTAATCCCAGCAATTTGGGAGGCTGAGGCAGGAGAATCACTTAAGGTCAGGAGTTTGAGACCAGCCTGGCCAACATGGTGAAACACCATCTCTACTAAAAATACAAAAATTAGCTGGGTTTAGTGGTGCATGCCTGTAACCCCAGCTACTCAGGAGGCTGAAGCAGGAGAATGGCTTGAACCCTGGAGGCGGAGTTGCAGTGAGCCGAGATCACACCACTGTACTCCATCCAGCCTGGGCAAAAGTGAGATTCTGTATCAAAAAAAAAAAAAAAAAAAAGGCAGGATTTTAAACACCCTTTACAATCTGGACTCAGTTTACCTCCCCGCATTGAACTCTACACAATAGTGTTCTCTCACCTGTGGCCATTCCAAGTGCTAACACCTTCTTTTCACACCCTCCCAGTCCTCAAAAGCCAGGCTTTCCCTCATCTGACTAATTCTTGGTCATCTTTCAAGTCTCAGTTTAGCACCATTGCTTCCAGGAAGCTGCCTGTTTTAAAACCTGATAAAGCAGTGCCCTTCCTGAAGACTGCCATAGCAATTTGTACTTCTTACACAATTATTACAAGATTATGGCACTTATCTCATTGTGGCAAATACTCAATTTGATTTATTTTCTGTTAGTTTTTTTGTATTCTCTATTTCATTCGCCGCTGTATCTTTGCATCTTTCACAGGACTTAGCACGGAGTCAGCAAGTAACGTTAGTCAGTTTTCTTATTTCCAGAGCTTAGTTTAGTGTTTGGCCTAACAGCTCCAAAGAGATTAAGTGAATAAAGTAATGAATTACACCTGAATATAAACTTAGTACATCTGCTCACACTATACATGTTCTATCTGGATGCAATCTCCTGCCATCCCCAAATGTTTACATTGTGTCTGTCTGTCTGTCCCTGTCAAAACTATTTAAAATTGTAAGCATCTACAGAGTTGGTGGGTTTAGATTGTATTACCTGACAGGTCAGCGTGTTGCTCACACTGCCCCGCTGTGTGTATGGTTCTACAGTCCGTAGATCATTGTTTTCATTCTCGTGCACTCTGTATATTTATAAATGTGACAATTCACGCTGCCTCATTTATCATGTAGCATTCGTGTTTCCTAAACTAAATACACAATACCTAGATTAATAATGCACAACAGCCATACAGGGAAACTGCATGTTAGAATCAAAGGCTTCTACGTTCTCTTTGTTCGCTAATTATTTGTTATAAAAACATACACCACAGAGAGTCTTAATTACAGACAAGTGTACATTACTTGTCATAAAAAGATTCCTGGGCCGCGTCAGCAAACCAGCCCTTACCCTGGCTGAACTGACCGGTTCCGGCAGGGCAGAGAAACGACAAATCTCTGCATGCAACACTCCAACAAGTGCTAAGGGGACCAGGGAGGAGCGTCGCGGTGCCCTCGAGGGTTTGTAGTGACCAACCCAAGTCCGACCCGTCGCCTCCCCGATACTTACCGGACCCAGCCACTACCAAGATACTGAGAGACTCCCGGGGCGTAACGTCCCGGGAATGAAGCACTACCCATAGTCGCAGGATTAGGAAGACCGCCACAGCTCCTGCAGCCGCGGCTAGAACCACACACACCATGCAGAGAAACGGCGCATGCGTCCCACTCCCGGGAGCCAGCCGCGGTCAAAGGTCACAACTACGGGTGCCGAAGCGACTCAAACGCGGAAGGACGCGCCTCCCGGGGGGGCTGGGCTTGCCTGAGCTGGGAGGAGTCGGAGGCCGAGGATGGATCCCGGGTCCTGCTGACGATTCCTTTCACCTCATTCATCTTGTAGCATTCCTGTTGCCTAACGTACGCAATACCGGCCGGTCGCGGTGGCTCACGGCTGTAATCCTAGCACTCGGGAGGCCGAGGCAGGCGGATCACAAGGTCAAGAGATCGAGACCATCTTGGCCAATAGGGGGAAACCCAGTCTCTGCTACAAGTGCAAAACTTAGCTGGGTGTGGTGGCGCGCGCCTGTTGTCCCAGCTACTCGGGAGGCTGAGGCAGGAGAAGCGCTCGAACCCTGGAGGCGGAGGTTGCGGTGAGCCGAGATCGCGCCACTGCACTCCAGCGGGGCAGCAGAGTGAGACTTAATGCACAACAGCGGTGCAAGGAAACTGCATGTTAGCATTAAAAGGCTCTAAGTTCTCTACGTTCACGTTTGTCAGCGGAACCGCGGATTCTGCGGGGCTGCAGCCCAGCGTGAGCTCACATTAGGGAAGTTAAGCGCTGGGGAAGCTCGCTGTACGCCCACGACGAGGTCAGGCCGTCTGTGCCCCCTAAAGGCCCCGGAACCCCCCAGTTAGGAGATGTTCCGGCTCTAGCAACTTCGTCAGTTCCACCTGAAGCTAAGGGAACACATCCTTTCTTCTTTTTTTTTAGTGCCAAGAGAAATGTTTCTGCTGCACACACAGACATTACTGAAAGTGTTCGCCAGTAAGGACCCTAGGCTTAAACATCGAATTTAGGGCCCTAACCCCCTATCTTCCAACATGTGTGTTTTTAACTTTTCTAGGTGTTTTCACAGCTCTCAGTTGTGACCAGAGTGGTTGAGGGTGACCACCTCAAGGCAAGCCACACTCCTGGGAGGTGTGGAAAGCTCAGGGGCTCTAGGTAGCAGGATAGAAAAGGACAATGAACATTCCGTTAACTTTACCACAAAGCATTCCCAGTGTGTTTCTCATGTCCTCAGCCAAAATGATGATCTGCCAACACCCCCTGCAATCCCAATTTTGCTTATTATGTCTAATTAATTCACATTACAACAACATAAAATACTAAGATCAGGACCCCCTTCACCCCTAATATTGCCTTCAGTCCACCATAGACCTACCTGTAGGTTTTGTTGGACAGGTATCCAGATGAGTAAACAGTTCAGAAAGGTGCAACTGCTTGCCCAAGTGGAATAGCGTCAGATCTTGAATCAGAAACCAAAAATCTAAGTCCTGCTGCATAGGAGTACAGCATCCTGTATTCCTTTGATAAATTCAAACTTGACTGATCACCACGCATACCTGGAGCCTAAAATGTGTTTTTAAAAGCTTAGACACCCAGGGTCTATTAAGAAGCACTGAATCAGAATTTCCAGGGATCGGGCACCTGGGATTGGCTTATGTAACCAGCGTGTCCATTCCTATCAGCAGGCGGGCTTGGGAGACTTTGTAAGTAGAGTTCATGGACCTCACAACACTTTCCAAATTTTCTTCTATCAAATCTTAGCCTTACATTCTCACAATAAGACCATAAAGTGGATATTATTTCCCTTTTTGCAGATAAAGAAGTGGATTCCATAAAAGTTAAATAATTTGCCTACAGCTGTTTAGCTAGTAAGGGTGAAGAAAGTTCATAGTCATGGACTTAGAAGTCAGTGTCCCTTAAATTTTAACGGAATCAAAATCCTATGGGCTTACAAATGTATAGTATCAAATACTGTGTATAGTATAGTACCTTTGTATAGTACAGTATAGTATTTGTGTACTTACAAATATATAGTATAGTACCTTTGGTGTAGTATAAAAACAGCTCAAGGACAATACAAAGAATATTATTTTTTTTATGCCCATTCTGCCATTCCTAATAATGGCTTCAGCCTGAGACAGTCTCACCTCATACTTAAAAGAAGACATTAGTGGTCCCAGAAATTACATCCGACAGGGCAATCTCCATAGCCAAAAAAGAGATTATCTTGTCATTGGGTCTTCCTCCACCCCACCCCTCCCCAAGATGGAGTCTTGTTCTGTCACCCAGGCTGGAGTGCAGTGGCACTATCTCGGCTGACTGCAACCTCCGCCCCTCAGGTTTAAGCAATTCTCCTGCCTCAGCCTCCCAAGTAGCTGGGATTACAGGCACACACTACCACACCTGGCTAATTTTTGTATTTTTAGTAGAGACAGGGTTTCACCATGTTGGCCAGGCTGGTCTTGAACCTGACCTCATGATCCACCTGCTTCAGTCTCCCAAAGTGCTGGGATCACAGGTGTGTGAGCCGCCCTGTCCCACCCCCCTTTTTTTAAAGTCAAGGAAACCTATTCCAGAATCACTCACAGCAGACTTTCTTTCACTCCCTTTGGCCATATTTATATCGCTTTCCCAGGCATAAAAGGAAAGAGACCTCAAAGCTGGGGGAGGTGGGAGGAGGATGACTTACAACTCACCTGTAATACTGGGCTGTTGGATGGAGGGTGGTACTGAACAAAATAGGCATTGTCTCAGTGAGGAGGAAGCTGCAGGGAGGACTGTTGGGTAGGCAAACAATAGCATCTAGATTACTGTGATGATACTGTGTCTGAAACATCTTTGTAAACTGACGCATGCAATGAAAACGTCAGGCATGGCTGGGCGTGGTGGCTCATGCCTGTAATCCCAGCACTTTGGGAGGCCGAGGTGGGCGGATCACAAGGTCAAGAGATCAAGACCGTCCTGGCCAACACGGTGAAACCCCGTCTCTACTAAAAATACAAAAATTCCAGGCGTTGTGGCACGTGCCTGTGGTCCCAGCTACTCAGGAGGCTGAGGTTGAAGAATCGCTTGAACCCAGGAGGTGGAGGTTGCAGTGAGCCAAGATTGCTGCAGCCAGGCAACAGAGCAAGACTCTCAAGAAAAAAAAAATAAGGAAATGTCAGGCATATGATAATTACTTAGCTCCAGACCCCAGGATCTATATTACGGTAGATTTAATACTTAGAGGACACCCTTGCTTTTCCCATTACTTCATCCCCTCACTATTATAATTGTCTGTATCTGTAGGAAATATCAGTTTGACCACACTTGGCGTGTAGCTGGAATGAATGGAGGCAATCAAGCATTGGAGGCTTGCCAGGAAATGCAGAGAATCAAAGAGCGTGGGATAGCAGACATTGTTTGGAGTTATTGGTTGAGTTATTCTGAATTAAGGTGATCATCAAACTCTTCAATTTTCCTGTTAAGGAAGTTGAGAACTGCATGGAACAGCTAGGTAGCAGGAAGGGACAGAAAAAAAGCTGAGAATTCCTGATAAAAATGTCCCCTGGTTAAGCCAAGTCCTGAGCTGTGACAGACACAGAATGTATAGATGATCAAGGGGTCCAGAATCTGTAGTAGGCCAGGCATGGTGGCTTATGCCTGCAATCTCAGCAATTTGGGAGGCCAGGGCAGGAGGATCACTCAAACCTCGGAGTTTGAGACCATCCAAGGCAACAGAGTGAGATCCTATCTCTATAAAAAATGAAGAAATTAACCAGACATGATGGTGGCGCATGCCTGTAGTCTCAGCTACTTAGGAGGCTGGGGTGGGAGGATTGCTTAAACACAAGAGGTCAGGGCTGCAGTGAGCCATCTTTGTGCTACTGCACTCCAGCCTGGGTGACAGAAACCCTGTCTCAAAGGAAAAAAAAAAAAAAAAAAGCTGTAGCAGATTAATCGGGAAAGTTAAGACTGAGCCAGAAGAAGCAACAATTAAAATTTCTCTTGGGAAGGTCAGTTGTGCTGACAATGCATTTAACAGATTCATGGAAGCAAATTATAGTGTTGCAAAAAGTGTGACAACTGTTTAATAGTTGACAAAATGCATAATGATATGTGGTCTGTAACCAGTCATGTATGTCTGGGAGATTTTTTTTTTTTTTTTTTTGAGACAGGGTCTCGTTCTGTCACCCAGGCTGGCACGCAGTGGCGTGCTCTCAGCTCGCTGCAGCCTCAACCTCCCCGGGCTCAGGAGATTCTCTCACCTCAGCGTCCCGAGTAACTGGGACTCAGATGTACACCACTATGCCCGATTAATTTTTGTATTTTTTGTAGAGTTGGGGTTTTGCCACGTTGCCCAGGCTGATCTTGGACTCCTGGACTCAAGCAATCCACCCACCTCAGCTCCCAAAGTGCTGGGATTACAGGTGTGAGCCATCTTGCCCAGCCTGGGAAGTGATTGGTATGCTCTTCTTAAATCTATTTCCTAAAGTTTCTACAGCAAATATTACTCATGCATATTTTGAAAGTTATTTTAGAGGATCAGATAATTTTGCACTCTTCCGTAGGACTGTACATGTTAATTTATTCAACATATTTAATGAGCATCCGCTATGTGTCAGACACTGTTTTAGGTGCAGGGGATGTCATATAAATAAGACAGTAATCCAGCCAAAAACTTTAGACTAGGGAGATAACAGTGGAGGTACCAGAGGGCAGATTTGATATACGTTTTATGGGTAGAGTCAGTAAAACCTGTTAAAGGATTAGATATTGGGGATTAAAAACAAGGAGGAATCCAGATGCCTCCTAGGTCCTAGATATTTGGCTTCAAAACCAGTTAGGTGGTATTATATTCTAAAAACAGACAGACTGAAGGAGAAACAAGCTTTTGTGGGCAGGGGAAGGGGAGGGAAGGATGAATACGAAGTGTTCTGTTTTTGACTTTAGTTTGAATAACCTGCTAGACATCCAAGTGGTGATGGCAGACAGGCAGTTTTATGTACAGACCTGAAGCCTGGGTCAGATCTAGTGGCATAAGTTTAGAATTCATTGGCATATAGATGGTATTTAAAGGTATAGGACGGGGAGAGATCACTAAAGGAGAGTTTAGGTCAGTCCTGTCAAATAGAACTTTCTACAAGGATAAAAATGTTTTGTGTCTGTGTTGTATGCTAGCCACATGTAACTTTTAAGCAATTGAAATATGGCTTGTATGATTGAGGAAATGGGTTTTATTTCATTTAAATTATTTTAAATTTAAATAGACACATGTGACTAGTGGCTACTGTATTGGACAGTACAGGATAGAGACGAGTCTGGAGTCACTAACATTTAGAGGTCTAGTGGAGGAAATTGAGCCAACAAAGAAGATGAAGAAGAAAATGGGTGATAAGAGGAAAAGTAGCAAAGAATGGTGTCCCCAACAAACAAGAAAGTAATTGAAGATTGAGAGTGCAGTGAGCTATGTCACATGCTGTGGACAGGTGGGATCAGGTATCTTGGGAACAGGTTAGTCGCTGGAGATCTAAATAAGGTAGTGATGGAAGGCAAATGGAAATGAGAAGAGAGAATGGGAGATTAAAAAAAAAAAAGTCTCCAGTCATTACAAGTTTTTCTTTAAGGGGAATGGGTAAATTAGGTGGGAGATGGAGGAGGATTTGGAATCGAGAAAATTTATTTTTTTTAAGATGGGACTTAATTGACATATTTGTTTATTTTATTTTTTGAGATGGAGTCCTGCTCTGTTGGCCAGGCTGAGTGCAGTGGCACGATCTCACCTCACTGCAGCCTCTGCCTCCTGGGTTCCAGCAATTCTCCTGCCTCAGCCTCCTGAGTAGTGAGATTACAGGCACATGCCACTATGCGCAGCTAATTTCTGTATTTTTAGGCTGGTCTTGAACTCCTGACCTCAGGCGATTGGCCCACCTTGGCCTCCCAAGGTACTGGGATTACAGGCATGAGCCATTGCACTCAGCCCGTTAATTGACATATTTGTTGATGACAAAAAGAGCCAGGCCAGGCGCGGTGGCTCACGCCTGAAATCCTAGCACTTTGGGAAGTTGAGGTGGGTGGATCATGAGGTCAAGATATTGAGACCATCCTGGTCAACATGGTGAAACCCCGTGTCTATTAAAAATGCAAAAATTAGCTGGGCATGGTGGCGTGTGCCTGTAGTTCCAGCTACTGGGGAGGCTGAGGCAGGAGAATCGCTTGAACCAGGGAGGCACAGGTTGCAGTGAGCCAAGATCACATCATTGCACTCCAGCCTGGGCAACAAAGCAAGACTCCGTCTCAAAAACAAAACGAACAAACAAAAAAGCTGGTAGAGAAAAATTGGTGCAGGAGGAAAAAAGAATGAGCACAGGAACAAATATCTTCAAAAGATGGAATGGTCTGGAACCTGGAGCACAAGTGGAGTGGTTGGACTTTCTTAGGGGGAATGACCCTTATTCCATTCTAACCGAACGGAGAACAGGGATGGATGCAGATAGAGGGATGTTTGAAGAGTTTGTGGTGAGTAGATGAGAGTGTGCAAACTGGGGGTACAGTGTGAGAAGGTTGAAGAGAGAGAAGGTATGAAATAATCTTCTTAAAGAGTAATTGGCACACAGTAGAGCCAGTGCAGGATTTCTGGGCAGATTGTTATGCCCGTTTGAAGCTTCTGACAGCAAATACAGTGAGAAATCAGTCAGCATAATGTTATGCATCTCCCCCCACTGGAAATGGCAGATAGTTGATGCTGTGGTTTGAGTGTGTCCTCCAAAAAGCATGTGTTTGAAATTTAATCTCCAGTGGAACTTTCTTGGGAGGTGGGGCGTAAGAGGAGGTGTTTAGTCCATGAGGGCTCCACCTTTATGAGTGCAGTAGTGCCGCTATAAAAGGGCTTGAGGCTGCCAGTTCCATCTCTTGCTCTCTCTGTGTTCTCTTGCCCTTCTGCTGTCTGCCATAGAATGATGCAGTAAAAAGGCCCTCACCAGACACCAGCCCTTGGATTTTGTACTTTCCGGCCTCTAGAACCATGAGGAATAAATAAATATCTGTTCATTATAAATTACCCAGTCTCAGGTATTCTGTTATAGTAGCACAAAACATACCAAGACAGTTGACTAAAGTTGATGAATACAAAGGAGAGAGAAGACGCTCTTCCAGGGAGTGACGCCCGTGGAATTTCATGTAATCCTAGCGGAAAGTGAAGACAGGAGAGGCGGGTGGGGAGTGGATGAATAGCAGCGTGGTAGTAAGATCTGTGGATTGGAGGCCTCCAGAAGATTGAAAGATCGTAATGAAAGAACTAGAGTAAGTGAACTATAGACATAACAGACGGTAGTCAGAGAGTGGGATGTGTGAGGTGAAGGTTGTGTTATTACTGGTTGTAGTATTTAGAGTTATCACTGGGAATGGATGAAAAATATCACTGGACCCTGAAGTCACTGAAGGGTAGGGAGGAAAATAATTAGCTAGGAGCTCATGTGTTCAAAGAGTAAAAAATTGGAGAGTGGTAGCAATGAAAAAGACCATCGGGTATAAGCTGGGTATCTTCCATTTGTCGCTCCAGATTCACTCTCCATGCTTTCCTTCTTCACCCAGTTCCATGTTAGCTGAAACTTAGGGACTAAATCAACAGGTCTCCTTGCTCTCTGATTCTGGTTGGGTTTGGCCAGGGAGGATCTTCAGCAGAAGATCGGATGGAGGAAAGGCTGTGTCCTTGAAATGAAGGTTTCTGCTGTGTTCAGTGTGGCCTTTTTTATACATACATTTTCGTCTGGGTCCCCGCATTTCCTTTCTTTGTTCCTGCAGATCTAGTGGGTGGCACCAGCTCCACCGTTACTAGCCCTAGGCTGCTGCACCATCCCTGGTGCTTTCCCTGCCACATTCACACCTTTGTAAATAACCCCTTTATAATTCATCCTCAAGTTAACCTAAGACAAGTGTGCCGTCTGTATCCTATTGCGGATACAGATACTGACTGACATCAGGTGATACAACGACATGGCAAGAACTTCAAAGGAAATGGAGTTTTTGAAAGAAGGAGGAGAAACGGTGTGGAAACAGCGATAGAGAGAGAGGGACGCCTTCCCCACCTCCTGTGGGAACGAGAAACAAATGACTTCTATTTGAGAGACATTCCCGGGAAGTGTGAGAGAGCAAGCCTTCAGCTTAGGAAGGGACGTGAAGAAGACATTCAAAGAGAAGCTTAAGGTAGAGGGGAGGTTTGCAGGTCATATGTCAGGAGGGTCAAAAAGTGCCATGAAAGGCCTTGAAGGGTGATGAGGAACAGAGGTTGGGTCAGATTAGGGGAACTATAGAGATAGGAACTAAGATGATAATTGATCTGAGAGGTTTCTGAGGATTTAAGTAAATAGGAATGTAGGCAGGCTTTTAATTAATTTTAGTTTCGTTCTACCCATATCTATTATATGTTGCATACTAAGCTCGGCACCGGGAGTACAGTGGTAAGGTAATAACAGTTAACACCCAAGCAGTGACTTAACAATGAGCCTGACTGTGTAAACTGCATGCCTCTTGACAGGGCCTCCTGGAGAAGACATTCAACCCATTCTTTTATGGGCTTCCCGGGAGCATGGGCTGCTTGGGATCCTGGCAGCTGAGCTTCTTCCCACCAGAGTTCAACCATCATCAATCCCAATAAGAGTAGAAAAAGTATAGATAAAAAAAGAATGAAGCTTTTCTCCAACAACCAGGGACACCACTTTGGTCAGCATCATGCCTGTCCATGACAAGGTAGGACAAAGCTGGAAGGGATTTCTTAGTCTGGGTCCGAGACAGAACTTGGGCCATGTGATCACCAGGCATGATGGTTATACACTTTACTATTAAACATCATCTGGAAGATTGGGCAGGATGGGTGATAAAAATTGTCCCAGTATAACCCAAATAATCTTAGTTATAGTCAAGATTTTATTTTTCCTTTTTAAATACACTAATATATGTTTGAGTCACAACCTTTTCCTGGATGAAGCCACTACCTAGGACTCTTTGAATGCTAACTCTTGAAGGCTAAGGCAACTCTTTAATACTTACCATAATGGGCATTCATTGTGTATTTACTATACGCTAAGTATTCCAAACATGGATTAGCTAATTAGACACTTCTGATACTCATTTTACAAGTGAAGACATTGAGGTACAGAGAGATCATATCATTTGCTCTGGATCGCAAAGCCAGGAATTGGTCGAGTCAGGATTTAATCATAGTCAGTCTGACTCCATAGCCTATACTTGTATCTTCTACATTATCATTAAAACTATTTATTGTAGGCTGGGTGCAGTGGCTCACATCTGTAATCCCAGCACTTTGTGAGGCCAAGTTGGGCCGATTTACTCGAGGTCAGAAGTTCAAGACCAGCCTGGCCAACATAGCAAAATCCTGTCTCTACTAAAAACAAAAACTGGCTGGGCATGGTACTGCATGCCTGTAGTCCCAGCTACTAGGGTGACTAAGGCATGAGAATCACTTGAATCTTGGAGGTGGAGGTTGCAGTGATCAGAGATGGCACCATTGCACTCTAGCCTGGGCAGCAGAGTGAGACTCTGCCTTAAAAAAAAAAAAGTATTCATATATTTATACCAGCTACTGTGCTATGTATTAAATAAAGTGAAATAGAAATATTATTTACTATGTCTGATTTTTTATTTATAAAATTAAATAGGAGGAAATAATTTTTTTAATGCATTTTTAACATTTCCATCAAGGATTGCTTTTCCTTTTTCTTGCTTTTTCTCCCAGTACATTCAAAAAGAATTCTCTCTCGATAGAGGGACAGATTGACTCAAGTCGTGTTTAAGATGAATTTAGTGACATTAGTAAGACATCACAATTTTATTCTTTCTCTTTTTCACTTTATTTACCCTAGATATATCTTTCCGGACATGTTTATAAATCCCTTGCCCTGGCCCCTTACAGCCCAAATGGCTCATCAGTTCAAAATTTAACAAAACATGAAAGTCTTATTTAAAAGAACACTCCTGGACTATCATGGGATGCATTATTCATACCACATTACAATGTTTATTAACGACAACCACAATAGTAGCAGCTTCTTTAATTTCCAAAGTGACCGTTTTTACAGTTTTCGAGCTGTAAGTAAAATAGAGGCAATTGGCCAGGCACGGTGGCTCAAGCCTGTAATCCCAGCACTTTGGGAGGCCGAGGCGGGTGGATCACGAGGCCAAGAGATGGAGACCATCCTGGCCAACATGGTGAAACCCCGTCTCTACTACAAGTACAAAAAATTAGCCGGGCGTGGTGGTGCGTGCCTGTAATCCCAGCTACTCAGGAGGCTGAGGCAGGAGAATCGCTTGAAACCAGAAGACGGAAGTTGCAGTGAGGTGGGATGGTGCCATTGCACTCCAGCCTGGTGATAGAGCAAGGCTCTATCTCAAAAAAAAAAAAAAAAAAAAAAAAAAAAAAGGCAATTATATTTCTGCACTAAACATTGCTTAGCTTCGAAATCTGCTACATTGATTTTCTCCTCAGCCCAGTCCCCACAAAGCCTGTGTCTGGCATCTCCATTAGGCTTTTTATTTTCTCCTTCATGTGTACATTGCCCTTTTTTCTCAAATTCTTTTCTGCTGCCACAGAGCCTTTTGTTTTTGATAGAAACACACAAATTGTGTCTCCATTTTTCATCTATTCATTATTTCTTAACTTTATGTGAAGAAAAAGCATGACAAACCTACTGTGAAAATCATACGCGCAATAACAGGCTGCCTACCACTTAGTAAGCATGTACGTACTTTCTCAACTACCTCTCACAACCATCCTATGAGCTTAAGTACTATTATTATCTATTTGTAGGTGAGGAAATGGAGGCTTTACCATGTTAATTGAACATGGCTGATGCTTTGACCTAACTTCCTGTGGATGTACTGTGGCCATCTAGTGACTTCAGGAATAGAGCGTTGTTACTTGGGGGAATGTATTTAACAAAACACATTTTACAGTAAGAAGGAGGAGATAGCAACATGAAATTTACAGATATGCTGCTTAAAGGTTAATACTATTTTCTCTTGGAAGTTTTGTGCAAATAAGTAATAACACTTTATAACAGTAGAGAGATAGCTCTAGCTATCCCTCTTAAGCTGGTTTCTTTTCAGCATTTCCATGATTTCTTTAATATCTTGTTCATCTTTCATCAACATTAGGTTGATGAAAAGGATTGACTTTGTGAATCTTCATGAATACCTTCTCAATTTGTTAACAAAACAGGTTTGTTAATTTACTGACAGACTTTTTTGATATAAACCTCAAGTGACTTAGCTATTTCGCAAACTTGAGTCCCTTCTCCTCTAAACCATCATTCCAGTGGGCTCTTTGCTGATTATATTTGTTTAGGTTGAGTTGAAAGATAACCTAAATGAATCTGAAAAAGTCTTCATACTTTTGTAATACTGGATTCATGTTTGCATATGGAACTGTGGAATAACGAATTTCCCTTTCTGAAAAGATGCTGTAATCTAAACAAACCCTTTAATGGTCAGTTTCCTCCATCAATTATCCTTTCCGGAATCTTGAACCACTGACTCTGTCTCACTGTGTCGTTACCCTTAGCCTATGAAACAAGCTCAACTCTTTCCTATTAAAAAAATAAAAGCAAAACCAATAAAACCCTTCCTCAGTCAGTCTGGCTCAGCAAAGCTCCTTTAAACTACCAGACAGCCCGGCCACATTAAAATGGCATTCCAGTCTTTAACCACACCTTTTATTTCTTCGCCAGAGTGCCTTTCCACTCCCATTCTATTTTTATGCAGTTGGACTATGTCATGGAACTGAAGCCTTCTGCTGAGCACAGAGCAAAGTTATATTTCAGATGTTGAGAGATAAGCATTCTGAACATGTAGCCAGCCAGCCTATTCTTGGTGAATTACATGGGTGGTCCTGTCAGCATATGGAGGAAGCATGGCCCTCCCAATGACTCAGAAGTCATATACTGACACAGACTTGCCCTAGAATGACACTGTCCTGTGCAGGCTGGATACCTCTATAATATACTGACTCAAAGAGTGTCTGAGGGCTTGGTTGAATACTAACAGAAACAGATCCTTTCTCTGATACAGTTGCATATTAGGTTTGTCCTATCTTGGACAACCTTTCCTGTCAGCTACCACTAGGTGGCTCTCCACTGATCTTTCTAAAAGCATTGAGGAACCACTCAAGAGGGGGATCTTCCAGTCTCAGGCCTCACAAGGAGAACATTCTCTTTACTCCCGGATGGCTTCTCTCATTCTTGCATTTCCTTCTTCCAAACCTCAGTCTTATGGCCCTGTCTACCTCCTTCAGAAATAGTCAGCCACTTCCCGCCAAAGGACGTTTCATCTCTTGGTTTATTCTTCTGTGTAAGACTTCATCTGAGTGAGTACATCCGTAACTGGGGCTTTCAGAGGACTGTGAGCTCAAGCCCCATGAATAAAGTTGACAGTAAATTAGCCAATCGTGGTTTAATTATCCTACCACTGTGAGACTTAAGCTGTGTTACTTAGAATGTAAGCACTCGTAATAAAAAGCATTCAGTGGTTGGGTGCAATGGCTCACACCTATAATCCCAGCACTTTGGGAGACCAAGGCAGGCAGATCACAAGGTTAGGAGCTCGAGACCATTCTGACCAACATGCTGAAACCCCATCTCTACTAAAAATACAAAATACAGAAATTAGCTGGGTGTGGTGGCATGTGCCTATAGTCCTAGCTACTCTGGAGGCTGAGGCACAAGAATCACTTGAACCCAGGAGGCAGAGGTTGCAGTGAGCCAACATTGCACCAATGCACTCCAGCCTGGTGGTGGAGTGAGACTGTCTCAAAAAACAAATAAGCAAAAAAATTCAATTTTCTCAGAGACAACACAATCTAATCCTTTCTCTGTGAATTATTATTATTATTTTTTGAGACAGTTTCTCTCTTGTTATCCAGGCTGGAGTGCAATGGCGCCATCTCGGCTCACTGCAACCTCTGCTTCCTGGGTTCAGGGAATTCTCCTGCCTCAGCCTCCTGAGTAGCTGGGATTACAGGCATGCACCACCATGTCCAGCGAATTTTTTGTATTTTTAGTAGAGACGGGGTTTCACCATGTTGACCAGGATGGTCTCGATCTCTTGACCTGGGATCCAGCCGCCTCGGCCTCCCAAAGTGCTGGGATTACAGGCTTGAGCCACCGCGCCCAGCCAATATTATGTTCTTAAAGGAATTTTGGCTTTATTATATAAGAACAAGAGATTCCTGCTTTCTCTACCACTTCGAAGAAATAGAGCCAACTTTAGAATTTGTTGACTGTAAGTCTCTTCTTATGGGAGTTTTGAATGGAAGGTGGGGGAGGGGACAGTTGAATATTCCAGTTTAGTCTGCCAAACAAAGGTGCCTGAAGTTTACAAGATTTACTATTGCTGATTCATATGCCTCTTCAGATGCATTGATTTATTGACCCCTTCTACCTCAGTTGAAGTTCTGAAAGAGTTGGGCTTTTCCCGAACTCCAGATGTGGCTAAGGTGTTTTCTGGTTCTTCTTCATCTCTACAGCCAATTTGGATCCCCTGACTCTCCAGGGAACAAGCTATCTGTCTCATGCAGAAGTGGCAATTAGTGACTATGAGAGTGGAGATAGAAGGTACTATCTGTGGTGGCCCCAGGATCTCATTATTCTAAGTTTTAACCAACACATTCAAGAGAAGTTGAACTCTGGGAAAACTTTTTCAACCTAAAATACAGAGCAGTCTGTTTTTCCAGCTGTTCAAGATGCAATTTCTTTTCTTTTCTCTCTCTCTTTTTTTTTTTTTTTGATGTGGGTTCTTCTTTTCTCTCACCCAGGCTGGAGTGCAGTAGCATGATTATAGCTCGCTACAGCCTTGAACTCCTGAGCTCAAGTAATCCTCCCACCTCAGTCCTCTGAGTAGCTGTGACTGCATTTGCGTGCCACCATGCCTCGCTAATTTTTTTTTTTTTTTTTTTTGGTAGAGACATGGTCTTACCATGTTGCCCAGGCCTGGCTAATCTTCAATTTTTTTTTTTTTTTTTTTTTTTTTTTTTTTTTTTTTGTAAAGGCAGGGTCTCACCATGTTGCCCAGGCTGATCTCAAACTCCTGACCTCCAGAGATCCTCCCACCTTGGCCTTCCAGAGATCTGGGATTACAGGCATGAGCCACTGTGCCCAGCCAAGATGTGCATTGTATGTATGCTGGGTAGCTAGAAGAACTGTGGACAATCCATCTTTGGAACTCTGTTGGGGCTTAGAAAACAATGACTCAAAATATGGTACTTTGAATTAAAGAAAATTGAAAGGCTTCAGAAATAAGGCTCAGAACCAAGGTCTCTCTCTCACCTTTCCCTGCCCTTTGTCTTTGGGATCCTCTTTCTTCTAAGCACAGTGGGGGACTCTGTCTCTAGAATTTCCTTATCTGACTAGTGAAATTTCTTTACAAAAGAAATGCAATTGTCCGGCTGGTGCGGTGGCTCATGCTAGTAATCCCAGCACTTTGGTAGGCTAAGGTGGGCGGATCACACATTGAAACCCCGTCTCTACTAAAAATACAAAAAATTAGCTTGGCATGGCGGCATGTGCCGGTAGTCCCAGCTACTTGAGACGCTGAGGCAGGAGAATTGCTTGAACCTGGGAGGCAGAGGTTGTAGTGAGCCGAGATCGTGCCGTTGCATTGCATAAAAGAAAAGACTGGGAATCTTTGCCATGCCCAGACAGATTATTCATTTATTCTTCTGAGAGCAGCTCCAAGAGATTTTTTGGCAGAATTTATCTGTAGGATAAGACAAACTTGGCTGGGCACAGTGGCGGATCACAAGGTCAGGAGTTTGAGACTAGCCTGCCCAACATGGTGAAACCCCGTCTCTTCTAAAAACAAAAGAAACCAGCTAAGTGTGGTGGTGCACACCTGTAATCCCAGCTACTTGGCAGGCTGAGTCTGGAGAATTGCTTGAATCCCGGAAGTGGAGGTTGTAGTGAGCCAAGATTGTGCCACTGTACTCCAGCCTGGGCAACAAAGCAAGACTCCTATTTTTTCTTTCTTTCTTTCTTTCTTTCTTTCTTTTTTTTTTTTTAAAAAAAGACAGCCTTTGTTCTCAGAGAAGTTCTGCCCCTTGCCTTCTGGCTACCTTTCCCAGAGCTCAGAGGAGCTTTATTCCAGGCCATTGGTTTTTGACCTCATTCATTTCCCCTACACCCTCACCCCTGATCTCCTCTTACCCTAGGAAGAAGAGTATGTAAACATCTGGACTTCATTGAGTTATTGGTTAACCACGCTCCTGTGATTTTCCCTACCTCCAGTCCCCAGCTGGTTAAATAAACTATGTATGCCTTTTTCTCCTATTAATCTGCCTGTTTTCAGTTCAGTTTTCAGCAAACTTTCAGAGGGCAAAGAGGAAGAGTTCCCTCTTTGACCTTACAACCTATCACTGCTGCCCCAGCTCAGCCCCCTGAGAGTGGTACTCACGCAAATGGCATTAGTCATTGCTAATTGTCATCTTAACTGTCTTGCTGAGAAAGCCAGCGTTCTTTTTTTTTTTTTTCTTTTTCTTTTTTTTTTTTTTGAGACGGAGTTTCGCTCTTGTTACCCAGGCTGGAGTGCAATGGCGCGATCTCGGCTCACCGCAACCTCCGCCTCCTGGGCTCAGGCAATTCTCCTGCCTCAGCCTCCTGAGTAGCTGGGATTACAGGCACGTGCCACCATGCCCAGCTAATTTTTTGTATCTTTAGTAGAGACAGGGTTTCACCATGTTGACCGGGATGGTCTCGATCTCTCGACCTCGTGATCCACCCGCCTCAGCCTCCCAAAGTGCGAAAGCCAGCGTTCTTAAAAGACCAGGCAACACTTGCTGTCTCATTTTTCTTTGTTCATTTTAATTTCCCAATTCACTGAAATCTAACTTTTATCATAATTATTCTCTAGTAACATCTGGATTTTCAAGTTCAAAGACTATTGCCTTTTTTAAAAAGTATTTTATTATTTTATTATTTTTTTCTTTCCACAATAAGACATCTGAAAGCAAGAATATGTCCCTTTCTTACCTTTCTTGTCTTCTCTTAGCCAACTGAAAAAAACTTTTTTCTTCCACTGACTTTTTTCTTTTCTTTTAGACAAGCATTTTGACATTGAGTTTTAGTATCCCATTTTCTTTTCTTTAATTTTTGTTACAACCAATATCACACTGAACCCATTTTCTTTTCTTTTCTTTTTTTAAGACTCAGTCTCACTCTTGTCTGCCAGGCTGGAGTGCAGTGGCATGATCTCCACTCATTGCAACCTCCGACTCCCGGGTTCAAGTGATTCTCCTGCTTCAGCCTCCTGAGTAGCTGGGATTACAGGCACCTGTCATCACACCCAGCTAATTTTTGTATTTTTAGTAGGGACGGGGTTTCACCATGTTGGCCATGCTGGTCTCGAACTCCTGAACTCAAGTGATCCACCCACTTCAGCCTCCCAGAGTGCTGGGATTACAGGCATGAATCACTGTGCCCAGCCTAGTGTACCATTTTCTTCTGATTCTCCTCATATCACTATTGTTTTATCTTGATATTCTTCTGTTGGCTGAGCACAGTGGCTCACACCTGTAATCCCAAAACTTTGGGAGGCAGAGGCAGGAGGATTGCATAAGGCCAGGAGTTTGAGACCAGCCTGGGCAACATAGTAAGATCCCATCTCTACAATAAAATTTACAAAGAAATTATAGCCAGGCATGGTGGCACATCCCTGTAGTTCCAGCTACTCAGGAGGCTGAGATGGGAGGATCACTTGAGCCCAGGAGTTTGAGGCTGCAGTGAGTAATGATGGCGCCACTGTACTCTAGCCTGGGTGACAGAGTGAGACCCTGACGCTTAAAAAATAAATAAATAAAACTTCTATTTATAAAATAGATTCAGAAAAGTACTTGAAAGCATAAAATGGAAACTGGTTACCCACCAGCCAGATTTTGCCATACTTTTTTATTTTTTTGTACAAACGGTAAGAAATGGCATTAATTGTTAGAGAACAGATTTTAAAGTAAAAGGAAAAAAAAGAAATGGCATTAATGCCGTACGTTTTTTTCAGGCTCTCATTTTCTTTTCTTCTAAGAAACTGATTTATCTCCTTTTTGTCTTTGCATTTCTAAGGATTCTTAGCCATGGCCTTTTTACTTTTTGAGGCAGATAAATAGTTGTCGCCCTGAAAACTTCTCTCCTTCTTGCTGGTCACATGTTCAGTCAGCTGGCAACTACATTTCTTATCCTCCTTGGCAGCTAGGTGTGGTTTTGTGAGTAAGCGCTTGCCAGTGAAATATACCTAGGAGCAAAGAATACAACTTTTGCCTTACTTTGTTAAAGGAAGATGGTTTTTCTTGGACTGCCTTCTTTCTCCTTCATGGACATGACTGTGACCAGCTGTGATGATGAAGATGAGGAAGACATTCTAGAAGCGGGTGGAACAACAAGATGGAAGGAACCTGGTTCCTCTATGACCTGAATTTTGGAAAGGCAAAACTAGAACAGAGCTGCTCTTTTAGTCTAGGCCTGGCTGTTAGGTGAGAGGAAGAGAAACATCTGTTTTCTTTATGTTACTGGATTCTGCAATCTCTTAGCCTTTACTCTAAGTAATACAGAAATTGATAACTTGGAAATGGAAAACTTCTAAAATCCAAAAATAATCAGTCAGAAAATTTGCAATGAGGAAACAGACCTCTCAGGCTGGAAAACTGTTTCTCCTTGCTATGCTGTGACAAAACATTTGGTAAAAATTTTACCTACTTAACTCAGAAGGCTGATCACGTTCCTTCTGTCGGGGAACTCTAGGGGAAGCATTTGGAAGGGACCAGAATATGGATGTATAATGGTTTCTCTTGGCAACATTTAGCAAGGTTTTTCAAGAAAGAAATGAGCTCACATAAGAAATGATGGGTTTGCAAGCAGGTTGGAAGAAAGTAAAGAATGTACACCCTATGGGCACACCACCCTGAATGCGCCTGATTTTGTCTGATTTTGGAAGAATTTACAGAATATTGGGGCCTCACAGCGTTGGAAAGTTCAATTATTTCTACAGTTCAAACAGGAATTAGAATGTTGTTCAGAGACTTTTTTCAAATCCTCCCGCTAAGATTCTTCAGCCAAAGAAAGAGTTCTAGCCAGCCAGGCGCAGTAGCTCACACCTGTAATCCCAGCACGTTGAGAGGCCGAGGTGGGTGGATCAGGACGTGAAGAGATCGAGACCATCCTGGCCAACATAGTGAAACCCCATCTCGACTAAAATATAAAAATTAGCTGGGCATGGTGGCACGTGTCTATAGTCCCAGCTACTCGGGAGGCTGAGGCAGGAGAATTGCTTGAACCCAGGAGGCGGAGGTTGCGGTGAGCCGAGATCGAGCCATTGCAGTCCAGCCTGGCTCCTAGTGACAGAGCGAGACTCTGCCTCAAAAAGAAAAGAAAGAAAGAGAAAGAAAGAAAGAAAGAACGAAGGAAAAGAAAAGAAAGAGAAAGAGAAAAGAAAGAAAGAAAGAAAAAGAAAGAGTTCTAGCCTTGCAGCAAAGATCAGATTAAGGGAGTTGCCCTCAGTTATTTTTAAGATTATCTTAAAATAGCCACCATTAAAACAATGAAAAGATGAATGAGTAGAGGATAGGAACTAGAGAATGGGCAAATTTAAGAGGTAGATCGAAAAAATAACTTGGAGTGTAGTTCCTGGTGAAGCAGGAAATTTTCCCTGACTGTTTCATGGGTAGGTCCTGGAGTGTGGGTGCCGGGGCTAGCCAGCCACTTATCCATTAGCAGGGGTAAATTACTTACTTGAACCCATGGTGCTCAGCCCCTCATGGGAGGGAGCATGCAGGTGAGCAGGTATAGGAGCCAAGGTGAGGGCTTTTGGGTGCTGGCAGAAGCAAAACTCTGTGTGGGCCCCAAGGCAGTGTCTAGCGGGGAGTACCTGTGACCCCTGAAACCCCAGAGGGTGGTGTGTTACAGTGCTCCTTTAGCTGTGCTGTCTGTGGTTGGCTTAAGTGTTAAACAGCTCAGTGGGCCCTTTGCCTTTTTGCATGAGGTGGCTACTCTCCACCACCAAGGGCAGAGAGTCAGTGTGACAGTCTTCAGGGTCTGCACCCTTGGCACCCCAGCTCATTTGGCATCCAAGAAAAATCAGGTAGCGTGAACGAATTGAAGGGTGGTGAATGTAGAGGATTTTATTGCCAGCGAAAGTGGTTCTCACAGGAAAGGGGAGCTGGAAAAGGGACGGAATGGGAAAGTGATCTTCTCCTGGAGTCTGGCCATCCCTGGTCAGACTCCTCTCCAAAGCCACACCATCAAGCTGTCCCTTTGAAGTCCAGCTGCTTCTCTCTGATGTCCAGCTGCTTCTCCTTTTTGCTTCTCTCTGCTGGTGGAGCCTGGGGTTTTTATGGGAACAGGATAGAGGTTGGGCAGGCCATGGGTAGTTTTGGAAAAGGCAATATTTGAGTGGGAAAACAGGAATGCACGTTCCCACTTTGGGCCATGATTCCAGGCTTGGGGGTGGGACCCTCACCAGGGACCTGCCCTTTTCTGCCCAGAATTTCCCCACCTCCTGTCCCTATGATTGGCACATGTAATGAATGGGTGACAAATGGCATGGATGCCTACAAGTACCCCCCACGGTTTCATTTTTCATGGTTTCCAAAAATATTAAATGAAAAGTTCCAGAAATCGACATTTCACAATTTTTTAATTGTACACCCTTCTAAGTAGGATGATGAAATCTTATGCTATCCCAGCCATCCCACTTGGAAGGTGAATTCTGCCTTTTTACAGCATGTCCATGCTATATATGCTACCCAACTGTTTGTCATTTAGTAGCCCTCCCAGTTATGATCCACTGTTGTGGTATGGCAGTGCTTATGTTCAAGTAACCCTTATTTTACTTAACAATGGCCCCAAAGTACAAGAGTAGTGATGCTGGCTATTCGGATATCACAGAGAAGCCATAAAGTGCTTCCTTTTAATAAAAAGACAAAAGTTCTTAATTTAATAAGGAAAGAAAAAAAATTGTACAGTGAGACTATGAAGAAAGATCAAATCTTTCATAAGAATGAATCTTCTGTTCATGACATTGTGAAGAAGGAAAAAAAAATTCATGTTAGTTTTGCTGTGGCACCTCAAATTGCAAAAGTTACAGCCACAGTGTGTGATTAGCGCCTTGTTATAATGAAAAAGGCATTAAATTTGTGGGTGGCAGACATGAACATCTAAACATGTTCTGAGTGATGGTGATGGGGTTCAGTACCATTGCGCTTTCAGGCATCCACTGAGTGTCTTGGGATATATCATCTGCCAAAAAGGGGAAACTACTGTACTATTTTTTTTTTTTTGAGGTGATGTCTTGTGGTGTTACCCAGGCTAGAGTTCAGTGGCACTACCTTGGCTCACTGCAACTTCTGCCTCTTGGATTCAAGAGATTCTTGTGCCTCAGTCTCCTGAGTAGCTAGGATTACAGGTTAGTGCCTCCATGCTCAGGTAATTTTTGTATTTTTAGTAGAGACAAGATTTCCTCATGTTGGACAGGCTGGCTTTGAACTCATGACCTCGGGTGATCCACCCACCTCGGCCTCCCAAAGTGCTGCGATTATAGGCGTGAGTCACCACACCTAGCCTTATACTAAGTTTTTGAAGAAATTCTATTGCTAAAGAAATCACAACTCTGACTTGGAAATGACAGTCATTGTTCATATCCTAAGGCAGTCTCTAAGAAAACGTATTCTCCAACATCCCCTTCAATTTTTAACCTGAAGAATAATGGACAAGGACGAACCTCCCAGAGGGCAAACCCAGGAGCCTAGATGAGGTTAATCAAGGAATTTCTTTCATGCCCCTTGGAGAGATTTCTGCTTGGAAAAGAAACAAACAAATAAACAAACAAGCAATTAAGGACTACTGATTGCTTGAGGTTTCCATTCTTTTCTTTCTCAAATGGAACTTTTTATTGTGGTTAATTCTGTTTCTGTTCTAACCTTGCATATTGGGGTGAAAGTTGGGATTGAGTATCTTTCTTTTATATTATAGGTAATGGGACTGTAAGTAGCCATATCTGAATGTGTCAGAGCAGGTTGTACTTCCCCCAGAAGTACTGACCTTGAGCTGGCAGCAAAAAGTGGATAGGACCACAAGTGGAGAGGGAGATTGAGCTCTATGTGAGGAAGAGTCCACTCAGATATTTGGGTTTTCCAGGGGATTAACTATATCTCTTTGCTAGTCTTCTCCTTAATGTAATGCAGTCTTTTTGGGTGTACTGATCTGTTTATTCAGAAACCTATTACCTGCATATTGACAATTCTGAAATTTGTATGTCCAACCAGGATTCTCTTCTATGCTCTAGACCCATATTATCCAAATACTGGATACTTTTGCATAAATTTACCACAGGAGAGACCTCAACTACAACATGTCCCAAAATTGAAATCTTTTTTTACCTTAAACACGTATCTCTTCTGTGGTAGATTGCAATAAATAGTCACAATCTTGTCCCATCACTCTATATATGCTCCTGTGCAATGTGACTTTTCTGTTTTTCTCATTAAGAGATGGACACCAGATCTTTACTTTATTGTGTCTGGGTTGGCCTGTGACTTGCTTTGACCAATAACGTGCAGCAAAAATAACAATATGGGAATTTTGAACCTGGACCTTAAGAAGCCTTGCTCTCAGTCTCTTGGAAAGTTCCTGTTATCATGTGAAGAAAGTTGGGCGAGGCACCCCCCTTTTTTCTGACACAAGGTCTCACTCTGTTACCTAGGCTGCAGTGCCTTGGTGCCATCATGGCTTACTGCAGCCTCAACCTCTGTAGCTCAAGCAATCCTCCCACCTTAGCCTCCCAAGTAGCTGGGACTACAAGTGCAAACCATCACACCTGGCTAATTAAAAAAAATATGTGTGTGTGTGTGTGTGTGTGTGTGTGTGTGTGTGCAGAGATGGAGTCTCACTGTTTCCCAGGCTGGTCTCTAACTTTTGGGCTCACGTGATCCTCCTACCTTGGCCTCCCAAAGTGTTTGGATTATACCATGCCAGGCTAGCTAGCCTCTTAGAGGATAAGAGTCTATATGGAGAAAGATGCCCAGCTGACATCCAGCACCAACTGCCAGCAGGACTGGCAATATAACTTGCAAGGCCCAGTGAGATCTCTTGTATCATAATTATTAAATGGCAACAAAAGAATGATAAACCCCTCTAAGTGAGTGCTCTATGCAACTGCATAGGTTAGCTATCTGTGAATTGGTCTTAATCACCAGAGAGGTTGTCTGGACCATCAAGGCCCCAACCAACCTTCCAGGTGACTGTCACCATGTGAGGGAGCTCAGGTGAAGCCAGCAGAAGAACCACCCAGCTAAATCCAGCCAAAATACCAACGCCCAGATTTGTTAGCCGATAAATGGTTGTTGCTTTAAGCAACTAAGTTTTGTGATCATTTGTTAGGCAGCAATAAATAACTAAAACATACTTACCCCCTTATCTCCTATCCTGGATAATTAAAGCCTGAGTGAGTCATTTAACTTCACCAATCCTTTGAGGCCTAAGGAATTCTTCAGGGTTTCTATTTACCTGGGCATCCACGAGTATGAGTTGTGGAGTCAGACTGCATGAGTTTATATTTTAGCTCTTCTTCGAATGTGACCTTGAACATGTTATTTGTGCCTGTATTTCTTCATCTGTAAAATGAAGATAACCTTATCTTTCTTATGAGGATCTGTGAAGGTTAAATGACACAACGAATGAACACTTAGCATGGTGGCTATGCTTAATAAATGTTATGATTGCTTTGGATTCAACTATGTTGTACATAAAACTCAGAATGAATCTTGCAGGAGTACTACAGAAGACTGCTGGAGTCACACAGGAACAGTTTTCAAGGAGGTCAAAAACAGACATGGTCCTAGAGAAACCACAAATTAGTGTAAGGGGACAAACTTGTGCTCTGGAGTCAGACTTTCTTCCTTCTTATATCAGCTCTGCCACTTGTTCTGCTTCTTGGCACATTACTTAACCTCTTTAGGTCTCAATTATGTCAACTGTAAAATGGGAATAATAAAAGGAAAGCTCTCATAGCATTATTGTGAGGATTAAGTAAGGACTAAATGATTAAGTCCTGTAGGCTTGCCACATGGAATATTTGCACTGCATGATATTTGAAAAGTGAATATTGGTCCGAAAGGCAAACCAAAATTGCTTTAAGAGAAAAATTACCAAATATAAAGTGCACTGTAAACAAGACTGAAAACAAGATATGAGGTAAGAGATGACGAGCCAAAGGGAAGATAAACAATTAATTTTCACTGGGTGCGGTGGCTCGTGCCTGTAATCCCAGCACTTTGGGAGGCTGAGGCGGGCGGATTACCTGAGGTCAGGAGTTCGAGACTATTCTGGCCAACATGGTGAAACCTTGTCTTTAAATTAAAGAAAACAAACAAACAAACAATTAAATTTTTTTTTTTTTTTTTTTTTTTGAGACGGAGTTTCGCTCTTGTTACCCAGGCTGGAGTGCAATGGCGCGATCTCGGCTCACCGCAACCTCCGCCTCCTGGGCTCAGGCAATTCTCCTGCCTCAGCCTCCTGAGTAGCTGGGATTACAGGCACGTGCCACCACGCCCAGCTAATTTTTTTGTATCTTTAGTAGAGACGGGGTTTCACCATGTTGACCAGGATGGTCTCGATCTCTCGACCTCATGATCCACCCGCCTCAGCCTCCCAAAGTGCTGGGATTACAGGCTTGAGCCACCGCGCCCGGCTAAACAATTAAATTTAGAGAGGAAGGCAGATTGGAAAACATTCAAGACTTTGGTCACTGCATCAGAAAGTTTCAGAGTTGTATGTTTCCTCAATCTCTTTCCAAGCTACAGCAGCAAAGCAGAAGGTATACTAGCATCAGGCTTTGGATTGTAGGTAACAGTTCAAGCAATTGAGGTTATTCTCTACCAATTAGCCATTCAAGTTTTAAGTAGAGGCGTAACATTTAGAAAGAGTACCTTGACAGCAACTGGAGAACAGGAAGAGCAGGGCAGAAGGTCCACTGCCTGTTTTTGTAAATAAGTGTTTATTGGAACATAACCACACCCACTTATGTATTGGCTATTGCTGTTTCCAGGCCTTGTGTAGAGTTGAGTAACTGTGACCATCTGGCCCAGAAAGCCTGACCTATTCACTGTGTGATTCTTTAAGATGGTATTTGCTGATCCCAGGGAGACTGTTGCAGTAACCTGGGGTAAGACAACAGTGGATAGCTTTGGGGAAGGAACAGTAAGAACTTTGGAACAGCAAACCTATAGATGGTGCCAAATAGTCAGTGACTCCGAGAAAATCGTGACCCAGATGTCAGTTGGGATCATCTGTTTTGTTTTTAAACTAGATAATATTGACTCAAGCCCCTATTGCACAACTCTTACCTTGTACAGAATTTTGTGAAGTATACTGCCAATTTTCCAACACGTGATTTCAGCACTATCTCAGGCCCTCGTTGATGGGTTCAGTTTATGGACTGTTTCACTGGACTCTAGGTGTGCTGTCTCCTTTCTGCTCCTTTTTGATCTAGCAGTGCAACTTGGCCCCATCTGTGATTTCTTCATTTACCTCACCACCACCCCCCTCACACCATGTGTGTGTCTTGCAGACGTATGGGAATTTAGGGGTAATGGAAAGCCTACTGGAAATTTGAAAGAAATGAGGGGAGTTAAAGAAATACAAGTCACTTAGAGTATTATACATTTTTAAAAAGTATTTTAGGCATACCATGAAGTTACTCTGCCATCCCTTCCACTTTTCTCTTTCTTATCTCTTCTGTCTTGTCCCCAACTACTTCCATATCCTCAAGTTAATTTAGTTTTCTTTTCCTTAAAAATGTTTTTTATTATGTATTAAGAAAAAAAAAAAGTCTTGGCTGGGCACAGTGGCTCATGCCTGTAATCCCAGCACTTTGGGAGGCTGAGGCGGGTGGATGACGAGGTCAAGAGTTCAAGACCAGCGTGGCCAAGATGGTGAAACCCTGTCTCTACTAAAAATACAAAAATTAGCTGGGCGTGGTGGCAGGCACCTGTAACCCCAGCTACTCGGGAGGCTGAGGCAGGAGAATCGCTTGCACCCGGGAGGTGGAGGTTGCAGTGAGCCGAGATCATGGCATCGCACCCCAGCCTGCGTGACAGAGCGAGACTCCATCTCAAAAAAAAAAAAATTTCTTGCTACATAATAGATGTACATATTTTCAGGGTACATATGATAATTCAATACATTTATAGGCTTTGTAAAGATCAAATTAGTGTAATTAGGATATCTATCACATTAAATATTTGCCTTTATGCTAAAAAATCAAAAAATTTTTAAGCTATTTTAGAATATACAATAGATTGTTGTAAACTGTAGTCACACTACTGATTTCAAGTTAATTTCTGATATAGAACAGTCCCTCTTGTTATCCTATCTCTTACCAACCCAAGTTCTCAAGGCACACCATCTTTTTTTTTTTCTTTTTTATTAAAGCCAATTCTGTAAAAAGGGCACACCATCTATATATAATGACTCAAGATGTTTTCCTCTGAGAAGACTTCTGTCAGCTATGAGAGAAATGCTTTAACTTTACTCTAGCAGTCCAAGGTTTCTTGTACCACAATAAGATACTGGTTTGGATCAGAAAACGTGTAATCCAACTCATCCAGCTGGAGGAACCAGGAAAGGAGTTAGTCCACGATTGGAGTAATGAAGTGGGGAAACCCAGATCACCTCCACAGGAGTAGTGTAAAGACCTAAGAAGTATGTGTGAGGTTGTAAGAGAGAGGAGGCCAGGAATCAGGAACAGAGGAAATCAACCAAAGGAACTGTATTGTAGACTCTTGCCTCCTTTTGAAAGGAGATGGTGTCGTAACTTTTATATATTTTCCACTTAATAGAGTATTAGACACACAGGAGGGACATAAGAAATATTTGATAAACTGAACTCCTAACTTCATGCCATTCCTGAAATCCAGTTCTCCTCGTGCTCTTGGGGCTTTGCTGTTTTGATACAGATCAATTTACTACCCCTGAACAAACCAAGCGGCATTAGTTTTATTTCTCAATTAAGCAAAAGAGCATCAGTAAATGTATTTAATATATTTTTCCTTCAAAAAGATGGAAACTAGCTCTCAGTATTTTTGTATCATAACAACATTAATAATAATAAACAATGTTACCACTATCATTGATTGAACGCCACTAGATCTGATACAGACTATCAGTTCTATATAGCACAACGATCTGCGTTCTTTCGTTCAGGCCTCATAATAGTCCCATTATTATACTCATTTTACAGATGAGAAGACTCTGGCTGAAAGAGTTCTCTTTCCTAAGGTCATGATAACTGGTGGTTTGGCTGACTTCAAAACTCTTGATCTCAGTAACACTAGTCTGGTGATAGAGCAAGACTCCATCTCAAAAAGAAAGAAAGAAACATCATTATCCTGTTCTACAAAGAAAAAAACCTGAGGCTTAGAGAAGCCTAGCAACTTTCCCAAGATGATACAGCCACTGAGTCACAAAGCCACAATTCATCATAAATAACCTGTTTCCAAACTGAGGAAAGAACTTCTGAATCCTTCAGGAGAATCAAAACCCAGAGAGATTAGGAGATCTCAAAAAAGAGATTTATTAGAACTTGGGTCTCTGGTTTTAAAACTCAGGCAGATGGGGAGGAAGACTACTACAGAAAGAGTGAGAACATGCAAAACCACAGAAGTATGGAGGAGCTTGGCATGTCCCCAGGGATCATAAATGTTTGGAACTCAATATGCATTTATGGAAACAGCAGGAGAAGCTAAGGCCACTAATGCAGTTAAGGATTACGAAAAATAAACTGTGCCACACCAAATTACGTAGACTCTGCCCAGGAGAAGATGTGCAAACAATGAAGGATTTTAAGCAAGAGAATAAGGAGAACAAAGGTTTAGAAATTCGGGGCAGGGAGTAATCCCAGCACTTTGGGAGGCCGAGGCGGGTGGATCACGAGGTCAAGAGATCGAGACCAATGTATGTTTATTGAGGGTCTACTTTGTGTGAAACATGTGGTACTGAGTAATGGGAGAAGATGGAAAGGAGATTATTAACCTGGTATGATGCCAGGGAGACATGCGAGGAAAAGGATGGTATACAGCTCTGAATTCAGTGAGTGAGAGTAAGGGTAGAGGAAGTAAGTGAAAATTGAGTAGGGAGTCCAACAGACAGAATTGGGCACGTACTTGGCTATAAAGAGCTGAGCAAGAGGGAGGAGTCTAGGAAAACGGAGGTCTCTAGGTTGGGTGATCAGAGACATGATGACTTCATGAGCTCAGAGAAAGAAGAGTATGGAAAGGTGGAGGGATAATGAGTTATATCTTTTATCATTTGAAGAACCTGGGAAGACATAGTAGAATCTTAGAAATATAGGTCAGAAGCTCCAGAATGAGAGTTTTAGATGGCATAAATGGAACTGACACCAGATACACCTTAGAGGATTACGGGAACGGGGAGGACAGGGTTAAGCCAAAGCTAAGACGGACTTCAAAGTCGGTAAGAACCTGGAGCAGGCAGAAGTGAATTGAGCAAAAGGTTAATTGCAAAATTTAGAGCTAAGATTCGAAGCAGAAAATCCAGTATGTTCTTAGATTCAAGGAATTATCAAAACTTTGAGATGAAAGGCTCATTGAGAAATGAGAGCAAAAGCAGTGGACAAAGTAGTACATATATGTACATACATATATATTTGCAGAACTTCTTTTAGTGAGAGTACTGTACTCGTTTGGAAGACCTACTTTTTTTTTTTTTAAATTGTTATATTTTTTTGAAATGGATTCTGGCTCTGTTGCCCAGGCTGGAGTGTGGTGATGTGATCTTGGCTCACTGCAACCTCTGCATCCTAGGTTCAAGAGATTCTCCTGCCTCAGCCTCCCGAGTAGCTGAGATTACAGGCATGCGTCACCATACCTGTCTAATTTTTGTATTTTTAGTAGAGACAAGGTTTCACCACATTGGCCAGTCTGGTCTTGAACTGCTAACCTCGGGTAGTGCACCCACCTCAGCCTCCCAAAGTGCTGGGATTACAGGTGTGAGCCACTGCACCAGGCCAGAAGAACTACTTTAGGGAGGCAGTGAAAAATCCATTGGATTTAAGCCACTGTATAGATCTGGTGTCCCCAAACTTTTTACACAAGGGGCCAGTTCACTGTCCCTCAGACTGTTGGAGGGTCACCACATACTGTGCTCCTCTCACTGACCACCAATGAAAGAGGTGCCCCTTCCTGAAGTGTGGCGGGGGGCCGGATAAATGGCCTCAGGGGACCGCATGCGGCCCGTGGGCCGTAGTTTGGGGACGCCTGGTATAGATGCTTCTTCAGCACCTATGTAGGAAAGGAGAGGGATTAGATGATAGAGCTGGTAAGAGTTCTACTCAACTTCTCAGGAACCCCTTACTCTTATGTAAAGTTGGGGAGAATCATGAAATGTTTAGAGATCATTTCCTATAGAAACCAGAGGAAGGGCTGAATTCTGGCTCAGAGAGATGAAGCAATAAGAGGGATATCAGTGAGTCATTTTTATATTGACTTTCTATAGAATGATTGGGCTTTACTGTTTTAATGGTACAATCCAGAGAAGACCAAAATTACTAAAACCACATCTAAATTATTTAGGAGACATGATTTTGAACTTCATCACTGTTTGTTCATCCCATTGCCCACAAATCAATATGACAAGTGTTGAAATTCTACAGTTGGTGTATTTAGCTATTGGTTATAGTTATTTCTTTCTCAAGAATGTCTTGTATGACTAGCAATCAGAAATTACACAATCGTTTTCAAAGTTTCCCATGACACTCTTATAATGTGCATGCTTTGTTAAAATAATTGATAATTTAGATTAAGACAAAGTGAATTGAAATCAAGTTAATTTCACCTCCATGTTGGTACATTAAGAGGACAACTTTCTGTTTCTGTACTAACAGAACACTGTGTGCCTAAAACAGTGTTAAAAAGCCAAATCCTGATAGATCTTAAAATATCATCTGGTAGAGGATTTTATCAACAAACCAGAGGGCTTTGTAGGAGCCGTAAAAGGAGAGGCAGAGCAGCCCTTTACATCCCTTGGCTGTCTTTTATTATTAACTTTAGGTAATTGCTCAGGATAAAAAAAGAGGGGAAACATATCATTCTCTCTAGAATGTAGGTTATCAGGTAAGACTCTCCCCCAGCCACAGAACTTTGAGCTTCCTAAACGAGTTCCTTGGCAAACTGAGAACAGTGGGAACCCATAGCTATCACCCTATGTAGGGTGCAGTGTTAAGTTGCAAGGTGTACAGATGCTCCTCAACTTAGGATCATGCGTCCCCAAACTATGGCCCGCAGGCTGCATGAGGCCCCCTGAGGCCATTTATCCGGCCCCCCGCCGCACTTCAGGAAGGGGCACCTCTTTCATTGGTGGTCACTGAGAGGAGCACAGTATGCAGCGGCCCTCCAATGATCTGAGGGACAGTGAACTGGCCCCCTGTGTAAAAAGTTTGGGGACGCCTGCTTAGGATGGTGTGTCCTGCTAAACTCATCATAGATGGAAAATACACTAAGTCAAAAATGCATTTAATATGCCTAATCTACTGACCATCATAGCTTAGCCTAGCCTACTTTAAACATTCTCAGAACATTTTTAGCATGGCTTACACCTGTAATCCCAGCACTTTGGGAGACTGACGTGGGTGGATTGCTTGAGCCCAGGAGTTTGAGACCAGCCTGGTCAACATGGCAAAACCCCATCTTAACAAAATATTAACTGGGCATAGTGGGGAGGCGTCTGGTGGCGCAGCTACTTGGGAGGCTGAGGCAGGCGTGGATTCACCGATCCCAGATGGTCAAGGCTGCCGTGAGCCCTGATCACGCCACTGTACTCCAGCCTGGGTGACAGAGTGAGATTCTGACTCAATTAAAAAAAAACAAAAAACTTTCAGTACAGTAGTCAGTAAATTATATAAGATAGTCAGTACTTTATTATAAAATAGGCTTTGTGTTAGATTATTTCGCCCAGCATCAGGAGAGAGCATAATTGTACCACATATCACCAGCCTGGGAAAAGATCAACTTTACAATGCAGTGAAATGCCTTCGGTAGAAAAATCTTGAAGAAATGCATTTCACTACATTGTAAAGTAGAAAAATTGTTAAGCTGCACTATTGTAAATCAGGGACTATCTGCATAAGACAGATTTATTGAAAATAAATCCCCTAAAATATCCTTTTGCCTAAAACTAGATTGTCTTCGGGTAATTTATAATCAGGTGTTTTCAGTGAACGGTTGTGAGACTTAGCCTTGGACTCTAACGTACCATAATGCTGCTTCCTCTATGGGTGGTGGGTTTTGATAATTAGGCACTTGTCCAGAAAAGTTGGGTTTTGGATGAATATATTACTTTGTTTGTTTCTAAATTCAGAAAATATTTATTATTTGTTATTGGTGGCAACAATAGAGACTAATTAGAAAGGATGAGTGCAGAAAGAAGACTACAGCAAAGAAGACTAGTTTGGAGGCAGTTGTGCTAATGCAGACACCGAATGCTTCTGTGGGACCGGGAGGAAGTTAGTGCTGACTCCTAGGCCTTTCTGATGGCTTAGCGGATCTTGTAGCCATGTGTCGAGATAGAGAATCACAGTGGATAATATTCCATTTAAGAACTGGTTATTGCCGGGCGCGGTGGCTCAAGCCTGTAATCCCAGCACTTTGGGAGGCTGAGGCGGGTGGATCACGAGATCAAGAGATCGAGACTATCCTGGTCAAAATGGTGAAACCCCGTCTCTACTAAAGATTCAAAAAATTAGCTGGGCATGGTGGCACGTGCCTGTAATCCCAGCTACTCAGGAGGCTGAGGCAGGAGAATTGCCTGAACCCAGGAGGCGGAAGTTGCGGTGAGCCGAGATCGCGCCATTGCACTCCAGCCTGGGTAACAAGAGCGAAACTCCGTCTCAAAAAAAAAAAAAAAAAAAAAAAAAAAGAACTGGTTATTGCGAAAGGCTCAAATTCTGAAGGCTTCAACTTCTATCTATAAAGATTAAAAGGTAAAGTGAGTTTCTTACCTGTGGCAAAAGAAACAATTGCAATGCAAAAATTCTGACAGGTACTTCAACTTCATTTCAATTTGATACGTTTGTGAAGTTATCTTGTATTTTCTACCACAGAGAATTTAAAAATCTGAGACTTGAAACATAATTTTCCTTATTGTAAATCAATCCCCATAAAATATGGTTTTCCCTAAAACTAGATTGTTTGCTTTTTAAAATAAAAAAGGGGCTGTGTGTGGTGGCTCGTGCCTGTAATCCTAGCACTTTGGGAGGTCAAGGCAGGTGTATTGCTTGAGCTCAGGAGTTCGAGGCCAGCTTGAGCAAAATGATGAAATCCTGTTATCTACCAAAAAATTAACTGGGCATGGGAGTAGTAGTGCGTGCCTGTGGTCCAAGCTACTCGAGAAGCTGAGGTGGGAGGATTGCTTGAACCTGGGAGGTGGAAGTTGCCATGAGCCGAGAAGGCAACACTGCACTCTAACCTGGGTGACAGAGTCAGACCCATCTCAAAACAAACAAACAAAACAACAACGACAAAAAACAAATGAAAAACTTCTTAGTATACTGCAAAGTATAACAAAAATATTTTGAAAAGGGATGGCAATGGGTAAATTTTCAAAACCGTTACTTGCTGGAGAACAAGAAATGCTTTTTAATTAAAATGCACAGAACACAGGTCAAGATTAAGTGGGAGATCTGAAGGCAGCATATGCATTTTCCATATAAATAATAAGTGCCATTTTAGATGCTTCTGACTTCTCATATAGAATGTCTAAGATAGGGACTTCAGTTAGCGATGCACATGATTCATATGTTTGGGTTGAGCTGCTTGTAGTAACACCATTGCAGGAATGATAGTTGCAGTGACATTAGGTAAATTTGATTGGGAGATAATAAATTTGTAAGGCAGATAATATATTCGCATATTTTACAATAGTCATAAAAATTGCTCTTTTTATTTTTAATTATTTTTAGGGTAGTGTTTTTGGTCTCTATGAAGTGGTTGGTTTATATCACTACAAAAATATGATTCTTTTGGAATTGAATATTTTAGCAGGGGTTAGCAGTAGAGCAGAGGCTGTTTGTACCAAGGAATATTTCTAAATTCTGAAGTTGTATTTAGCTATAAGGTCTGTGAGTAAACTACTTATGAATAATTATCAACTTAATTTAAAAGTTTTTGTTTATAGGAACAGGATAGGGATTCCTGCTCAGCTCAACAGGAGAACAAAAGTTTTGCTCACTATTCCCCTACTAATTAATATAGTACTGAAAGTGTCAGTCAAAGGAACTAGAGGAAAGAGAAGGTAAAGCTATAACAATTGGGGGAAAAAAAAAAAAACTACTGTAAAGTTGTCATTTCTATATTATATGAAAATCAAGTGAAATATATATACATTTTAATATTTATACTTTTTTCAGTTAATTTTTTGGTATACATATATATTCTCACATGTACGTATATATGTATACCCAAAATATCAACTAAAAAAAAATAAAAAATTTAAGTGCAGGAGCAGGAAATAAAATTAATTTACTAAAATTGTGTTTGTGTGTGTGTGTATATATATATATATATATATATATATATATATATATACACACCTGCACACATTATGTGTATGTATTACAAAGCACACAGATAAACAATACTCTTACAAAATAAAAGAAGAAAAAGACCCATGTAATCGCAACAAAAAGTATGTAGAGATATTTAACAAAAAATATACAAAACTGGCTGGGCGTGGTGGCTCACACATTTAATCCCAAATCCTTGGCCTTTTTGGGAGGCCAAGGCCAGTGAATCACTGAATCACTTGAGGTCAGGAGTTCAAGATCAGCCTGACCAACACGGTGAAATCCTGTCTCTCCTAAAAATACAAAAAATTAGTCCAGTCTAGGGGTGTACATCTGCAATCCCAGCTACTTGGGAGGCTGAGGTGAGAGAATCCCTTGAACTCAGGAGGTGAAGGTGTCAGTGAGCCAAGATCATGCCTCTGCACTCCAGCCTGTGGGACAGAGTGAGACTTCATCTCAAAAAAAAGCAAAACTTATATGAGAAAACCATTAAAACACTCCTGCAGGACCCAAGAGTAGACTTGAATGAATGAAAATCAGACCATGTTTTTGGATAGAAAAATTCAATATATGTAAATTCTCCCTAAGTTTTAATTTTATTTTATTTATTTAAAGGCAGAGTCTCACTCTATCGCCGAGGCTGGAGAGCAATGGCACAATTTCAGCCTAAATGAGATCTCCCTCCCTGTAGCCTCAGTCTCCTGGGCCCAAACGATCCTCCTACCTCAGCCTCCCAAATGCTGGGACTACAGGCACACCCGCCAGGTCTGGCTAGTTTTTGCACTTTTTGTAGAGATGGGGTTTGCCGTGTTGCCCAGGCTGGTCTCAAACTCCTAAGCTCAAGCTGTCTGCCTGCCTCAGCTTCCCAAAGTGCTGAAATTACAGGCATGAGCCACTGTACCTGCCCCTAATTTTTAAAATTATTACAATGTCCATTAAAACACTAATTGGCAATTTTCTGGAATAGGACATTTCCCTACTAAATTTGAAGCTGGCTTTGAATTTTAAAACTAATTTCTAGTCAGACATGACTACTTTGCTTTATGTGAGAAATGGAAAATTTGTTCAATTTGTTCAACAGTAAGATCCCTAAATGTCCAACAATAAGGGACTGGTGAAATACATTATGTCAAATTCATTGACTATAACAGAGCATTTACAAAATATGTAGTTTTAATCTTTTTGTCTTTGAAATAAAACCCAAAGTATATGCAAGTTTTTATCCATAATGCAAAAAATAAGCCCCTCCTGTTTAATAATGGAATGACCGGAGGTGTGTCTCATGTATTCTTTGCAAAATGACATGAAAATGATAGTGCAGAAAGATGTTTACAAGATATAAGCCACAAGGAAAAAGAGAATAGAAAAGTCTGCAACATGTAAGAGATTACAATAAGTTTTAAAAGCCAGAAATTGGATAGAGTAGTGATAATTGACTTGGCGAAATGGAAGAGGAGCTAGCCTCAGTGCTTGTAGGAAACTTAGCACTTGGTGGTGCGGTATACTGTGGAATGCAGGGGCAGGGCACAGGCTGAGAAAGAAAGATTGTCCTACAACAGTTCACTAGGCTTTTGGACTCTTGGGTCCCTTCTCCATCTCATTCAGCCAGCCCGCACTCATGTTCTCCACCCTAACACTACCACCATCGGTGCAATCCCTCTATGAGGTTACAAGTTTCTTCTCAGGAGAAAGGAGTTTATCCTTGATGAAGAGTTCCCATAAACAAAATGTCTAACCAGAGAATGGGAAGGAGCCCTTGGATGTAATTGAAATAGAAACTTTAGTAGTGGAAGATCAGGTTAAGGAATTATTTTGGTCAAGGATGTCTCAATCTTGGCACAATTGCCATCTGGGCTGAAAATCCTTTGTGTGAAAGGTTGCTCTGTGCGCTGTATGCTGGTTAGCAGCATCCATGGTTTCTACTCACTAGATGCCAGAGCAACCCCCTCTTTTCTGTGGTGGCAACCAAAAATATTTCCAGACATTGTCACATGTCTTCTGGAGCAGGGGACTATCCAGAGGGCAGAACCCTCTCTCCCTTCTGCTCCATTTGAGAACCCCTGTCTCAGAAAATAGACAAGAAAGATTCAGAGATGATCAATAGGATAAAAGGACAATCAATTTAGAGGATAATATAGATGTTCCAATAACCTACTGACAAGAATTCACAAAAAGAATAGAGAAAATGGAAGGGAGGAAAATAGCAAATAAATGAAAGACAAAATTTGCTAATGAGATTAAAAAGACCCCTTGGTATCCAGCACAATCACTGAAAAAAGACCCATTGTAAAGTACATCAATATGACATTTCAGACTACTAGGGAAAATGGAAGATTCTGAAAAGAAATACAGATCAGATACAGAGGAGTGGAAACTAGAAGGGCATTAGACATTTCAATGGCAGCTCTGGAAAAATGCTTTCAAAACGCTGAGGGAAAATGATTTTCAATCCATCTAAATTATCGGTCGGGAATAAAAACAGAATTAATACATTTTCAGACATACAAGTACTACAATTTACCCTCTATGTACCTCTTCTGAGTAAGCTACTGGAATCCGTGCTGCCGCAAAATAAAAGAGTAAACTGAAAGTTGTGGCCGGAGGCAGTGGCTCATACCTGTAATTCCAGCACTTTGGGAGGCCCAGGTGGGTGGATCACCTGAGGTCCGGAGTTTGAGACCAGCCTGACCAACATAGAGAAACCCTGTCTCTATTAAAAATACAGAATTAGCCAAGCGTAGTGGCACATGCTTGTGATCCCAGCTACTCAGGAGGCTGAGGCAGGAGAATTGCCTGTGAGGTGGAGGTTGCCGTGAGCCCAGAGAATTGCTTGAACCTGGGAGGCTAGGCGGAGGTTGCAGTGAGCTGAGATCGTCATTGCACTCCAGCCGGGGCAATAAGAGCAAAACTCTGTCTAAAAAAAAAAAAAAAAAAAGTTGTGTGTTTGGGCATTGGAAGATATTATTGATTGGCATTTGATAGATATGTTGAAGCATTTTTTTTTTTTTTAACCGAGACTGAGTTTCGCTTTGTCACCCAGGCTAGAGTGCAGTGGTGCCATCTTGGCTCACTGCAACCTCCACCTCCCGTTCAAGCAATTCTCCTGCCTCAGCCTCCTGAGTAGCTGGGATTACAGGCACATGCTACCATGTCTGGCTAATTTTTGTATTTTTAGTAGGGATGGGATTTCACCATGTTGGTCAGCCTGGTCTCAAACTCCTGACCTCGTGATCCGCCCACCTCGGCTTCCCAAAGTGCTGGGATTACAGACATGAGCCGTTTTACCCAGCTGTGAAGCATCTGTATCTAAAATTCAGGTTAGATACGTACGTACCTATGTATGTATGTATGTAGAGATGTAGTCTTACTAGGTTGCCCAGGCTGGTCTTAAACTCCTGACCTCAAGCAATCCTCCTGCCTTGGCCTCCCAAAGTGTTGGGAATACAGTTATGAGCCACTGCATCCAACCTTAGCTACATTTTTAAAAAGTAAAAAAGCAGACAATTATTAACTCCAGGAAGAACAGGAGATTTAAAAAAAAGTGTTAATATGGCATAGTATTTGATTCAGTAATGCATTATATTTACATTAGCAGGATGATATAAACCCTATTTTTTTTTTTTTTTTTTTTTTTTTGAGATGGAGTCTTGCTCTATCTCCCAGGCTGGCGTGCAGTGGTGTGATCTCGGCTCACTGCAACCTCCTCCTCCTGGATTTAAGCAATTCTCCTGTCTCAGCCTCCCATGTAGCTGGGATTACAGGTGTGCACCACTACACCTGGCTAATTTTTGCATTTTTAGTAGAGACTGGGTTTCACCATGTTGGCCAGGCTGGTCTCAAACTCCTGACCTCAGGAGATCTGCCCACCTCAGCCTCCCAAAGTTCTGAGATTATAGGCGTGAGCCACTGCACCTGCCCCCTAGTTGTTGATTTGAGTGAACATTGTAATATGGTTATGTTGGAAGGAAGCATGAGGGCAAAGTTGTTGCGGTGGTGGGTAAAAGACCTAAATCCTCAAATACCATAAGGATGTCAATAAATAATGTGTAAAACTGAAAATCAAGAAATACTGTTATAAGGTTATCATTTCGGAGATGAAGAACCTGGTAGGATTGTGTGGAATGTAGGGTGAAGACAGGCGAGGAGAAGCAGGGCAGGGGGCTGATGGTACTCTGATGTTTTTTGTTATAAGCCTTTAAGAATCATTTGATTTTTCACTTATGTGTATTACTTTCTCTAAAAATAAAAATGCAAACAAAAACAATACACATACATTATAGAAAAGATATCACAGATAATAAAATATGCAAAAAGCGCGTACAAAAATTAACGCAGCATGATGGTGTTTATGTATTTTTTTCCCATTTCAAGTGTAGATAAATGCTTATATTTCTCTGATCTGTTTGCTTGAACTGCTTCAGTGAATAAAAATATGAAAAGTGCAATTCAGTCTTTATCCAATTTAAAATGCAGAAAAACTTCGTATGGTAAATACAGAATTTTGAGAATGTATCTTGGAAAGGGAATACTGGTGAAACAATTGATAATAAAGATTTAAATGTTAATAATGAACTGGATTTTTTTCCCCTTTTTTATTTTTTAAAAAAGACGGGGTTTCACCCTGTTGGTCAGGCTGGTCTTGAACTCCCGACCTCAGGTGATCCACCCACTCGGCCTCCCAGAGTGCTGAGATTACAGGCGTGAGCCACCTTGACCGGCCTGAACTGGATGTTTTTACAGAGGTTAAGCTACCCTAAAATTTTCAGGAAAAATATACGTTTAATGTATATATTTGACTCCTAAGGTCACTGAGTTTTAATTAGTTTAAAAGTTTCAACATTCAACTACTATTTACTGAATTCCTCTCATAGCTCAAGCCTTATCCTTGAGATATTCATTTACAGGTTCTGTATAATCTCAGAAACAATCTTACAGATTTCCTAATGCATTTGCAGAGGCCTAACATGAAGAAATATACTGCGAAATAGAGTATAGCGGATTTCTGTATTACTTGGCCTTGGTTACTGCTCTTGATGTTAGAGAATTATGCATACCAAAGATAATGATGGTGCATTTATCAGGAAAGAACAGAGCTACTACTATCGGCCACCAGAGACAAGCATGGGAGAGTTTCTATAGGAGTTAGTGTTGACACAGAGTCTTGAGATGACACTGTGAAATCTATAGTTTCTGGGTTGACTCCACAAATGTTCCCATATACCCATCCTGCCCACGGGGAGTTTTGAAATAGCTATGTGAGTGCACAAGGTAGCTATTGGGCAAACCCAAGTTGTCAGGTACTGCACATATCGTGAAGGAACTATGATGGGACAGGGTGTGGTCAAAGAGCACTGGTGCCCGGTAAGTCCTGAGAGTTTTGAGGAGGAAAAGGGGAACATGCACTTGGGGACCTGCAGGATTTTTCTCTCTGCTTGACTGCAGGGCATTTTCTGTCCCTCCCTGTTTCGTCGCATAGATTTTGTCTTTTCCATGTCAGTCCAGTTCTTCAGAGTCACTACGAATTATTATTCCCATTTTATAGATGAAGAAATTGAGCCTCAGTGAGCTTCCGTTAGCGAAAGGCACACAACTTTAATAATAAACGCACAGAATTTCAGGTTCTGATTTAAATTCTATTGCTCTCCTTTGAAAATACAGGGACAGCTTATATGAGCTTGTGTGTATCTTCTGGTCTAAATCTGCAGCACGTATGTGTGTCTTTCTGTGCATGTATATAGTAGGGGAAATTTGTTAGCTCTATTGATATTTCTTACATTTAAATATCCTGTTATCAATGATAGTGTTTACAAATTATTTATTTAGAACTTACTTCTTTTCAAGAAAAGGCTTTGTGATTGCTTTCTGCGAATTATAATAGACTGAATGTCCCTCTTCATTATTTTGTTTCAAACAATTATATCTAGTTAATGCAGAAGCTTTTAAGGCTGTATAGAACAGGTCAGAAGATCTATTTAATGTCAAACTTTATCTACCAGGCAACTTGGAATTCTCAGCCAGCACCAAATATTCAAATCCAATTTCCACACCCCGACAGCAGAGGGGTTCCGGGTGTAGGTGGAGTGCTGGTGCACCCATAAAAGTGTTTTTCAGGAATTCCGGAGGTGGTGCTCCAGAGAACACGCTTCTTCCACACACGCCCCGTACCCAGTTTGGTAAGCACCTGCAGCCCCAAACAAGAACTGGCGGGACTCGAGCGTGTCAGACGTGGCAAGAAAAACCAGCAGTTGCCTTTTCATCTCTTTTCTGATGATCTAACCACGAAGTCCACTCACGCAGTATTTGAGCATTTAAGGCAGAATGTAAATTCATAATCTAAGAAGATTTTTGGTTACGTGGCTAGCCCAGGTACTGACCGCTGCGGGGGCGGGCTCGCACAGTTTCCCCACTGGCAAGTTTTGTGACTTGCTTTGGCAAACCCGGGAACTGCACCCTCTGCCCTTGGCAAGGAGTGAGCTTCCAGGATCTCTCCGCTGCGACTTCGGGTGTTAGCGTTTTCGGGCCCTTTCCGGGACCCAAGTTCCAGCACACGAAGGTCGGCCCCGCGGCCGGCCTCGGGCCCCGCCCACTTTGGCCAGGGTCTGAGCGGCGCGGAGCGGGAGCCGGAGCCCGAGCGGCCGCGGCCCCTTTAAGGAGCCGCTCTGCGGTAACCCGAGCCCGCAGTCCAGGCGGGCGCGGCGGCCGCGGCGGTAGCTGGAGCCTCGGCGACTGCACCTCCGAGCGGCCCGGAGCCCGCGGCTTCCCCGGCTCCCGCCAGCATCTCGCGGGGCGGCCCTGGCCGGCGCCAGCCCTCGAGCCGGGCCGGATGACCGGACGCCTGTAGCCACCCGCCGCCTCTCCCGGCTCCGCGCCGCCGCCGCCCGCGCGCCCCTCGCCCCGGGACTCGGCACAGGTGACGCCGTTTGCGCGGGGGCTGGGGAGGAGGGCGGGCTCGCGGCGCCCCGCGGCTCCCCGGCGCCGGCCGCCGAGCGCAGCCCGCAGAGCCGGGCGCCGCGGCTTCCCGCCCCTGGCCTAGCGCGGCCGAGGGCTCCTGCGCCGGGAGGCTGGGTGGGCGTCCGGCGCGCGGGAGGCGGCCCGGGGCTGCGGGGCGGGCTCCGGCAGGTGTGTGCGGCCGGCGCGGCATCGTCCCCGCCCGGCGGGCCACGGCGTCGCTCCGGGAGCAGAGGGTGTCCCGGGGCCCGCAGCCCCCGCGCCGCCTGGGCGCCCTGCGTTCCTCCGGCGTTTCTCGGGCTGCACAGTTCGGGCTGCCCTGTCTGCCTGGCGGTGCGGGTTTGAGCTTGAAGCGGGTGGGTGCAAACGTTTGGGCATCCGGGGAGAGCTTTCTTGTTAGAGCCCACACACAATTAGGCGCATCAAGTGGGTAAGTCCGCCTCCCCCGCCGCCACCTTCCGAAACGAGTAGCTCCTATTTACCCTTGCAGTTCTCAAGTGGGTCCCATTTTTAGCCACCGAGTACTGCAAAGTCTGGTAGGAAGGGACCAGGCGGAGAGTCAGAGGGAGGGATTCGTTTCTATTTCCAGCTCCACCACTGTAACCCCTGGTAAGTTTATTAAACTAAGTGCCTCGGTTTACCCAGCCATGAACTGGGATTCGTAATGCCAGCATTTTCCTACCCCTCCAAGACGGCAGGAAAATCTCTGTGACAACACTTGCAGTTCATTTACGAGATATTGTTGCTGGTCTGTGTATTTTTAATTGTACACACACTTGAGTGTTAATGGGGTGCACACCTTTATGTGAAATTACGAAATTGACCTGAAACACTAATCTTGGATAATGTTTAATCCAAATACCAGTTTGGAGAAGATGGAAGAGATGGTGTGGACGTTAGGGATTGATATGCGAAATAGGAAAAAAGCTGTCATTTTAGTAAAATCTTCATGCAGTCACAAATGGAGAGTTGAGAAAAAATGGACCTCGGATTGTGGTGTTTTTAAGTGAGATACTCCCGTGAGAGCACATGGTGTGGGTTCCACTGTAGCTTCATCTTTGTATAGCCGATTAAGGTAATAAGTTAGCGAATCCCAGATGCCTTTTAAGTGTGCTATATATGAGGAATTTTTATCCTTGCTTATCTTTTCCTTAAATTGTATGGGTGAAACTAAATTAGAAAAGTGTATTCCTGCCGTGTTAGAAAATTTGAAAGAATGGCTGAGGAACCATGAATTTTAGTTTATTCACCACGCCCCTCCTGTGCCATCTGATGACCCAGAGAATAATTATTTTAGGGTGCCTTTTTTTCCTACACCTGCCACCCCTTTTGCCCCATTACCTCTCCCTGGAGTTTGGATCTTTACTGTGTGATTTTGCCTGAGTTTTACCTGTCTGGGCTGGATGCCTCTGACCCAGCTGCCCAATCAGTCATTATTTATTTACAGTATTAGATTTCCATTTCTATTCATTTCACTGTAAGCCGCCTTTACCCTGGTGTGAAGAATAATGGGTCTTTGCTACTAATGCTGTATACTTGGAGGTGACTAGGAATGGCATGTTCAAGGGGCTGAGACTAATGCAAGCTCCGGGGAAGCTAGGTCTTCACTGGAGTCTTTTGACTAGGTCCTGGAGTACAGATGCAAGAGTTGGCCTGGCTTCCTTGACTTTCTGGTCTCCACTGGGTAAATTCGTTTCATTGCCAAGGGAAGTCTTGGGAGCAGGGGGCTATCAGAAATCTGAGTGTTAGACTGATTAAGAGCCTTCCCTGCAAAGGAGTGGGGAGAAAGAAGTAGTGGCTTTGTAGATGTTGGAGAGTCCTCCCTGTAACTAGGAGGAAGTGAAGGATCCCTAGATTCCCAATTGAGAAATGGGAAAGGGGCTGGGTTTCAAAAAGGAAGTGATACAAATTATAGGCAGGTTTAGGAATGTACCTGAGGTTGGATGGGCCCTTCTCCCTCTTGCTCTTTGGGTGTTTCTGGCTCCTCAGAGTCAAGCACAGCTGTGGTAACAGTTTCAGACCTGTTTACTGTCCTCCTTGGTGCTCTAAAGGAGGCTCAGCATTCGTGTTCCTCTCTCAAAGCTGGCCTTAACACATATTAGAGGAAAACAAGCAGTTTAGTTTGTGAGAAACTCTTTAGACTACAGTGTCTCTCCCCACCCTTCTTTTCCAATTAATCCCGCATCTTACAGATTAAAGATTCATTTAGGCTTCATTATCTCAAACTGAGATACTCAGTTTGAGAAGAGTAAGCTGAACAGTCTACACAAAGATGTGAAAAGCTAGCTTTTCTGTTGAGGAAGATAATTAATTGGGTGAGAGTTGTGGGCATTTGGACAAAGGGCCAAACTGGGGTGGAGTTGTGCTGGACAGCTTGCACCCTCATCCCTGAGAGAGGAAAGGATGCCACCAAACTAGTGCAGTCACCTTGTTGTGCTTTTTCTTCCATTTGCCTTGTGAGAAGAAGAAGATAGCAGTATGGAGGTGGAGTCACCATCTGTTCTCAAAGATGGGAAACAGACTTTAACTGAACATCAGGGATGAGCTGTATTCACCTGGCATTGATTGGTATCAGGCGCTGGATGGATTACACCAGAGACTCATTACAGCAGGAGAGTAAGGCTAATTTTGTAAGAAAGTCTAAGGTATTTTCAGAGTGACTCTGGTGATGTTTTTTCTTGAGGATGAAAGGTTGCACACAAAGAAATGGAGGCCTACTGCTCTGAGGCTTGTTATTCCTGGTGAGACGGTTAAATGTGCTGCAAGCAGATCCCAGATTTGATCAGGCAGGATAAGGCAGGAATAGCAAAAGGTGTTTCTTTGTTCAGAACATTGGTCTGTTCAAGGAGAAGGCAATCCTGTGGATAGATAAGAAGGAGCTTCTGAACCAATGCAAAAGGCCAAAGCTTTTGAAAACAGCTAATGAAGAAGACACATGGAATGCTGTTCAGAGCTTGAGCCAGTACTGGAGGAAGGGAGTCCTGGACAGCGGGACCAATATCATGGGTGGAGTTTGATTAGGTGGACAAAGGCTTGTCTAAAGCAGTGTTTCAAACATTTTCAGACTACAACAGTACAAAATTCATTTTTACACTGAGGCCCAGGATGTAGCAAGAATATGTGTATGTGAAACTAGTTTCTATTCTATTTGTTTCTAGTCTGTGTTCTTAAAAACTCATAACGTGTTAGTGGATCACAGTTCACTATTTGGAAACTACTTGCTCAATGGGTGGAAAAACAGGTTGCAGTGCATCAGGCTGGGTGGGGGATTGGATACTGGAGGAGGTGTTGGGGGGCATAGAATTGATTGAGCACAACGTGGATCCCTGTCGGTGGGACAGAAGGGAGCATGGAGAATCATTTTGTTTCTGACAGGTGCAGAACTCACACAGATGAAATGATGGGACAGATACAGAAGAGGGGACTTTCCACCAGTTCTGTGCACTTCAAAGCAAAATGATTGGTTTTAAGGAAGAGGAAATGTACAAGGAGTAAACCTGGAGATGTAAGCAGATTTCTTGAGAGCAGTAAGATCTTTCTCTCTAGGTTTAATGAGGAGACAAATGGACCCAGACCAATTTGGCTGATGAATTTAGGTCATGTCCGCTTTCATGGCTGGATGAGGAGCAGAGGGGCTCATAGTGCAGGGGCAGTGAGGAGGCCCACACATCCGTACAGCTCTGAGAAGTCTGAGCAGAGAGCAGCGGATGGAATGTGTTTTGAAATCCCATTTGCTGATCAAACTCATTAGTAAGTTGGCTGCTTGCCTCTCAGAGAATTTGCAAAGTATTTTTTCTTTTCTTTTCTTTTTTTTTTTTTTTTTTGAGACAGGGTCTCACTCTGTTGCCCAGGCTGGAGTGCAGTGGCACAATCTTGGCTCACTGCAACTTCCGCCTTCTGGCTTCAAGTGATTCTCCTGCTTCAGCCTCCCAAGTAGCTGGGATTACAGGCACCTGCACCCCACCCCATCCCCCAGCTAATTTTTGTATTTTTAGTAGAGACAGTTTCACTATGTTGGCCAGTCTGGTCTTGAACTCCTGTGATCTGCCCGACTCAGCCTCCCAGAATGTTGGGATCACAGTGAGCCACCGCATCCGGCCTGAAAAATATTCTTATCACGTTTTATAAAAGAGTTAGACTGTCGGGACTTCCTTAGAAGTCTGTTTCAAGATCTGTGATCAGATTCCAATCATCATTCATAGCCTTTGGGGTCACCTAAACAGCTTCTTGGAGAAAGTGGCGAGGCAACCAGCAATTGTGAGTGAATTCCAGTATTTGCCCTGGCGTTAATCAAGGGCAGAGTCTATCTGTGCGCTTCTGATTTCCTTTTTGTCATTATCGACATCTGGCTACAGCACCTGACATTCCTAGCAGCGAGTAAACCAAAGCCTGGAGGAAAAGGACACAGGCGGGTGGGCACGTGGGCTCGCGCCTGTACCAGCACTTCGGGAGGCTGAGGCAGGCGGATCTCCTGGGGTCAGGAGTTTGAGAACAGCTCGGCCCACCCACGTGGTACCACCCTGTCTCTACTGAAAAAAAAAAAATACAAAGATTAGCCGGAAGTGGTGATGTGTGCCTGTAGTCACGGCTGTTTGGGAGGCTAAGGCCAGAGAATTGCTTGAATCCGGGGAGCAGAGGTGGTAGTGAGCCGAGATTGCACCATTGCACTCCAGCCTGGGCAATAGAGCATCTGTCGAAAAACAACAACAAACAACAACAAACAAAAAAAAGTATACAGGTGTCAGAGTGGCTTAATGACCGCTTGCTTTTGTCATTGATACTCTGACCCAGTTGGAGCCTCCCCTTGACCCTGCCTTGCCAGATTTTCTTACTTTAGTTGATGTTTTCAATGTTTGACTTCCCCCTTCATCACCCTTGTGTTTATTGAATGCTTTCAACTCTGGTTTCTCTGTTACCTCTGACAAGCCCCACTCTCCCCCGAGTCTCCCCACCCCACCTCCGTCCCCCACCAATTGTTTTGTGGTGTCCACCTGAGTCCATGGAGCTCAATTCTGAGTCCCGGCTTGTACCATGTTACTGTTCATTGAATTCTGCCATGGCAAATGGTATGCCACTGTTGAGTTGATACATTTATTTTAATTTAACTTTAAAATTTTGGGGAGACAGAGAAACTTTCTTGGTCAAATTAATTTTGATTAGTTTTCTCAAAATAGGCTTAAAATATCTTTGAAAATTAAACTCCCTATTTGGTGTATATGTATTTAGTGGAATGGGAGGAGGAAGGAATTTTCATTTGATGAAAAAATTTGAACAAATTTAAAAGTTCTCTTTACAAAGTGTTTAGGGACGTGATTCTTTAAAAAAAAAAAAAAAAAAAATCCAGATGCGGTGGTGCATGCCCGTAGTTCCAGCTACTCAGGAGGCTGAGGGAGTTCTGGGCTGTAGTGCACTATGCTGATCAGGTGTCCGCACTAAATTCAGCATCAATATGGTGACCTCCCAGGAGCGGGGGACCACCAGGTTGCCTAAGGAGGGGTGAACTGGCCCAGGTTGGAAAGGGAACAGGTCAAAATTCCCATACTGATCAGTAGTGGGATTGCGCCTGTGAATGGCCACTGCACTCCAGCCTGGGCAACAGAGCGAGATCCTGTCTCTAAAAAAAAAAAAAAAAAAATAGGGTCTCAGTATGTTGCTCTGGGCTGGTCTTGAACTCCTGGGCTCAAGGGATCCTCCTGCCTTAGCATCCCAAAGTGCTGGGATTACAGGCCTGAGCCACTGTGTCTAGCCTGGGACATGATTCTTAAAACTAGTCTTGCTCAATTAACATGTTTTGCTCCATTACATGTAAAAATATTGAGACAGTTATGAATTTAAATGCTTTATAATTTGTTACATGTAAGGACTTATAAAGACTACAGCTTTGTTTAGAATGAGGTTTCCTTCCCTTTTCATATTTTTACTTTTATTAATTTTGAGATGGAGTTTCATTCTTGTTGCCCAGGCTGGAGTGCAATGACGTGATCTCAGCTCACTGCAACCTCTACCTCCCTGGTTCAAGTGATACTCCTGCCTCAGCCTCCTTAGTAGCTGGGGTTACAGGTGTATACCACCACGCCCAGCTCATTTTGTGTTTTTAGTAGAGTCGGAGTTTCTCCATGTTGGTCAGGCTGGTCTCGAACTCCTAACCTCAGGTGATCTGCCCACTTCCCAAAGTGCTGGGATTATGGGTGTGAGCCATTGCACCTGGCCCTTTTCATATTTTTCAAACCTGTGTGAGTGATCCCAAACATCAGTTTCTTACATGGCCTATGGAAAAGTGGAGGAATCCAGGGCAAGATAAGGATGAAAGGGTGAGGCCAAGAGGAAGGCTTGATCACCTGGAGCCAGAAGAAAGAACCAAACCCTCAAGACATTTGGCATTTTAAAGATTTGAGAATGCTTTATAGCCACAAGTCTCTAAATGTTTTCTGTAGTTTTTTTTTTTTAATTGCAAAAGTAAGACTAGCTCATTATTAAATTCTAAGCAGTCAATATTTAAGAGAATGAAAATTCACCTCTGCCTCCTCCTCCAGCTCCCACCCTGGCTAGTTTCCCTCCTAAACACGTGTAGTTATCAGTTTTGGGGGTTAGGGCCTCTAGACTTTTTCTCTACAAGTGGCAAAATGTGTCCAGAGTTATTTAGTTTTGAAAAATTTATTATTTTGCAGCTTGCTTCTTTATCACCTTTTTCATTTAAATGTCAGTAATGTGATAGTATATGTATAGTTAACCATATTTCTGTTGGTGGACCTTGAGGTTATTTCTAATGATGCTTTAATAAACACTCTTGTAAATACGGCACATCTTTTCAAACTTGTTTGAAAGTTTGAGGGTAAAAGACCAATTGGTTAGTATACTGCTTATTTTATAATTCAAGTAACACAATGTTATCAACATTGAACATATTCTACTATTTGATCCCCCAAATACTCAGCAGTGAAAATGCAGCAGTGGATGTTATAGGGATTTCAAGGTGGGGCAGTGCATCCTTCTTGCTTACTAGAGGTCACTGTCTGATAGGGGGATTAGGCATGCACATTGACTACAGTAGCTTTAGTTTGATTTGTATTCCCCTTTGTTTCTTTTTCTTTCTTTTTTTTTTCAGACGGGGTTTCACCGTGTTGGTCAGGCTGGTCTTGAACTCCCGACCTCAGGTGATCCGCCCGCCTTGGCCTCCAAAGTGCTTGGATTACAGGCATATTCCCCTTTGTTTCAAATAGGATTTGAAATTGTTTACAAAGATGCACATGATGACAAGATAAAGTATACTTAGTGTAAAGAAGGAAAAGCAGATGGAAATGTACCTGGGGCTGGTTAGTGTATTTTGAAGTCCTGATTTCTCCTTGCTGAAAGTTCTGGATATAAGCTTTCCAGCAGCAAAGAGAAGAGGAGAATGATCCGTAACAAGTTTCAGGGTGTCCAAAAGAGAAACCAAATCAGAGAAGCCCACCTATTCCTGATTCCAGGAAGTGAGAAAAAATTTCTCTTTTGGGTTTTCATTAAGAAAACACTGCATTTGCAATGGCCAGCATCTAAACAATCTTCCCAGTATCTTACAATAAAACCCAGTGACTTTGCTGTACGATGCCACCACATATCAGGTTGCTCAGTGCTAGCCAGGGGTATCATGCCTGGGAACTGCTCAGTGAAAGGTCAGTAGGGTGAGGTGTAGGTTCATGGGTTTAATCCAGAAATAGCTGTAAGACCTAAAGGGACACATGGCCAATGACAAACAGCAATGTGATCTTGTTTCTGGATGTTTTTTCCACAAAGTAGTACAGAATATACAAGTTGAGTGGAATTGCTATAGGTAAAACCCACAGAATACTAGGTCTGTAACTTTTGAAATCAGAAATGAGGATGTTTTAGATGGCATTAACTTAATAGAATTATAATAATGGCTGGGCAAAATATTTTCTTAAAAAGAAACCCCAAAAAACAAAACCACCACCCTATACTTGTTCCACACAAAAAGGATGGTACTTGTTCACATTGATCAATCCCATAAGTTAGAAAGACTCAGAGCCGTCATGCTAAGAAGTCTTGAGAGGTTAAGGTTGCTTTTTTTTTTTTTTTTTTTTTTTTTTGGGAGACAGAGCTTCGCTGTCTCACCCAGGCTGGAGTGCAGTGGTGCGATCTTGGCTCACTGCAACCTCTGCGCCTCCCAGATTCAAGCGATTCTCCTGCCTCAGCCTCCCCAGTAGCTGGGACTACAGGCACGCTCCACCATGCCCGGCTAATTTTTGGACTTTTAGTAGAGGCAGGGTTTCACTATAATGGTCAGGCTGGTCTCAAACTCCTGACCTTGCGATCCGCCTGCCTTGGCCTCCCAAAGCATTGGGATTACAGGCGTGAGCCACCACACCTGGCCTAAACTTGTTAATAGGTTGTACAGTGTGAGAATGTCACCAGGGCTTAGAGGTCTCCAAGTTGGGCCAGCTTGACTCTGTTTCATAAAGCCAGTGAAAGTTCATTTCCCATGAGTCATCTGGTTCTGAACTTCCATGACCACATTCACCAAATGCTTGGAACGTTGCCTGAAAACAGTTCTTAATTGTAAAGTCTGTGGGCCAAGCTTAGGCTCTTTTATGTGACTTACTACACCTGAATTTAAACATGAGTTTGAGGACGCCTGAAGTTTGTGATGTGATGAAGGCTCATCTGATTTGTTTTGCACGTTATCTAATGTGGCTGTGAAGTGGTTCAAGGAAACATGTTGCCATATTTAGATTATTTGACTATCTGGCAGTGTCAAACCTGAATCAGGTAGATAAGTATGATGTTTATTAGGAAGTAGTGCAGTTGGAAGTAGTTTTAGGCAATGAGTCTTATGGGAAGAGCTTAGAAAAGAAACCACTGTCAAAGTAGTTCGAGTAGCATTTTTAAGACTAGTCATGAGAAGGAGGGAAAGAGTAGATCAAGGAGTTCCATGTGTAACTGTGAGCAGTCAATGGAGACAACTTGCTACCTTGAGACTAGCCCTTGGGTCGAGTGGACCCTAGGTAAGAAGATAAAAGGCCACCTAGAGAATTTAGAAACTCCTTGGCTGTCTTCTTATTTTAGCCACCAAATTGTCCAGTTAGATCATAAGTGTAGACAACCTACAGGGCCCTTAGGCCAAGGATTGAATGAAGAAGGAAATGATTACATTCCTTCAAATATAGAATATCATATCCCCGTATGATTTGGCACCATTGGAGAACTATTAAATAGGTGTAACATTTCTTAGTTAAGAAAGGGCTAGTAGGCCAGCCATGGTGGTTCAGACCTGTAATTCCAGCACTTTGGGAGGCTGAGGCAGAAGGATCACTTGAGTTCAGTAGTTTGAGATCGTCTGGACAACATAGTGAGACCCCATTTCTATAAAAAAAAAAAAAAAGGCCAGATGTGATGGCTCACACCTCTAATCCCAGCCCTTTGGGAGACACTGAGGAAAGTCGATCACTTGAGGTCAGGAGTTCAAGACCAGCCTGGCCAACATGGCAAAACCCCATCTCTACCAAAAAATACAAAAATTAGCCAGGCATGGTGGTGCATGCCTATAGTCCCAGCTACTCGGGAGGCTGAGGCAGGATAATTGCTTGATTCTGGGAGGCAGAGGTTGCAGTGAGCCGAGATCACTCCATTGCACTCCAGCCTGGGTGAGAGAACGAGACTGTGTCTCAAGAAAAAAAAGAGGGGAGGGGCTGGTAATATTAAGAACTATTCTTTATTGAGCGGTATTTTAATCCGTTGCCAAATAAACCATCCCTAGACCCTAGTAGCTTAAAGCAGTGATTTATTATTTCCTGTGCTTCTGTAGGTTGGCTGGGTAATTACTGTGTTAGTTACAGTTTCTCTCAAGTGGGTGCCTTCAGATAGAGGGTTAGCTGGGCTGAAGAACCCAAGATGGCTTGCCAGCTTGGCTGGTAGTTGACATTGAGTGTTGGCCGTCAGCTGGGCAACCTCAGTTTTCTCACTGTGGCCTTCATCCTCCCACAGACTAGATAGGCTCCTGACATGATGGTCTCAGGGCAGTTCTCCAAGAGTCTTTAACGTCCCACCTGGGCTCTAGAACCCCGCAAGCCTCTCTTCTGTTGACTTCTGTTTGTCAGCAGTTGGCAAGGCCAACCCAGATTCACAGTGCAGAGACATAGACTCCACCCTGGATTGGGGGATTGGAGTGGCAGTGTCACGGTTGCAAAGGAATTTATGGCCACTAAATGGTTTACCACAAGTGACTACATGTTCCAGGAGCTGTGCTAGGTGCATTTAACAGATTATCTCACTTATGCCACGTAACTGTCTTTCCCTCAGGCATTCGCATCCCCATTTTAAAGCACCTGCAGGTCACACAGGTTGCGTTGTTCTTGTTTAAGGCTACCTGGTAAGTATTGGAACTGGGTTTTGATTCTAGGTCTCTGTCTAGCTGAGTGGATTTTGTCTTGAGAACCCAACAAGTGGGAGAAATAGGCTGACTTGTTCTTCAGCCCCTCTAACCCATTTAACGTCACTCTGTTTCCTGTGAGGAACAGGCACAAGAAGGAAAAGAAAGTATAAGGCAGCAGGCAAAGCCCTACCTTAGTCCCTTCCCTTATCCTAAGGACTTTCCCGGGTAATGAGATCCATGATTTGAAGGTGAGAAGCACTTCCCTGACTCCGTCGGTTCTTACTTCCTAAGTAGCTTGGCAGGCGACTGAGTGATCCCTTTAAAAAAAGAACAAAATATATTTGGGGAAAATCATACTTTGTCTAGAGAGTTGGCAAAAAGCCAAGAGATGTTCCCAGCCGAGAGCTCCTTTGAGATCCCTCCAGGAAGGGAAGAGCATTGATACGGAAATAAGTACATTAGATGCTTATAGGTAGAAAAGGCGGGCTGCAGAACCTCTCTCTTCTTTCCCAAGAGTCCCCCCAGACAGTAGAGAACCACTTGGTTCCTGCTTCAGCTTCAGGGACTCTTCCTAGCATACACTCCTTCCGAGGCTGGAGTCCACTGTTGTGTTTGAAATGTTGATTTTCTTGAAGCTGGGCTCTCAAGTTGTATAAGCTTCAAAACCTTTACTTTCTGTTTGCACCAGTTACTATATTAATGAGACTTCCCAATTACTATTGTTTACTGGCTGAAGGCATTCTGATTTATCAAAAATTCAGTGGCTGTAATTGTAACTCATAGGTTTAAAAACAAAGACATCCTTATAAAAGTGTTTTAAGTGAGCCTGTAATCCTAGCTACTAGGGAGGCTGAGGCAAGAGAATTGGTTAAACCTGGGAAGTGGAGGTTGTAGTGAGCCGAGATCATGCCACTGTACTCTAGCCTGGGTGACTGAGCAAACTCTATGTCAAAAAAACAAAACAAAACAAAAAACCAAAAAACAAAGTTTTAAGTGGAGTGAGATGCTAGAAAGCAACGTTTGTCATGTAAATCACATGTGTACTCTGAGCCATAAGGCCTAGAAAATGACCTGAATTTCCAAGGGTATTTTCTTCAGTAAGCTGGGAATTGAGAAGCAGAGGAGCTGAAGAGAGAGATAGAGAAGGCCTTTTTCTTTTTCTTTTTCTTTTCTTTTTTTTTTTTTTGAGACAGAGTCTCACTCCCTCACCAGGCACCAGTCTGGAGTGCAGTCGGCTCACTGCAACCTCCACCTCCCGGGTTCAAGCAGTTCTCCTGCCTCAACTCCTGAGTAGCTGGGACTACAGGCGTGCACCACCACACTCAGCTAATTTTTTTGTATTTTTAGTAGAGACCGGGTTTCACCATGTTGACCAGGATGTTCTCAATCTCTTGACCTCGTGATCCGCCCGCCTTGGCCTCCCAAAGTGCTGGGATTACAGGCGTGAGCCACCGAGCCCGGCCAAGAAGGCCTTTTTCTTTTATCAGTCTCCTGCTTGTTAAGCATTATAAAAACAAACCCTAAGTAAAGGAATAAATGTAAAATGAAATAAAAAAATTTAAAATAAGACAAAAGATAAAAAGTTGATGCAAAATAGGTGAATTATATTAATTTTTAAGTTAAAAGCTAGAACATGTAAATGTAAGCTAGGAAAATAGGAATAAAAGTTTTGTTCAATTACTGTACCTATAATGGAAGGGAGAACTAGTTAGGTGTTGTGGATACCAGTGGGAGAAATGATTTATTGGAAGAGCAGAAATTTTCAGGGAGGTGTTAAAGAGGTGGGATAGCCTCTTACCCTTGGTGTGTTAGAATCTCTTGGCGTGGGGACTCTGGGTTGCTTGAAAAATATCAAAGGAGCGATTTTGCCCTCACAAAACAAACTATAGAAGGACTACAAAATCTTCCCTACTTGTAGGAATAAGCAGAATGTGTGTGTGTGTGTGTGTGGTGGGGGTGGTGGGGAGCCTGGGATATGAAAATTTGAAAAGCGCTGAATTGGATCAGAGAAAGATTCCTTGAAGGCATAGGTACATCTTTCCTTGTGCATCCTATACTAAAGAGAAGTCTTAGATTAAAGAAATGTGTAGTAGCGTTGTGACTCAGCTGTCAGAGCGGTTCTCTGAGCTTTGGTAGCAAGGTGGGGCCACCCCCAGCCTTTGAGTATGGATACTTTTTTGCTGAGAAGGGATGACACTTACAGAACCCAGTTTAGAGAACAGGGGTTAGCCTCCTTCCTAATCTAATGTGCTAGGGTTATAATAATTATATAGAATTATGAGAAAAATAAAGGCCTATTAGAAAAATAAAGACCTATTCAGTGCCAAGAATATTAGAGGATTTATAGAAGTTGGGTTGACTTTTATGCAGCTGGCTTCCTGTAGACTTTTACACTTAGGCTAATGGTTCTTGAACTTGATGCTCAGGAAAGAAAAAGAGGTAGAGTGTTTCCTTCATTTTATCCTCCTAATTCTTTTTCCCTGTATATCTCTTCACATACAGTTAAAACAACAAAAAGCAAAAAACCATACCTGCAGTTAGCTGAGAGCTTTATATACATTCCTTCAGATGCTTTACAATTTTTACATGATTGAAAAGTCAAAAGTGGGTGGTGTGACAGTTAGTCTTTACTAAGATTTCAATGTCTTTGGTCATTTTTTTGACATTTTATTAACATTGAGATAGATAATTACAGTGTACTACCTATATGAAAATGCAGACAAAACTCAGAATGGGTGTGGGATGATATGCCTTTTTTCACTAGGGTTTTTTGTTTGTTTGGCTTGGTAAATAGCTCATCTTCTGCAGTGATGTGCTTATTTACAAATGACTTAGAGTTTGCATCTAGAGACTTTTACATCCTAGAGTGTTAGGGCTACTGATGATGGTAAATAAGTCAATAAATCAGTACTTTCATAGTTGATAAGAATGTCAAAGTACAATTACAGGTTATACATGAAACTTTTGAATATGTATCATGTTACAAGGAGTTTATAATAGATAAATACTGTAAACCTTTTGCTTTTGGACATATTTGGAGGTGAGAATAATTTTGAGGTCAATATACTTTCATGCTGTAATACTATAGTTGTCAGTTCAGAAAATTCTTTTTCTGTATCATGATTACACTGGTAGAACAAGGAATCTGTAACTGATGAGACACTGGCAGAATGGAAAGCACATGTAGGAGTATGTGTGTTGTGTTGTTATAACTGTTTTATTTAACATGTTTATTGAGCGTAAATTACATGGAAGACATTGTGTTGGGCATGGGGATTTAATGGCGAGGGGAAAAGTGGCCATATTTTCCCACCTTTATGGGGCATACATTCCACTGTGGGAAGGAAACATATGTGTAGGTCACAGCTGCAAAGGAGAGGGACATGCAGCATGAGGGCAGAGAATGGGGGAATTGACCTGTTGACAGAGCTCAGAGAGCTGAAGAAGCATGGGTGTTAACTTGGGAGTGGAGGGGTATGGATGGGAGTCAGGGAATAGGATGTGCACAGGCCTTGTGGAGAAAGGGAACATGGCATCTTTAAGGAAAAGAAAGAAGGCCATGTTAGCTGGAATGCACTAAGTGAGAGCAGGTGCCAACTGAGGCTGCAGAAGGTGGAGTCCTTCTTATAAGAGCATTGAGAAATCAATGAAGGTTTTAAGTTGAGGGTAGGTAAGGAAGTGACATGATCAGAGACAGCTTTTAGAAAAGATTCCCCTGTAGCCCTCCAGTCTGTTCTCCACTCTAAGGAGACCAGTTTGGAGACAGTCCAGAGTGTGATGGTAGTAGCTTGAGAAGAAAATGCATCTTTTTGACAGTCGTTTAAGAAGTATAATTCACTGGACTTAGTAGCAGATTGGATATGCTGGCAGAGCAGGAAGGTGTAGAAAGCAAGTTATCAAGGCTGACTCCTGGGTTTCTGGCTGTCAGATCTGAATGTATGCTGCTGTGGTTTGGCTATGGTTTCTCCCCATCAAAACTCATGTTGAAATTTGATCTGCAATGTATTGATGTTGGGAGGTGGGGCCTAGTAGGGGGTGTTAGAATCCTGGGGCAGATGCCTCATGAGTGGCTTGGTGGTGTTCTTACACTAGTGAGTTCTCATTCTGGCGAGAGTGGATTAGTTCCTTTGAGAGTAGGTTATTAGAAAGCCAGGATGCCACCCAGGTTTTGTCTTTTCACACATGTCTGCTTCCTCTTTGACTTTATCCACTATGACTTAGCACAAAAGTTTTGCCAGAAGCCTGGACCATGCCCTTGAACTTCTCAACTTGCAGACTCATGAGCTAAATAAGCCTGTTTTCTGTATAAACTATGCGGTCCAGGATGGGTGTGATGGCTTACATCTGTAATCCCAGAAATTTGGGAAGCCAAGGTGGGTGGATCACTAAAGTCCAGGAGTTCGAGACCAGCCTGGCCAACATGACAAAACCCCATCTCTACCAAAAATACAAAAAATTAGCCTGGCCTTGTGGCATGCGCCTGTAATCCCAGCTGTGCTGGAGGCTGAGGCACGAGAATCACTTGAACCCAGGTGGTGGAGGTTTCAGTGAGCCAAGATTGCACCACTGCACTCTAGCCTGGGTAACAAAGTGGGACTCCATGTAAAAACAAACAAAAATAAATTATGCAATCTCAGATGTTCTGTTATAGCAACACAAAGCAGACTAAGACAATTGGTGATAACCATTCACTGAGTTGAAGAATCTGGCTGAGGACCAAGTTTAGGGGTCAGGTTATGAGCTTGGTTTGAGATGCCTTTGAGCCGCCATGTAGTAGTATCAAGTAGCAGTAGGCTGTATACATTAGCTCAGAGGAGAGATCTAGGATGAAATTTAAACTTTAGAATTTTCTACTTCTAAGTGGTAACTGAAGCCACAAATATAATTGAAATTACATAGGAAACAAGTAGATAGAAGATGGTCTGGAGTCTTAAAGAACTGTATTATTTAGTGGTTGGTAGAGGAAATGTGGCGTTATGGAAGTACAGGAAGAAAGCATTTCAAGGAGAAAATGGTCGGCATCTGATGTTGCGGAGAGGTCAGGTAACATGAAAGCTGCACGTGGAAGTCATTGCTAACCTTAGCAACAGCTATTCCAGGAGAGTGATGAGGATGGGGACAAGAGTGGAGTGTGATGAAGTGTCAGGTAATAAATGATGACAGAATACAGGCAAATATTTCTAGAACTTTGTAAAAGAGTGGAGAGAGAGTGCACACAAGTGTAAAAGTTCAAGCAAGAGAGGGAAACTATGAAAAAGAGGATTGGGCCGGGCGTGATGGCTCATGCCTGTAATCCAAGCACTTTGGAGGCTAAGGCGGGCGGATTACCTAAGGTCGGGAGTTCAAGACCAGCCTGACCAACATGGTGAAACCCTGTCTTTATTAAAAAAAAAAAAAAGAAAGAAAAAGAAAAAAGAAGATTGAAGAAGAGGTGGTGAATCTGTTGATTTTTGTTTTTGCTGAGAACTTGAGCCTGTTTAAGAACCAATAGAAAAAGAGCCATTTGAGAGGGAGCGAGTAAAGGATAATGTGGAGCAGAAGGTTCGCAAGAATGCCGCAAAGGGTGGATCTAAAGTGCACAAGTTAGAGAGACCGATCTTAGATGAGGAGACAGACGGTTACAGGTGGAGGCAGTTTGTGTAGTTGGTAGTGTGGGATATTGAGTGTTTTCATATCCAACATTCTACTTTTTGGTGAAGTAGGATGGGGGTCATTTCCTGAGCATGGGGTAGATGGATGGTGTTTTGAAAAGAATAAGGACAATTTGGGAATTTTATTGTGAACTCTGAGAGGCTTTTTGGAGTGGCAAATGGTTGGAGTGCAGGGTGGTGTTGAGGGCTGTCTGATCCCTCTGTAATTCACACACAGTGGCTTCAATTTCTTCTGGTGTGTGACTTTCTGCAACAGAGCTCTGCTTGTTCCGGACTCATTGCTGAGTAAATAGTTGGGCACATCCAGGATTAGGATTTTGCCAGCTCTTGGCAATGGAAAGGGAATTTGAGTGTTAGAGAGCTGTGGAAATGATGGGCATTGGGATGTAAGCCGATTAAAGACGGATGTACCGAGAGAATAGGGCTAATGGGTTGGGAAAAAGCTGAGAGGTCAGCAGGCAGAGAATGTTGTAATACTGCACAAGCTTGAAAGAAAGAAGGCCCTGGTCAACAAAGGGGATACTTGAAACGTTATTTTGGAGGCAGAAAAATGATGCGGAGGGGACAGTAAAGGTTCGTGGGTGGGTATGGTGGCATGGAAGACATGCCATTCCAGGTGAAGATAATGGACTGAGCTGTCTAGGAGATGCAGAACCATCAGATGGGCAGGAAGTTATTCAGGACTATGGCAGGGCTGTCTTTGAATATGCAGAAGTGACTGGAAAGTTAGAATGTGATCACAGGAAGAGAGAAGGGTGGTATAACTGAATGGCAGGACTGAAAAAGAAGATGGGTGTTTGCAATGGGTAGGGGAATGGAGGAATAAGGCCTGAGGGGGAAGAGGTACTAGGGCCATTTCCTGACTCTCAAGTATGAGAGGCTAGGCAGCTGCTCCTTGAGAGTTGCGGGAGAAGAGGGGTGTCTTGAGAATGCTCGGAGGAGAGACCAAGGATACGGCAGTACTTTTTGGTTGTGGAGCAGCATTTCCAAGGGCCCTAGTGGAAGGTTGTGGGAAGTGGAGCGGGTGAGGTGCTGGGAAGGAACTTCGAAGCACAAGAGGTACTCAACGTGGTAGAGGATGGATTTCTGCAGTGGGCACTGCCTACGTTTTAAGTGTTGACTGATGAAAACAGGCATGAGTTAGGGGTCTAGGAGCTGGTGGCCGTAGGATGATTTTGTTTTCCCTGACTGGAGAGACTACAGGCCCAGAGATTGCATGTCGTGTGTGTTGCTGGAGGTGGACGGTGGTAGAAGCAGAGACTGGGTGCACACCATATGCAGAGTACTAAGTGCCAAAGAAACATTATGTCATTTATTTCCTATCACAACCGTGTCAGGTTGGTACTATTGTTATCTCTACCTTACAGATGAGGAAACTGAGGTTCTGTTAAGGCGAGTTTAGTAATTTTTCCAAGGTCACACAGCTAGCAAATGGTAGAACTGAGACTCAAAATCAAGACTTCGATGGGCCTGTGTACTTTCCATCATGGTTTATCTTCTTAACATTTCCTTCCCTATGAGATTTTGATTTTTGACATAATTGATAGAATGTTAAGAAGTTAATGGAATAAGAAATTGTCTTTCTGAATACCAAAATTAAGTTCAATCCTAGGCCCCAAATCTTGTTTCCAGAGTCCTCTGAAAGTTAGACTAGAACCCCGCCTTCCACAGGCAACCCTCCCAGCTGTGCTTTTACCACTTCCATGATAGATGCTTGGATACTTCCAAAGGGTTAGAAGGTGGTTCTTTAAATTAAACTGCCCACTTGTGCCAATTTGAGTGATGTGGAGTAAGTTCCTGCTCTCATTTTTCTGTATACTTTTTTTTTTTTGAGACAGAGTCTTGCTCCATGGCCCAGGCTGGAGTGCAGTGGCGTGATCTTGGCTTACTGCGACCTCCATCTTTTGGGTTCGAGTGATTCTTGTGCGTCAGCCTCCCAAGTAGCTGGGACAACATGTGCGTACCACCACGCCCGCTAATTTTTGTATTTTCACTAGAGGTGGGATTTCACCATGTTGGCCAGGCTGGTCTTGAACTCCTGATCTCAAGTGACCCTCCGGCTTTGGCCTCCTAAAGTGCTGGGATTACAGGTGTGAGCTACACGCCCAGCCACAACACCTCTTTAAATGTTCAAGGAATGTTTGGTTTGTTTTGTTTTTGAGACAGGGTCTCACTCTGTCACCAGGCTGGAATGCAGTGGCGTGATCCCGGCTCACTGCAACTTCCGCCCCTTGGGCTCAAGTGATTCTCTCATCTCAGTCTCCAGGTAGCTGGGATTACAGGTCTGTACCACCACGCTTGGTTACTTTTTGTATATTTTGCAGAGACAGGGTTTCATCATGTTGCAAAAGACTGGTCTTGACGTCTTGAATTTTGGGCTCAGGTGATCGATCCACTGGCCTTGACTTCCCAAAGTGCTGAAATTATAGACATGACCCATGGAGCCTGGCCTGCTCTCAAGTTTTTTTTTTTTTTTTTTTTTTTTTTTAAAGAAATCTTGTTCCCAAGCTAGCATTACTTGGCCTCTTGGCTGTTTGTGATATGATACCATTTCTAAAGATTACTATCTTTACCCTACTTTAAAGGTACTTTGGTATGTGATTAATTGGGAGTAAGTGGGACTGATACTTGATCAAAGGATGTACTTTCACACTATCTGAGTATAAATGCACCTGAAATTTGTTTGTTTGTTTTGGTGTGTGTGTTTAGTGTCTTCATTTTACTGTTGTCTTTCTTTGATTTCTGTCACTTACAATGCTATGGTCTTGTGTGTATGGCTGTTGTGCCAAGTCCTATTCTTTGGTATTGCCTTTAAACAAATTATTATATTTTGCTTTTATGATTGGGATTCATTATTTCAGCTAACAAAGATAATATTGAAACCTGATTTTTGTTAATCTAATGTATTAGCTGTCTTTCCCAGCTCTGTGTTATATGCAGCTTAAATAAACATACAAATACTTACAAAAAATATTTACTAAAACAGGGCCAAAAAGAGAAAACTGTATAAAATATCAACAGATATTTCTCATTTCTACTTTGGATCATTGCTTTACATGCTGCTTCTAGTTTTTCAGCTAGCTGTGGGGTTCACTAACTTTGTTAATCTAGCCACTTTTTTTGGTATTATTGATAAGGCTTTCATAAGAAACTTTCAGAGCTTTGCTGGAATCAAACTGCCCATCACTTGGTATCCTTTGATCTATCAGGATTTGTTGGTCAGTTATTTGTGAAGGTGAAGTATAGGAAGGAATCAAGGATGACTGAACTGTTCCAGGTTGGAAGATGGGGCAGTGTTGTGGATGTCCATGTCATTCACTGAGGTATGACACCATGAAGAAGGGCTGGTTGAGGTTAAGTTCAGCTTGGGCCAAGTAGAACCTGCAGAGCCTCTGGGATGCCCAAATGGAGCCCATCCAGAGGGTGGCTGACCATTCAGGGCTGGTGCGCGGCAGGTGGTGGAATCTAGTTGCACGCAGTATAAGCACTATTGAAGGTACAGCGCGTGCGGCAAGGCAGAACCTATAGTGTGCAGAGAAGAGGTTCAGGTAGTGGGGTCGGAGGGAGGTAGTAAACATTGCCAAGTTAAAGGTGTTTATGCCTGATAGCCTTCATTTTCTTTGTGAAATGGGAAGAAACCTCATCTATTTTAAGAGGGAGAACTAGAGATTTGAGAGCAGTGAATATTTGGAATCAATGTGGGGAATAGGAAAGGGAGCTTGCCAGAGACGGGAAAAGGAACGCTCAGTGTAAGCGGGGCATTCTTCCCAGCTTCCGCCTTCTTTGCTGCCCTTAAAGACAGACGCACAGACCTCTTCCCCTTCTTTTTAAGGATTTTAACTGCAAAACACTACGGCAGTGGTTCTCACTGGGTGATTATATCAGAAAATGAAGGAGTGCGGTTGTGTATGTGCATGGAAGTGGCACTGGTGATTTTGAGATACTCTCTAAGGAATCTCTGTATTTACAAAGGAATCACAAATGGGGAAAATGAGAGTGTTTTGATTGTGTTTTGGTGAGGAAAGGCTGGTAATCCTAACCTCACCTAGTAGAATGGAGTCTTTTTTTTTTTTTTTTTTAAAGTCAATTTCCTTTAAAATGGACTTTTCCTCCCTTCCTTCCCTCCTCCTGTCCTTCATTCTTTCCCGCCTCCTCTACTTTCTTCTTTCCTTCCCTCCCTTTCTTTTTTCTCTTTCTTTCTGAAACAGGGTCTTGCACAGTAGTTGCCCAGGCTGGAGTGCTGTGGTACGCAGTCAGAGCTCACTGTAGTCTCAATCTCCTGGGCTCAAATGATCCTCCCGTCTCTGCTTCCTGAGTAGTTGGGACTTCAGGAATGTGCTACAACACCTGGCTAATTTTTCTATTTTTTGTAGAGACAGGATCGCGTTAATGTTGTCCAGGCTGGTCTTGAATTCCTGGCCTGAAGCGATCTTCCCACCAGGGCCTCCCAAAGTGCCGGAATTATAGGCATGAGCCTGGCGGAGAACTGAGTATTTTGGGCTCCAACCTCAAAGCATCTTCTTGGGATTTCAATGGAAGAGAAGATATCCTCTTGGTTCATCTCAAATACTTTTGGATACCTCCTCACTGTTATGTGTCACCTCTCCTGAGTATTTATTCCTTGGAAAGCAGGGAACATTCCCTTAACACCCTGCACTTCCCACTTTGTATGGTGAGGATCAGTTTCTTTGTAACCCTACTGGCTGTAAGCACGTCATCCTATTTTGTATTCCAAGCACCAGCACAGCGCCTGGCTCATGGTGGACCGGAGACAGATTGATGGACTGTTTTTTGATGTGAAGACTGCATCAGTCCTGGCAGTGCTGTTTCCTGGGGCTCTGCCTCTGGGAGTCCTCCTGCTGGAAGAGAAGGGCTCTCATAGCTGATAGTTAAGACATGTACAGTCACGCGTTGCTTAACGATGGGGATACATTCTAAGAAATGTGTCCTTAACACAATTTTGTTATTGTGTAAACATCATAGAGTGCACTTAACACAAACCTAGACGGAATAGCCTACCACACACCTAGGCTATATGGCATAACCTGTTGCTCCTAGGCTACAAACCTGTACAGCATTTACTGTACTGAATACTGTAGGCAGTTGCTATGCAATAGCAAGTATTTGTATATCTAAACATAGAAAAGGTACAGTTAAAAATATAGTATAAAACATTAAAAATTGGACTAGGCACAGTGGCTCATACCTGTAAGCCCAGTGGTTTGGGAGGCCGAGGTGGGAGGATTAGTTGAGGCCAGGTCTTCGAGACCATCCTGGGCAACATAGTGAGACTCAGTCTCTGCAAAAAATAAAATAAAAAAGGCCGGGCACGGTGGCTCAAGCCTGTAATCCCAGCACTTTCGGAGGCCGAGGTGGGTGGATCATGAGGTCAAGAGATTGAGACCATCCTGGCCAACATGGTGAAACCCTGTCTCTACTAAAAATATAAAAGTTAGCTGGGTATGGTGGTACGTGCCTATAGTCCCAGCTACTCAGGAGGCTGAGGCAGGAGAATTGCCTGAACCCAGGAGGCGGAGGTTGCGGTGAGCCGAGATCGCGCCATTGCACTCCAGCCTGGGTAACAAGAGCGAAACTCCGTCTCAAAAAAACACAAAAGAGCTGGATGTGGTGGTATATGCCTGTAGTCCTAGCTACATGGGAGGCTGAGGTAGGAGGATCACTTGAACCTAGAAATTTGAGGTTACAGTGAGGTATGATTGTGCCAGTGCACTCCAGCCTGGATGACAGAGAACCTGTGTCCAAATAAAAGAAAAAAAAAAAAAGATAAAAATTGTATACCACCTGTGTGAAGCAATTGCTGTGAATGGAACTTGCCGGACTAGAAGTTGCTCTGGGTTAATCAGTGAGCGGTGAGTGAATGTGGAGGGCTAGGACATTACTGAACACTGCTGAAGACTTTATAAACACTTTAGACTTAGGCTACACTAAATTTATTTAAAAATTTTATTCAATAAATTAGCCTTAGTTTCTTTTTTATTTTATGAACTTTTTAATTTAAACCTTTGATTTTTTTTTTTTTTTTGAGACTATTTCCCTCTTGTAACCTAGACTGGAGTGCAGTGGTGTGATCGTGACTCATTCCAACCTCCGCCTCCGAGGTTCAAGCGATTCTTCTGCCTCAGTCTCTCCAGTTGTTGGGATTATAGGCACGCACCACCATGCCTGGCTAATTTTTTGTATTTTCAGTAGAGACAGGGTTTCACCACATTGACCAGTCTGGTCTCAAACTCCTGACCTCAGGTGATCTGCCTGCCTTGGCCTTTCAAAGTTCTGGGATTACAGGGGTGAGCCACCGCGCCTGGCCTTTGATTCTTTTTAATAACACTTGTCCGAAAACAAACACATTGTACAGCTACAGAAAAAGATTTTCTTTATATCTTTATTTTACAAACTTTCTAATTTTTTTTTTTTTTTTTTTTTTTTTTTTTTTACTTTTGTAAAAGACTCAACACACACATTAGCCTAGGTCTGCATAGGGTCAGAACCATCAATATCACTATGTCTTCCACCTCCACATCTTATTTCACTGAAGGTCTTTAGGGGCAATAACACACATGGAGCTGTCATCTCCTATGAGAACAATCCTTCTTCTGGAATACTTCCTGAATGACTTTCCTGGGGCTGTTTTACAGTTAATTGTGTGTGTGTATTTTTTTTTTTAATAAATAGAAGGGATACACTGTAAAATGACAAAGTATAGTATAGTAAATGCATAAGCCAGTAACATAGTCGTTTATTATCATAATCAACTATTATGTACTGCACATAATTGTATGTGCTAGACTTTTACATGACCGTCACTGCAGTAGTTTTATTTACACCAGCATCGCCACAAACACATGAGTAATGTGTTGTGCTATGGTGTTATGATGGCTACAGTGTTTCTAGGTGATAGGAATTTTCAGCTCCATTTTAATCTTATGGGACCGTCATTGTGTATGTGGTCTGTCGTTGACTGAAACATCATTATGCAGTGCATGACTATACTTCAGACTTTTTCATATTTTTCCCTACTAAGAAATCAACATCAATTAAAGTTTATGTCAACCATTTTGAGTGAAAAGTATAAACATTATTTCATTCAACAGGTCTCTGGAAAAGTTTCTTTGATGTCCACAATTCCTGTGAATCAAGATGGACTAATTATATTTTTGAGTTCATGTCTAGACACTCTTGAAAATTGTTGCAGCAGTATTTCCCATATCTGTTTCAACTGCTCCTCTCTAGGCAAACTAGTATCCCAGCCTTCTGCCAGCTACTAGCTACATGTAGAGGTATATGAAGTAGATCTTAGGCTTTCCACTTTTTCTGTATATTCCTATACTTAATAATCACCAAACTCTCGCAGGCCCTTAATATATGTTAGTAATGAGCATCTTTCGGTTTTATCACTTTTTACCATTTTCTTGCCTGATACATGCACTAAATTGAATCAACAGGGCCAGTTGCTTCCTACCAGAAGCCTTGGTTTTCTGGGGAAATTTGTAAAGATCTCTAGATTAGTTCTTGATTTGGCATGACTGATTAAGCAAGCAGCTGTTTACTAAGAGGCCCAGCTGAGAGTAGAACAATTTAATTAGCTTCTGTCAAGCCTTAAATGGAAGCCACAGCTTGAATATATGGAGCTCTTTATTTAGTTTTAAATGAAACTAAATAAAGGGAGACTCTCAACATATATCTCAAAGTCTAACCTGAAAATAATTCTGTTGAGAATAATAGTATTCATCCAGTATAACAAAGACTTAAAAACTTGATTTTGGCAGGGGCGATGAAGTACATTTTTTAATGGAGAATTGTTTGAGTGCTTTTAAATATATTAGTTAAATGAACAATTTATAAAATGGGTAGGGTATGATATAAATGTTTTATGACAGCTTTTAGCATTCATGAAATAAATGGCTTGTATACATTTAATTTTAACAAAACTAAATGAGCAGCCCATACCCAACTACTACTCTGGGACCAGCAGAGAGCATACAAAAGTTTTCAGGGCAAACCTCCTCACATTGAAGATTAGATTCTCCATTCTCTTCTGATTACTGATTATATATATATTTTTCCAACTTTGTGTCTATCTGGCTTCCTATTTGCTTTAATCTTAGAAAAGCATTATTCTCCTTACATCCCACTTAACAAATTATGGTGATGCTTAATTTATCTATAAAACTGTTATGTATTATTCGGTTAATATTAAACCTAGACTAAAAGGTCACAAATTAAAATTTTAATACTCAGTAAACATATGTTATTAAAAAGTAAAGGAGCAATAAAGTTAATGGAGTCTCATAGAGAAGAATTGTAATACCAATATTTTTATTAAGCACAGACACACAAAAATGAGGAAAGAATTCATTATAGATATACGAATTCTGTCAGAAGGGGCCCCGTGGGAGACTGATTCTTATTACCATATCCTGGTTGGAAGGGAATGAAGTGGGGTTATTGCTAGTGCAGTCAATGATTTGCCTTTTCTCTGGTGAATTGACTTCAGTAGGTGACTTTATTTCTTCGCGTTAGGCAGCTGGAAATGTGTATTGATTTATTTCCTTTTCATTGGAGGATCAGCTCTATCAAAGATGGAGCCATAGAAATGTTATATTTGCTGGATATGAGCAAATGTTTTAGTGCCTTTTTTTTTTTTTTTTTCTTGGTCTGAATGTTCCTAAGATTTTTAGGAGCCAAATAAAGTTCAGCTCAATGAAATAGAAAACTCACTTTGACTGTGCATAGATTTGTAGTACTATTCTCTCTGCTAACTCTATTGTTAAGACCTGAAGCTCTTTTATAAAACTCTTTTTTTTTTTTTAAAAGGGATAAAAAGTCCTGTAGTCCTTTTTCTCCAAGAATATGTGTGATTGAAGAACATGTTTTTAAAGTTAAATTCTCATTTATGCAGGACAGTGTTAGCTGTGGAGGGTATTCAGGTTCTTGGCGTTTTGAACACAGAATGGGACTAAATGCACAAATAAAGCAAGGAAAGAAGCAACAAAAGCAGAGATTCATTAGAAAATGAAAGTACACTCCACAGAGTGGGAGAGGGTCCTACCATAGGGGCTCAAGAGCCTGGTTACAGAATTTTCTGGGGTTTAAATACCCTCTAGAGGTTTCCCATTGGTCACTTGGTGAACACCCCATGCAAATGAAGTAGTGCCCCAAAATCAGACTGATTGATTGAGGAAAACCAATCAGAGGCTGAAGTTACAGAGTTACACTTCTATGCTAGGTGTGGTGGTTCACACCTAGAATCCCAGCAGTTTGGGAGGCACAGGTGGGGCGGATTACGAGCTCAGGCGTTCCAGACTGGTCTGGCTCAACATAGTGAAACCCTGTCTCTACTAAAAAATACAAAAATTAGCCGCCTGGTGGCATGTGTCTCTAATCCCAGTTGCTTGGGAGGCTGAGGCAGGAGAACTGCTTGAACCTGGGATGTTGCAGTGAGCGGAGATCACACCACTGCACTCCAGCCTGGGCAACAGAACAAGATTCTATGTTGAAAAAAAAAAGTTACATTTGTGTGCAAATGAAGACTTAGCTGGCAGTTGGTCAGATTGATTGGAGAAAGCAATAGAGGCTGAAATGAAGTTATAAAGTTACATTCCTATGTAAACATTTGATTGGTTGAGGAAAGCAGCCAATCATAGGTACTTTCAATTTTTCATTTGCCACTCAGAAAAGTGGGAGGGGTTTGCAAAGGGAGTAACTTCCAGTTCTTTTATTACTTAGGTTTCGAAAGTTGGGGTTTTCCCTTTGATTTAGTTTTAGGAAGTCAGCATGAATTGGCCTCAGGTTCCCTGCTTCAAGACTCCATTCTCTTGCCTTAACAGTGGTATGACCCTTTTCTAAGACTGTGTTCTTCTTAAGATTTTAATTTTTTAAAAAATGTTCTTTGTCCTGCTGCAAAATTCGTTTCATTTTGTTTTTTAATTATGTAATTATATTTTGTTATTGCAGGCAATGTTAGTTCTATGATTTTTGGCTTGATTGTTTCTTAGAAATTATCTAACCAAGCCTTTCATTTCATATATGAGAAATAGAGGGATTAAAAAAGTCAGGTATGCCTGGGTGTGGTGGCTCATGCCTGTAATCCTAGCACTTTGGGAGGCTAAAGCGGGAGTTTGAGGTTGGGAGTTTGAGACCAGCCTGACCAACATGGAGAAACCGTGTCTCTACTAAAAATACAAAATTAGCCAGGCTTGATGGTGCATGCCTGTAATCCCAGCTAATTGGGAGGCTGAGGCAGGATAATTGCTTGAACCCTGGAGGCGGAGGTTGCGGTGAGCTGAGATTGCGCCATTGCACTCCAGCCTGGGTAACAATTGTGAAACACTGTCTCAAAAAAGAAAAAATAAATAAAAAAGAAAGCAGGTGATTTGTCCTAAATTTAGTTAAAATATTAAAAGAATACTTTTCACTTACACTGTTTGAAATTCTCTGTTAATGTTAAACTCTGAGACGATAATTTTGACTATCATGATGCTAAAATTATAAATGACACCTATAGTATTGAGATCTTTAAGATAGATTTTTTTTCTTTTATTCTGAATACAAACATAAGATACATGACAGATGGTAAAGGTGAAGAAATATACAAAGGCCAAGAATTCTTATAGTTTCTTTGTATTCTTAACATTTGTTCTAAATTTTGAAAATTACTAAAATTACAACACATATTTCTTAAAAAGAATTTATTCTAGGTTTATCATGAGATGACAATTTATAGCTGTCATTTATCTTAACAGGTTGAAGAAATATGGATGTCAACACGAAATTGCTCATCAGCATTATTTCTACCAGCTTTTTTACCTTTCAGCTTCTCTTCTACTTTGTAAGTTACTGGTTTTCAGCAAAAGTTTCTCCAGGTTTCAATAGTCTCAGCTTTGAAAAGAAGATTGAATGGAACTCAAGGTAAAGCATATGAAAATGTAATTGATGAAAAGAAACTAGTTTATTAGATAAAATTATCTAAAATATTTTGAAAAGTCTTTCATTTAGGATCTAATAAAATGTAAGGCCAAATTTTTATTTGATCTTAAGAATAAAAGAAAAAAACAAATAGATGATCTCATACAAACTAGTTTAAGAATTCTTATATTGAAAGATGTTAGGAGAAATGTATTTAAGTTTCTGGGGAGGTGTGTGAAGATGAACTAGACTCCAGCTGACTGCGGATGAGTACTAGCACTTTCGTGTTCTTTGGAATATTCATAACAAACATCTTCTTTGAAAATGATGATGGAAGAAAAAGTTGTACTTTTAAGTAGCTTATACCATATAGCATTGGCCAACTTAGCCAGGCCTGGGGCAATTAAACTCTACACACCGGTGACCAAAGCGTGCAGTACATATGAATCTTTTCATGAGCTTTGCATTATAATTTAGAGCCCTCCAGCATTTATTTTGTTACATAATTTTAAAGTAAAAATTGCTTTTTAGATTTCTTTTAAAACAAAAAAGTAAATGGAGAAAGAATTAGACATCTATTCATACAGAAATCTGCTGGAGTTTTAGTTATTTTTATTTTATGTTTTTTTTTGAGACAGAGTCTTGCCCTGTCACTCAGGCTGGAGTGCAGTGGCGCAATCTTGGCTCACTGCAGCCTCCACCTCCTGGGTTCAAGCGATTCTCCTGCCTCAGCCTTCTGAGTTGCTAGGACAACAGGCATGCACCATCATTCTCAGCTAATTTTTGTATTTTTAGTAGAGACAGGGTTTCACTATGCTGGCCAGGCTGATCTTGAACTCCCGACCTCTGGTGATCCACCCACCTTGCCTTCCCAAAGTGCTGGGATTATAGGCATGAGTCACCACACTCTGCCAGAGTTTTAAAAAGTTGGTTGCAATATTTTTGTGTGTGTACGACTCATTCATCTCACAAGATTTCCAACACAAAATGGCTCAGATGACTGCTTCACTTGCTTTAGAGCATTTTATGTGCCCAAACATTGCTGCGCATTTGTAAACTTCGGTGAGTTGGAGGAGCTGTGGCCATATTTTTTGTTGTTGCTATTTAGTTGAAGTTAATACTAACTATAAAATGCAAGTCTCTAAAGTTTGCTGTAATTATCTTGCCTGGAAATTTCCTTTTAAAATTCAAGAAATTGTTAGTATCTGAATATTTATTTGAGAATGGTCATATTTGACTTGAAATTCCCTTTTTTTGAACCAAATTGGTTTGCAGGCATCTACTTTTATAACTCAGACTGTGAATTTAAGAAGACTCTAGTTGTTTTCTTTTGCACTTTACAATGATATATCAGGTTCATACATGCCAAAGTTCTTTTCAGCCAGAAAGCAAAAATTATTTCTTCACATATTTTCAAAAAAAAGCAGTATGATTATTTTGTCTGAAGACTAGCACAAAAATATTGTTCAAATGTGTTATGCTAGAGATACCATTACTTTAAAAAATATTTCCTAACATATGAAGGTAGATGGAATGGTAGCAAGGAGAAGGGGGTACATAAATTCTCTGATTAAATTTTGAACTATTTTCACTTCCTTTTTACTGTGGTTAGGATAGGGAAAGGTATTTGAATGTTAGGTAGCTGCAAGTCAAAGCAATAGGGAGGGTACAGAGAGATAGAAGCCAAGACGAAAATGAAATGAAATTGAAAAAATATTTCGCGTTATCTAGTCTTACCACTGCCATTCTGTGATACGGGAAATACCATTTGGGAAACTGAGTTTCTATTTGAAAAAGGAGTCTGGGATTATATAAAATTCATTTAGGTATTCAATGGTGTTTTCTCTTTCTCTGAAGGTTGTTCCTGCTTCTCACTCCAGCTTTGTTTACATAGGACTTAAGCTGTGAGGTGGAGTCCAGAGTAGGAAAAGGAGGCTATATTTTGTGTAAAGTATGTATAAATGTCTTAAAAATCAGCCTCCAGTTTGAAAAGTACAGATAAACACACACAATTCTTTCTAGTAATCAGGAAAGAGTCTCTGAACAATGAGTGATCCGAGCCATCTAGTATACAAAGAACTGGAGGAAAATCAACTACTGGAAGTGATCACTTGAGAGACAGCAGTGTGATTAAAAGTGAGAAATTTCTGTACTTACTTGCAACTTTTTCTGAAAAGGTATATACTTACAGGTGTTAGATCTTATTAAAAATTTTTCTTAATTATTTATATCCAGTTTCTTACCTATCACATCAAAAGTCTTATTGTGTTGAAATACTGCTAATTTTTTAATCTTTCTCTAAAATTGAACTCTTTTTGACTGAGCTATATAATTTCTGTTGTTATTATTTACACTACTCGTGATTAAATCAGTAACTTAAAATTGCTCTTCTAAAATGGTCATTAACCATTTCTTTAGTGTGTTGTCTCTTTATGTGTACAAACATTTCTAACCTCTGAAAAAAACTGAAATATTTTATCTTGGGTAGCATCTTGGAATTTCTTTTCAGATACTAAGGAATCTGATATTTCATTTGCTAGGACTGATCTTAAAATATAAAATTTTTTTAACAGAAGTTTCTGAAAATATAGACTTTTAATACGGATAGTGTATGAGTGAGAACAGGGTATTTGTTTTTCCTCTTCATTGTAGAGGGAGGTATTTGACCGGACCAAGTAACATTTAAGTTTTCTATCCTGAGTTATATACCATTTCTATCAGCTAAGGGCTTAGAATGTTTTTCATTTACCATATAACTTCTCAAAAGAGAAGTGAATCTGAGGCCTGAGTGTCAGAAATTAAAAGTTAGGGTTTTTTTTTTAAAAAGGAAGCTTTCTGACTATGGTTACGAAACAGTAAAACAAGTTAGTGAGAGAGGTTATATATTTTTTCTTTTATAGAACTTTTGAATAATAATAGAGAGCTGGCTGTATGATCATTTAGATGGAGTGTTTTGTTTGATATCAAGGAACTTAACTTTTTTTTTTTTTTTGAGACAGAGTCTCGCTCTTATCGCCCAGGCTGAAGTACAGTGGTGTGACCTTTGCTCAGTGAAACCCCTCCCTCCCAGGTTCAAGCAATTCTTGTGCCTCAGCCTCCCAAGTAACTGGGATTACGGGCGTGTGCCATCACACCCAGCTAATTTTTGTATTTTTGGTAGAGATGGAATTTCACCTTGTTGGCTAGGCTGGTTTCAAACTCCTGACCTCAGATGACCTGCCTGCTTTGGCCTTCCAAAGTGCTGGGGTTAAAGGCGTGAGCCACCACATTCGGCCAAGGAATTTACATTATTATCCTGTGCTCAAACAGAATACTGCATTGCTTGGCATGAAAATTATAGACTTGTAAATCAGATAAATTGTATTAATTATTCACGTTTCAAAATGATTCTTAGGTATTATAAATGTTACTTGGTCAATGCCTTTAAATTAGTGAGAATCTTTCCATATTTAAAATATGGCTTGATTTAGCATGATAGATCTATGTTGTAACACGTCATCTATTAGGTCAAGTATATTGGTTTTTCAAGTTGCAATGAAATTTTCTGATACCAATCCTAATATTAGTTGATATATTTTACTTACTTTTAAAGATCTGCGAGCATATTGTAGAGAAAAATTTATTGCACACCTGTAATTTTTAGAGAGAAAACTTTGCTGTTTCTCTCATCTTTTATCCTAATGAAGAGAAAAGAAGCTTCGTTATTTGTGAACTTCTTTATAAAGATGTGAGAAATCTGAAATTGTTGGGTAAAAAACTTCGTTGTGTGGATAAATACAGTTTCCTGAATATAGTTCTTTAAGTAACATAATATAGAGTTTGAGAATTGGTCACATCATTAAATTTATTAACAAGATATATTCATAGAAACTGATGGTTTTTATGTTAAACTTATTCCTTCTGTAAAAGAAAACTTGATCTGGATCTTGAGAATGTTGTGCTTTTACTTGGGTGTTTCTTTTAAAAACAAATTTTCTGTATAAATTCATGGTCCTCAATTTCTCTATTTAGAAGTGTTTTCATAATAATGATAAAGAGGCACTAACAATTCCCTCGCTTTCTTACAAATTTGTTACAAGAATCAAGTGCAATAGTGCATGTCAATTTACTTTAAAAACTGAAGTCTCCCAAAAAATATATCTTCATGTTATGATCCATTTGAATTGTTTTAAGGATACGGAGTTTGTTAAGGTCAGTAGATTGGAAGCTGATTGGAGCAGGAAGCAGGAAACTTATCCTGCATTGATGCTGTTGGGGCTGGAGCTTGGAGCAGGGTACAGGGTAGTGGGCTTGCCAGTTGCCATCTGCCCACACAGAAGTCTGTCAGCTGCATCATCATGTATGCATCTGTCTGTCTTAGGACTTTTAACCAAGAAGTGATTCAGCTATTCTCCAGCAGGAAATTGTAGGCCTCGGTATCTTCCTCCTTCTTTATTCCAAAGTAAAACTGTGGCCCTTGGCTTTCTAAATGGCGATTTTGCATTAGACTCTCCATTATACTCCACTCTGGTATATAAGTGCTTCAAGGTGTAACTTGTTCAGAATGTTCTATGTCTTGTCAGAATTAGTTGAATTTTATTGCAAAGAAGGTAAAATCTTTGTGTTTCATTTCAGGGTAGTATCCACATGCCATTCTTTGGTGGTTGGTATTTTTGGCTTGTACATTTTCTTCTTTGATGAGGCTACTAAAGCTGATCCACTTTGGTAAGCCGTTTCTTTTTCTAAGATTGCCAATTTGATTTATGTTTTGATATTAATTATTTATAAGAACATCACTTACTTTAAAACTGAAAACATCGATGGCATATGCGTTATTAAAATGCTTGTGTTCAGACATTTCAGCAAAGTGCATTTAAATGATTTATTTTAGATTTGAATACAAATGAAGGCCATTTTGCCTCAGTGTAGCAATTGTTATCCCAAACAAGGAGAATATAATGATAATTTAAACATTTTTACTGTGTTGATGAGTAAAGCAAAGTTATTATAATCACGGTTCTGAGGAAAAATAAATGATTGAGATAGGATAGTCAACTTGGATAATGTCTACTTAAGACTTCTTTGCCTCCAATTTATGTTTGACTCATTGTTTGATATCAAAGAGATGAGAGTTACAGATGGCCATGTGAGAGGAATTTAGTACCCCAAGATATGAAGCACATGCCCTGATAACTATGTTCAGCAGTAATAGGATAACATGTAAGATGGTTCTTTTAGAAAAACTTAAATGTCATTCCAATGGCAGACATTTTGCAAACTGTTTCCTGGTGTTACATGAGAAGGCTTAGTTCAGCTTAGTTTGAGAGAGGAGGCATGTTTGAAGAAGCACTGCATTGAGATGTAGTTGTTGTGGGCTCAGGGATATAGAGTGATTTAGCCTGGTTTTTTGACCACCACCATTTGACTGCAAGGACTTTTAAAATTCAAAAATATAAAATTATTCCCATAAGAATTATATCAGTATTGATACATTTTCATTGGGATGCTGTTTTTCTTTTTTTCCTTTTAATTAATTAGTTAATTAATTTATTTTTGAGACAGAGTCTCGCTCTGTTGCCAGGTGCCAGGCTGGAGTGCAGTGGTGCGATCTTGGCTCACTGCAACCTTTGCCTCCCGGATTCAAGCAATTCTTCTGCTCCCAAGTAGTTGGGACTATGGGCATGCGCCACCACAGCCAGCTAATTTTTGTGTTTTTTTTAGTAGAGACAGGATTTCACCACGTTGGCCAGGATGGTCTCGATCACTTGACCTTGTGATCCGCCCGCCTCGGCCTCCCAAAGTGCTGGTATTACAGGTGTGAGCCACTGTGCCCAGCCTGGTAAAATTATTTTAGTAAAACTTTTAGCTAATATTTGTAAGAAATTATGGTAACCATGTGGTTAGAAGCATTATCATAGTTAAAACAATACTTTGTGCATTGATAGGTTTAGAATAGGATCCCGAATTGATAGGAGACACTTCTTAGGTAACTTAATACATTGGAGTGTCCACTGTAGTTGGCCCTTAGGTATACTCTAAATCCGTTATAAATGCCACTGGTGGTATGAAGGATGACCTCCCAACTTAAAACAAAACAGATGCTATGCTGTGCCCTGGATTTAGGGATTCTGGGAATAGTTCTAAAAACTTAAGTTGGGAAAATGCACTGGATACTATTAGTCATTCCCAAGAGGTCTGTTCCTAATATTGGGGACCTCAATATGAATTGACTTTAGATACTTTAGAAGATTTCAGCCTAGTTTGAATTCTGAGTTGAAGATTTATCCTCAAGGAAAATTTGGAGACTAGCTTAGTGCCAGAGTAAAATTCATGGAAGGCATGGGCTCTAGAAGATCTCTTCATTAAAACAGTTCATCTCGGACAAAAAGGCTGGTAGATTTCCTGGGAACAGCATCTTTCCCCTAACACCAGTAGCATAGGATGCGTCACGGTTTGGTTAAACTGTCATTATGTGTTTTCCAGTGTTATTTGAAAATGTCAGCTTACCATTCGAGAATCTATAGAAAGCAATTTCGTTATGTTTAAATCTCTATAGAAAAAAGAAGTAGCAGTTATCTATAACCTATATACTTAATAAAGGAATCTTTTTTTTTTTTTCCTCCAGGGGTGGTCCATCACTTGCAAATGCAAATGTTGCTATTGCTTCAGGCTACCTCATTTCTGGTATGTGAGATGTTGTTTTATTACCTCATTCTTTTTAAACTACTCACAGAATTATACAAAGAATACAGACTCTGTGCTTTTGGTTTATTTGAAACATAGCTTTTAGGACACATGCAGAGGAACAAGTACCTGCCATGATGGTAGAACATGAAATGTCTTTTCATGAAATGGCTTTCTGGTTCTCACTTAAGATCAGAGTCACAGAGTGAGGCCTCAAACAACTGAGGCCTGGACATTTTTTATCAGCAAGGACATGGTCCCCTTTTGTCGTAACAAGGCTTTCAAGTGTAGTGACTGTGAGGCTAATGAAGTTTGACTTTTAGGGTCCCTCACTTGCAAGAGTTCTTGAAATGTGTTCCAGTAGTCATGGTTTTGTGTTTTGGTAAAATTTGCGAAAGTGAGCCATTTCAGCTGTAGTCAGTTAAGGGGATGAACTTTTTCTACTCCACATTCTCCTCTTATTTTACCTCATGTTGGATGGGGTTGGAGTTGCCTTTTTTTTTTTTTTTTACAACGAGGTAAACGAGAAGTTAAGAGTATGTTATTTTAAGTGGAATTTGAAAAGACATTTTGGATTGTTTCAGTAAAACATGAGAAATAGCAGATCCCTGATTTGGACATTTTTATAGGGAACCCTATTTTATAATTTTTAAACATGTTAAATAACTGAAAGAAAATACAAATAAAAATAATGGAATATGAAATGAAAGTGATAAGTAGTGAACTTAATAGAAAATTGCCTGCCATTAAGCAGTGAATTATAACAAAAAATTAAATTATGCCAAAACACCATAATTGGTTAAAAAACTAGCCAAGTGTAGTGATGCATGCCTGTAGCCTCAGGTACTCATGAGGCTGAGGTGGGAGGATTGCTTGAGCTCAGGATGTAGAGGCTGCAGTGAGCTGAGATTGTGCCACTGCATTCCAGCCTAGACAACAGAATGAGAGCTGTCTCTAAATAAATATGTAAATGAATAAGTGAATAAATCAAATAAGGAAAATGCTGTTGGGTTATTTGTTAGACCAAAGAAGAATGAATCATGTGAACACATTGGGAAAAGATTTGCTCATTTGATACAAAATGCTGTCATTGCCAAGGACAGCACAATACTCATAATATGCCACACACGCTGGTTAATAAGTATTATCAATTCAGAGAATTGATAGTCTCCAGTAAATCTTGTATGAAAGAAACTTAAGGTTTTCTCAGATAAGATAATAATCCCCAAAAACTTAGAAACGAGTTATGAACTGAAACAAACTTTTCTAAATGAAGCTGAATGAAAATTTTAAAAATTCTTTCTGTAGAAGATATTACAAAATGATTGTCTTATGAATTGGTGACCAAAAGATATACAGCCAAAATATGTACATAAATATATTTAGAGAGGATGTATCAGGCAGTTAATTACTAATAATGTTATATTACTTTTCTTGGTTTTTCACATTTGCAGGTTTTCTTTTTTCTTTCTAAAAGAAAATCTTGATGATTTCTCTTTCTAAATATCATGTCTAGGTTTGTATTAGTAATGAGAAGGTCCTCATATAAATTCTGACCCCACAAAACCTGAATCCTTCCCTGATATCCATTCATGATAGCTGTTTGTTTCCATGTCTACATTTTGTGTTTAACTATTTGGTTAAAAAAAAATAGTTTTGTTAACATTGAGGAATTTTTTTTTTTGAGATGGAGTCTAGCTTTGTCGCCCAGGCTGGAGTGCAGTGGCACAATCTCAGCTCACTGCAATCTTTGCCTCTTGGGTTCAAGCAATTCTCCTGCCTCAGCCTCCAGAGTACTGGGATTACAGGTGCATACCACCACACCCACCTAATTTTTGTACCTTTTTTTTTTTTTTAAAAAGTAGAGACAGGGTTTTACCATGTTGGCCAGGCTGGTCTTGAATTCCTGACCTCAAGTGATCCACCCACCTCATCTTCCCAAAGCGCTGGGGTTACAGGTGTGAGCCACCATATTCTGCCTTATGGAGCAATTTCTATTTTATTAAAGTAAACTAATTACTTTCTGAGTAATAGTGTTTAACTTTAGAACCTTTTTCTTTGTTTTTCTTTTTAGTAGTTATAGTTCTTGGTGGCATCATTATTTTGAATTAATATTTAGTTGCATTCTTTTTTATTTTTAAAGTATTTTTTGTAGAATTTGTTTTATGAGTTGATCATTTTGTACCTTCCCTATGACCATCTTATCTGTTTGAATTATTGTAGTGACAAAAATCAGTCATTTAAGCTTATTTAAAATTATTTCTATTCAATACTGTTTTTTGTTTATTTTTACTCTGGAAGCAAGTTATTCATTTATGTTTTCAACAAATATTGTATTACATATAATTAAGTTGGTACAAGGTAATTGCAGTTTTTGTCATTAAAAATAATGGCAAAAATCGTAATTACCTTTGCACCAACCTATATGCCAGGCCTTGTGCTAGATTCTGAGAGTATAAAGATGCTCATAACCTAGTCCTTGGTCTGGAGGAGCCACAAGAGAGTGGGTGCGACAGGCATATAGGAGCTGAAATTTTATGGCAAAGTAGATAATTACACTGACTGAGGCATGAACAAAGTGCCCTGGGCTCAGAGTGGACAGTGATGAGTTGGCAGGAGAAAGAGTTCAATATACTTGAAAAACAGTGCAACTTTCTTCTTAGGTAATACCTTACTCACTTTTTTTTCTTACAGATTTGTCCATTATAATTTTGTATTGGAAAGTGATTGGTGACAAATTTTTTATAGTACATCATTGTGCGGCCCTGTATGCATACTACTTTATACTGGTAAGTTTCAGGATTTTCTGTAGCCTAACTAGCAGACAAGATTGGGAATTGTGATGTATGGGTGAACATAAATCTAAACATATAATTCTTAGTTTTTAATGACCCTCTCCAGATGCCTTCAGGGATTGCTTTTGTGATATGCTATCTTGTGTAATTAACTAAAATAATAACTTTATGTGTGTCTGTGTTGGTGTGTCTGTTTGTATTCATAGATTTTGAGACAGGCAGATGACCCTAATTCCTTGAATTTTAATTCAAAACCTTCAGGGTTGTGTAGCTATAGTTATTTGTCTGTCTTTCTAGATGCATTTATGATTTAACAGCCAGGGAGATGAGCCAGTGAAAATATTTCTTTTCCGCTTAATTCCATGTGCAATTACATGTATATCCATAATTACATTTAAGTAGGTTGGAGCAGTGGGGACTTTATCAGAATTCCAAAACCAAGGTTATTAGAGGATTCCTCTAACAGATCTCAGGCAGTAAAACATATTAAATTATATATCTAAAAAATTTTCTACATATACATTTATAAACTAGCAACTCTATATTCCTTACGTGTTTGTTAGGTTTCTCTAGAATCAGTTATTTTTTAACATAGATAAAACAACAAGCTCAACATAGATACTGCAACTGCAATTTTTTTCCTAAAGATGGTTGCATTTTTGATGTGTCATTCTATGTTCCATTGTTATAGTATAAAATTTATCTTTTTAGGTGAATCTATTCATAGGGAAACCAAACAGAAGAATTAGGTCAAATGATGAATATTAATAGATGCTGTAAAGATCCCGTGGTATTTACCAATCTTAACAGTAGTTACTCATTGACTATAAGAAGGTTTTTTTTTTTTTTTCCATGCAGTGAATTCCCAGGTTACTTTGTGCATTTTGTTATTCTAAGTAAGGCTAACAAAAATAATAATAATCATTATAATTTTTAGGGACAAATGGTCATGAAATTCTTATCACTTATGTAATAATGAGAACTTGTATTTGGAAAAGGCTTTGACTTAATACTTATGTAACCGTTTAAGCTATTTGCAGGAAGCTTTTTTTTTCTTAAATGATTTTGTTATTAGAACAAAGTAAAACTTAAAGTGACAAATAGAAGCAAGTTCCCTGTAGGTTTAAAATGTATCCCTGCTGAAGAAATAGTTGCAAAGTAAGATTCATTGGAATTTAAGGTACTATAGGTTATGTAATGTCTTGATTGCTATTTTTGTATCTCTCTATATTTATTGAAGTTTTAAAATTCTCTGGCAGAGTAATTTAGAGCTTAAGGAATTTTCTTCTGTCTATAGAGAGAGGTACAAATCCTACAGCATTTTTTCCCTGATATTCACCTTTCACCCCTGGAGCAGGATACTAATTATCAAGGAAAGCATGACAAGCTGATCTCTTATTTTAGGAGAAAGGAACACATTCATGCTTTAATCTTCAAGTTTTAAGGACAAACTACCATCCTTTGTACATCCTTTCTGACTGCTTCGGTAGCGTTCGTTTTTTTGTGTGTGTATTTATTTCTTGTGAATCACCTTCTATCTCCAGTTGAACCATGCCTTTAGATAATGAGTTAGAATATATTTGGAAAACATTTAAACTTGAAAGTCACTGAATATGCTTCCATTTCCAAGTCCACTGTATTATTACACCACCCCTGAATCTGAGCATTAAATCATTCTGCTGCAAGTTAGGAAAAAACTTGGTTCAAATGCTTCTTAGTGCATTCGTTTAGGGTTATTAGGTGCACTGTGATGCCTTAAAGGTGAAATTTCTGTTTCTTGTTTAATGCTTTACCCCAATATGTGTATTTTAAAATCATTTGGCAAGCAAATATGTATGAAGCAGTATTAAAAATGAAAGATTTGTCATTTTAGATTCAGCAAAGTTGTAATTAACAGGAGACAAGCATTAGAAAAATATTGGACTTATGTTTAGTTTAAAGGAAACTCTCCATAGAAATGCCATAAAAAAAATGCCATGACTTGCCGACATTTTTATTATTAACAGTGTTAAAAAAACTCTCCTGTTTTAAAAAGATTTTAATAGCATTGATTGTTCGCAGTTACACACAACTACTATATTTCCTCCTTTTCTTCCATTCAGATAGCCTTAAAAATAAATTTTAGGTAACTATATTAACTGTTGTAGCAGTATCTCAAACGATAACAAAATTTCAAAAATTAACTAGGTAGATTTAAAAATAGCCACCTAATATAGCTTACTAAAGCAAGATTTGATACTCAGGTCTGTGTGATTTCTAATTACCACTAATTTTATATTTAATAAGACATGTTAAATATTAATTACTGAAAAATATTTTAAAAACTCAAATAACAATCCTTTTCTTCTTGAAACAAAAGATTTTCAACTTTCTTATACAGTAATGAGCAATACACTGGCAGAATTAAGTTGATAATTAATTATTTTGTTAGTATTTCTATAGCTCACTTATAGAAGTCTATATAAAAGCACAAATGTACAGTTAGTTTGTAACTCTTACTACTAATGGAGGGATTAGCATGGCAAAACTGTTAGGTGGTCAGTTTCAAAAATATATGTATATGTGTTATATATTTACAACAAAATATATGTATTTATATACACACACATATATACATGTATGTGTGGTTTTTTGTTTTGTAATTAAAATTTAAATTTTAAAAAATTTACTTTTTGATATAAAATATCTGATGTGACCATTCCCATAATTTCCGAATGTAACAAACTCCTGTAAGGCCTTCCTCACTGTTGGTGTAGGAAGATTTCCAGTCTGGCTCTACCTACCTTCTTTACCCTGTGGTTACTGTTTTATGTTCCTCTATGGGCATAGGGTGTCTTCTCGGATATGTGTAGTGGAATTACCTTAGCAGAGCTGTTCCGCTTTTTTTCCTCTAATCTTGTTTGCTTTTTGAATCCTATTTAACTTTCAATGCCAGAAAAGAAAATAGGTTGTAGATTAGATTTGGTGTGCAATAAGATAGATGTCAGCCAAGAAGATCGCCATGTCCACCTAAGTCAATAATTTGCTTTTAAGTAGATTTTTAAAAACGAGCATATCATATGAATCTTTTTATATCAGGTAACTAGAATAATCAAATTCATAAAGACAGGAAATAGAATAGTTGTTGCCAGGGACAGGGCAGAAGGGATAATGGGGAATTATTGTTTAATGGCACTGAGTTTCCATTTGGGAATATGGAAAGTTCTGGAGATGGATGGTGATGGTGGTTGTTTAACAAAATGAATGCACTTAATGCCACTGAATTGTATGCTTAAAAGCTGTCAAAAGGATAAATCTTATGTCATATATACTTTACCATAATAAAAAAGTTAAAGCAAGCTTATCAGATAACTGAAACAAAGGTAGGAAAACTAATAACATATTGGACAAGGTATTACCTTTTTAAAAAGGCTTCATATTGGCACTGTAAACTGAAACAAATGGGTGGAACTTAATAGTGATAAATGTTAAGTTTTGCATTTAGGTTCAACAAAGCATAAGGATAAAGAATGACCTGGAGGTGGTAGATGACTGCATCTCAGTTATGCCAATAGTATATCACATCTGCTAAAACAGAAAGCTGTTTCAAATTTAGATGCTATTACGGGAGCCATGATACCCAATTCACACATAGTTTGCCTGGTCAGACCACATCCAGGACCATCATCATCTGAAGTCCCTCAACTTCTGTGAGAGAGCTGCCAGTTAACTGTAGAGAGGAGATACTAGATTAGGTAGCTATTGTCTTATAACAAATAGCTGAAGGACCTAGAGATGTCAGCCTAGAAAAGCTAAGAACTAGGACATGCTGGCTTTGAAATGTTCCTGGAAATGTGAAAGGACTACTAAGTGGAAGGGGGAGTAGACTTACTCTGGATTAATTAAGATGTTGGGACTAAGACCAACATCTTAATTAATGTGGTGGTAAAGAGAGGTAGGGGAGACTTCTCTTTTATAGAAGAAAGGCATCCTCAGTGATTGGAAGATTATAACAATAGAAAGGCCTTTTAGAGTGGCAATTCTACCATAAGATAGCTTTCATTGGATAGATATACAAGTAGATACAATAAACAGAAGTTGTAGGTAGGAGCTTGCATTAAATAGTCTTTAAGGTTCTATTCGAATTCTGAGATTCTGTGATGGAACTGTTTTGTTGAAACGATTTGATTTAGTACTAATGCAAGAGAACTAGGCAGTGGGGGAACTAACAATAAGCCAAGTTATGTCACCAGGTTCTTAAGTGACCCTAGGAGGAAGGGGTGAAAGCAGCTGGCCTGGCAATCCATTCCCTTCTTTGGGGAACAGAAGGGGAGAAAAACAAGGCACGTGGCCCAATCGAATCTCCTTGTCAACAGGACTTAGGATAAATAGAGTACTGATGTGTGTTAGGAAGAAGAAACTTTAACTCTAAAATGCCCTTAGCAGGGTGTCCTTGGGTAAGGACTACCTATAGTAAAGAGAACCCAGTATCTATAAGGCACAGCTCCTGGGAGAAGGTCATGTAGGCACACAGCAAGGAAAGAAAGGCCTGGGTTGCCAGGGGCCCTTGATGTCCCAGACCTCTCTCTGCTCCACTTGATTTATTTGATGGTCTCTATCTTTGTAACATTTAGTAGAGCTTAATTAATGCTAGATAAGAACACTGTTTCACATAAGTCTGATTTGACAGTCCACGGCTGTGTGTTAGCTCAAACCTTCATCTCTGTTTTATAATAAAAAACCTTGAATGATTAGAATTAAGCCAATAGTTATTAAATATATTAATAGATTTTGTTTCCAAACCTCAATTCTAGGTTGCTGGTACTCTGAAACAGTTTCCATTAATAGTTAATAGACTGGCCCAGAGTCTCAGCACATTTCCATTATGCTGAGACTCTGGCTCAGTCTGTTACCTATTAAAAAATGCCCTATCATTGCCACTTTAGAACACAGTCACATTTTTACACAGGATTCCAGTTTGGGAGGCCCTGAACTTATTTCCTACCAACATATAGTGCAGTGTCGGGTAGTGCAGCGGAGTGTAATGTAGTGTCGGGTAGTGCAGCGGAGTGTAATGTAGCGTAGTGTAGTGTAGTAGGGAAAGGGTGCTCATCGTTGTCCAGGCCTTTAGAACAGTATTTAGCACCATACTAGCAGTAGTAGGTGCATAATTTAGTTCTCTTTTAAACCTCTGGTCTTAGCTACTCTTAGCTGGTAGAAAAAATTCCCATAGTAAGAAAATCCAGACTTCCGTAATTACTTAGCAGAAGGAGAATTTTCTTTTAAGCTTCGGAAGGGATCCGACAAATCCTGTTTTGTTTTCCCTCATAGTCATGCAGAGGCCATGGCAAATGTAGATTTTAGTCTATGCAAAGCTCCTTAAAGGTAGATGACAGAGCAGATACACTACACTGACCATGAGTCAGTTGTGAGTTTCGTCGTAATTCACCAACAATAAAGTATCAGAATTTGTAACTATTTAAATATATTATAGAAAGATTTAATCTTACGCCTTTAATAGCATCTATCTCAATTGTATTTTAGCAGGTTTTCTTGAATAGGAGAGAAAAGGATAAAGTAATGAGGAATTACGCATAACCGGAATCTTATCTAATGGCCACCTATGCCGATGCCGATGGAAGTATATGTCACATACGATGCTATCTGTCATGGGTGTATTAGATTAAATGAGCCCAGAGTCATTGATATATTGATGGTGTACAGGATTAGAAAATATAGAAGCAAGATTACTGAAGCACAGTTCTACACCCCAGTGTGACTCACAGAGGGTTTTTTTTTAACTTCTTTTTTTTTTTGCCAATCAAACTCACAGGACTTTTTTTTTTTTTTTTTTTTTTTTTTTTTTTTTAAAGATTTCTTTTCTTTTTCTTTTTTTCCCCGACTGCCCGGATCAACCAGGTATGACAGAGGTTGTGAACTAAGGCAGGTGGGAGGTAGGGAATAATGATAGGATAGAACCTGTGCTTTCCATTAGGGATTTAAGAATTAAATATAAGATACTATGTAAAAATTAAAATGTCATCCAGGGATCAATCAGTAATACCATAGTAATTTAAGGAATGGAAAGATCGTTGTGTTAATTTCTGTTAAAATTTTTTTGGATATAGGTATTAGTTTAAAAAAATTGAGTTTGTAGAAATACAGGGCTTAGTAAATAGAATGTTTTCTAGGTCTGATTCTCCAGAGATAACTGCTGATAGTACTTGATGTAGATTCTTGGAGTTTCACATAAATGTTCATATGTATATTTATGCCTTTAAATTTTCTAAGAGAGCTTTTGAGCTAGGCAGGATTTAAACTAAGCCTTCAAAAATACACATATTTGTATTGGAAAAAAAAGTAGGGAAAGCTTCCTAGGTCAGAACACATTTTGAGGAAAGTCACTGGGGAGATGTCAGATCTTCACGGGTGATATTGAAGACTTGGGCTGTCAGGGTATGGGATTGGTGTAGACATGGGTGATGGCTGTACGTTTGGATGAGTAAGGTAGGTCCACCTGATAGGTGGAGTGAAAATTCAAACTCACTAGCCTTGCATTTTTGCTTTTCACGGAATAGTTGTAGGATATTTAGCCAGAAAATAATTTCATACAGTTGGCATGTTAGAAGGATAAAACTGATCATGATATGCAGAAAAAAATCTGGTTGGTGGGGGGAGGATATCTTTTAGGAGGTATTTGAAGTATAATATAGGTGACAGATTACAAAGAAGTTAATTTTTATGGTTATAGCAGTGGTTATATTAATGAGGAAGAAACAAATGAGTCATTTTGCAGTGAGTAGAGCACAGTATCTAATTTGGACTTCAGAGAAGGAAGGGAAAGAAAAGACCAAATGACCCAGAGCACTAGAGGAAGATGACACCGTGGAAGGAAATGGGAGAAACAGTTTAGGGAGATACTTTTAGATGTTAAGAGGTTTTTGGAGATATATGGCTGTCCCAGGGGAAAGTGGCCCATATGCCATTAGAAATGAAGCTTTACTTAAAGGACAGTGCAGTCAGTCAGGGTCAGGGACCAGAAGGAGGATGATCAGGCAACTCAGAAGGTAGAAAGAGAACCATAAAGGTATACATTTGGAAATCAGTGGTTTCCAAAAGCAATATTGGAAGTGTTATTCCCTAAAAGCAACATTGTAAATAAAAAGCTGTGATAAATATTTTAAAAGTTATTTAGGTAATTCATTTTTATTTAAGGATTAGGAAACATTGACAAGCAGAAAGAGAAAATGATGCCCCAATCTCACAGCCTATATAACTATCATATTATTTACTTACTTAACATTTACATTTAGGAATGTCCTTTTTTCCTATATGCATATGTGTATAAGTCAAAATGTATAAGTCAAAAACAGCATTTCTCATATATGTGTATTATAAAAATGTGATCAAAACTAAAAAAAAAAAATTGTTTTTGAGAAGGAGTCTTGCTCTGTTGCCCAGGCTAGAGTGCAGTGGCACGATCTCGGGTCAGTGCAACCTCCACCTCCCAGGTTCCAGCAATTCTCTGCTTCGGCCTCCCCAGTTAGCTGGGATTCCAGGCACCCACCACCACGCCCAGTTTATTATTCTGTATTTTTAGTAGAAACTAAAATACAGATGTTGGCCAGGCTAGTTTTGAACTCCTGACCTCAAATGATCCACCCACCTCGGCCTCCCAAAGTGTTGGGATTACAGCATGAGCCACCGCATCTGGCCAAAACTCAAATTTAAAATTTCACTTTACGTATTGAAGTGGTTCTGGCGATCTTGGGTCAGAAAGCAAGGAATCTATCAAAGATTAATGGGACTGTGTCAAAAAGACGTAAGATCCAATATGAAGGCTCTTCTGTTGGCTTAAAATGTGACACTTTATCAATTAGAATAATGACTGTGGTTGATTGAAATCCATTGACTCATGAGTTCTTAATAATATTTTTAAAAAATGAAGGGAGAAAGCAAGCCAGCTGGGCAGTCTGGCTTAATGTCTCATGTAGGTGATATTAAATGGCAGTCGAGTCTGGAATCATCTAAAGGCTCAACAGGGTTGAATGTCTAAGAAGGGCTCATTGGTGGGAGTTCAGTGGGAGAGTATCTATATGTGGTCCTTCCTTGTAGCTTGGGCATCTCAAAGCTTTGTCATTGTGTTCTGAAGAACATTTCAAGAGTGATTGTTCCAAGTGACCCAGGAGGAAGCTGCAAGGCTTCTTAGGACCTGGCTTCAGAAGACTTACTACATAGATAACTCGAGTATGTTCTATTCATCAAGTGAGTTGCTAAGGGCAGTTCAGATTTAAGGGGTGGGAAATAAGACCTCCTCTTGATATGAGGAACATTTTGCACATACAGGGAGGTAAGGAATTGATGTGGCCATGTTCAGAGACTATCCACATCTTGATTCGTTAATGTTGGATAATAATGTTAGATAGTATTTTCTTACTATGGTGGACAAGAATTTAACTTTCATACCCCTATTTGCCTTTCATTCGTCTTTCCAATGTAGTTAGGGAATGCTAGTTGTCTTTCAGTTCCTTTTAAAACCTTTAGTATTCTTATTTCTGGTCCTACAGCACCCCTTGATACTTAAAACAAGTTTTGTTTTGTTTTGTTTTTGGGGGCGGGCAGAGTCTCGTTCTGTTGCCCACACTGGAGTGCAGTGGCACGATCTCGGGTCAGTGCAACCTCCACCTCCCAGGTTCCAGCAATTCTCTGCTTCGGCCTCCCCAGTTAGCTGGGATTCCAGGCACCCACCACCACGCCCAGTTTATTATTCTGTATTTTTAGTAGAAACTAAAATACAGATGTTGGCCAGGCTAGTTTTGAACTCCTGACCTCAAATGATCCACCCACCTCGGCCTCCCAAAGTGTTGGGATTACAGCATGAGCCACCGCATCTGGCCAAAACTCAAATTTAAAATTTCACTTTACGTATTGAAGTGGTTCTGGCGATCTTGGGTCAGAAAGCAAGGAATCTATCAAAGATTAATGGGACTGTGTCAAAAAGACGTAAGATCCAATATGAAGGCTCTTCTGTTGGCTTAAAATGTGACACTTTATCAATTAGAATAATGACTGTGGTTGATTGAAATCCATTGACTCATGAGTTCTTAATAATATTTTTAAAAAATGAAGGGAGAAAGCAAGCCAGCTGGGCAGTCTGGCTTAATGTCTCATGTAGGTGATATTAAATGGCAGTCGAGTCTGGAATCATCTAAAGGCTCAACAGGGTTGAATGTCTAAGAAGGGCTCATTGGTGGGAGTTCAGTGGGAGAGTATCTATATGTGGTCCTTCCTTGTAGCTTGGGCATCTCAAAGCTTTGTCATTGTGTTCTGAAGAACATTTCAAGAGTGATTGTTCCAAGTGACCCAGGAGGAAGCTGCAAGGCTTCTTAGGACCTGGCTTCAGAAGACTTACTACATAGATAACTCGAGTATGTTCTATTCATCAAGTGAGTTGCTAAGGGCAGTTCAGATTTAAGGGGTGGGAAATAAGACCTCCTCTTGATATGAGGAACATTTTGCACATACAGGGAGGTAAGGAATTGATGTGGCCATGTTCAGAGACTATCCACATCTTGATTCGTTAATGTTGGATAATAATGTTAGATAGTATTTTCTTACTATGGTGGACAAGAATTTAACTTTCATACCCCTATTTGCCTTTCATTCGTCTTTCCAATGTAGTTAGGGAATGCTAGTTGTCTTTCAGTTCCTTTTAAAACCTTTAGTATTCTTATTTCTGGTCCTACAGCACCCCTTGATACTTAAAACAAGTTTTGTTTTGTTTTGTTTTTGGGGGCGGGCAGAGTCTCGTTCTGTTGCCCACACTGGAGTGCAGTGGCACTATCAGGGCTTACTGCGGCCTTGAGCTCCCAGGGCCGAGCGATCCTCCTGCCTCAGCCTTCTGAGTAGCTGGGACCACAGACATTCACCACCACAGCTAATTTTTGAAAAATTTTCTATAAAGATGGGGTCTCCCTACATTGCCCAGCCTGGTCTCAAACTGCTGCGCTCAGGTGATTCTCCTGCCTCAGCCTCCCCAAATACTAAGATTACAGGCATGAACCACCACCCCTGGCCTGATACTTTTTTAAATGAAGGTATTAGTGCCTCTATTTTTTCTTCTACTTCTCTAACTTCGGCGTTGCTTCTCAGTTTTTATCACTTGTACTTGTGTATTGCTGAGATTTAAAAATATCTACTTTGTAGTCTGTAATCATATAAGTTTTTCTTTGCAGCCAGTTGATCTACACATAGAAAATCAGTAGAGTATTTATTATGACTGCATTAAACTAGTTTGCTGCAGGACCCGGATTACATTTCCTGTGTCATTTTTTTGGAGTTTTAATTGCCTTCCTTTTTTTTTTTCTCCATCACTTGCCTTTACTGCATATTTGAGTAGTTTCATATTCTCGAGGATACGACTACATCTCTGCAACCGTCTTTTCCCAGCTCCCACGTACCTGCTCCAGGAGCTCGCTGTTCTGCCGCAGTCTGAACAGATTGCTCTCTGGGCTGCTGCCCGGTCATTCCAGTCCTGGGCTGAAGTCACTGTTTCCTCAATTCCATGTATTTGACTTTCTTGTTTATTCACTTATTTTGCTGCAGCATATCCTCAAATGATATCTAAGAAAGTGAAGGAAGTAAACTCTGAGCCTTTTGCAAGTTCTGAAGATGTTTTCATTGTCAGACTATTGGTGGCATCGCCTCTATTGGTGGCATCGTCTCTATTGGTGGCATATGGATATGTAATAACATTTAACCAATGCCCTATTGTTATGTTTCAGTGGCATAGGTAACTTTGAGTGAATATCCATATATCTTCCCATTTGTGCACGTGAATATTTTCAAAGAATAATTTTGTTGAGTGCAATTCTTGGGCATATATATGTATGTTTTGAGGATATTGATTCATTCTGCCAAAATTCTCTTCAGAGAACCATTGTGTAAGTGGTTCTTTTCATCAAGAGGCTGGTTGATTTCTGTTGTTTGTTTTGTTTTTATTTTGTGAAGACTGCAGTTAATAGGGCTCAGGAACTCTGAAAAGGGTTGGCTAGAAGCATCTTTACCTGCGCAATGTGAAAATGATAAACATATGACTGTCTGCAAATATCAGAAGGTTTATATGAAAAAGAGATTGGATTCAATTAAGTTTTTTGGATCTCGAGGATCAGAAGTAGGACAGGCAGGTGGAAATCTGAGAAAGCGGTGTAGTTTTGGGACTTTTGAATAGCAATCCCACGATGCAGTGAGCTGCTTGTGCTCCTCACCATGGGGTGATCCACCCTAAGTTGAAGGCAAACTGGAAGAGCTTTTGTGGATGGGATTTAAAAATCTGTGGGTGATAGAAACTAGGTAATTTTCAGAGGCCATTTCAACCGTGCCACACTGTGGTATGATGAACATAAAGTCATTATGAACACAACTAAATTTGGATTGGGTGAAATATAGTTGTGCAAAATGAGATGCAAAGCTGACAAAAACCATGGGGTCAATAAAACAGTTGAGTTTACCCTTAGAAGTATTCATTTTCCTTTTCATCCTGAGTGTTTTTCTGCAACAAGCAGAAAGTAACATTAACTGCTTTTTGGGGTGATGTGCTCACGTGAGGTATCTTTTCTAATAAAATATTTAGCAGTGTTCATTAGCAGTGCATCTGGTCCTTCCTGACTGTAATGATCTGTGTAATCATCCATTCCTTCCCATCACCCAGGCCTGATTCAGACCTGTGTGGTCACCCCTGTGTCAGTAACTAGATGTGAATGATTGTACCTAGGCAGGAAGGAATAGACCCATTTAGGTCTTTTCTTTATAATTGTAATAAGAACATTTACCTGGTTCACTTGTTTTTTAGAGACAGAGTTTCACTCTGTCACACAGGCTGGAGTGCAGTGGTGCAATCATAGCTTGCTACAGCCTTAACTCCTGGGCTCAAGTGATCCTCTTGCCTCAGCCTCCTGAGTAGATTATAGACACATGCCACCATGCTATTTTTTTTGTAGCTGTGGGGTCTTACTATGTTGACCAGGGTGGCCTGGAACTACTGATTTCAAGTGATCCTCCTGCCTCAACCTCCTAAAGTGCTGGAATTATATCTGCGAGCCATTGCACCTAGCCCTTTTCCCTCTTTTGAGTGCCCTTTCTGTTTTCTGTTTTAGTCTTTTTCCTGATTGCTATCAGGATGCATCTCATTTTCACAGCAGTCTTGCTATAAAGATGGAATTTTGCCCATTTCACAAATGGAGAAACTAAAATTATAGTGTTACCCAAAGTTGCCACAGAGCTAGGATTCAAATGCTGTCCTCCATACCACAGGTCTATGGTCATTAACTGTCTCTGCCTCTCAAAACTTAATTGCTTTTAACTGTCCCCACCTCCTGAGACATAATTGCTTAATTATAATAATGAATTGCTCAAATAGAGTAAGGTTTTTTTATTTGTTTTTTGTTTGTTTTTTGTTTTTTTGAGATGGCATCTTGCTCTGTCGCCCAGGCTAGAGTGCAGTGGCACCATCTTGGCTCACTGCAACCTCCACTTTCTGGGTTCAAGCGATTCTCCAGCCTCAGCCTCCTGAGTGGCTGGGATTACAGGCGCCCAACACCATGCCTGGCTAATTTTTGTATTTTTAGTATAGGTAGGGTTTCACGATCTTGGCCAGGCTGGTCTCAAACTCCTGACCTTGTGATCCAGCCACTTTGGCCTCCAAAGTGCTGGGATTACAGGCATGAGCCACCACGCCCAGCCAAAGTTTTAAAAAGACTTAAGCTAGTCAGTTTTCCAATAAATAATTCTGGAAGTTCTACTGTCAGCATTGGGATATAGTAGTGGTGATCAAGTGGCATTCCTAGATGCTTCCATCTATTGGTTAATTTTAATTATCTCATTTTATATTTTATGAAGTGATGAAGACGATGATGGTAGTAATGGTGGCCATATTTAAATGTATTACCCCTTTATAGATTTATTGGGATAGGATCAGAGGAATTTAGTAATAGGCACAAGGTCACATGGCCAGTAAGGGCAGAGCTATAACCCTGGTTTGTCTTTCTTTTACGCTACATCCTGTTGCTCCTTAGTTTGCTAGTGTGCTCGCTAACCGCCTGCTTCCAGATGTTTTACCTCTGTTACGCAGGCCCCACATTCCCCTACGTCTTCTGCTTGCTTATCCACTTTTACCAGCCTTGCTTCACTAATCTAAATATATCGGTGTTGGAGATTAAATCTTTAGACTTTTTTTTTCTCATAACAAATTTGATAACCTCTAATTCTGTTCCACTAATATCTTTATGACATTAAAATCTGGATGGTTTTCTCCTTTTCTTTTGGAATGAAATGTGAGGGTTTTTTTTGTTTTTTGTTTTTTTTTTCTTTAAGAGACAGGGTCTCACTAATGTTGCCCTGACTGGGCTCAAGTGATCCTCCTGTCTCAGCCTCCTAAAGTGCTGGGATTATAGGCATGAACCACCACGTCCAGCCAAAGGCTAATATTCTCATAATCCTCTCACCCATTCGGAAATATGCCTGAAGGACTCTTGGGGTTTTGACTTTAGAGGTGATGTGCTTGTTTAACAGCACTGAGAAGGCAAGGTTCAACTCAGGAAACATGGGGCAGGCGCTGTGCTAGGCTTTATGGGTATAATAGTGAGTAAGGCACATGAAATGTAGATATTTGCAAGGAGCTAAGTACTCTAACAGATAAGCAAAGAGATTGCGGAGACACTTGACTGAGTGTTCTCTCAGCTAAGAGTTAAGGGGTCAGGAAAAACTTTTCTAGAGGAATGTAGCAGGTCCACGTTAAGAATACTGTGTAGTCTGAGGTGGGTGTTTGTAAACCTTTGCTCAGCACAGTTTCTAGCTCTTTGTGGCTGAGAGATCACTGGCCATTTGTAGGCTAGGAAAGCACTTCTCCCACTTTAATAGAGCTTGGAATCACCTGGAGGGCCTTCAAAACACAGTTGCTGGTCCCTCTCCTCATGGTTTCCCATTCATTATGTCTTGTATGGGGCCCAGGAATATCTATATCTAGCAAGTTCCCAGGTCATGCTGATGCTGCTTCTCTGGGAACTACACATAGAAAACCACTGGGCTAGAAATACTAGAACTAACCATTCTCTTTGGGAAGAAGAGAAAGGAATGAGAAGGGCCAGGATGTTATGCCCAATTTTTTTAAATTCAAAAGACAATTTCCTCAAAGCATGGAAGATTTGCACTTTGTCCAAAGTTGTTTAGATGAACATAACATCAAATTTATCATTTTTACAGTGACTCTTTTGATACTTAATGAAAATAATAAAGTCGGGTTTTATCTGATACTAATTTGGTCCTTTGGTTAATAGTTATAGTTACTTTTAATTCTTTATCTTTTAAGGAGTTGGAAGAAGTAATCTTTTAAACTCTCCAAAAAGGTATTATATTTCATGTATTTTTTTATTTTTAAAGTTAATATTAACTATAGAGAAATTTTTAAAATTTTTAAAATTTTGTTTTGAGAAACAGGGCCATGCTGTGTCACCCAGGCTGGTGTGCAGTAGCTCACAGAAACAACCGGAAACTCTTGGGTTCAGGTGATCTTCCTGCTTAGCCTTCTGAGTAGCTGAGTCAGACTATAGGTGTGCACCACTGCACCCAGCCTAAAATGGTTTTTGAAATTTAAGGCTAAGGCTGTTGCTGCTATATTATTTTGATATTTTACATGACTTTTGGGAGTCTGCTTTAACATTCTTTATAAGTTGTATAAAAATAAATTTTGGTATTTGGTCTCATCTTTGGAAAAACTATTTATTTGAAGGATACGGTAAGAAATTTAGCAAGGATTTTGGCTGAGCTTAGGGACATATTAACTCATAACATTTTGCAGTAGTCTGGTCTGTCATGTTCTCTAAACATTGAACATAGTTATGTAGAATGCCACAGACTTAGAATAACTAAAGAGAATTGTTAGAAAAAATAGATCAGAAGAAAAATCACCTTTGAGGAGAGAAAGTCAATGTTATGAATGAGAGAATTTATACTTAAGGAATAAAAAGTTCACCTTTTTTTTTTAATGCTTCATGTTTATTACATACATGAATCTATCTTAGTGAGGGATTATAATACAAATATTTCTAAGATGTTTATGTCTGGCTCAAGTAAGAATCTCATTAAAATAACCTTTTCCTTGCATTTTTTTTTTGTCCCCTCAAGAGTCATATCTAGTTGTGTACTATTTTCAAAGTTCTACCTTGCCCTAATTCACTATTGAATTTAACTAAAGGTAGCAAAAAACAGAACGTTTTATTTCTCTTACTTTACTTGGATTGTCTATAATTGAACATAATTACTTGTTATTTTAACTTCTTGTTAAATATTCCAAGCAATTCTTTTGAGAAAACTCACCTAAACTTTGAACAAATCACCAAATTTTTAAATTAAAAACGCACTCAAATACCTAAGGAGTTTGAAATGTAAATGGAAATTTGTTCCTTATTATCTTCAAAGTGCTTCTTTATGCTGAATAAATTAGAGGGCTCAGACATTTGTGCTTTTCTCATCCTTCTGTTTTTTTTAGCTGCAAATGTGATTTCTAAAATATATTAAAATGAATTATTTATTATTTTTAAGTTTTTTATAGAGATGCAGTTTCGCTATGTTGCCCAGGCTGGTCTCGACCTTCTAGGCTCAAGCAATCCTCTTGCCTCGGCCTCCCAGTGTTCTGGGATTACTTGTGTGCGCCACCATGCCCAGCCTAAATGCATTCATAATAAAACAAAGATGAGAGTGGCCTGTTCAGAGCTTTCCTGGTTGTACCATTTTTACCACTGAAAATCCTGTAGCCCAGGAGACCCCTTCCTGTGGTACAAAAAAATCATGGCAGCTATGATTTGCAGTTTACAATAGTGGATCATCCACTGATGCAATGCAAGGGTGATGTAATTGTGAGCAGTAACAGTCTATCATTGACTTTGCCCATTGCATTAACTGCTGTGATTTGTATTGACATAGTGTTAGTTTAACTTTCCACACTGTGAATACTGTGACTGCATTTTCTCAGAGTTCAGATAATGAAAATGAGAACAGTTACGATATCAACACCAGAGTGTCCCAGACATTACTTACAAGGAAAGTTATTGAATATGGAAATCTATCTGTTATTTTATATATATTAGTATATAATGGTATGTTATAGACAGATGGAAAGACAGAAAATTAAATTAGGGAGATAGATAAGCAAAACGGAACATACTGCACAACAGACAGGAAAGAATTTGGGACTGGGCGTTGTTATGGGTTGAATTGTGTCCCCTCCAAAATCCATAGGTTGAAGTCCTGACTTCTCATACCTTAGAATGTAACCTCAGTTGGAAATAGGGTCATTGTAGATGTAGTGAGTTAAGATGAGTTTGTATTAAAATATGGTGGGCCGCTAATCTATGTTGACTGGTCTTGCAAAAAGGGGAAATTTGGACACAGACATGCACATGGGGATAATACCACATGGAGATTGGAGTTAGGCTGCCACAAGCCAAGGAACTGCAGGAAGCTGGCAGAGAGTCCTGGAACAGATTCTTCCCTAGTGCCTGCAGAGAGCGCATGACCCTGTCAACCACTTGGTCTTGGACTTCTAGCCTCCATAACTGTGGGACAATACATTTCTTTGCTTAAGCCACCCAGTTTTTGGTACTTTGTTATGAGAGCCCTAGCAAACTAATATAGGCTTGGTCGAAGAGATGTGTGAGTACCTAAGGAGACTGTGTCTCACAAGTCTGGAGTAAGACAGGCAAGCACATCTAAATTGATCTGTACTTCTTCCATCTTGTTTAAATAAAAGCATGTATTATAACAGAAAACTAGTATAGACTAATAATTTCAAATAAATACCTATTCTTTATATTTCTGTGTTACAGTAATAAAACCTGTGCACAATTCTTTCTCATAAGTTGTTATATCTCTGGACTGGTATGGGCAGTGCCCTGGTTGACTCTGAAAAGTCGGTCACCCGCTGTGCGCGCAGTACTCCCCCTGCCTGCTGTCTCTGTCTTTGGCCATCCCTCCTTCCTTCTGCCTTATCACACATTCCAGTATTGCTAAGGATAATGAATTTGTGATTATAAAAAGTTTTAGATTAACCTTGTTAAAGGTAGTTCTTAGAATCTAACTTATAATTTTGAATCCCTAAAATAATTTTCATGGATAAATATTAAAAATCATCAATTAAAAAGTTCACCTGTTTTTTAAAAAAAATGTTTCATATTCTTCTCATTTGGAAGACAGCATGACATAGCCAGTAGAAAAATCGTTGCCAAACTTTCATGTATATCTAATGTACTGGGATGGGGAGGACTATTTTCTTTGGCATGTAATCATAATTCTGATTTAATTGCAAGTGCTAGAGTGACTCCATTTACTTAGCAATTTTTAAAGTATATTAAGTAAAATTTTTAGAGTGCATACTTTTGGTTTTCTTTCCCATGTTTATTAACTGTGCTAAACTTTTCATATTATTAAATTGGTGGGATGTATTGGGTATTATGCTTAAATTTAGAAAGATCCCAAAGATCCTAAATTTAGCTCTAGGATCTTCTGATTGGCAAATATATTGTTCAGAAGAAACATGGTGGCATATGTTGTCATAGTGGGCAAATATACCTCTGCTCACAGGCTTATGTATTGTTATTTAGGATAAGTGTTTTTTTGAGATTTTTAAGATGCTTCCACTTAGTAATGGATATAAAAGTGAGTTCTTATTAGGTACTGAATTGTTTTAAAACTCTTCACCTTCTGAAATTCACAGTACTTTGTGATCATTCTTTTCTACAGTAATTTCAAAATGCTATCACTAATGGTTATTTACAGAGTTAACTTGTTTAACATGAAACAACTGCTTGAAGCCTATTTTCACAAGTGGACACTGTATACATAAGTGAACAGAAGTGTATAATTTACTGCTTTTTACAAATACTATAGAATTCTAAGGATCTTTCTGTATGAAGAATATCAGTTTGACAGTAAAAGGTAGAAAACTTCTTGATCTGTTTTGGTACTGACTATTATATTATGCTGAGAAGCTATTGGATATTTCTGTGGTATTTGGGAATTTTGTTTAGAATGTTATCCTTGACATTGTGTTTTATGTTTGTCATCCAGAAAGATGGAGTGCTGGCATACATTGGGAATTTTCGCCTGCTTGCAGAGCTTTCCAGCCCTTTTGTGAATCAGCGGTATGATATTGATATTATTGATTATCTTAAAGTCATGCTGTTCATTTTTAGTTTGGACAGATCCTTTTCTGTGATCCTAAAGTTACTTTATGAAAGATGCGGAGGCCAGGCTCAGTGGCTCACGCCTGTAATCCTAACACTTTAGGAGAGTGAGGCAGGTGGATTGCCTTGTGCTCAGGAGTTCCAGACCAGCCTGGGCAACACGGTGAAACCCCGTCTCTACTAAAATACAAAAAAAGTTTGACGTGTGTGGCGGCATGCACCTGTAGTCCCAGCTACTTGGGAGGCTGAGGCAGGAGAATACTTGAACCCGGGAGGCAGAGGTTGCAGTGAGCCGAGATTGCGCCACTGCACTCCAGCCTGGGTGACAGAGTGAGACTCGGTCTCTTAAAAAAAAAAAAAAAAGATGCAATCTGTGAATCTGTGATATGAATTGTTATCACCATCATACAAACGAGGAAAGTGAGCCTTGGAAAAGTTAGAGTAACTTACTAAAGTTTCCCTAGCTAGGAAGTGGTGGTGCTACCTTTTAAACCCTGCTGTTTGCAGGACAGTGATGCTTTATGATGCCTGCTTCCAGCTCATTCTTTGTCCCTCCATGTTGTACACTTCAAGATGAACAGTACACACTGAATCTTAGAATTTTGTTTATGGAAAAGGATAAATATCACTCTGGCTCATTTTGGGTCTAGTTCATATTCTTAACACTAACTTCCTCCTGTCCCCAAATTCTTATACCGAGATTATCTTAGTGCCTTATTGAAAAACATAATGTTTTTATTTTTTAAATGTAAAAGGGTACTTTTGCCTGGGCTCAGGGGCTTACATCTCTAAATCCCAGCACTTTGGGAGGTTGAGGCAGGAAGATCACTTGAGGCCAGGAGTTTGAGACTAGCTTGGGTAACATTGTGAGATACCATCCCTCCAAAAAAAAAAAAAAAGAAAAAAGAAAGAAAATTAGCTGGGTGTGATGGTGCGTGCCTATAGTCCTAGCTGTTTGGGAGGCTAAGGCGGAAGGATTGCATGAGTCTAAGAGAGTAAGTGGTGAGTCCAGGAGTTTGAGCTGAGATCCAGCTTGGGCAAAACAGAGAAACGCTATCTGTAAAAAATTATTTTTTAAAAAGATTACTTTTAATTTAAATATATAACAATGTAAATAACAATTTGTAATATTGATAGCCATCATTAGGGAATTATTATTTGATGGAGATGGAGTCTCATTCTGTCGCCCAGGCTGGAGTACAGTGGCACAATCTTAGCTCACTGCAACCTCCACTTCCCAGGTTCCAGTGATTTTCCTTCCTCAGCGTTTCAAGTATCTGGGATTACAGGTGCCCATCACCACACCTGGCTAATATTTGTATTTTTAGTAGAAACGGGTTTTCACCATGTTGGCCAGGCTGGTCTTGAATTCCTGACCTCAGATGATCTGCCCATTTTGGCCTTCCAAAGTACTGGGATTACAGGCATGAGGCACTGCACCTGGCCCATCTCAACCATTTTTAAGAAGATAGTGCAGTTGTGTTAAGTATATTCACATTATCGTGTAACAGATCTTTAGAACTTTTTCATTTCGCAAAATTGAAACTCTACCCCCATTAAATACTAAATCCCTCTCCTGCAAGCCCTAGACAACTACCTTTGTACTTTCTCTTTCTATGATTTGATTAAATAATTCACATGAATAGAATCATACAGTGTTTATCCTTTTGTGCCTGGCTTATTTTGCTTACTCTAATATCCTTGAAGTTCATCATGTTGTAGCATGTGACAGGATTTTCTTCATTTTAAAGTTTGCATAATATTCTCTTGTATGTATAACCCATTTTCCGTATTCATCCATCCATGGACATTGAGATTACTTGTACCTGTTGGCTGTTGTGAATAATGCTGGAATGGACATGGACATACAAATAATTTTTGAGACCTTGCTTTGAATTCTTTTGGATATATTTCTAGAAGTGGGACTTCTGGATCATATGATGGCCCTCTTAATTTTTTGATAAAGCTTCATACTGTTTTCCATAATGCGTATATCTTTTTACATTCCCACTAACAGTGTACAAGGGTTCTGATTTCTTCACATCTTCATCAGCACTTGCTGTTTTCTGTTATTCTGATAGTAGCCATTCTAATGGGTGGAGGTGATAACTCATGTGTTTTCTTTTCTGTTTTGTTTTGTTTTGTTTTGTTTTGAGACAGCATTTCTGGTTCACAGGCTAGAGTGTAGTGGCATGATCTTGGCTCACTGTAGCCTCAACCTCTCAGGCTGAAAGGATCCTCCCACCTCAGCCTTCTAAGTAGCTAGGATTATAGGCCAGCTGCTTAGAAAATTAGCCACCACACCTGGCTAATTTTTGTATTTTTTGTAGAGATAAGAGTTTCGCTGTGTTGCCCAGGCTTGTCTCCAACTCCTGGGCTCAAGCAGTCCTCCCACTTTGGCCTCCCAAAATGCTGGGATTACAGGTTTGAGCCACTGTGCCCAGCTGGTCATGTGGTTTTGATTTACATTTTACTTTGATTCATGATGGGGAGCATCTTTTCATGTATTGGCCATTTGATTTGTATATCTTTGAAGAATTGCCTGTTCAAGTTCTTTGCCCATTTTTTCCTTTTTTTTTTTTTTTTTTTTTTTAAATGCAGTTTTGCTTTGTTGTCCAGTCTGGAGTACAGTGGCGCAATCTTGGCTCACTGCAACCTTCACCTCCTGGTTTCCAGTGATTCTTGTACCTCAGCCTCCTGAGAAGCTGGGATTACAGGCGTACACCACCATGCCAAGCTAATTTCATATTTTTAGTAGAGATGGGGTTTTGCCATGTTGGCCAGTCTGGTCTTGAACTCCTGACCTCAAGTGATCCTCCCACCTTGACCTCCCAAAGTGCTGGGATTACAGGCATGAGCCACGGCACCTGGCCCTTTGCCCATTTTTAAATTGCATTATTTATTTTGTTGTATTGGTTCCTTCTGTATTCTGAATATTAATCCTTTATCAAATATATGAAAAAAAGCATAGGTTGCTTTTCCACTCTGCTGATTGTTTCCTTTGACGTGAAGAAGTTTTAAAGTTGATGAAGTCCCATTTGTCTCGTTTTGTTTTTGTTGCCTGTGCTTTTGGTATCATACCCAAAAGATCATTGCTAAGTCTAATGTCCTGAAGCCTTCCCCCTATATTTGTTTCTAGGAGTTTCATAGTTTGGTCTTATGTGTATGTCTTTAATTCATTTTGAATTAATTTTTGTATATGGTATAGGGGTCCAGCTTCATTCTTAGAATGCGGCTATCTAGTTTTTCTGGCACATTTGTTCAAGAGACTGTCTTTTACCCATTGTATAGCATTGGTACTCTTGTTAAGTCATTTGGCCGTATGTGCCAGGGTTTGATTTCTACAACAGCTTTCTAACTAACTTCCCTAATTCCAGTCCTCTCAGTCCTTTCCTCACAGTGTTACCAGAATCATCTTTCTTACATTTCACTTTCAGTACCTTATTTTTCACTAAAAACTGCATCCTGTTTATACACATATCTCTCTGACTTCTGAAGTTTGCTGTGATGTGCTCCATATGTCTTCAGCCTTTTTTTTTTTTAAACCATTCATTAGAATCCGTTTTGTATTCTTACTGTCTTAAGTTCCTTTGGGTTTTTCTCATATTTCTTTCTTCATTTATATCCTCCATTTTCTCTCCATCTTTGAAAAATTTATGTATCCTTCAAGTCTTAGTCAAAATCTAAAACCCAGGGAAGGCTTCTATGATTATATGTTGTCTCTTGTTACTTAGTATAGGGATAACACAGAAAATTGGAGTATTTCACATCAGAGATACATGAGTTAGAGTGCTTACCCTGAATTAAGACTCATGAAAAATTTCGAAGATGCTGGCCATCGGAGGCACAGGCAAAGCAGAAAGAAATACATTCAGGGCCATTGATGGGATCGCCAGGTCTGTGTGCATAGGGTACACTCTGGAACGAGATGACTTGTGAGGTCTCTTTTTAAAAATTATTTTTTATTAAAATTTTTGTTGAACCACTAGACCACCTGGGAACCTGTGAGGTGTCTAAGTGATGTGTGCAGTTCATATCATTGACATAGAATGAGCTCTCTTGGTGACAAAACACCTCCACTTAATCTTGAGTTACATAGCTTATGTGGCATTCTCGAGGGGGTCAGATCTCATAAATCCATCCGTTCATGGGTCATTTACCATAAGCAATCCTAGACTAAGTATGTTCTTCTAAAAGCATCCCATAGATGAAGACTCTTGTGCTACAAACTTTATTAGTCTCTCAAGAGGTCTGGCATTAGTGTGTTTACTAGGTGATTAGCCTGGATCAGCTGTCTTTTCTTCTTCTTCTTTTTTTTTTTTTTTCGTTTTTTTGGACATGGAGTCTCCCTTTGTTGCCCAGGCTGGAGTGCAGTAGTGTTATCTCAGCTCACTGCAACCTCCACCTCCCAGCTTCAAGCAATTCTCTTGCCTCAGCCTCCTGAGTAGCTGGGATTACAGTTGTCCGCCACTACATTCAGCTAATTTTTGTATTTTTAGTAGAGATGGCATTTTACCATGTTGGCCAGGCTGGTCTTGAACTCCTGATCTCAGGTGATCCACCCGCCTTGGCCTCCCAAAGTGCTGGGATTACAGGCCTGAGCCACTGTGCCTGGCCGTTTTTTCTTTTTCTTTTTTTGAGACAGTCTCACTGATCTTCTCCCTGCTTCTCTCTGGGTGAGTTCTTCCCTCCCAAGGTTTCAGCTCTTAACTATTTACTCATCTTGGTGGAAGGCACTATGCCTTAGTTTTGGAATCAGATAAACTCAAGTAGCAATTCAACTTTGCACTTACTTGCTGTCACCTTGGACAAGTTACTTAATATCCCTATATTACAGTCATTGTCTCTATAAAAACAACATATTTAATACTACCTACTTTGTATTGTAGTCAAGTGTTTTCTTCTCTCAGATGGCATGTTGAATCAACATGTCTAAAGTAACACAACGTGTTTCCCTCTATATTCAGTGCCTGGCCCAGCTGTCCACTTGGTTACTCCTGCTCAACATGGATGAAGTCCTTCTTACTGTTTCTCCCCCACTATATTTAGTCCAGCATTAGGTACTACCATATCACCTCCTAAATATTTCTTGCCTTTGCCACCTCTTCTCTACCTTCAGTGCCCTGGTTCACCATCTCTTCCTGGCTACCTTACCAGCTTCTAACTCTGTACTGTTTGGTAGAGTAACCACAAGCCACATATGACTGTTTCATTTAAATCATTTAAAAGGAAATAAAATTTAAAACTCAATTCCTTAGTTTGACTTTTGGCATTTCTAGTGCTTTATGGCTCCATGTGGCCATACACAGAAACTACAGATGTTTGTGAGCCACATACCTGTGTAGAACATTTTCGTTATTGTGGGAAGTTCTTTGGGGCAGTGCTGCTCTAGGCCACGTTGGCAAACCGTGCATAGCTCATGGCCAGACCCACTGCCTGTTTTTGTAAACAAAAGTTTTACTGGATCACAGCCATGTTCACTTGTCTGCTGATTGCTTTAACTCTACCATGGCAGAATTGCGCAGTTCTGACAGAGAACAGATGGCTTCCAACAGCTACTGCTTTAATGTTCACTATCTGGCTCTTAATGCAAATAGTTTTCCAGCTCTTGACATAGACCATCTCCTGCCACCCATCCTGTTCCCCTTTCATCTCTCTTCCATATTTTTATCTTCCACAGTAAATATAATATATGGCTTTGTAGGAACCTACAACATAGCTTAAGAAGAAAAAAAAATATATGTAGCTTCCTTTGTTAAAACCTCTCAGTGGCTCTGGCTGCTTACAGGATAAAAGATGAGCTCTTCAGTGTGACACAGAAAGCTCTGCAAGAAGAGCTGTCTTATCTCCGTCTGCCACATGTCCCCTCAGACTCTCGTGTCACACCAACTTGTCCATTTGCTGGCAACGCCTCCTGTTTTCTTACTTGTTATTTAGGACTCAATTCAGAGATCATTTCCATCACTAAACCCCATCTCTTTCCAGGCAGAGTTGGGTGCCTCTTATGTATGCTTTCATAATGACAACATATGTTTATATTACTATAGTTACTGGATTTTATTGCAGAGTTCTCCCTCTTTTTTATGTTTCCTATTTATCTTTACATTTCCTTAGGTCAGGGGCCAAATTTTGTTAGACTTTGCATGGTCCAGTGTTCATCTGGCGTGTAGTAGCCATTTGAGTACTTTTTGAATGAATGACTCCCAAGAGGTGATGAGTTAAGCTTCAGCAAATTCTCTTGATATGATTCTGATTATGAGATTTTGAAGCAGGAGAAAGCTACCTTTGACACTAACAGGAACTTCCATTTGTTTTTGTTTGAAACTCTTTTAGAGAAATTATAAAATTAGAGGTAGTTTAATTTTATAATTTTATAGCAAAAAGTTATATTATACCTTTATCTAAAAGCTTTGAATCCTAAGTTAAGAAAATGAGAACTGGGGTTAAAATATGAATAAGAAGTGGCATCATTGGGCAGTAAAGAGACTGAGCACAGCTTCTTAGTCACTTTCAGAGTTTCCATAGTTAAGTTGTTTTCTTTATAGTTTGTAGTATTTTTATCTTCTCTCCATTTTAGAGCTTTGTGTCATTTAAGAAGGCACATGGCAAAATGTGCTGGGGTACAGAGTGAAAAAGGTACGCCTGGGCTTCAGTGAAATTGCTGCTGCTGAGTTATGCCCAGATACAGGTTGCTTTTGTATAAAGTAATCTAATGGTGCTAACTTCTTTCTTGCCTAAATGCTCTTAACTGTTTTTGAGAAACTGTATATATAAATAATATTACATGCTAACAAATATTGTGTTAACATGTAATACTGTTAGTATTCAATGAGTTAATTTTGCTTTTTGAGATGGAGTCTTACTCTGTCACCCAGGCTGGGATGCAGTGACGCGATCTTGGCTCACTGCAACCTCTGCCTCCCAGGTTCAAGTGATTCTCCTGCCTCAGCCTCTTTAGTAGTTGGGATTACAGGCATGCGCCACCACAGCCGGCTAATTTTTTTGTATTTTTATTAGAGATGGGGTTTCACTATGTTGGCCAGGCTAGTCTCAAACTCCTGACCTTGTGATCCACCCGCCTTGGCCTCCCAAAGTGTTGGGATTGTAAGTGTGAGCCACTGTGCCCGGCTTGCTTTCAATCTTTTACGTATGCATAATTTTGATACATCATGTTTTGGTCATTGGGGAAACATTGGCTCATTGAGTTATGTAGGTCTTCTAAATCTTGAACATTTATTATATGACATTTAAAATAACCCACATTATTTAATATCACTGCAGATCTCATAGAAAAGTCTTTAAGTATTGAAAGGCTGTCAGGCTCACAGTTGCAGACACAAATTTTCCAATATTCTGGTTTTCATTTGAAAGTTCAAATTTTGTTGTTGGCATCAAAACTGTCAGTTGCTTTTCATTATGTGACAAGCCCACTTCTTTTATTTTTGAGAGAGTGCCTACCAGATGGCTCAATCGTAGTTTCCTGTTTTGTTTTGTTTTGGTTTGTTTTTCCAAGTAAAAATGGCATTCTATGGAAGAATGTGGTAGTTTAACTTAGAGTTCAAACCATCACCTGAGGGTTTTTCCTGAAGACAACCATTTTACTTTGCAGCAGAAATCCCTTCTGTGTCTCACTCTGTAAGAATTCCCATTTTACCATATAGAATATTAAAAGAATTCCCATTCTTTTAATATAAAAGGAATTCCCATTCTTTTAATATAAAAAGAATTCCCATTTTACCATATAGAATATTAAAAAGACATGTAACTTAGAGGTCATTTAATAAAAATAATAAAATTAACAATTCTTACTGCTTCATTAAGGGTATTTTTAACGGAAACTTCTATTTTTCTTTTTCTGGTTTTGTTTTTAACTTCAAGCCTGTGGTGGGAAAGGTTACAGTGGCTACTGATACTGTTTCTTTATTTGTGCTAAGATGCCAGCAGTTTTATTTACTAGTGCGTTGCACTGTCAGTACAAAAGTCAGCACAATGAAAAAGGCAAATAACATTTTAATACTATTATTAAAATAATTTTATCTTGAAGACTTCCCAAAAAGGACTCAGGGGTCCATAGACCACATTTTAAGACCTATCATTGATTGATATTTGTCATGTAAGGCTTCACAGAGAATGTGGCACGCACTCTTAAAATGTTTTAAGTAGATGGAAAGGGAAGGGCCTTCAAGAAGAAAAGAAGGAACATAGGATTTTGAAAAGTGAAATAAACATGCTTTGGGAAAGAGAAAGTGTATAGGACTGGTAGGATCAAAGAGTATGTCTTAGGAGGAGGGTGGATAGACATAGAGGGTGTTGAGTGCCTGGGAGAGCTGAATGAACTTGACCCAGTGGACACTGAGATTAGAGTGGAGAAAGACATTCTGGAAAGACCATTGAGCGATTATAAGTTTTGATATTTGTAGGATAGATTGTAACACTGGAGACAAAAGTTTGGGTTAGGTTATCCAGTTCTTAGTTGTGTGAATGACCAGTATAATTTTATTAGGTCGGAAAGTAAATAAGAGTCTATTAGGCTGTAGGCCTAGAAAGATGACAAAAGAGAGATTTTAAAGACAGAAAATGAAATTAGTAATGAATGGATAAAAAATTAGAGATAAAGAATATGGACAAGTTTAAGACAAATCCTACACTGGATCCAGAGAAATGTGCTCATTAAAAGTGACAGGGAATTAGGAAGACTCAGAGGGAAGGTGATGAATTTGGTTTGAAGATCGTGGATAAGAGGACAAATGGCTCATCTGAGTGGACATTTAGGAAGAGCTAGAGAGAGGAATGTTGGAATGATCAGAATAGAGGCGATATTTTAACCCGTGAGAAAAGATGGTATTTGGAAGGTTACCGTTAAATGTTTAAGATTGGAAAATCGGCCGGGTGCGGTGGCTCATGTCTGTAATCACAGCGTTTTGGGAGGCTGAGGCAGGTGGATCCTGAGGTCAGGAGATTGAGACCATCGTGATCAACATGGTGAAACCCCATCTCTACTAAAAGTACAAAAAATGTAGCTAGCGTCGTGGCATGCTCCTGTAGTCCCAGCTACTTGGGAGGCTGACGCAGGAGAATCGCTTGAACCTGGGAGACGGAGTTTGCGGTGAGCAGAGACTGTGCCACTGCACAGCAGCCTGGCGACAGAGCGAGACTCCGTCTCCAAAAATAAAAAATAAAAAAGATTGAAGAATCGGGGAAAGAAGAGTAGATAAAGGAAGGAATAATTTAGGAGTAGTAGGAGAACCAAAGTAATATGAAGCTGGAGGGAAACTTGTCTAAAATTCGGTTCTTAAATTCCTAATCTTCCAGGGTTAATATTTATTAAGTACAAATGTTTATATGCCTGAGGGAATTACATTTGCAACTAAGATGTAAGTAGGGTCAGCTCACAGCCCAGTCCCTGCACAGAGTCCCAGAAACAGTACAGCATCCAAATCCTTATTGGAATTTTTCCAAGGATGTCAACAAAGATCCAGTTTGTTACTCACAAGAGTACTTCTTAAAATTCCCTTCATTCCCCTTGGACGCACAGTCTCTCCTGGACCCCACAGCTTTCCCAAGACGCTGTCGAACTTCTGACTCTCAACTCCTCTAAAACTCAACAAACTACTGCCATCAAGGATAAATTATTTGTCCCTGTCCCCTTTTCTCACTTTTTTCTTTTTTTCTGTACCTGAAAATAGCCCTCCATTTTCCCCCCAAATGTGAATTACAGCAAATAATTCCTAGTTTTTACACTATTTATAGTTTTTACCCAATTTTTTTTTTAGTGAGTACGATACCTCTACATGATTAACTCCCAGTCAACTTAATGGGAAGGTTCAAGTTTCTTTAGATGGGTGGGAGGAAGAGGAAATGCTGAGTGACCAAAGTTAGGATTTTCTCTTCGGAATTGAGGTAGGATTGTAGTAATAAATACATATAAATTGCGGTCTTTTATGACTGTGTTAGTCATAACAGTAGATGGTGGATAAAAGAAAGTGTTGTTCTCCTCTGTCCTTCCTTCCCACATGCATGTTTTCCTCCCTTGCCCTCTTTCCTCTCAGATTCAATACACAGCTTCACAAACTGTTACCCTTTATTTGTTGGAATGAAAGAATGTTCTAGTTAGGTAAGGAGGTAGATTCCAAAAAAAATAAGTGATCTTTCTGCCATGGAAGAGGAAGGTGAGGAGGACAGTTATGTTATTATTTCACCTTGAATTAATATTTGGGTTCTTTCCTTTGAAAGAAACCGGTTTAAAGACGAGACACTGATCAAATGGAAAAATTGGCAGAAGCTAACCCTGTGGTTATGAGGAAGCTACACGTGACCAGTTTCTTTTGTAGAGTTGCAGTCATATCGTATTGGGTTTGGGAGTGTAGTAAGAATGTCTGTGAATATGTCTGATTCCCCTTTAAAAACATTGGCAGAGAAGAGAAGCAGTGGAAGGGAGGTTTTTGGATGAGGAGGAATTGAGCATGTTGGTAAAAGAAGAAAGAATCGGTTCATAGATGGGGAACTTGTCAGAGCAAGGGAAAGGTGGGTAGTTTATTGACTAAATCCTAGAGGGTGAGGACTCTTCTTCTGAGTTGAAAGGTAAAGGTGCCTGAGAAGAAGTGTTGAGATCTTGAGGTCACAGTGAAGGAATTCATGGCTGATGGACTCTAACGCAGTTGACCCCTGAACAACCTGGGTTTAAACTGTTTGAGTCCACTGACACATGGATATTTTTCAATAAAATTGGCACTCAGTGTACCTGCCTTTTCTGCCTTCCCTTCCAACTTCTCCTCTTCCACCTCAGCCGCCCCTTAGACAGCAAGACCAACCCTTCCGCTTACTCAGGGCTAGCGAACGTGAAGATGATGAGAGTGAAGACCTTTACAAAGATCCACTTTCACTTAGTAGTAGTACATATATTTTCTCTTATTTATAATTTTCTTTTTTCTAAAAAATAACATTTTCTTTTCTCTAGCTTACTCTATTGTAAGAATACGGTATATAATGCAAATGACAAAATATTGTTAACTGACTTTATGTTATTGGTTAGGCTTCTGGTCAACAGCAAACTAGTAGATAAGTTTGGGTGAGTCAAAAGTTAAGCAGTTTTCAACTGTGTGGGGAGTCAGCACCCCTAACCCTGGTGGTGTTCAAGAATAACTGTATCTCAGTAGTAGAAGAAACTAGATACCCTGATGGGACTGAGAGATAGAAGTGAATGAGGAAGGGAATTGACTTGAATGACAGGACAGGTTTGGAAGCAATTGTATGGAGACCATGGAGTTAAAGGAATGTCAAGTCAATTTGAGAATTCTGCTGACGTTCAAATCTTTTAAAATTACATTTGTGCTATTTATCTTAATATATCAAGATTGGTGTGGGTAATAATATTTAGTGACGTTACAGTATGGGGGAGATCTTATCTGTGTCATGGCAGCTTCATAGCAAAAAGGAAGTAATTTCATTTATCCCCATTTATAGAGATAAAACAAACATAGAGGTCAATAGCAGAGAGAGCTAAGACCACACAGTTGCTCCATGGCAGAACCAGGCTTTGAACCCAGGTGGCCTGAATGCAGAGCACCCTACGTACTCTTCACGTAATTCTGTATTGCCTAAGGAAAGATGGCTTGATGAAACATTGGAAATCGGCGAAGTGCGTGGGTTAGATGAAGTGGCAAGAGAACAGAGGGTGCTGATGCGTGTTCTGAAGTTAACTTGGAGTTTGGATTAGGTAGGAAAGGAAGTGAAAACATGGAGGCCGATAGAGAGGGATATGAGGATTTGAAGGTCAAAGAAGTAGTTCAAGTGAGATTGGGTAAAGAGAAATATGGAAGGCTTACAATTAGAGAGGAATGTGTTCGTTGAGGTATGATACTCCAAGGCTGCCATGTAGTCAAAGAGATGAATGGCTGAAGGAGAAGGTAAGTCTTTGGAGAAGAGAAGGCTGGAGGATAAGAGACCTGAATTATAGACCAAAGAATGTGGATATTACTGTTTTAGTGATTTTTTTTCTATTTGCAATATTGTTTTAATAATTTGGCTATTGCTGTCTAAATAGTCTCTCTTAATTGTCTTGGATAATTTAGCCCTTTTTATCCTACATAAACTTACAAAATGTAATACATCTGTCATCCTATATAAATTATTTATATTTAATATTTTAATCACTCAAAATCTTTTCAGACTTTTTAACTGTTAATTTTTAGTTTCTTAGGTTGAAGAATTTTAGCTTAATCATGACTAATTCAGTTAAGTTGAATTTTAAGATACATGGATGTGTTTTACTGCCTTTGCAATCTGATCTCTAAAACAATGATGTAAAATTAGGCAAGGCAGTTTTTTTAAGGAAGAGAAAATAGAATAGAGCAAATATTCACTGAACTTTTTAAAAACCTTTTTATCTTTAGAATAGTTTTACAGAAAAATCGGAAGGATGATACAGAGGGTCCTCCTGTACCCCACACCTGGCTTCCCCTGTTGTTAGCATTGTAGATCAGTATGGCGCAGTTGTTACAATTAGCAAACCGGTGTTGATCTCTTATTGCCAACTAAAGTCCGTACTTCATGTGGATTTCCTTAGTTTTTTCCCAGGTTCCTTTTTCTGTCCCTGTTTCCCTTCCAGAATACCACACTACATTTAGTTTCATGTCTGCTTAGGCTCCTGTTGGCTATGATCATTTCTCAGATGTCCCTTGTCTTTGGTGACCTTGATGGTTTTGAGGAGTACTGATCGGGTGTTTTGTAGACTGTCCCTCAATTTGGGTGTGTCTGATGTTTTTTTTTTGTGATTACACTACGGTTATGGGGTTGGAAGAGGAAGACCACCGAGGAACAGTACCATTCTCATCATACATACTAGGACTGCTTGCTGCGAACGTGACTTAACGATTGTTGATGTTAAGTGTGTTTACCTGACTGAGGTGGTATTTGTCAGGTTTACACCTGCCCTCCCCCTTCCCCTTCTATGTGGTACTCTTTGGGAGGAAGTCACTGTGTATATTAGTTTGCTGGGAGCTGCCATAAAAAATGTCACAGTCTGGGTGGCTTAAATAAATGTATTTTTGCACAGGGCTGGAAGCTGGAAGTCCAAGATCAAGGTGCTAGCAGGGTTCCCGGTGAGGCGCCTCTCCTCTTGCAGAAGTCAACTTCTCTCTGTGTCTTCACGTGGCCTCTTCTCTGTGTGTGCATGGAGGGAAACAGGGAGAACTGGTTTCTTGTTCCCTTCTTTTAAGGGCACTGGTCCTAGTGGATTAGGGCTTGACCCTTGTGACTTTATTTAACCTTAATTGCCTTCTTAAAAGACCTATCTCCAAATACAGTTACTTTGTGGCTTTAGGGCTTCAACCTAAGAATTTAGGGGGAAGCAGTTCAGCACATTACAGTATACATAGCCCACACTTGAGGAGTAGGGGTTTATGCTTTACCTTGTTGAAGGTATGTCTTCTACATAATTATTGGCAGTTATTCTGAACAGATTTGTTTCCTCTCTCCCATTCATTCATTCATTCATTCATTCCTGTCAATATTGACTTCCGGATATTTATTTTATGTTTTAGGTTATAATCTGATACAACGTTATCTGTTTTCTTGTTCAAATTGTGAATTCTGGACCCCCTGGAGAGCTAATTCAGTTGGTTTCTGTGTTCCTTTGATATAAAGAAACGTAATTTTGTTTTTTGAGTACTTTCTTAATCTCTGGCCTTAAATGATACTCCAACAGGTTCATACTGTATTTTGTGTATTCTCTGTTCCTAGCCCTAAAATCAGCCATTTCTCAAGGAGCCCTAGTTTCTTTTAGTGGAGAATGGTATTAGAAACCAACATGTGGATGCTGTGTCTGCTCATTGTTACTGAGGCATCATCGTTTCTGTGACTTCCTAGCTGATAGAACTTGAAAATGTGCTAACCTGTGTGTATACATGTATCCATAATTATTTCTGTATGTATGCATCTATAGCTATATCAAGCTAAAATGAATCCACTGTTTCCAAATCTAATCCAGTATCTCATGAAAAAAATCTAGCCTCTTCCGCTTGCTTATCTGAAACTTTTTACTCCAACAATGAGAAATATGGTTCCCGCTATTTTTCATCAAATTTATTTATTTTTTCAGTCCTGATATACATGTATAATGGTTTCAGAATTGTTAATTGTTTTTGCCATGAGCGAGAGTGCATGCCTGTATACAGTTTCTTTTGCCTTTGTCTTACAGTTCCATTCATCTTCGAAATCACTTAGGTCAGCACCTCTTTTTACCTTACTCCTTTCAGGGATGTTGTGTCATGCATTTGTAATAGTTAACAATCTATTGTCACAGCCTGCATTGCATCCTGGCATCCCCCAACCTCCTAATTGATTTTTTTTTTTAAAGATTTGTTTATATCAGGTTCACTTTTTGTGTACGTGTGTGGATTTTGGTAAGTGCATAATGTCATGTGTCTACCACTATAATATTAGGCAGAATAGTTTCACCACCCTAAAATATCCCTACTCAGCCCTCTTCCACTCTTTCTGAAACTCCGGCAACCACTGCTCTGTTTTCTGTCTTGATACTTTTGCTTTTTCTAGAATGTCTGTAAATGGAATCTACAGTATATGGGATTTTCAGACTGGTTTCTTTTACTTATCACTTTAGATTCATCCTTGCCATTACATGAATTCATAGTTTATTTTTATTGCTAAATAGTATTCCATGGTATGGATGTACTACAATGTTTATCCATCTTCATGGCTCGTAGTTGTTGGTAGCTAGGAATAAAGCTGGTATAAACATTTGTGCGGCTTCCGTGCAGACATAAATTTTTTTAATCAGTTGGAAAAATACCTAGGAATGTGATTGCTGGTTTGTGTACTATGAATATGTTTAGTTTTATGCCTGCTAAAATGCCTTCGAAAGTGGTTGTACCATTTTGCATTCCTACCAGCAATGAATGAGTGTTCCTCTTGTTCCGTATCATTGCCAGCAAATCTTATTGTCTGTTTTTTTGGGATTTTAACTATTTTAATAGGTGCGTAGTAATATCCCATTGCTAAAATTTGTACTTTCTTTCTTTCTTTTTTATTTTTTCTTTTTGAGATGGAGTCTTGCTCTTTTTTCCCAGGCTGGAGTGCAATGGCACAATTTCATCTCACTACAACCTCTACCTCTCAGGTTGAAGAGATTCTCCTGCCTCAGCCTCCCAAGTAGCTGGAATTACAGGCATGGGCCACCACGCCCAGCTAATTTTTGTATTTGTAGTAGAGATAGGGTTTTGCCATCTTGGCCAGGCTGGTTTTTTTTCTTTTCTCTCTCTTTCTCTCTCTCTCTCTTTTTTTTTTTTTTTTTGAATCAGAATCTCACTCTGTCTCCCAGACTGGAGTGCAGTGGCATGATCTCAGCTCACTGCAACCTCCACCTCCTGGGTTCAAACAATTCTCTGCCTCAGCCTCCTGAGTAGCTGGGATTACAGGAACCTACGACTATACCTGGGTAATATTTGTATTTTGAGTACAGATGGGGTTTCACCATTTTGGCCAGCTGGTCTTGAACTCCTGACCTCATGATCCACCTGCCTTAGCCTCCCAAAGTGTTGGGATTACAGGCGTGAGCCACTGAAATTTACACTTTTTTTCTTTTTTTTTTTTTTTTGAGACAGAGTTTTGTTCTTGTTGCCCAGGCTGGAGTGCAGTGGCACGATCTCGGTTCACTGCAGCCTCTGACTCCTGGGTTCAAGCGATTCTTCTGCCTCAGTCTCCTGAGTAGCTGGGATTACAGGTGCCCACCACCATGCCTGGCTAATTTTTGTATTTGTAGCAGAGATGGGATTTCACCATGTAGGCCAGACTGGCCTCGAACTCCTGACCTTGTGATCTGCCTGCCTCGGCCTCCCAAAGTGCTGGGATTACAGGTGTGAGCCACTGCGCCCAGACTACACTTTCTTAATGACAGTATTGAACATCTTTTTGTATGCTTATTTTTGATCTGTATATCTTTTCTGCTGAGGTGTTTATTATGCTCTTTTACCAGTGTTTTAATTGGGTTGTTTTCTTACTGTGGATTTTTAAGAATTCTTTGTGTACTTAGTATACACGTACTTTATTATATATATTTTAAATATTTTTTTCCCAGTGTGTGGTTGTCTTTTCTTTAACTGTGTCTTTCACAGAGCAAGTTTTAATTTTAATGAAGTCCAGCTTACCAACTTTTTCTTCCATGAATGTTGCTTTTGGTGTTGTATCTAAAATACCACCACCAAATGCTAGATCATGCAGATTTTTTTCCCTGTTTTCTTCTGGAAGTTTTATAGTTTTGCATTTTACATTTAGGTCTATGATCCATTTTGAGTTAATTTTTGTTTAAGGTGTGAGATCTTTGCTTAACTTCATTTTTCTGCATGTGGATATACAATTTTGCACAGCTTGTTGAAAAGACTTTTTTTTTCCTCCACTGAATTATTATACTTTTGTCAAAAATCAGTTGAGTATACTTGCTTGGGTCCATTTCTGAGCTCTTTTCTCTTCCGTTGGTTTATTGATTCTTTTGCCAATACCATGCTGACTTGATTACTGTCACTTTATAGTAAGTCTTGGAAATAGGTAGTGTGAGTCCTCCAACTCTGTTCGTTTTCAGCATTGTATATGCTATTCTAGGCCCTTTGCTCCTCGACTAAATTTAAAAAATTAATAACTAAAATAAAAATGGTTAATCCTCAGAGATGCAGTATAAATGTGATGTTCTTTAATTCATTTTTCAGGTGGTTCTTTGAAGCTCTGAAGTATCCCAAGTTTTCCAAAGCTAACGTTGTCAATGGAATACTCATGACAGTCGTGTTCTTCATCGTGCGGATTGCCTCAATGCCTCCTCTTTACAGCTTCATATATTCTGTGTATGGAACGGAACCTTACATGAGGCTTGGATTTTTAATCCAGTGTTCCTGGATCATTAGTTGTGTTGTTTTGGATGTGATGAATGTCATGTGGATGATCAAAATTTCAAAAGGTTGCATCAAAGTCATCTCTCTCATCAGACAAGAGAAGGCCAAAAATAGTCTTCAGAATGGAAAACTTGATTAAAGGAATGCTACTGATAAGCAAACTTTGTTACTACCCAGCATTATAACTGCTGATTGGATGAATTCTTGGCATGTTCTTGTGTATCTTTATTAATTATAATTGTTATTCAGGATTTCAGTGTCATTTTTTTAACCTTTAGAAAAGAGAAACTGAAATTTACTTTTCATCCCAAGATGTCTTTTCTGCCTTTCTTTTGCTTAATTTATAAGCATGGATAAAAATCCTAAAGGCTTAAATAAAAATGATAAATATCGTGGTGAATCTTTTGAGAAATCTCTTAACCCGTATTGGTATTTTTCTCTGTGAAAGATGACTATGATAATCTGGTACAATTGGTTTTATGTAACCAATTTTGCTGAAAGAATGGGAACTGCTTTTAAATCTGTAAATAGCTCTTAACATTTGTTGTATGCACTCTTTTCTTACTATGGCTGCCAACACCTGTGTGGGGTTTAATTTCTATAAATTGTTGGCATGTTCTTCTTCTCAGGCTATTCAGAAGTAATAACATTTTTCATTTCAGACATGCAATCACCTATTAATGATGAAATATTTTACCACTTTGGGAATATTTAATTAGTCATGGAAAATACTTCCTGCATTTTAAGAGTTTTCAAATATCACTTTCTTATTTCTATTTTAGCATTTTATCAAATTATTGCTTTTTTCTTTTGCAGTCAGGCTTAACACAGATTAAAAACCTCCTTAAGAGATGAATTTCTTCTTCTAGAAATGCATGTCGATAGTGGACTATTTAGGCTAATAGCAGGAATCATTAAGGAAAAAAGCTTTAACACTATCCTTATCTGCTTTCCTTGCACTTTTTCTGTGAAAAACCTTTTCTGTTTGCACAATCTTCCCTGAGTTCTGAACCCAGCATCATCACTACCAAAGTCTTATGCAATACATATTTAATATGCTCCTGAAATAGGCCTCTTCTTGATGAGACCCTAACTATTACAAAAAATCAGTATTCATATTTTACTCCCAATTTACTCCCGTGCTTGCTTAGTTGGCATTTTAGTGCTTTGAATTTCTGTCTATCTTAAAGCACAGAAAAAAAAAATAAGGTAATTTAATCCAAGTATCCTATCATCAAAATTATTTTCTGATTATATGAAGATAAATGACTGGCGACTCTCATGTGTGTACGTGTTTTGCTTTTACTTTGGTTCTTGCAATCCAAATATAGAATTACATATTTATCTATTATTGCCTTTATTTATTTTTTAAGCACTTGACTTTAATGATTATTCTTACTTGAGAAAGAAATTTAATTCAACCAGTGATGAATACTTGAAATTAATTGAACTCATACGAAAAGATCTAATCCATTTAGTTTCTCAGTTTGAAAGAGAATGTTTGACTCACTTTCATTGTTCATGCTAGCCAAATATAATCAAGACTTTGATTTGATTATCCAATCAAGGTAGAGCCTGATAAGTTTTAAATGTTTAAAGAGGATTGAAATCTCAGTCAATAACTAAATGATAAAATGAGATTGATTGGCTTATACTAGGTACATTTATTTGTGAAAGAATTAGTGTAAAATATAGTTATTTTTAAAGCAGCTAATAGTACATTGATAATTTGTTGCTAAATTTAGTGCTGTCCACATCATAGACACTTAAATATATACTGGTTATCTAGAGGGGGGTAGGAAAGCAGGTGATTTTATCTTGTTCTTACCTTTTTGCAGGAAAAGTGGCTTTTGAAAAAAGGAAAATATTTATATAATAAAACTGTTTTGGAAATCCATTCTTTTAGAAAGAGACCTTGAGATAAATATTTTTTGACTCTGGATTTTTCTATAGTTCTGAACAGATTTTAAATCCACTATCAAAATGAAGACAATATAGAGCTATACTCTTAGTGAGTCTCCATGTAACAGTTTGTTTTTATAGTTACTGTTTCATGCTTAAAACTTTATTCTTACTTTCATTAACATTACCCTTCACTGGTGTAGCTACTCACAAAATAAGTATCTTTAAAATATCAACATTTTGAACCAAAGTTTGTGATTCCCTTATTCAGCAATCTTTATCTTATGCTGGCTGCATGACAGTTAATTCAACATCCAGATTAAATATTCTAAAGTGGGTTCTATATATTTCCTCATACAACAGACACGGAATGGAAATGCCGCCACAAATTGCCCTGCTACTTCAAGTCTGACCTTTGCAAAAGGTACACTTTGCTGTTCTATGATTGTATTCACCTACCTAAAATACAAATGAAGACAGAACATATCATTTACTAAACGATGAATTTTTCATTTATTAAAAACTTTTGCTAGACATTTTAAATATTAAGTATTTTCACTACACAGATTAAATGATTCAGGCATTCTGATATTTAAAAACAAAATATTTATAGAAAAATTAAAGCAAATTGATATAAATTTTTAAGCAATTCTATTTTTGTAGAAAAAAATGACAACCGATAATTATAAAGTTCTTTGAATGTGTAGTATCCTAGAAAATAAAAGTTCTTGTGAAACTTAAAAACGAATGAAAACCAACTAATAGCGTGCAAGATCATAGATCCTGCATTAAATTTTTATTTGTGAAGTATTAAAAATTATGAGCTTTAGCTTATAAAGTTTGCCTTCTTATGTATGTCTAAAGTCTTTTAAAGGATTATTTGCATTTATATAAAACTCGAAATGGAGTTATATGTGAGTGCAAAGAAATTAACTTCTGCTCAAGTATGTTTTGATACCCTCTACTAAGTTGATTAAATTTTTATCCCAACTGTTTTTTGTTGTTGTTGTTTCATGGACTAGCCTTATGTTAAATGAAATAATAGTTATGTTGTTACCACCCTTAAGAGTGACTCTGATATATTATGGATGACCCAGGACTGTCTTAAAGGTCTAGTTTTAAAAACCGCCTAGTTTGTAAGTATTTGAATCCAGTTCTTTTTTAAATTTTAATAATTTGACTCACAATTTTTGCTACAGGGGCAACTTTTAAATTGTATATACTTCCTCTAAGGCACACTGGGCATTTGGAGAATGGTTCCTCACTGGTATGGAGAGCCGGGTTTACTATTGGTTGCACCATCTGTTGTCAGGCTTGCAGACACATTTTGCTTCTGGAGAAACAGGGGAAAGTGTTGTTGCAGTGTACATGTTTCCTCTGTGTCATTTTTAAGGGAAATAAACATGTTCCAAAAGATGCTATTAAAATAAATATTTGAACAACTTTTCTGTTTCTAGGTTGTTCTTAATTCCAGACATTTAAATAGATGTGCATTTGAATGGCTTTAAGTGGTTTAGTCTGTTAGCTGAAATGGAAACATCAATAATGCTTAATAAAAGTTTATGTATTTTTATGTGTTTTGGATTCCATAAGACATGAACTTAGATAATTTTATCAAAAATAGCACAGTGTTTCTCAGCAAGGGCGAGCCAGCATACAGCAAGACCCTTCCTGTGTCTCTGGGTGCACATAGACCTTCCCAACCCTAAACGCAGCTCATTGAAATAAAAAAGCTACTGAAAGTGCGTTCTGCTGCAAAACACATGTGATGTGTGTGGGAACAATGAAAAGCTAAAGGACCGAGAGTTAGAGGAGGCATTGAGAGTGCTTTTCCCTGAAACGCCCTGATAGTATTCCCTGGATCTGGAAGTTTTCTCTTTGAAACCTCCCATCTGTTCCTCCTGATATCCCAGGTGACTTCATCTGCATCTCCCTCTTTCATGCTAACACCTTTCTGTCAACTTTTGTGACCTCCCCATATATCTGTAAGCTTCCCAGTCTCATGGCAAATTTAAAAGTTTACAAATAGGTTCTCTCATTGAAAAAAAAAAAACCACAGTAAAGTTTAGAGCTCAGACCAACCATGACTTATTAAGAGACTACAGGAAGTCATTCAGCATTTAATAATACCTGTTTACAACATGAGGCAAAGCTAATAATGTTATGGTTTTATTAAGAGACATCTGTCATCTCTCTTTTTCTTAAACTGGTATAACAATCAGAGCTTTGTAATAATGTGTTTCAGCTGAAGATTTATTATAGGCTTGTAAATTACCTAAATGTTCTTTTTAGACCACATGACGGAAGCACAGAGGAATGGAGATAACGCTGTGTTATGAGAGGGTGGGTGCTGGCTTGTGGCAGAATTACTTTAGAGTCCTGCTCTTCAGGAAAACTTTGCTATGGTAATGTTTCTTTGAAAACAAATTTATCAGCCACTGCGTTACTTGGTGTTTTCCAAAGTACAACACCCAAGGATTTGAACCCTACCCCTTTCTAGGCCCGACTAGGCCAGCTTCTACTTGCTTTGATAATAATTCATACCTTTATTGGTAGATATTTTGGATAGCAGTGGAGAACTGAAGGCAGCTCCTAAAGATTGGTTTGTTTGCATTGAAAACATTTACACCTAATCACTCTCAGCAGCAGACCGTTTTGATATCAGGCCCTATACGTAAGACCAAAACCAGAAATATTTCTAAATCTCAAAGATTTATAAGTACAGTACCTCTGGCTGAAAACTCGTTAAACATCCTCTATATATTTTTTTCTTTCTATCTTTATGTAATTCTTTCTGTAATTAAGTGTACATTAGGGTTATCTGTTACTTAACAAGCCTGAAGGTATAGCTGTACATGGAATGTGCTCTGTTTTTCTGTGTCCTGCTTGGTTTGTTTCTGGTATGACTTCTGTGTCCACTTTTTACTTAAGGAATTTTGTGTAAATAATACTCTCACTAACTTGTAAATAGGATAAGTTATGAGATTTTTTTTGGTATTAGAATTTGTAATAATGACATTTAGATTTTATTTGAAAAAGTTACTTGGAAACCAGTAAATAGAGCTATAGTGATATAGATATATATATGTAAAAAATACTTTTTTCTGAGAATGTATAATATATAATTGTCAAAGATTTTTGGAAGTCTTTTAAAGTATACTTAATCATATTTTGAGAACATACTTTCGAATTTGTTTCCATAAGGCTGAAGAACTTTTATTTACAAAATGTATGACTAATTTATGAATCAGTGTTACTAGGACTTATCAGTTCTTAAAATAGCAACTTAGCATTCTGTACTTTGTTTCCTGGTGGTTTTATTTGGAGGGATACTAAATGTCTAAGTTATTTCCATTAACATTTTTGAAATGTTTGTATACTTTATGTGTGCCATTTTAAAGTATATGCAATTCTAAGCAATAATCTGCATGTTATACAAGGTTGGCATATTTTGTCATGAAATTTTTATTTAATATTTTAAGAATGATGAAATCAACACCCTGTAAGTCACCCTTCTCCTCCTCCCCCCCATGAAAACCTTGGGATTTTTCTTGTGCTAGAACACTACCACAGTGTGGTGCAAAGCTTTGTATTTGTGGAAGAAAACAATAAAATCACAATTATTTAGTGCAAAAGTTTGTCTACAAGGTGTATACTTTAATAGTAAGTAATTAATTATAAAATTATGTTCTGCAAATCAAATGATCTAGCACCTTCATCCTGAAGGTGAATTTTTATTTCTCAGGATGCTTGTAGAGCTTACTTATCTCCTTCCTTCCCTTTCTCCCCGTTGAGGTCCCGGCTTGGTAGCAAACCAGCAGGAGTTGCAAACATTTTAGTCATGCTTGTTAATGAAAGGAATGGTGCTGTCTAATGGATATGTTCTTTATATTAAGTACAACTTTGGCACTTGTGTTTTTAATCTCCGTACCTTTCTCCCTAGGCCTCTCATGGTTCTAGTGCTTTTTGCCGAATGTCTTGGCTGGGATTCCTACTTTCTCAAATTGCCTGTGGTCTTAGTCTTGCATCTCGGTCTGAGAATATCCAGTAGGTCAGGAAGCAGAGCACTCATTGAATAGAATACTGAAGAGGTTTGGCCTATGGAGAGGACCATGAGTCACGCTTTAGAACATGCCTAAAATGTTGTGTCCAGATTTGCAAAGGAACAGCTGGATTTCAAAAGGAAACTAGCAGTCACAGCTGTCAGTGGAGATACACCACAGGTGACGTTACAAGTATTCAGAGCTACTCGAAGCAAGCGTAAATGGGGTCTCTGCCACACCTCAGGCTGTCTCAAACACAGCCCATGTTTTCTTCTCTTCTTTAGTCTTTTTCTAAAAGTCTGCTTACAGCTTTCCCTCCCTTTTGACGGTCCTTCAGCATGCACAAAATAAGTGATTTGACAAATCTGTAACTGTTCCCTATGCTAGCAACCAGTTATCTGACAGACGTTCCTGGATGCTCCCCGCAAATTGGACTCTTCATCTGAGGGTGATGCACACCACTCTCGCTTGAGTAGCTATGCCCGTTGTCAATTTTGGCAAGCTGCTGCTAGATCCTTCTGCCATTGCTAGATAGTCCTTTCCTCTTTTCATTTACCTCCGGCTAAATTCAGTTACCATATCTCGTCTTGTCATCTTACCAGATCGTGGATTATATCAGCAGAAATTACCTGTGGAGAACTTTCAAAGTGGACTTGTACAGAAAAGAAAAACGCAAGAGGGATGATAAGCTGGATGATGGGCCATATTTCTGTTAAGGATAAAGGACAGGTGGAAATTTGGAAAGAATGATACCAAAGGAAAGAAGAAAGAACTTCAGAGAACAGGAAAAATAAGAAAATATTATGTATATATACATTTTGGGCGACAGGAACTTAGGGAAAAATGAATATAGTAAAATTCCTATAGATGATATCAAGAGTGTAAAAAGTTACAACTTTTCTCAGAGCCAGGCATGGTGGCAAGTGCCTGTAGCCCCTGCTACTTGGGAGGCTGAGGTGGGAGGACCACTTGAGCCCAGGAGTTTCAGTTCAGCCTGAGCAACATAGCAAGACCCTATCTCTAAGGAAAAAATGTTTTATGACTTTTGTGTGTTAAAATGCAATGCGTACATATTCATTATATATGCTTCTCTGTATGTGTAAGTAGGTAGGTGGGTGTGTATGCATATATACATACACCTGTCTCTATGCACATGAAGAAACACCTGTGGGGAACATGATTTTAGTCACAGTTTCAAAATAAGTTCTGTCTGAGCAAGAGCATGTTTTACCAGTGTTTCATCTACCCTGCCCTCTGTGCAGAGGCAGGCGTGAGGAGGCAGCGTTAGCAGAGCAGTAGTCCTGGTGGGCATGAGCTTGTAGGAGAGTCCAAGTCCTGATTTAACGAAGGCCAAAAACCAAACTGCCCAACAGTTGCTACCGGGCATGATCTGTGCTGGCTAGCAGGCTCGTCATGAGAGGGTACAGAGGATGAACAGTTTCTAAAGTACACTGTGTTGTGGAGAAAGGATGTACGAATGGAAATAAGAAGGTAGGATTTAGGTTGAATCGTAAATTAGAAAAGAGCAATTTGGAAAGAGTGAGGTGCCTAAAAGCCTACAGTAACCATGAAGAAGCATCTTAATCTGAGTCTTAGTTTTGTTATCTGTAAAATAACCTGTGACGTTCCTTCCAACTCTCCATCGTATTAGCAAGAGCTTTAGTTTAAAAGGCAATTAAGGAAGGAACAAGTGTAGCTTTGAAGGCTTAGTAATATGATTTAAATGACATTCAAGGAAGATTCTCACTGTCCAATTAGGTGAATGAGAGTACAGAAGAGGTTAAGTGATGGAGAAACTACCAAGGACCTGCAAAGTAGTTAAGCCTGACGGCTGGCCTGGGACAAGGAAGATAAATAAAAGGGCTGACCTGAGAAATATCAGAGAGAGAGAGAGGTGAAGAAATTTAGAAAAACAATCTAACGAATAAGGCTGTGGCATGGAGAGGGGACAGTTGCCACTGGGCTGTGATGTCAGAATGTGGGGAGCTGCAGTCATTTGCCATGAATGAGAAAAGAGAAGGCATCATAATTAGAAGAATGGTAGCGCCTGTGATAGACTTTTAACATAATGGCAGTGTTGTGCAGTTTCTCCCAGAAAGAAAAAATCTGGAAGAAAGAAAAAGCTCTCTCCAAGTGCCACACTGTTGAGGTTTTTATTACTTTTCAGGTTTCTGACCCAATGTCTTGCCTTGACCCCTTGCATCTGGATATTCCGGGTTCCTGACTGGTTGCTGACCCATGGTTTCCTCACCACCCTTTCAGGTTCCAATGAGCTGATCCCATGATTCACTGTTCCCCAGCTCAGCCCTGTCAAGTCAAGGAGCTAGAGAAAGGTCTAGAGATGATAGCAAGAGGCCCAAAGAATAAGGCCTTTCTCTGAAGTCCAGTAGCTAGAGGCTACTGTGGAGTGGGGAGACCTCAGCCTTGCAGCAGGATTGGCTCCCTGTGTGAGATGGTCTTTGTTTTTTGTTTGTTTGTTTGTTTGCTTGCAGGAAAGTGATTTATATATAGAGAGAGAAATAGGAGAAGAGAGAAAGCTTCCACGAGAGAGTATATGGAAGCGGGACCCCAGAGGGGAAATCCAGGAGGGAAAGAGAGCTCCCACTATGTGGGAGGGGATTCCAGAGAGCTGGAAATCCCATGAGGTGATCTTTGGATAGTGCAAGAAAGGGCAGAAGCTTAAAGGGTGGAGCAGAAGCAACTGTGATCCCGGAGCAGGGGTGCAGGCTGCAGGGACTCTGTTAGGCTCCCAGTTTCAGTTTATGAATTAAGAGGAGAAACAGAAAGGGAGAGGCACTTTGAAACATTCCCTCTTGGACAACCACGCTGGATTTTTTTGTTGTTTTTGTTTTTTGAGGCAGGGTCTTGCTCTGTCTCCCAGGCTGGAGTGCAGTGGCATGATCTCAGCTCACTGCAAACTCAGCTTCCTGGGTTTAAGAGATTCTCTTGCCTCAGCCACTGAGTAGCTGGGACTACAGGTGCACGCTACCACACCTGGCTAATTTTTGTTATTTTTAGTAGAGAAGGGGGCTTCACTATGTTGGCTAGTCTGGTCTCGAACTCCTGGCCTCAAGTGATCTGCTGGCCTCAGCCTCTCAAAATGCTGGGATTACAGGCGTGAGCCACTGCACCTGGCCCCATGCAGTCTTTTAATTGGTCTTCAACTTTAATTGGTCTTCCCTCCATCACATATGCTACCAATGGAGTCACCATTTTAGAATGCATCTGAAATTTTTATCATAGTCCTGCTGAAAACTTCCAGTACTCCACTCCCAAGTCTGAATTCCTTAAGCCGGATCTAAGGTTCTTGATATTTATAACCCTACCCTATCTATTCAACCTCACGGTTCACCAGATGGGTGTCACTGTCGACTCCATGTTCATCCAGCTGCAGGCACTTGTGTTTGCGGTGATTTGGCCTAGAGGCTCTTTCCTTATGGTCTGTATTCTATTCATTCTTAGGACCACATGGTGAGGGAATTGGTTCTTTTTATTTTTTCACTAAAAATGAAACAAAAATGTTCAGATAGAATTGAGAGAAAAAAGCTCTCATTAAATTATTTTAACATTTATTGAGTACTTACCTGTTAGATCATCACATGAATTCCTGGAACCACCAAGATAAATAAATTCATTATTTATTGGCAACCTGGATCTCAGAACCTCCTGTCCCAAATAAGTAGGGCCGTGGCCAAGCTGCTGTGTTTTCTCTCAGCGCAGAGGTCAAAGAAATTAGTTCCTCTCACCTGCATTGAACAGGGCAAGTAGTGGGTGCAGAGCCCACTACAGGCTTTAGAACAGACTTTGATGTTTTAAATAATAACATAGAAAGTCTTTTCATCTGAGACTCTAGAAACCTGGATCCCAGTTCTGGTTTCATTACCTCCTAGTAGGCATTTTAGGCAAGTGCTTTCACCTGGCTGGCTTTTGTTTTTTGATCTGGAAAGTGAGGAGCTGAACTGGTTGAATTGAAGGCCACTTTTCTTTCAAATTCTATCATTCAATAATTATGGGCTGGCCCACGCCTACAATTCTAGCATTTTGGGAGGCCAAGATGTGTGGATTGCCTAAGCTCAGGAGTCCGCGACTGGCCTGGGCAACACAGTGAAACCTCGTCTCTACTAAAACACAATAAATTAGCCAGGTGGGGTGGCGGACACCTGCAGGCCCAGCTACTCAGGAGGCTGAGGTGGGAGAATCACTTGAACTAACGAGAGACAGAGGTTGCAGTGAGGCAAGATCGCACCACTGCACTCCAGCCTGGGCGACAGGACAAGACTCCATCTCAAAAAAAAAAAAAAAAAAAAAAGCAAAGCAAAGAAAAAGTTATGGAATTAGAATCAAGGTTAGGGCATGTAGCCCAGGGTATGGTAGGCTATGCGCAAATTCCTATCAGCCAATTCCAGAATACTAATTTCAAGTGTGTACATTTTTGGAGGTGGTGTAAATTCCAATTTTGATTGTGACCGTATGCCCTTGAATGAGGCCACTTGTTTATGACTCCATCTGTCTCTCTTGCAAGAGGAGACAGTATCAGTGGCAATCAATGAACCTAGCCAAAAAGGCTGTAATATTTGCTCTGTGCTTTAACATTCTTAGGGGAAAGAGATAAAGTTTTAATGATGTACTTTCCCACAGTACTTGAAGCCAAGTTGAATTTTTTAATATTCTCCCTAGTGTTAACCTTTAAAAGATGTAAACTTCCTCATGGCATCCAAATATAGAACTCATTTTCTTTGTTTCCCACAATTAAATATAATCATCAGAAAATAGATGATTAACAGAAATGTAAATGATGTTATTTAGCCTCCTCTCACCAAAACCAATCTGAATCCTCTAATTATCTTGAGAAGCCAGTCCATCACTAATGGGTCAATTACCTGGATTGACTCAGTATTAGGATTTTCCACGAGATTAGGACTTTTTATAAGATTTCAGTGTTCTTTGTGACCCTATGTGTAGACTGCTGGGATTATTTGGCGGGCTTTATGGAGAGTCAAGGCCAGGATGAAATCAGATGGGCACGTTATGATGACAATGTTTATTGTCTGTGACTTGGCTGGTATACTTGTTTCCTGTAACATTATTGGTCTTTATCTGATTGGCGATAATTATCGATAGTAGATCCATTCCTGATTTTTACAATTGACTCTCTTACGCAGCAGTTCCCAACCTTTTTTGGCACCAGGGACCAGTTTCATGGGAGACAATTTTTCCATGGGACAGGATAGAGAGGATGGTTTCAGGATGAAACCGTTCCACTGCAGATCACCAGGCATTAGTTAGACTCTCACAAAGAGTACGCAACCTAGATCCCTCGTATGTGCCGTTCACAGTAGGGTTCGCACTCCTATGAGAATCTAATGCCCTGCTGATCTGACAGGAGGCACAGCTCAAGTGGTAATGCACTTTGGCCCACTGCTCATCTCCTGCTGTGCAGTTCAGTTCCTAACAGGCCGCGAATTGGCCTGGTGTTTGGGGACCCCTGTTCTAAGGCACCATAGCATGAAGGAAAGTGAGATGTCTGCATGTTCTAGGGAAAAATGTAGAGGATTCCTTAGCTTTGTAATAAGCAAAACTAAATACTAATTAGGATTTATGTTCTAAAGAATGGAGTGAAAAAATAGATGTAACAATACTGTAATTTTCTTCTTTAAAAATCACTACTCTAAATGCGATTTTTGAGCCATTATTTTTGAAAAGGAATCTAAGCTGTTTATTTAAAAAGTGAAGCTAGAAGTCTACATTCCATCGTCTACCCCTTTCGTGACTTTCTAGCCATTAGCTCAACTCCTAAATATCCTTACCCTAGATCAAAGCAAATGTTTACATTTTCTATGCTTAAACCAGGATACAGAGACCTGCTGGAACATTGTTCAACTCTTGTGTTTTGGGGCTACCGCAAATTCAAGATCTCATTCACTTAAAAAAATTAACCTCCTACGTATCAGGCACCATGCAAGGGAAAGGGTATAAATGGTGAACTGCCAGGGTTTTTGCCCACAGGGAGCTTAGCGTCTGGCAGGGAATAGAGGTTGCAATTAACTGAATGCTTATATCTCCCCCAAATTCATATATTAAATTCTAACCCTCATGATAATGATATTAGGAGGCAGGGCTTTGGGGAAGTGATTAGGTCATGAGGATGAGCGCTCATGAATGGGATTAGTGCCCTTATAAAAGATGCTTAGAGGGATCCCTCACCCCCGTGAGATTATAGTGAGAAGACAGCTGTCTGTGAACGAGGAAGTGAGTCCTCAGACAACAAATTGGCCGGAGGCTTGATGTTGGACTTCTCAACGTCCAGAACTGTGAGACATTTCTGTTGCTTGTTTATATTATTTATGAGCACCCATTTGATGATAGTTTGTGATAGCAGCCCGAATACAGGAACAAGGAAAAGCAAATCAAATGATTCTGCAGAGTGTCTTTCATCTTCGATCCTTAGGTATGGCATAGTGTTTCACATTTAGTGAGTCACCAGAGAGGAAGTCAATCAAAAATATTTACTCAGTAATAAAAAGTGAAAAATAAATATGTATTCAGTATGTACTATGTACCAGGCTTTATTTTAGTCTCTGAATATTTATCAGTGAAGGAGGCAGACAAGGAAGACTTTGCTCTCTTTGAACTTAAATATTCTAGCAAAAAGAGATGGGCAGTAAAGAAATCTGAAAAAGGAAATAAACATAACACAATTCCAGATAATAATAGGTAACATGACATAAATAGAAGAAAGTGGAAATTGGGGCATTTAAACAGGTCATTTTGTGGAGAGGACACTTGTGCTAAGACTGGGCAGGAGCATCGGCAAGTATTGTGAAGAACAGTCTATGCAGAGGAAATGGCAAGTACAGAGTCCTGGAGGTGGGGAGACTGGTGCGTTCAATGAAACGCAGGCTGTGTGACTGGAGCATGCGTGAGGAGGATGAGAGATGAAGACGTGGGTGGAGAGGAAGGAGGCATAAGACTACGCTGGGTCCTTAGGCCATTAGTAAAGTGTTTGGCTTCTTATTGTGCCAAGAATAAGCATTCCAGGTTTTAAGCAGTCCTGGTGAGAAATGATGTGGACCTCAATTTAGGGATTCAAACATTTTGTTCCACAATCCACAGGAGGAAACATGTTTTGTGTGGTGACTCCACACATGAACACATTATACGTAGCAAAAATTTAATGAGACAATACCCTTACCATGAATGATGCCCTCTGAATTTTTCTGTTCTTTTTCACTGTAAAAGAAGAAATGCTGGTTGTCACCCACAAAACGGATTTTGTGACTCAGCAATGGGTGGCAGTTTACAGTTTGTAAAACATTGGTTCAAACAGAAGTGGTGACTGTAGAGATGAAGAGAGTTAGATGGATTCAGGACACATTTTACAGGTAGAGTCGACAGTAGTTGTTGATAGACTGCTTACAGGGAAGTGAGGGAAAAGGCTCAATAAATGATGATTTTTTTATGATTTTGGCTTGAGCAAATGGGATAATGGTGGTCGTAACATGGGAAAGACTAAGAAGCAGGTTTGAAGGGAGGGGTGGAGAAGAAATCAAGAAATGGCCTCTAAACACTGTTTAAAAATCTTATAAATGTTATTATGCATACAGATTTATATTAATTGCTCAAACTACAATTTTATATATAAAAAATCTTTATGTATAGACTCTTAAATAGATCTTAAATATTAATTTTATTTTCATCATAGAGATATAACTTGCTTACTGAAATAAAAGAGAAAGAAATGTGATCCATGGTCTTGCCACACAAATATGATGATGCTTAGTTGTTCAATTTCTTTAATGTATGCATAATTTTCTCTATGCATAATTCTTTAATCATTACCTAAGCATTTATAAAGTTAATTTATTAGGACTGAGATTATATAAACACTGTCTTGGTCTGTTTGGACTTCCATAACAAAATACCTTAGACTGAGTAGCTTATAAACCATAGAAATTTATTTATCACAGTTCTGGAGGTTGGGAAGTCCAAGATTAAGGGGCTGGCACATTCACTGACTGGTGAAGACCTGCTTCCAGGTTTCACATCCTGGTTTACAGAAGATGTCTTACTGCATCCTCACATGGCCGAAGGGGTGAATGAGCCTTTGTGGGCCTATTTTATAAGAGCAGTAATCTTATTCACAAGGTCACCTTCCTCATCACTTTGCAAAGTCCCCGTCTCCTAATCCCATCCTACCAACCTTGGGGGGTAGGATTTCAACGTGTGAATTTTGTCAGGAACGGTGACATTCAGACCATAGCAAACAGTTTAGAGATGATCAGTGGATCTAGAGACAGTGAAATTCATAATCATCGCTGCTTAATAGGTAGCTTAATCTTGTAAGTAATTGGTCTTACTAGAGAACTCAATAATTTAATCAAATGTTTTTCAAACTTTAAAAATCCGTGCAAATGATAACGCCATAATTTCCAACCAGTTTTGGATATGCATCCAGACTTATACATATGAACTCCGTATACATGCCTTCGACATCCATCCTTACCCCACTGAGAATCATGAATACATTTTATTTTCATTTTTCAAATATATAAAAAATGATGAAATATGCCTGTCCAAACTACATGTCTCCTTTCTGGTCCCTTTCACTCCTCTTCTGAGGCATCTTTTTACAACCATGATCTCATTCCTTGATGACCAGTGATTTCATCAAGCCCAGTGGGCCTTTACCTTAACATACAGCAAAGCTTATTTCACATTTCCAAGAAGAGTGCTAAAGACTGGGTCTGTACTAATCTGAAATCCACAGAAATAGTTTTGTTTTTTTTTTTTTTAATATGTCAATGCTTATTGGATACTTTGTGTGAAGTATTATTGTAGGTTCTATGTAAACAAATATGAGAGAGAACATGAGGCCTGCCCTCAAAGAGTTTATAATCTAGGCTTGTTGCCAAGCAACTTTTAAAAAATAACCTTTTTATTTTACAGCTGTTTTAAAGTTGCAGAAAAATTGGGAACCTAGTGCAGAGTGCCAGAATACCCTATATACCCTCAGTTTCTCCTTTGGTTAACATCTTAGGTCTGTTTGGTGTATAACTTTATAGTCAGTTTAAATCATACAATTTACAGAATTTTGCATTCTGCCCTTTTCACTTTACAATGTATCATAAGCATTGTTTCCATTTAAAATGGATATTAATGCTGGCAAGATACTCTAGATATTACCTTTGCCAGCCATCTCATTTTTTTGGATGAGGAAACTGAGGCACAGAGAGTTCTCAAGTGGTTTGGTTATAACCAGAATATGGAAAAAACTGTACTTGCAGGCAGCTGTCCCAAGTCACTGAATGTCACATGCTGCTGCTTCTCATCTACCAGGGAGAAGATATGAGGATGTGAGGAATGCTGTCTCTCCAGTCAACCAACCAACATTTACTGGGTAAACACTGAGTATCAGCGATTGTGCTGGTGGTGGGGAAACAGCACAGAGCCTGGCCAGTTCCTCTCCTCAAAGAGCGTATGTTGTAAATGTCTGGGAGTTGAGATCATAGAACGAAAGGACATTGAGTTACCGTGTTACTTTGGTGAGGTGTCAAGGCCAGAGTGTACTGGGGAATGGGAGCAGAATGTAATTTCAGAGAGTTAGAGTGGTGGGCTGAATAATGACCCCCAAAGATGTCCATGTCCTAATCCCTAGAATCTGTGGATATGTTACTTTACATGGCAAAAAAGACCTTGAAGATGTGATTAAGGATCTTCATAATGCTTGCCCAGTGTAATCGCAGGAGTCCTTAAAAAGAAAGGAGGGAGGCAGAAGAGTCAGAGGAGATGTGGCTGGAGATGCAGCTGGCAGTGTGATGGGATTGTTGGCTGGAGGCCAGGAGACAAGAAATGTGGGCAGCCTCTACAGGCTGGGAAAGGCAAGATACAGATTCTCTCTGAGAGCTTCTAGAAGGAATGCAGCCCGACCAATGCTTTGATTTTGGTCCACAAGACCATTCTGGACCACAGACGTCCAGAAGGATGAGTGAACAAATTTGTATTGTTTGAAGCCACTAAATTTGTAGTAATTTGTTACAGCAGAAATAGGAAACTAATGAGCTGGCTCTGTAGAGACTACTTTTTATGAAAAGAAAGATGTGGTATTTAGATATTGTAGCAGTATAGACTATTAGATTTAAAGGTTCATCTCTGCTCTGTCTAATCCAGTAGCTTCTTTTTTTTTAGTTGAAATTAATGATGAAAAAAGTATCTACCAAACTTTTTCTTATTGAAACTGATTAGATTACTTTTGTTTTGAAACTATATATGTAGCAGCATGATTCATGATAGCCTTAAACTGGAAACAGCCCAAGTATCATCAATAATAGAGTAGGAAAAGAAATCGTTATATATTTCTGCAATATTACATGCAGTGAGAATGTATGAACTACAGTTGCATGCAGTAATGTTGATGAATTGCTTGAACTCATGTCATTGTTGCTGGAAAGAAGCTGGATACAAAAGAGTTAATGCCATATGACTGCATTTACATAAAGTTCAAAAATAAGCAAAACTAATCTGTGATGTTAAAAGTTACCTTGGACAGGGGTGGGGGTTCAGTAAGGACTGGGAGAGGGCGGAATAGAGACCTTTGGGATGCTGGCAATGTCGTATTTCTTGATCTGTGCTGGATATATGGGTGAGTTTACTTTGTGGAAATTCATATTAATCGTACAAACTTCTGCATGTTATATAGTAATAAAAATGTTACTTAAAATTGTATGAATGTGTTTGATCTGAATGGTGGTACTCACAATAGCTTCACTTAAAGAATATAAACTTGTAGAAGGAAAGCAATGAGCAAAATCCCCTGCTGGGTCCTTCTGGATCCATTGCCCAAAAAAAGAGCCAACAATTCTCCATGGCTTTAGAATACTGGATATAAAGTTTTATCCTAAAATACATTTGAAACACTTGCTTTATGTGTCTACTTATTAACCTCTCTGCCTCCAAGACACATTAATTTTCAAGCTAGTGTTTAAAAATACTATTTAATTGTGGGTAAGTAATCTAGGTTGGAAAGGAAGTCTTTATAAGTTAAGGATAAATAACAATTGCCTAGTAATGATTCTGTGGAAGGAAGAACAAGGCTTTCTGGTGTGTTTGGAATTGTCTCTACTAGGGGCACTCTTTATTTTATGCAGGCTACAAATAGAATTCTAAGCCCAAAGTCTAACTAATGAGACCCTTCACACCAAATACTGTGGCAGGATAATTTGTACAAGGCCGATGAACGTCCAGATTCAGTGATTTACATGATATGTATTTAAATAAAAATATTCAACAGTTTCAATCAAAAATAGAATTTTCCATGACAAATATGTTTTATAAGATGTGAAGTCCTCACATAACTTTTGATTTCCTGAAAGTAAAAATGTGTAGATAATAGTTGAATATCTTGGAGAAATTCTTGCTCTTCAGCAAACATTAAGGAGAATTTTAATTAAATTTCAGTAAGTTCTTTACCCTTCCAGGTTTGTGCCCTTTGTTTATTGTGTTTTTGAGGTCACAGGCATGTGAGCACTTCAAACATTCACTTATCTTTGCTAAGAAGGATAAGGGCCAACCCAGTACTTAGAATTCCCAAAGTACTTACATCAACCAGATTATTTCCTCACAAGGTTCATTATCACATATAATTCTGACCTCTAGTTTTTCTTTAAGCTTACCTAAGGCTGAAAAAAGTTTTGGAGGATTCTTATAATTTTTTTTTTTTTAGAACTTTAAGGGAGCTCAAATTATAAATTTGGGTATGGACTTAACACAGTTTGATTTTTGAAAAATTATTTTCTACCAAACAGAATGAATTAAAGCTAGTGCTCAGCTCTGGTGGAGAATATTAAAAATAACAATGATAACAAACAACAGAAACACCCTGAAATGTAAATTAAAAAAAATAATTTATTAACAGTGCAGTGCTATCTGAGTAGCTAGTTAAGAGAAAATATGAATGTTCTTATCTTTAGGTCAAAGCTCACAGGATCTTTATGTCAACTTAAGCAATAAAAGAATAATTTTATATGCTACTTCATCTATACTCGTACTTAGGTTACACAATTGGTTGGGGGAAATATTGGGACAATGATATATTAAAGAACAAATGAAATGAACAGAAAAGGAACATATGTACTACATAAAATTTTTAAAATTTTCAAAATATTTTCTTGTTTATGAAGTCTTAAACTACTCATTAAAATCAGTACTTATTTACTAAAATAATAATACTTAAGATATTTATTTACAACCCTAATGTAAGAGTTTTTAAATAAGATTGCCTCCTTCTTTCTCTCTTGTCCTTTCTCTCCCTCAGTGACTAAGGTGCATGAGGGACTTGCAGTGCTTCTCAATGTGCATTGAGGATTTTACTCAATGTAGCTTCTCATTCAGTAGGTCTGTGGTTGGTCCTGGAAATCTGTGTTTCTAATACACTGCCAGGTGATGCCAAGCCTGTTGCACCTTGGACTAGAATTTAAATAGCAAGGATTGGGAAGATGTATTAGTCCGTTCTCACACTGCTACAAAGAACTACCTGAGACCAGGTAATTTATGAAGAAAGGAGGTTTAATTGACTCACAGTTCCACAGGCTGTACAGGAAGCATGGCTAGGAGGCCACAGGAGACTTACAATCATGGCAGAAGGCAAAGGGGAAGCTGGCACATCTTACCATGGTGTAGTATGAGAGAGAGCAAGCAGGGAACCACCACACACTTTTAAACCATCAGATCTGTGAGAACTCACTATCATGAGAACAGCATGGGGGAAATCTGCCTCCATGATCCAATGACTTCCTACCAGGTACCTCCCCTGACACATGGGGATTACAATTCAACATGAGATTTGGGTGGGGACACAGAGCCAAACCATACCAGAAGAGTTCCTCCTCAAAGAGTTCATAGTCAAGTTGCAGCCACTTCCATTCTCCACCTGAGTTCAAAAAGTTTCCATTGATTTTCAGATGACATGTACAACACAGATGCCAACCTAGAATTTCTCCCTTCTTTTAAGATCTAGACAGAATTGGCTTGAAACACAACTCCAGTTCAATAGCTTACAAAAATCCAAACTTTCCCAGTTTGTTGAAAGAACCCAGAGGTGAAACTTGATCCTTCTCTAATTTCCACAGAAAACCCACCTGCACAAAGATGCTGTCTATATCTATTTGTAGACTTACTGAGGTAGAAGATGATAAAGGAAGAGTTGATGTAACCGGGGCAAACCCCTCTGAAAGGAACCATGGGCTCTTGCTTCCACAGATTAGCTCAGTATCTGTATCTTCTCACTGTCTGAAGTGCTGTATCCATCCTGCAATACACACTGCAAATGCCATCCCTAAGCTCAGGCTTCCAAAATGTATGTGAGAGCAGCCCCTGAGCTACATCTAATCAGACTCCTATTTGCACTCTCTTAAAACAAGGCAAAATCTTCCTTCTGCCTGGAGAAATCCCTAGTTTAGTGTAAATGTTTAATATGTAATAACATAAGTAATATCAAAAAACATGCTGAAACGATTCAACGGGATAATAGGCAACATAAAGCAATGTTTAATTACTTGGTAAGTACCGGCTGTGTGCCAATGTACAGATCAAATATCAGGTAACTTCCTCTCATTCTTTACCTTACTTAAAGTCACTTAATCACATAAGCAATAAAATAAATGTGTTTAGTATTTTACTTATATATAGGACAAAAATTGCCAACACTCTCTAGCCAAAGGCCACCAGGAACATACTTGTGATTGATCAAGTTGGATCTATTACTCTGGCAGAAAGGAAGAAGGCATTCCATGGGGAACATCCTCATATGCTGACACTCACCCATTTGTATAACTTAGAGGTTTATTAATGTAACACTTCTGAACAAGAAGCTCAATTTCGATTACCTTTTAATAGGCAAAAATAAAAAACGGTGAAAGGTGAGTATCTTGCTATGTTAGGCAATGAGAAGGAGTGATAACAGGAGAACTAAGGAGACTGGTAAGGAAACTGGAAGTTTTAACGTAGTGAGTGATCAGTACTTTCAATCTTCCTCAGGTTAAGTAAGATGAAGACTGAGGATGTGGGCTTTGCGTGCTTGTTGGGTGGACACATGACTGCAGTGGATTGAAAAGTGAGTGAGAGGTGAAGTAGAGACTGCAGCTGGTCCTCAGTATCCATGCACTATGCATCCATGCATTCAACCAACCTCAGATGGAAAATATTTTTAAAATTGTGCCTATATTGAACATGTACAGCATTTTTTCTTTCATTACTCCCTAACCAATGCAGTATTAACAACTATTTACATAGCATTTACATTGTATTAGCCATTATAAGTCACCTAGAGGTGATTTAAAGTATACGGGAGGATATGCACAGGTTATATACAAATACCATGCCATTTTATATCAGGGATTTGAGCACCCTTGGAGTTTGGTATCACAGGAAGGTCCTGGAACCAGTGTCCTCCAGGGATAGGGAGGAACAGCTGTACTTGTCTTGTGGGAACGTTGGCTGTGAAAGGATACTGTGAGGGGATACTCTGTGTGGGGGGTTTGGGGGGAGATGTCACAGGTAGACTTCCTCAGAAGAAAGTGTGGCTCTGAGGAATTCCAGCCTCACTTTTATTAGTTATCTCTTTAGGAATTTTGGGTTAACCAAGGGACAAGTATATCATGATCAACTATTGAAATGCCAAAATGCTAAGTGAATCATTTTAAAAATAAATTTTCTGTCTCAAAACAATTTTAGATCTACAGAAAAGTTGCAGAGTCAGTACAAAGAATTCTAATACACCTTGCACCCAATTTTCCATTCTATTAACATTTTAACATTAATATGATACCTTTGTTATAATTAATGAATCAATATTCATACATTATTATTAACTAAAATGTACACTGAATTCAGATTTTCTTAGTTTTTACCTAATATCCTTTCCTTATTACAGGATCCCATCCAGAATACGTAACATTTAGTTATGTTAAAAAAAAAAAAGTCACTGGGAAGCCATTAGGCTGAGAGGGATCTATGTTCTGGGTTTCTGTATAAGCAAACCTTGAAACCCAACTCAGAGTAATTTTACTCATCAGAAACTGCCAAGTACAGACTTGAAGGCTACTGTCTCACTTTAACCGGTCAAACGTTTTCTTTGTGTTGCTTCTGTGAACACTTCATAAACGCATTCCCCTCACATCCCCTCTATGGAGCCCAGCCACACGTGGTATGGTGCTGCCTGGTTCATGAATTGCTGACTGCTCAAATAAACTCCGAAATTATCATGTGCCTAAGTTTATCTTTTCATGGTCTCCTCTTTACTGTGACAATTTCTCTGATTATTCTTGCTTTTGATAATCTTGATAGCTTGGAGGAGAGCTGGTCAGGTAGAATGTATCTGAATTGGAATTTGACGCTTTTCTCACAATTAAACTGGGGTTATGGATTTGGGCAAGGAAGACCATGGAAGTACCACTTTAATCCCCTCACATCAAGGGTACATACTGCCAGCGTGACTTACCACTGTTGATGTTGACCTTGATCACATGGTCAACGTACTCTTTGTCAGGTTTATCCACTGTGAAGTTACTCTCCCTTCCCCCTTCTTTCATACTGTCCTCATGGATGGAAGTCACCATTTAAAGCCTGTCCTTAAGGAGTGGACATTGTATTCGACCTCCTTGAGGGTGAGGTTCTACATAAATTATTTGGAATTTTTATGCATCAGAGTTTTATGTTGTCTCCCCAGGATAAATGGATTTTTAATCCTTAAAAAGACTGAATGACTTCATGCCTTGCTTACTAAGATTAAACTCATAGGATAAATTTTATCCAGGAAGCTAGCTATTTGGTTCATTTTTTTTTCAATACAGATTAACATGCTGACAGCAGCAGAAGTTGAGAGCAGTGAGGAAGAACCTCACGAAAATAATATTGAAAGTGCCTTATTCACATATTTCTTTGCACAGTCATTAACATTTCCACAGGCCAAGTAAAAAGTCATATAGTGGAAACTCCTCGTAACTGAGTTATTTGAATAACACAGAGCTGTAGTACTGGATCAACATTTTATTTTATTTTTTATTTTTGAGACAGGGTCTTGCTCTGCCAGCTAAGCTGGAGAGCAGTGGTGTGAGTACAGTTCACTATAGTCTCAACCTTTGGGGCTCAAGTGATTCTCCCAAGTCAGCCTCTTGAATAGCTGGGACCACAGGTGTATGTGTATTTTTAATGTTTTTTTTTTTTTTTTTTAGAGACAGGGTCTTGCTATGTTGCTCAGGCTGGTCTTGAACTTCTTGGCTCAAGTGATCCTCCTGCATCGGCCCCCGCAAAATGCTGGATTATAGGCATGAGCCATTGCACCTGGCCTAATTGTGACTTTTCATTTTCTGACTTCTGAATAGGTAGTATAGTGTAAAAAATTAGAGAATTTCTTTTCTTTATAATTAGCATTGTGAATGGAAGAGAAACTGCAGAAGAAAACAAATTGTTTGTGCTGGTCAGCCACGGTCCATGTACGTTCTACCACTTACTAGTTGTGTGACCCTAGGGCAAATTACTTGAGCTCTGTAAGCCTCAATTTTCTCACCCACAAATTGAGAAAAGTAATAATACCTACATAATAGAATTCTGGGGGACTAAATGAGATAATATGCTTTTAAGTGTATTTGTAAACTCTAAAGTTGCACTGGTTGCTCAAGCTGACATGCAATTGCTGGGGCTGACACTCAGCCAGGGTGCACTCCAGCAGCCGACAGAGATGTTTATACCTCTTTTTGTTAGATTGGTCAGGCCCCAAGCTGCATGCACTGTTCAATATGGTGAATATCACCACTGCTAGCGACTGGGGAGCCATGCTGAATCAGCTTTCTCCCGGCAGTCACAGCCATTTACGTACTGTTGGAACTAGCACCGTAGCTGGGACTCGCTACATGTGGATGACGAACACTCCCTGATGTCTGAGGATATGAGTGTGGGCAGCCAAGGATTTACCTTGGTGGATTTTGAAATGCAAGCTTTCCTCTTGCAGAAGGCATACTGGCTATCCTGAGTCAGCATGTAATGCTGGTGTATCCCTTCACAGAGTATGCACGGACAGACAGACAGACATTCCTGTATTCATTCTGTAGATGCCCATCTGCTGGTGCAAACAGTTAAAACAGTGGACATATTAGCATTCAGTAAATGTAGTTTTGTACTTTTCCTTGCTTTCCCTTTCTTAAAATGTTACCCAAACTAATGAACACATGACGGAAATCATACCCCTGAATAACTGCTTGAGTATAAGTAGGCTAGACATCAATACAAAGCTATAAAAAACTCCAAGCCCTATTTGTTACTGACTTTGGAAATGGTTCTTTCAGTAAATTACATGACACCATTAAATATAAAAATATATTAAGTCATATTTCCTCAAATAAATTATAACTTTAAGGTACTTTATTGAATCAATTCTACTTTTGTTGGAAAAAATGATTTGTGCTTTTGAGAGAAACAATAATATAATAATTTCCAATAAATTGCATCCTATGCTTTGTTTTCCAAGTCAACATTTTGGCTAAGGAGTTTAGTTTTTGATTTGTGAAATTGTATCAATTGGCTAAGATTGAGTACACAAACATTTTTTATAATTTCAAATTACTTATGAATGTGGGCTTTAAAAAGGTCATTATTTTAGTGACAAAAGCAATCACACATCCGATTTTGGTAATAAAAGTTAAAATCAAGCTGGGTGCTATGGCTCACGCCTGATGTAATCCCAGCACTTTGAGAGACAGGCGGATCACTTGAGGTCAGAAGTTCGAGACCAGCCTGGTCAACATGGCAAAACCCTGTCTCTACAAAAAACACAAAAATTAGTGGGCATGGTGGTGTATGCCTGTAATCCCAGCTACTCAGGTGGCTGAGAGATGAGATTGCTTGAACTTGGAAGGGGAAGATTGCAGTGAGCTGAGATTGTGCCACTGTACTCCAGCCTGGGCAGCAGAGAAAGACTACATTTCAAAAAACAAAACAAAACAAAACAAAACAAAATCAAATCCATAGTCCATAAGGAAAAACAAGAACATTTCAGTTTCCTTCTCATTGTCTAGCTTTGAAGACCTGACTTCAACTGCAGGGAAATATGTTGTTATTCCGGGGTAAGAACGGAAACTCTCTGCACCGTTTCAGAACTTAGTGATATTTCCTCTCCCCAGTCACAAGTCTTGTAGAAGAAAAACTATCATGAAGTAGTCCCTGGAGATAAGATTTATAACATTAGTTTATTCTTTTATTTCATCCATAGGTGTTTTGTATTTCTTAGACATTCTCACCACTGAGCAAAATGGCACTGTCTTCATTTAATTTTGTTAAACATATCACTAGATAATACTGAATTTGAATTCTATTAAGGAGAAAATACATATGACCAAAGAAGCTGGGAGCAAAATGGGCCATGAAATCCACTGGATATACTCACATGTAACCCATGCAATGTCAGGATGACTTTAGTCTGTGCAAGAGGAAAGAATTTAAAAAAACTAGAAAGGTTCTCAAAAATCATTGTGCAATTTGCATCTTTTACATCTTTTACAATGGAGGAAACTGAGTTCCATCAAAGTTAAGCAACTTGCACTAAAACAGAGCTGCTCAGGAAAACTGAGCTGACTCATGGTCCAAGTTCTTTGTGTTTATTTTACTGCTTCTTTCCCAGTGTTGATTAGGGCAAGTTTAATCCTACGGAGAATCAGATGCTTCCAAAGCCACAGACTTGTAACGGAAACAGGCAGCTTCATTTATTGCACTTTTAAAGCATTGAGACAGCAGGGCTCAAACCTGGCTGTTAGAGGTGTGTGAAATATTACTAGTAAAATATATAGATGTATTAAAGCTGTGAGTTATTACAATGATATGCTTTTGGTTGCAAGGTATAAAATCCCAGATAGAACTAGCTAAGGCAAAAAAAGAGGATACTTTGATATTAGGATTCTAACGTGCCTCACATAATTGGAGAAAGAGCTGCACCACCAAATCAGGGATAAAGCTGACTTTAAGAACAACCTGAACGGCGACTGAGCGTTGCTGGGGTTCTCATTCTCTCTATCTCTTTCCAGCTCTTAGCACCTTCTTTAAGCTTTCACTGAACTACTAGGAATGTTGCGGGTGGGGTAAGGGAAGTTACTGTACAGAAATTAAGAGCTTTAGGGGGTCACTCAAAACTAGGTTCCAATTCTGCTTTGCAACTTTACCTTGAACATATTATTGAATGCCTCTGATGGAATAAAGGTTCAATAATAACTGCCTTTCAGAGTTTTTGGGGAGAATAACATGCAGTAATGTACATAATGCACTTAGCATAACTTGACCTATAGGAGCTACTCAATAAGTGTTATTGTTATACGTTTAAGAGATTATTTAATTACAAGTTTTTCCTCCCCACCCTTTCACCATAACCCTGGCTGAAAAGCCAACAGACACAAAGCCAACTGACAAATATAAGTTTTCATATAATCTAAGATGCCATCAATTGTGAGATGGACCACTATTTTATGTAGCACTACAAAAGAAAATAGCTGCCAATTATACTCTGGCTTATTTAGAATTTGAAATTTTTATTTTATACTTCTTGAAAAAGCTCTTTAAGATTTATTTAGATGTATTTGATCAAATAGCACTATTATTCATACATAGAAAGGAAGATATCAAATACTTAGCTAAAGTATTATCAAAACTTGTTAACATTCCATGTCTGTGAACCATGTTTCAGCTCAGAGCCATTGATGTCTGTATTATTCCATATGTATCATCCTTTGTTTCTTTGACAGCGTAGGTGAAACTGCTATTTTTAAGAAACAAACAAACAAATAAACAACCCCCCTAAAAAACTCTACTAATACCTCCAAGACTTCCTTCCAAGATGTTAAGTCATTCTGCCACTCTATAAGATTTCATGCTGGGGCCTTCATGATCTCAGAAATCAAATCATCAAGGAAAACGATGAAATAATGCATATGCAAGTCATCTTGTTTGCTGCCTGGCTAATGCCAAGGTAAGATGCCATTGATGGTATGGAGCATCTTGATTTCAGAGATGTTACAATATTTTTTAAAATGTGCATCTAAAAAGTGATACACAGTCTGGGGATGGTGGCTCACACCTGTAATCCCAGCACTTTGGGACACTGACAGGAGGATTATTCGAGGCCAGGAGTTTGAGACCAGCCCGGGCAGTATAGCAAGATGCTGTTTCTGCAAATAATAATAATAAAATAAAAAGTGATATATAAAGAATACTAGACTGCCCCTATCACTACAGATCCCTCACTTTGCCAAAAATAAGTATCATCATAAAATTATTTGAAATAGTGAGTTTGTTTAGTCATTAAAAATTATTTGAATAACGGTTGGCCTCAGTGGCTCACGCCTCTAATTCCAGCACTTTGGAAGGCTGATACAGGCGGATCACTTGAGGTCAGGAGGTCAAGACCAGCCTGGCCAACATGGTGAAACCCTGTCTTTACTAAAAATACAAAAAGTTAGCTAGGTGTGGTGGCGCACGCCTGTAGTCCCAGCTACTCAGGAGGCTGAGGCAAGAGAATCACTGGAACCCAGAAGGTGGAGGTTGCAGTGAGCCAAAATCACATCATTGCACTCCAGCCTAGGTGACAGTGAGACTCTGTTTCTATATATATATATATATATATTTGAGTAACTACTCACTCTGTATAAAATGAGATGTACCTGAATTGATCATTTTTTTTTCTTTTGGTTAATATTAACAGACAATGGTAGGCTGAGCTTTTAGGCTAAAAACAATCTTTCCTAAGTGAAGATTTGGTTTTCTTCCATTCTGTTGTCATTTCATTGACAGAGACAGGTTGTTGCCATTTGAAGACACTTGAAACCTATATTTTTTCCTTGCCAATATTTGTTGTTATAGCATAAAAATGAAGCAGTAACAAGGCTTACATATTTTATGAAAGAATAAATTCCCTTTAATTTTTAAGCTGAGAGCATATTCAGCTCAAATACAGAAAAAACCCAGGAATCTTATGAAAATATTATGAACTCGCTAACGTGTCTTTTTCCCCCAATACTTTTTTAAAAATGAGATTTATATAAAGTAACTTGTACAGATCTTAAAAGTACAGTTAAATGGCTTAAACTCATGTAACTACAACCCCAATTAAAAAATAGAGCATTTTAATCAACAATAAAAAGTTTCCTTGAGTCCCTGTCCAGTAAATCTCTGCCTTCTTCAACATAATCTGATTTATTAATTTAAGTCAGGGTCAACAACATATTGAAGGTTCAGAAAAATAACAGGAGAAGCATTAGAAGAATAAAAGACTAGAAAAGAAAAAGAAACTACTTAAGAGATCATGACTTACAGAGTAAGATGTCTGAGAGCCTCTTCTTAATTTTATTTACTATGGTTACCTTGTTATACATCACTCGCCTATCTTTGAGTGAGATAGTTATTTTAAAAATGATTAATAGTAACTTGTATAGTAACAAAACATTATACCCTACTCACTTATTCAGGTGGAAATATGATACATTTCTAGCCAGCCTGGATCAGGTACCATGGGGTGTCTCATGTTTGGAACATAAACACTATATAGTTTTACCTACCACATGACTTCCAGACTCAACTCAGTAATATCAAAACTTTCTGTTGTGTAGTAGCTTTAAATTACTTTAAAAGCAATTTTTCTTTGCACATAATGCAATCAAGTGAAGTGTAACTGTGAGCAACTATTAGTAAAATGTGAAAAGTTACTGTAAAGGCAACATGCTCTCCTCTTTTGGGCTCCCTGTATGAAACTGTGGGGTTTTGTTAGGATTAATCCACTGTTTCCTTTGCCCATTTGTATTTTCTTCACTACTTTCAACGCAAATCAAGTAAAGACACCAGTATTAATCTGCACACTGATGTGTGTCAACATGTTCAAGATATAATAAAATCTGACAGAAATCAGAGTGGAGGTAATAAGACAAGTGAACCGGCCGGGCGCGGTGGCTCAAGCCTGTAATCCCAGCACTTTGGGAGGCCGAGGCGGGTGAATCACGAGGTCAAGAGATCGAGACCATCCTGGTCAACATGGTGAAACCCCGTCTCTACTGAAAATACAAAAGAATTAGCTGGGCATGGTGGCGCGTGCCTGTAATCCCAGCTACTCAGGAGGCTGAGGCAGGAGAATTACCTGAACCCAGGAGGCGGAGGTTGCGGTGAGCCGAGATCGCGCCATTGCACTCCAGCCTGGGTAACAAGAGCGAAACTCTGTCTCAAAAAAAAAAAAAAAAAAAAAAAAAAAAAAAAAAAAAAAATAAGACAAGTGAACCATAACCTATTTACTTACATACTATAACCATGCGTTCATTCATTCTTGGCTCATTCTACAAATAGGGCATGCCTTTTATACGCCAGGCCCTTTGCTAAGAGTTGGAGATACAACCAAAGATGACACAGAAATGCACCCTCATCTCATGAAAGTCATGATCTACTGGGATTACAGACATGTAAGCAAATACAGTTCCATACGATAAGTGACAGGGAGCTATAGGAGGAGTGCGATTCAGACCTGAAGAATGAGTAAGAGTTCACCAGGTAGAGAAGTAAGGAATCACCTTAGGAAAAAGGGGACAGAGATAATGACAAAGTATGTGGTAATATGATCCCAATAGTAGAAGCTCTGGCTGTGTTTTATCTAGAAGTGTAATGTTCATTTTGAAACTAATGAAGCTATCAGTGAAAAAATTCTGGCTGATTAATGTTTTGGAGGGCGATGAGAATCACACAAATATACAAGGATTTTACCAAAAACAACAAAAGACAAAGTATTATAGCCTAGCCTTTTATTCTTAGATAGCTTTTATATCACTAAAAGAGACAAAAACAGAAACACACACACACACACACACGCACACACACACACAGAGAGAGAGAGAGAGAGAGAGAGAGAGAGAGAGAGAGAGGAGAGGCAGTCAGAGAGGAACAAAAACCAGTGTGATATTAGCGGGCGGCAATTGTGCCACAAAGAGATTTTTCTTCTAATTTCTTGACTTTTTCCCCACTAAAAACAGAAGGAAATAATGTAAAAAAGTGAAAAACAACAGGGAAATGCAGAAACACTCACACAAAAGGGTTATTGTTTTGATCCAGATTGTGCTGGAAACACCAGCAAAATAGGGCGTCTTTGTTTCATTGCCAGGAAGTACATCACCGTCATTGTGAAATTCTTGAGATTCAGGCTAGCAATCATCTACTTCCATTATTTCAACAGGCTGCAGATAACCACGTGTATGATCTCTTAAGACCTGTCTCTCCCACTACACTACAATTTCTAAGAGGTTCCTGTTGCAAACCAGTTTCTCTGGGACCTGGTGTAATACTTGACACATAGTAAGGTGCTCAATAAATGGTTGTTGAAGAATGAAGGCAGAGATCTATCTTTCCAGCCACATTTCCTTAAGCTTTCTTCCTCCTCCCCTTACCTATGATGGGGAACGTCTATCACAATGGCCAAACCAGGCATCGTAGGCCTTCTTCAGTGGGCTTTTACTTCTTTGGCAGGACCTTTATCACTTCATCCCAGGAAATGCTTTTTCTCCTCTGGGATTAGATTCCACGTTCCTGGAGGGCAGTCACTACGCTTATTCATTCACTAAAATGCCTGAAATTTTATAAAATGACTAGCATATGGTAGGTGCTTGATAAGTCTAAGTGATTTCATCAAGAATTTATGAACTTTACAATGAGTTTATTTCTATCAACAAATATTTATTGAATTTTTAATCTGCCAGGCATTGTTTTAGATGCAGAAGATACAGAGGTGAACAAGCATGATAAGGCCCCTGGAAGTTTAATGGAAGTTTAAATTCTAGTGGAGACAAACTAGATCTCTATCTTTCACCATATACAAAAATCAATTCAAAATAGATTAAAGACTTCAATTTAAGACCAGAAACTATGAAACTACTAGGAGAAAACAGAGGGGAAATGCATCAGGGACATTAATCTAGGCTAAGATTTTTTGGGTGAAACCTAAAAGCATAGGCAACAAAAGCAATAATAGACAAATGGAATTACATCAAACTAGAAAACTTCTGGGCACAGCAAAGGAAGCAATCGACAGAGCGATGAGGCAACCTCCAGAATGGGGAAACATATTTGCAGGATATCCATCTGACAAGAGCTTAGTAGGCATATTATGTGAAGAAATCAAACAATAGCAAAAAACCAAATAATCTGATTAACAAATGGGCAAATGACCTGAATAGACAGTTCTCAAAAGAAGACATATACACATGGCCAACAAGTATAGAAAAATCCTCAACATCACTAATCATCAGAGAAATGCAAATCAAAACCACAATGAGATATCTCACCCTAGTTAGAATGGCTATTACCAAAAAGACAAAATATAACAAATGCTGGTGAGGATACAGAGAAAAAGGAACTCATATACTGCTGTGGGAAGGTAAATTCGTATAGTTATTATGAAAAACAGTATGGAGGTTCTTAAAAAAAACGCTAAAAATAGAAATACAACATGATTCAGGAATCCTACTTCTGAGTATATACCTACACCAAGAAGGAAATCAGAATGTTGAAGAGACATCAGCATTCCCATGGTTGTTGCAGCACCATTCATAATAGCCAATATAGAATCAACCTAAGTGTCCATCAATGGATGAATTATAAAAGAAATGTTGTACATACACACACTGGAATATTACTCAGCCAGAAAAAAGAATGAAATTGTGTCATTGTGGCAATATGGCTAAGCCTGGAGGACATGACATTAAGTGAAATAAGCCAGGCCCAGAATGACAAAGCCTTTATTCTCACTCACATGTGGGAGCTGAAAAAGTCTATTTCATAGAAGCAGAGAGTAGAATCGTGGTTATCAGAGGCTGGGAAGGGTAGGGGGAGTGGGAATAGGAAGAGACCGGTCAATAGGTACAAAATTACAGTTATATAGGAGGAATGTGTTCTAGTGTTCTATACCACACATAGAACTATGGTGAGTAATAATTGTATGTTTCTAAATAGCTTAAAGAGAAGATTTTGAATGTTCCTAACACAAAGAAATGATAAATGTTTGAGATGAGAAAAGTCCCAATTACCCTGATTTGATCACAACACATTGTAGACATATATTTATATAACTCATGTACCCCATAAATATGTACAATTCTGCATCAATTTTTACAAAGAATCTAAAAAATTACACCGAGTAAAACTAAAAAAAAAAAAAAAAAAAAAAAAAAATTCTAGTGGAGACAGGTAATAAGCACGTCAGACTTCATTTTTGATATTTGTCAAAGGCATTTTTGACAGCTTTTGAGCCCCACTCCTCCCTTTTTCCTTTTTCCTTATCTCTGAGTGAGCAGGTCAGAAAGCCTGGGTACTCTCTCCCTTGGTGATGGTAGGGTGTTCAGACCATAGAAATCCTGGGGGGGTGTGGAACTCTAAACCTGGCCTAATCTCCTAGCCACAATAACATCTAAGCCATTTGCCCCTTCACTCAAGTCATTTTCAGTTACACTGTTCCTTCCAGAAAGCCTCGGCATGTAGGTAACAAACCTTTTCAGATCTTGGTGCATTTGTCATCTCTCTGGACATTTGGATCAATTTGATGGTGGTGGTGGTGAAGGGATTGATCCTGCTCTCTGTGGAACAGCTTAGCTTGTCCAGGCTGCTGTCGCAAAATACCTTGGACAGAGTAACTGATAAACAACTGAATTGTATTTCTCACAGTTCTCGGGGCTTTCAAGTCTGAGTCATGGCACTGGTGTTGTCTGGTGAGGGACTGCTTCCTCATAGGTCATGCCTTCTTGCTGTGTCCTCACATAGTGAAAGGGGGCCAACAAACTCCTCTCAGGCCTCTTTTTATAAGAACACCAGTCCCATTTATGAGGGCTCCATGCTTACGACCTAGTCACCTCCCAAAGGTCTCATCTCCTGACATCATCACATTGGGGATTACATTTCAACATGTGAATTTTAGGAAGACACGAACATTTAGGCCATGGCACCGGGAATCACAAGACACATGTAAACAAACAGGGTGATTTCAGATAATGGTAAATGTTATCAGAAAGATAAAATAGGACAATGAGATAAAGAGTAAGGAGTTTGGGGATGGGGGTCAAGAGATGGGGACAGTCTGAGCTCTACAGACTTATGTGGCAATTTAATCTCTTGACCCACACTCACCTTGATGTGGTGGGACTACCAGCTGCCTCCCAATGGGGTTGCTCCTTTCTCTGTAATAAGAAAGGAACAATAATTATACTTCATTTCTTCCTCCATTTTAAGCTGACTACAGGGCCTCTCAGATTAAAACCAACTTTTCAAGCTCCCTTTTAACTGGCAGCAGTCATGGGGACTGAGTTCTAGACAATGAAATTGGACTGAATTCCATTCTTTTGACTGGTGGCTGGAGCTCCAATAGTGACCCTGGACCACAGCATAACCATGGGAATAAAATCTGTGCAGAGCAGAACCACAGAATACAAAGAACATGTCTCTTGACACGGGGGAGCACCAAAGCTCTGCTTAGCTCGGGACTTGAATGTTTAGGAGAAAACCAATTGTATCTTGTTAAAGCCACTACACGGTTAGGCTCTGTGCCTTTTTCACCTGAACTAATCCTAAATCATACATTTGTTAAACATATCACTTTAGAACCTGTCTTTTTCCATCTCTTAATATCATCTGCCAACTCTATTCACTCTGTTTGACCCTGGTTTTCTTGTTTCTTCCCTCCTATTTCACCTCTTTGTTTTTTGTCTATTTTCCCTTAATTGAGCATTATGCAAAACTCAAATAGCCTGATGTAGTATCTACTGAACACAGTTTAAAAATTCACATTTATTAAAGAGAATATGAAATATACAAATGTAGAGAGAATGAAATACTGAATCTTTACGTACCCATCACTCCCCGCCATCAATCATTAACCTATGATCAGCTTCTGCCCCACTCAGACGGTAGCCTGTTTCCACATCCTATATTATTTTGAATCAAATTTCAGATCTCTTATTGATATTAAATCAAGTTTCAGACTTCTTTATTTAAGAAGCAGGCAAGTCAATCTTTTTTATTTTCTCCTGACATAAAGACAAATTTCTTAACTCATGGCTTCTTCTGCCTCGTAAAAATCATTCTTTTCGTTTCTTGTTTATACTCCCTTTCCCCCTGCCCCTTCTTCCTCCCTCGTCTTTTTTTCTTTTTCTCTTTCCCTTCCTACCTTGTTCCCTCCTTCCAGTATATTTTTTTAAAAAGGAAATCCAGGTCTAATTTTCCCCATTATACCTGTGGTTTTTTGATATACATCTCTCTTTCCATTTTCAATCACTTTAGCTAAAATGGCAGAGTTTACTCACGGATAGTCCCTTTGTGAGTTTGGATAAAGGGACATTTAAAAAGTCACATAATCCTCAACCCTCTTTTACAGAATAAAAACTGGCTACACTAGTACTACAATGGGAAGATATAATGAATAAGAAGAATCCATTTATAGTAGTCACCAAAATTAAGTATTGGATACTATTTTAACTAGGAAAACTCAAAAACCCTAATGATACCAGTGACTTGTTTTTATAACATCGAGAAGGCATTGAGCTTTCGTATCGGTGGATTTGGGCCATATGGATGGGTTCCCATAAACAAGCTGGAACTGTCTTGATATCATTCATGCATAGAAATCAAGCATGGCAGAATGCAGCCAGTATTTTGGAGGGAGTACAGATTACTTGGGCATGATGGAGGCAGATCTTTCCACACAAGGGTCTGATCACAGAGTCGGTGGCAAATTCTCATAGATTTTATTTGCTTTTGTTATTATGATATGATGAGAAGTAAATTTATGATCTGTATACTGTACCAGAACAAAAGAACTATGACCAGTTAACGTCCCAGAGTCTGCGTACTTTTGAAGGCCTACCATGTTCCTGAGCATTTCCAAATTGTTCCTCCTCTGGGAAATTGTGGGGTGCTACTTTCACTGTTACTTTAACCTACATCATAATATTGAACTTCAGACCACTAAGGAAATGTGATAATTCTTGCACCCTCAGCTTGGTGGAAGAACTTGTCATTGTTGCATATTGTGTTTACTTGTCTAGACCAACGGCTGTAGTTACTGGAAACATGAACTTGTTTTCATCTCTAACCTCTCCACACTCGGCCTGCAGAGCCAGGCCAACAGTCAGTGAGTCTCCAGGAACATTCTGTGAAATGAGTATGCGAATGCAGAAACTCTTTAGACAGAACCAGTAGCACAGCTTCTTGGAGTTCAGATTTATTTAGAAAGCTGGCATTTCAGTCCTCTTTTGTTTGTTTGGTGGCTCATGAAAGCACTTTTATTTTTCTCAGTTTTAATTTGATATTTTTTTTTCTTTTCTTCTTCTTCTTTTTTTTTTTTTTTTTGAGATGGAGTTTTGATTTTGTTGCCCAGGCTGGAGTGCGATGGTACAATCTCGGCTCACCGCAACCTCCGCCTCCCGGGTTCAAGCAATTCTTCTGCCTCAGCCTCCCGAGTAGCTGGGATTACAGGCATGCACTACCACACCCAGCTATTTTTGTATTTTTAGTAGAGACGGAGTTTTTCCATGTTCATCGGGCTGGTCTCGAACTCCCAGCCTCAGGTGATCCACCTGCCTCAGCCTCCCAAAGTGCTGGGATTACAAATGTGAGCCACTGCACCTGGCTGATTTGATATTTTTTCTTATCACACTCCATTCCATTCCAGTCTTAGGATCCTCACCTTTTTGTGACATAACACTTAACCTCTCCTAATATTCTTGATATTGTGCATTCTCATTTCTACGCTCGTGTGAATTTTGACTTAAGAGTTCAAACTCGGAGTTGTGCAAATCTACATACTACTCATGAGAAAGTAAATAGAACTGTTCCCCTCCAAAACGAAAAGAACTATCTTCTGGGTTAGTGGTTTTAATTGAAGCAGAAAGGTTTTAAACCTTTTCCCCTTATGGTCTTGGGGAAGCAACTATTTAGAAAATTTGCATGTAAAAATAATACTGTTCTAGCAAATCACATACTTTTGTGTGTGCAAGGGAGAGAAGGGAGAGATAGAGATGGACACAGACAATGCTCTAACTGGAGACATTCATCTTACATTTAAATATTTTGAATTTTCAGTAGCCTGTGAATACAAGAAAACTTATTACATTAAGGTAGACTTTAGAGATTTGACATGTAGCTGATATTTTCACAGTGCGAGAAATATCAAGCTGACATTATGCTGTCTCTGAGATGATTATTTCCAAATGTCAGAGTGCAGAAACTTATTCATGGGACTTCAGTGCCTTAGGATAGTGTCAATTTAAAAGACATTTCACATTGACTTCTTTTTTATTTAAACATGCTAAATGAGGTATGAAGGGCAGGTTAAGAAATCAACTGAGAAAGGAAGAGCAAAGAAGAAACCTGTTGACAAGATTTTAAATAATAGATTGATGTACTCTTCAATTTTCACAGACCCCTTGCTGACAGTGGGCTTCGGCATTTGCCTCCTAATCCTTCCGACAGCTGTAATTTTGCTGTTCATGTTATTTCACTCATCTCACAGTGAATTTGGAAAATTAAAAATAAGTAAAAGATATTTAAATATTTTTTATTTTTGAGATGGAGTCTTGCTCGTCGCCTAGGCTGGAGTGCAGTGGCATGATCTTGGCTCACTGTAGCCTCTGCCTCCCATGTTCAAGCAATTCTCTTGTCTCAGCCTCCGAGTAGCTGGGACTACAGGTGCCCGTCACCACACCTGGCTAATTTTTGTATTTTTAGTAGAGATAGAGTTTCACCATGTTGGTCAGGCTGGTCTCCAACTCCTGACCTCTGGTGATCCATCCTCCTCAGCCTCCCAAAGCGTTGGGATTACAGGCATGAGCCACCATGCCTGGTCTAATTTTTGTATTTTTAGTAGAGATGGGGTTTCACTATGTTGGTCAGGCTGGTCTCGAACTCCTGACCTCAGGTGATCTGCCTCCCTCGGCCTCCCCAAGTGCTGGGATTACAGGCATGAGCCACTGTGCTGGCCTATTTTATAGATTATTTTTAATAAATAAGTCGAAAACCAAATTGTTTGACTTTTAATAGTAACACTGTACTTCAAGTTAACTTAGTAATATTTTAAATTAAACATTTATTCTTTTGTTCAATCTCTTTAGCAGTTGATTACGAACCTACTAAACTGCTGGAATGTCTGTTATTTTGGAAATAAAGGAGGGTTTTTTTTTTTTTTTTTAAATTTTCATTAAGCCAATTGGCCATATCAGAGAGAACTATGAGTTTAAATAAGACTTCATCTTCCCAATTATGTGCTCCTAATTACTTGGGGTCACTGAAATCCCATGGCATCTTCTGAAAAGCATTTTCCCTGTAGTCCATCTTGTTAGGTTTCCTTTCTGTTCCAGGAAGCCAGTATCTTTTCCTTTATCAAATTCCTTTTTTACCAACAGTGGGAATGGTAATGGTGAATGGATGCAGGGTCTTAAAATCAGCCAACGTTGTCATGACTTCTGGAGGTCAATGACAGGAGTCACTGCATAACAATCTAAATTCCCTGATTTATCTCATGAAATGTGATTTCTCATACAAACAAAAGTTGTGAGAACTCCATGAGCAAGACCAGCTGCTTTTGGGGGCTGCCAAATTTTAGATTGTTACTTGAAAAGCAAAAAGACCAGGCAAACATCCTAGAGACAGACCTACTGCAGGTAAGTATTGTAGTCTTGTTCACTATAATGAAAACAGAATGGATGGCTCATCCTGTTACCCTATTGGTATTGCTCACATTTTAAAATTTAGGATCTGGACTCAAGAATAATAATTTCATTATTAAGTTTCAAGAGTCACATTGTGTTATATGCATCGAATATCACAAAATCTAAAACACTGAAAAGCTAGCGTTTACGCTCTTGAATCATACCCTCAGTGGCCAAGGATTCCCACTGGCCGCTGTCAGCAGGGCTGTCCCCTGTGAAGGCAGCAGACAAACGAGGAGCGTTACGGCCTTGCTCCCAGGACTTCGGCGCACAGTTCCCAAGAGGTCCAGCTCCGTCCAGTCAAAATCCTGAAGCCAGAACTGCCAGGTCCTGCTCCTCCCCTTTTGCACCCGAAAGGGGAAAGAGGCCCTGGAGTCCCGACCTCGTCGAGTCCCGGCGCCAGTACCAGCTGGGGCAGGCATCCTCAGGTTGTGACTATCCCAGGCCTCTCCCGGGTTAGCAACAACCTCCAGACGCCTGGGTGGCTAACAGCTGCAGGGGGCGGAGAATTCTGTTTATTTTGTTAACTGTGGTTTTCTCCAAAACACTCAGTTCAAACCGGAACCGGGCAAGGTCTCACCTCGTCTCCCGGCCACTTCCCTGCTTGTTTGTTTCTGCCTCACTCTCAGGTGTCTTTAGCCCAGTTCATCTCCACCCAGCAGCCCAAGGCTGGGCGGGGACGGTCAGGGTTCGAAGCCTGCAGCCAAATTTACAGGTTTTCAGGCTCTGCTGGGAGGCCTCCCTTTCCTCAGAAGAGCCGCGGGGAAGCTGGGCGGTCGCCTCCGTGGCAGACTGAGGCTTTGGACCTAGGCTTCCAAGAAAACCCCCAAACCGAGGGGCTGAGCCTCGCGTCAGTTGTTAACGAGCAGGCGCGTCTGGGCGGAACTTTTAAGGGCCCTCCCCGTCTCGCCCCGCCCTCGCCCCGTCTCGCCCCGCCCCCGCCCGTCTCGCCCCGCCCTCGCCCCGTCTCGCCCCGCCCCCGCCCGTCTCGCCCCGCCCCCGCCCCGTCTCGCCCCGCCCCTGATCCGCCCGGCTGCGGAGGCGCAGGGCGCCCCCGGGTGGCAGCGAGCGGTGTTGCTCCTGGCGGGTGGCGGCAGCGGCGGCGGCGGCGGCGGCGGCGGAAGGGGAAGCGCCGAAGCGGCGGGGCCCACAGCCATGGCGGAACCGGTGCGGGAGGAGCTCTCGGCCCTGGCCGCGATTTTCTGCGGGCCCCACGAGTGGGAGGTGCTGAGCCGCTCAGGTGACTACCCCCGCGCGCGAGAGACAGGGCGCCCTCAGGGGCCGCCCGCGTTGTCTCTGCGGCTCCTCCCCACCGCCGAGCCTGGGCACCCCGCCTGGGCTCACGTTTGGGGACCGGATTAGTTGAATGATGGCGTGACAGGCCCTGGAGGCCGGAGTGGTGTCGCAGCGGGCGGGAGTGTGAGGAGACCCCGGAAACCCGGAAAGAGCGGCGCCGCCCCCGGGGGCCCCCGTCGCGGGTCGTGCCCGGAGCCGCCGGCCTCTGCGCTGCGCGGCCCCAGGCCCTGCCAGCCTCCCGCCCTTCGGATCTCAGCCTGGAAAGAAGCCTGTGCCGACGCCCCTCGGCGTTCTGGGTCCTTCCTAAGCGCTGTGCCCTGGGCCCTCGAGAGCACTCCCCCGTTGTGACCCTTCATGGGTATTTGGACATCTTAAGTTGCACGAGGGCAACGACCCTGTCTGTTTGGTAATAACTCCAGGCACCTAGAACGGTGCCGGCCAGGCACATGGTATGTAGTTGGTAAATGTTTGTTGACTGAACATCTTAATTTAGCCAGTGCTCAACCTTAACTTTACCTGCATTCTGTTAACAAGTTAATTGCTTTCTGATACTTTTTTTTTTTTTTTTTTTTTTTTTTTTAAGACAGAGCCTCTCTCTGTTGCCCGGGCTGGAGTGCGGTGGTGGCTCGATCTCGACTCACTGCAGCCTCCGTCTCCCGAGTAGCTGGGATTACAGGCTCGTGCCACCATGCCCGGCTAATTTTTGTATTTTTAGTAGAGATGGGGTTTCACCATGTTGGCCAGGCTGGTCTCCAACTCCTGACCTCAGTTGATCCGCCTGCCTTGGCCTCCCAAAGTGCACTGAGTGACAGGCGTGAGCCACCAGCGACAGGCCTTCAGATACTTTTTTTAAAAAAGCAAGCTCTTGAGGGTTCTATTAGTCATTTAGCCCACATTGATTGAATCCCTGCTCCCTGCAGACTTTGACAGGGTTTCAGAGGCACTGCTACCCATGGCCTCTAGGAGCTTACAGTGTACAGAGGTTCTTTTGACTATTTTTGATGATAGGCAAAACTTACTTTGTCCCTGTATGTGGCTTCTGTTGAGTAAAAAACAAAAACCAAACCAAAAAATAAAAACTGCCATTGATGAGAAAGCGCAGCGATGCAGGTGATCCTCAGTTTTCACTTAGCTTTTAGATACATTATGTACACTTTTGGTGCACGAGATTGATCGTTCTAATGTTATGTTGGCTTTTTGACCATAAATCGGTTAACCTTTAAGAAGGTTCCCTTGAAGAAGGTAGTCTAAAAATGAGCTGGATGTTGTGAGAAAACCATCTAAGCTTAAGATCTTTCATGGTATCCATCAGGTATGTTATTCCCTGAAGAACAGGAGTTGACTTCATTTAATCCTTCTTGCATTCATCCACCTACATCCACTCGTTGAGCCCTGTTATGTTCCAGGCCCTATGCATCTATTAGTGCAATGGAGCTGCTTGCTTTTTAGTGCCTAGCTTGCCTTGTATCTTTTTGAAACAATTGTTTAAAATCCATATGAAGGGATTTACTCACTTTTAGTGTTTTCTTGTCATCCCTCTTCTGATTGGGTAATTCTTCACCATCTCCCTCTCTGGCTCCACTGTTCTCTTTATTGATAATTACTTCTGCCTGAGGCAGCTATTTGAAGAGATCATCAGTTTTCCTAAATTCCTTTATTATGGCTCAGTTGGGAATGTCCTGGAAAAATGAACCCGTGATTTCCCATCACACCTTAAAGAACTGGTAATAGTCTGGGTCATTAGTACAGAGCTGAGCATAAAACACTGCCGAAAGGTCAGAGAAAACCCAAAAATATAAGCATAGAAAGAAAATAGTTTCTTAATCTTGAGAACACTGTGGACTCTTTATCTGCTGTTAAATTGAGCATGACTTTCAAGCCATGCCTCCTAATTAATTTAATTCAGTGTTCTGGCATCAATAAGTAATTGAATTATAAAAGACTTCAATGTAACAACTTAGGGCATTTTGTTGCTGAGAGGTAGAACAATTCAGTGATTGAAACAGGGATGTTTGATGTTCACAACTGGGAATGAAGGGTAAGATAAGGACTTTTTTTTTTTTTTTTTTTTCCTCATGATTTTTGTAACATCTTTTCACGAAGTGAGGACTTCTTTAAGGGACCACAGTAAACATGTGGCAGGCTGCTGGCTACACACTCACCATCTCCGTCAGTCTTAGTTGGAGGATACAAGCTTCATACTAGAACACTCCAAACACCAGTTCTTTTCTGGCTTCCCCCAGATCAGGTTCTCCCTTTTGCCACTGGAATCAGGAGAATGTTGCAGAGGAATTGCATTTCTGGTAACAAGATGACCGAGGAAGACTCAGACTGCTAACCCAAGGGTCAAGTATTGAGGCTGTAGGATTGAAGAAGCTGAATAATTGGATTCCATTTAGCTGGACTAATTTTATGCTGAGAATTTCAGGGGATTTTATCTGCCTTTTGATCTCTGTATCGTGGTTATACTAAGCTCATAGTAAGAGGCATAACCATCTCTTAGGAGTACAGATTATGTAAGTCCCGACACTCCCATCTACAAGGAAGGGCTGTGGGTAGACTACATTAGGGATATTCTGTTTTTCTGTAGTCAGTCCAGGTGCCAGATTTGATGGGGTGACCTGCCATGTACATGATACTTTAAATGCATCTTACCCTATGAAGGTACTACTATTGGTCTTCTTTTACGGAGGAGACAACTGATACTCAGACTGGTTAAATAACCATCAGGCTCCAGGTGTATGGGCCTTTGCACTGCATCATGATCCTTCATAGAGATGGGGCTGTTGCATCAGGAAAATAGTTCTTGGAAAGCAAAGAAATACTTGTCCAGAGAGCAATAATGAGCACCCAGAGAAAAGATGTGTGAGCCAACTTATATTCAGAACAGTCCCAAAGGGGAGTGTTTGTGTATGTGTGTGTATCTGTGAGAGGCGTGAGATTGGTATTGTTTCACCATTTTCTTGATGGGGAAATTGAGCAACACAGAGATTATGTGGGCATGGTCAATGTTCACTATAGGTGGGAGTTGTGCTTCTGGAAATCATCTCACAGATAAAAAAGTTGTACGATGGGAGAACCCAGTATCATGTAATATGTCTTCACAGTATCTGCAGAGTGAATTTTTGTATTTTATCAACGCTAATGTTCAGATTAGATTGGGCCCTCTTATCAAATGAATCATGACTGTCACACGTTGACCCTTCTAAATCTGCTCAGCTTGGTTTTCTACTGATTGTCAGTATTGAGCTCAGGTCTATAAAACCGATTTAGCCTTGAACTTCACTTGTATAGCATGAGATTGCCACTTTTAGCTTCGTTTATTTTTAGTTTTTTTTTTTTTTTTTTTTTTTTTTTCTTCTGTAGCTACATTGAATCATATGTAAAAATACAGCTGAAGCATCAAACAAGCACTGGTGTGTGCTCGCCTGGGAGCTGCCTGGGAGCAGGAGGCAGGACAGTCTCATCTCATAAAGCATGAGAGGGGGCTGGAGACTTCTTAGTGGTTTTCTTCAAAGCTGTATGTTGAGAATATGTAACAACTGCAAAGGAAAAATACAAGTGTAGGGAAAGTCAGATGTATATAGTATGTAAAGAACTTCTTAATGGGCTCTTAGTGAATCCTGAAGAACCCATTCTCTTAAACTTTATCTTTTTCAGTGTCTTATGTTATTTGACTGTATTTATAGGGTTTCTATTGTGTGTTGTAGTTTATGAAGTAGAATGAAACCTAAAAAATAGCATTAGTGTGGATTTGGAGTTCTAAAAGTTTAGTTTCTCTAGTTTGAATTTCTGTTTGGAATGTGGTTAGGATCATACTTTCGGATGTTTGTAAGGAAGTATGTTTGAAACCTGTTTCAGTTTGTGGTTTAGTTATGAAAATGATACCCTTACTGTAAGGCAGCGTGATTTGGTTAGAAACAACAACTAGTCAGTTTGTATCAACTTCGACCAGAGGGCGTCCCACAGTTTTTTGGTAGGGTCTTTCCTTGGACTTACGGAAATTTTAGTTTTCTGGGGCAAGCCTTACGTTTTCTAGGGCATAGCTGTTTGTTGAGAATGATCAGTTTGTGAATTAAGCTTATTAACCAAAGTTTTGGGGGGGCCAAGGAGGGGCAGAGATCAGTATTAGATTGAGAGCATAATTATTTTTCTGCTAATTACTCTTTTTATAAGCTGTTAATAACCTTAAAGCAGATAGGGGCAACTTTGTTTTCTTTTTTCTTATGGCAAAAAATAAACAAAAAATCAGACTTACAGTGTGTGTCTTATGTGAAAAATTCTGAGGCAAAAAGGAGCCAGTTTAATTGCTTGTACAATCTCAGGCAGATGAGAAATGGAAGAGTACATACATACTTCTAGAGTTTTTGGGACAAAATGGGCTTTTAAAGTACACAATTTTATCGCCACATTAAATACTAGCAGAATGGAGTGTGTTATTGGGCTTTTCAGTTTCTTGTAGAGATGATAGTATCATTTTGTATAATCTCATTTTGCAGCTACAGTATGTGGGTGGGTGGGCAGGGGATTTACCAAGGCCAATCAGGAAGAATGCTAATCCTTTCCAATTCTTAAAAGAATTAAGGCAGTTTTCTTCCGAACATATAACTAGTAGTTTCTCACAGTTTTCTAAGGTGAAAGTCAGGATTTTCCCCCATTGCTATTCTGTTTGCTGACTAGGACCAGAAAATAACAGAGAAAAATGAAAATTGGTAAGGACTGACATGGCTGGCTCAATAGCCTTTCAAGACTCTTCCCCTGGGCTACCAACATGTTTCTTTCATGTGGTTCCCTGCACTAGAGAGGACCTGGTGGGTGTTTACGTGGCAAAGGTTGGAGAACACTATGGATCTCAGGATTTTGATGAGAAAGGGATTCTTTAACGTTTACAGCATAGCCTCTCGCTTCAGTATGGCTACGTTGCCTGCCTTTGTAGTAAAATCTCTGCCTCCTCCTTATAAGGACACTTGTGATTACATTTGGGGATCACCTGGGTAATCCAGGATAATCTCCCCCTCTCAAAATCCTTAATTTATCATGTCTGCAAAGGCCCTCTTGCCATGTGAGGGAATGTAGTCATAGCTTCTGGGAAAGAGGATATGCACATCTTTGGGCCCATTATTTAGTCTATCACAGGTACCAGGGATTTCTGCACCTGTGAGATCCATGATTACAGGCTACTAGCACAATTCCAAGAGGTGTATCACTGTAAAATTTAAAAGTTTTTTGTATCCCCCCCCCCCCCCATTTTTGTGTTTGTTTAAGAAGAAAATTGAGATATTTCAGTGCTGGAGAAAATGTTAATTTAGTTTAACCACAATAACTCTGGGCATGAAAATACCATAAAATAAGTTTGAAATACCATGGAAGTCATTAGGCGGGACTTAGGGAGGAACTGTGGAGCTGGACAAAATTTTAGTAGACAGAAAGTTAAGGGCCTTCTTGGAAGACAGGATAGTAGGAGGAAGAGGCAGAGATGGGACACCCAAGACTGAGGACATGGTGTAAAATGGGTAGTTGAAGCCAAGAGTGAGGAGAGAGGAAGTCAGAGTGGTAGGCTGGCCCTAGGTGTTGCATGGAAGAATTTGTAATTCATTTGTCAGTTTGGGAGAGTGGTATTGGGATGATTTGGTGTGGGGAGAGGCAGACAGTGAGGAGACCACTATTGCAGAAGCCAGAGAAAGGCCTGAATTAGGAGGGTGGTCATGTGAGTGGAAGGGAGAGAAATTCTGGAGGACTTGTGGGATTTGGCAGTTGAATGTGAAGTATGAAACAAGAAGCGGGGCGGGGCGGGGGGGGGAAGTGGGAGCCAGCTTTAAGATTTTATGCCTAGACTGGGTGTGGTGGCTCACACCTGTAATCCCAGCACTTTGGGAGGCTGGGGGGGGGGACAAATTACCTGAGGTCAGGAGTTCAAGATCAGGCTGGCTAACACGGCGAAACCCCATCTCTATTAAAAATACGAAATGAGCCGGGCCTGGTGGCAGGTGCCTGTAATCCTGGCTCTTCAGGAGTTGAGACAGGCGAATTGCTTGAACCTGGGAGGCGGAGGTTGCAGTGAGCCGAGATCACACCACTGCACTCTAGCCTGGGAAACAAAGTGAGACTCCATCTCAAATAATAAAAAAAAAATTATGTCTAGATAACTGGAGGAAGAAAGTTATTCATGGTATTATGCTTTACAGAATGCCTGTCATTTAGGGGTTTAGGAAAAGTAGAGAAACCAGTTCAGTGATGAGCAGAGACATAAGAAAAGAATCAGGACACCGTGGTGTCTGGGAGCTAAGGGAAGAGAGAATTCTGAGATGGGTTCAGCAGGTTCGGGTGCTGTAGAAAGGTAGCCACGAATGCGGCTATGTCAGGGGTGCCCAAACCACCTTCATACTCAGTGATTTGCCAGAAGGACTTATAGGACTCAGGAACACTGCTATATTTATGGTTGTAGTTTATTATGTCATACGGATACAGACTAAAAGCAGCAAAGAAAAGACTAGCATGGAATGACGTCTGGGAGAAACTGGGAGCAAGCTCCAGATGTCCCCTCCAGAAGAGTCACACACACATGCTTAATTTTCTTAGCAATCAAGTGTGACAACACGTGAGGTGTGTTCCCAACCAGGAATGCTCACTTGAGCCTCCTTGTGAGAATTTTAATTGGGGGTCAATCTTTTCAGCATGTAGTACCTATGTGACTCATTTCTAGAGCAAGAAGATTTACCATAAATCACATTGTTAGCCTAAATCATTGAATCAAACAGACACTATGTGGTCCCACACTTCAGACATACAAAAACAGGACAAAACAAAACAAAAAAACAAACCAAAACTCTTTTTTTTTTTTTTTTTTTTTTCATTTGAGACGGAGTTTCACTCTTGTTACCCAGGCTGGAGTGCAATGGCGCGATCTCGGCTCACCGCAACCTCCGCCTCCTGGGTTCAGGCAATTCTCCTGCCTCAGCCTTCTGAGTAGCTGGGATTACAGGCACATGCCACCATGCCCACCTAATTTTTTTGTATTTTTAGTAGAGACGGGGTTTCACCATGTTGACCAGGATGGTCTTGATCTCTTGACCTCGTGATCTACCCGCCTCAGCCTCCTAAAGTGCTGAGATTACAGGCTTGAGCCACTGTGCCTGGCCATACTCTTAACAGGAAGAATGTTACCAGGACTCTGAGCTCAGCTCTCAGGAGCCAGCCATGGGCCAGTTCTAAAGACAGGCTGATCATGGGAATGTGCAGAATTTGAGCAACCCACTCCTGTTGAGTTTTCTCTTTCTTGCACAGTGGCAATTAGGAGGTCATTGGTAATGTTTGAGATGGGAGCTTCAGAGAGAAGGTTATGTCAGGAGCCACAGTACAAGTAGTTGTAGAGAGAGTGGCTGGTGGGAAAATGGATGCAGGTGGAGAGAATTATATTTTAAGAAGACTGCAGATGAAAGGATAGAGAATGATAGGTCCGTAGCTTAAGGGAATTAGTAGCACTGAATTTTTTTTATGCAAGGAGAAAATATTTTGTTAGTGGAGGAGAGGAATAATTAGAGGGAGGGATAGAAAATGCAAGCACTGCCCAGGTGTGGTGGCATACCACCTGTAATCCCAGCACTTTGGGAGGCCAATAAGGGAAGATTGCTTGAGGCTACAAGTTCAATACCAGCCTGGGCAGCATAGCAAGGCCCCCATCTCTACAAGAAATAGTAATAATAAATTAGCCAGGCATGATGGTACATGCCTGTAATCTCAGCTGCTCAGGAGGCTGAGGTGAGAGGACTGTTTGAGCCCAGGAGGTTGATGCTGCCATAAGCCATGATCATCCCACTGCGCTCTAGCCTGAGTGACAGAGTGAGACCCAGTCTCAAAACGCAAACAAAAACAAAAATCAAGCACAAGAACAGTGATAGCGTTTCCTGTGGAAGTGAGGAAGACACTTCTTTATCAGATTAAACAGTGAAAAGGAGCAAGATGACTAAATTTAAAAAGTATATATTATCAAGTGGCCCAGCCATTGCTAGGCAGCAGTGACAGCTGCATGTCGTTGGTCACTAGCACACTTCCATGATTCAGCTAGTAAGGAGACAGTGAACCTGGAAAGATTTGGGCAGTTACCGCTTATTGCACAGCAGGCAGCATTAGCTTTATATTCACATTGATTCTCCTTGTCCCCCAAGTCCGGTGGAGTGATGTGGAGGTAGACTGAGGTGTACACACTATGCGCTCAGTGGGTCTTTGTTATACCTGAGGAGCAGTGAACTTAGGAACCCTCCGGTGTTATGAGGGGTTTGTTAGTGATCCTGCTCAATCTTTGTCCTGAGGAATATGTTATTTTATATTGCTTAGGAAACAAATCTACCTCCTGATCTGGAGGGAGAAACTCTAGCTTCCAAGGTTGTCAGTTACACAGATGTTCTTGAACAAAGCCATAGATGCCCTTTGCTCAGAAGGCATTCAGAAATGCCAGGTCCCTGGAGAATTATCTACCACCATGCATTTATGTTTATATAAATTATATGTATGTGTATATGTATGCATATTTATGAATAAAGAAATGTTTAGATGTAGAAGAGAAGTCAAGGAAGGACACTTGGGATATGTCCTCCCTTTCATGTTCTGAAACACTGGATTGAGTCACTATGATGGGATCTGTATCTTACCTATCATTTCTCTCAGAGGCTAGTAGTGCCTTGAGCTTAGTAGGTGTTCACTGAATGTTTGTTGAATGATGCATGAATGAAGATCTTTAAAAGTTCTCCTCCTCCTTGAAGAGAGAATGTTAACTCTCTAGATGATTACTAGAAAGTTTATTTGCCCAAATGGTCATGTGTTGTCTGTAGTTCTATTTGTAATGTCTGTTTTACTTATTGAAATGCACTGATTTAACATAGGCAGCCTACTTTAACAATAAAATGTATTTTTAAAAAGGATAAGTAGTTAGGTTGGGTGTAGTGGCTCACACCTGTAATCCCAGGACTTTGGGAGGCCGAGATGGGAGGATCACCTGAGGTCAGAAGTTTGAGACCAGTCGCTTGAACCTGGGAGGTAGAGGTTGCAGTGACCCAGGATTATGCCACTGCACTCCAGCCTGGGTGACAGAGTAAGATTTTGTCTCAAAAAAAAAAAAAAAAAAGAATAAGTTACTAGTTAGAAGAAAGAAAGGTTTTAAGAAACATGATGGATTTTAGAGGAATGTACAAAGTTAGATCTGGAAAATTTTTCTTTATGCGGTATACAGTATACATTTTACTTATGTAATACAAATATAAATTGTATCATTTTAATATGTTCTTTATAACAGTTAATTGTCTGTGTTTTCAGATGATGTCCTAAAATAGTAGTTCTTTGAAGGTGGTACTGAAGAGTATATGAAAGAAAAACTCTAACAAATGTGTTTGGTCCTGTATGAATCAATGTCTGTAGCAATGGCTTTTATATATGTGGAATCAGAAGGCTGGGAAGCAATTTTAGTGTTCAGTTAGGTTCTTTAAAATGGGGATACAGTCAGGTTTCAGGCGTTGAGGCTGTTGAGCAGCAATCCAGGTACGAAAATGGGAAAGATTTGACTGCTTCTCTCATGCAGAGGAATAAAGCAAGGGCACGTGCAGAGAGAAGCAGGGATGGAGAGAGGCAAGTTAGCTTCAGAGAGATTTATTTGCACCCAGTTCTGTTCTACTCAGCCTGACATTTTATCATCTTTTTGAAAAGTGGCGTGAAGTGGTGTGGAACACATCAGAGGGTGAAGCCGAGCAAATCTGAAAGAGAGCAGAGGATTTCATCTGATATCCTATGTGTGCTTTCCCCTTCCTTCTTAGGAGCCGGAAGAGGCAGAACTGATGGCTACTCAATTTCAGTTCATCTTGCTACCTTCATGTTACACTGATACTAATATATTTGAAATAAGAAGAGAGCGGGCCAGGCAGTTACTGTGTCACATGCAGTCATCAGTTTCTCTGCAACCCTACAATCACGTGGGATTGCATTGTTTGCTTTGACTTGCTTGGACTTACCATAAAATGACTTTCATTGGATTTCATGTGTAATTTTTAAATTAATTACTGATTTTATATATACATGGTATTATATCTTTGAAAGCTTATATGAGTTTATTAGGGATTTTCAGAATTATCACCTAAGTCTGGCTAGAAGAAAAAATTATATGATGAAAAGCCTTTTTGGTAACTTAATAAAAATGGGATGATAGTAAGTGTAAATGCCAGTTAAGTCGAGGGTGTTGGTGTGTGTGAATACATGAATATATGGGTATAGTTGAAGGAAATAATTTGTAAATCATAGCTTTCCTAGTATTACATGTTCCTTCATAAAATAGCTCAGAGTTTTCTCATGAAAAATAAATTGACATTTGAAAGAAAAGTTTGAACTTGCTAGTGTTCCCTTAAAATTGAATAATGTACATACAGCTAATGATTATTTTTGCATCCCTTCCAGAGACAGATGGGACCGTGTTCAGAATTCACACAAAAGCTGAAGGATTGATGGATGCAGATATACCTCTGGAACTGGTGTTCCATTTGCCAGTCAATTATCCTTCATGTGTACCTGGTATCTCGGTTAACTCTGAACAGTTGACCAGGGCCCAGTGTGTGACTGTGAAAGATAAGTTACTTGAGCAAGCAGAGAGCCTTTTGTCAGAGCCTATGGTTCATGAGCTGGTTCTTTGGATTCAGCAGAATCTCAGGCATATCCTCAACCAACCGGAAACTGGAAGTGGCAATGCAAAATGTACTTTTTCAACAAGCACGACCGTGGATGATGGATTGTGGATAACTCTTTTGCATTTAGATCACATGAGAGCAAAGACTAAATATGTCAAAACTGTGGAGAAGTGGGCTTCAGATTTAAGGCTGACAGGAAGACTGATGTTCATGGGTAAAATGATACTGATTTTACTACAAGGAGACAGAAACAACCTCAAGGTGCCAAAAAGTTAAATGTTGAGTATGAATCTGGCTATTTTCTGCTTAAAATGGTGTGTTTTTAAGTGTGTTTTATAACAGTAGGATAGACTAATTATTAAGATGTTTCTGCTTTCATTATTACCATCTTAATGGATCTTCATTTTCTTTTTAAAAAAATGTCTGACTGCTAATTACAAGTACAAACTTGCAAAGCTTGAAGAATAAGATTATATTGTAAAAATCATGTCACTTAATAAAGTGACAGGTTATTTTAAAAGCTCTGTGGCACATGAGTGTTTGTTTCTGTAATTAGCTATGAGCCTGAACTTTATAAATGTGCACTAAAAGTTTGTGCATATTAATATTTCTTCCCATAGCGAGGCACAGCAAAGTATGTATTTGTGGATAGTCTGGAAGATTTGTAACTTTCTGGCTGTTAAAAATACATTCTGACACTCTAATTTGGTATCTATAATACCTGGAAAGAGGAGCTTGTCTGTTATAGCCGAGATTTCATGTTAGTAGAAGTAGAATCATTAGGACTGTCAACTTGTCACCTCCTACCTAACTTTTGCTTTCCACCTGACTTGTCTCAGCAGTTGCTTTCAAAGTCATCATCTTCTTCAGATTTTTCAAGTTCTTATTCTAAACTCATCTGACCTGTTTTAGGTGGGACAAGATGCGGAAAGCTGTTTATTATTATATCTTAGAAGCGCTACAAACCACTTAATAGGTTTTATACTTTCAGATAGGTTAGGTCGTGAATAATTACATTTGAATTTATTTAAGACAAATTTAGGGTGAACAGCCCGTAATCTTAAAGATTTATAGAATAATGACCTAGTTTTTCATGATGGGCTTTTACCACAAAACTACTTTGGCATGTGGTTAACCACACTCGTGCTGTGTTAACATATATAGATACAATAATAATTCAGATTTAAGATCTATCTGAATTATTATTGTATCTATATATGTTATAGATACAATATATACAAGGGGCTGACTGAGGAGCCACTTGTTTTAAAGTGATTTGTAGTATATCTATAACGTTTGACCCTTTTGGGTAAAATAGTAGCTGACTATTGGATAAAATAAATAAAAATTAATTTTCTTGCTCATCTTTACCTTTAGGCTCAGATTTCTCTTCAAGCCAGCTCAGGAATATTAGGCTAAACACAGCTGTTTTGCAGATGTTGTTACTCAGATTGAAACATCAATTAATTAACAAGTGTTTATTCATATTTACTAGAACTCTGCCAATGTAGAGAAATAATACTTTTCTAGGAGATCTTTTTTAGCTGTTTCTAAAATATCATTTTATATAAATTTCTCTTATATTTTTGTAAGATTGTATACTAGGATCGAGAATGTATAATAGGTGCATATTTATAGATGTTGTCAGTTTGGAATGGTAAGTGCTGTGTGCCTGGCAATGTCATTTAGCTGCTGAATTTGTAACCGTAAGAACAGTAGCTTGTGCTTGCAAGTGTGCAGTGGTGCTATATCCAGGTACTCCTCTAGTGCTTTGCATGTATTATCTCATTTAATCAGTACAACTTCCCCATGAGTATAACATGTTATACTCCCATTTTATGGAGAAGGCAGCTGAGCCACAGAGGATTTAAATAACCAGTCCAGAGTAAGAACTAGTGGGCAGTTCAATCCAGATGTAAACTTGAGGATTTGGATTATATTGTTCTTTACTCCTGTATCCACCACTACATTATTCTGCCAAGTATGTAAAAACAAGTATGTAAAAATTCTTACTGCTTGATTAAAAAAGAGAGCACTCTTTAAGCATGAAAATAAGCCTATAGGTTTATGGCTCCTTTAAAATGAGGACTGTGAGATTCAGAGTAAGATATGTATTTAATGTACTGATTTATTATTTAGGAGTACCTGATTCTTCAGAAAACCTCCAAAGTAGATGTGGACTCAAGTGGAAAGAAATGCAAAGAGAAAATGATTAGTGTACTGTTTGAAACAAAAGTACAGACAGAACACAAAAGGTATAATTTAGAACTATTGCAGATGGAAAAGCAACTGAATCGATAATTATACTCTGACAAATCTAGGCATATTCATGAGTTTCTCTTGTATAATGCAGGTTTCTGGCATTTGAAGTCAAAGAGTATTCAGCGTTGGATGAATTACAAAAGGAATTTGAAACTGCAGGACTTCAGAAGCTTTTCTCCGAATTTGTAGTTGCGCTGGTAAAATGAAATGGAAGACAGAAATCTTTCAGTAAAATAGCAGTGTTTTTTGTTGTTTTTGCATTGGATTTTGGGAGTAGTTAATTGAAATAGTCACCAGGGAGTAATTTTAAAGTTTCTCTGAAAATAAAATGATAGGCATCCTCCTAACTTCAGGAACAAAAGCCAGTTGTTTTATGAAATATTAACATGAAGAAAACTTGTATATTATAATGTTTGCCAGGAAAGGCTAGGTTCAGTAGATGAGACGTTATTTAAAAGATAAATTTTAAAAGATGGCAAATGAACACTTGTTTTTATAGACAAAATTTGTTTGGAACTATGCAATTTTCTGGCGAATTTTCTTGTAATTAAATGATTTTTTAAAAAGGGATTTGTTTTTATGTTTACTTTTTTATGTTTATATTTTTAGCATTTGATCACCATTTCCCCCCACTCAGCTTATGTCTAATGTTTTAATAAATGTTAAGAAAAATACAACACTGATTTTTTTTATGGAACTGCATTGTTAGTTTAAATACAAAGTTCTATAGAACCAGATTTACAGTTTCTTTTTGAGAGGGTTCTAGAGTAGCATGGTACTTGCTAGCCTTAGGACTAGAGATTTGATTCCAATTAAAATTCTTATTTGAAAAACTGACCTTCTTGTTTTATAAGAAGAAAAATGTTCATATAGAATGAACCTGGCTTGCTAGAGGAAATTATTTACCAATACTATTTTTTCTTTCTTATGAAATCTGTCAAAACCTGGTAAAATATATTTATCATGACCTAATGAGAGAAGAAGCCATAAGATAAAACTTATATTAAAATCTGTAATAAAAATGTAAGTAGACATTTATATCTCATAAAGGATATTGGTATGCATGAAGCCACTTGGCCTGCTAAAATAAGGGGCTGAGTCATGGAAGAAAGGCCAAGTGAATCCCTTTCACTGCCGCTTATGAAGTATAGTGATAACATTATACAATTATAACTGATCGGGGAGGGAAGTAAGGAGAACATTGTGGCCGGCTGAGCAGTGTTTCCTGATAGTACTTGTCTGTGGTGATGTCAGTTCAACCTGATTGTCTTATTTTCAGGTACCTTTGTAATTTAATTGTACCTATCTGTTGATTATTTTATGGAGTTTCTTTAATGAAGAGGTTCTCAGTTTATTTAATCTCATTCTGGTGTATTTATGATTTTTTTTTTTTTTTTTTTTTTTTTGAGAACTGGTAAATGTGGTTAGATTGTTCTATGGGAAGAGCATGAATAGCAAGGAGAAGCTTCCCTTCTGGAATGCAGAACTGAGAAAATAGGTCTGAAAATTTGGGGCTGCTCATTATTACCCCTTCCTTTGATTTCCTGTAGTTTCAGTGAAAATTAAAATAATGAAAAGGAACAGAGTGGAGAATATTGGCCATATGATTGAGATGGATTGAGGGTGATCATAATATAATAACATTTTACCTGGACTCTTCTCTGCAAAAATATCCTTCTGCTTATGCTTTCTGGTGCACTTTTAGCCTTTCATCTTCAAATTGGACTCTTTACAGAAGAGTTTGAATCAGATCATCTTGAATGTTTGCTGTAATGACTTTCTCTAACTTAATGATATTTCTGTCTGCTAAAATTATTTTTAAAAAGTATTGCTTATTATTACTTTCTTGGATGTTTACATCTAAGTCTTTGGCGAATACATACACATCAGAATGAAAGTAAACCTTGACAGAGTTAACGGTTTCTATAAAAGTAATTTGACCTCTGGATAAAATAAAATTTAAAATTATATACCACAAGGCTATTTGTCTTTGGTATTTCTTCATTATTAGAGTAAGAGGCTCTTAATTAGTTACGTTGATATTTTTGCCTCAAACTCTGCTGCTTTCTTTTCAGCTTGAGATACTTATGAAAAGATAATTAAGACTTCTGCTTCGGTAATGCTGGACCAGCTTTTCACTGAAGAAAACTAAAAACAAAATATAAAACACATCCTCTTAAAAGAATCAAAGTCAGTTAGACAGTGAGAATTGCTAGGCTAAACTCTGGAGGGAAGAGGAATCCAGAGTAGTAAACCCAGCACCTGGGGCTATTTTTTCCTGTGGGTACATTTGCCACTCTGCAATAGTTAGCTGAAGGGCTGAGTTCGTTTTTGCAGCTTGGAGATCTAGGGAGTAAACATGGGGCCTGGAGGAAGAAGTAGATGGAGCCAAGAGTTAGGACCCCCAAAGGGCTACACTGTGTTAATAAAGGTGAACTGTACATAAACCAGTTGTGCTAGACTATAGGTAAGGTTTGAGGATTCTGGTGAGTCTAGAAAGTCTTAACTCTTTAACTTGGATGAAGGTCTCTGTGATTCTAATGCTCTCAAATCCTCCAAATCTTCTTTGAAGGAAGCTAACATCCTCCTAACGCCTCAAATTACATAGAATTATTTTAAAATTCAGTATCTAGCAAACAATCAGAGGTAAGTGGATATATGAAGAGACAAGATAGTAGTGAGAAACATCAGAGAAAACAGGCAATAGAAATCAGCTGGTTGTGGTGGTTCACACCTGTAATCCCAGGAACTTGGGAGGCCGAGGCGGGTAGATTGCTTGAGCTCAGGAGTTTGAAGCCAACCTGGGTAGTGTGATGAGACACATCTCTTTAAAAAAATACATAAAACGCTAGCTGAGCGTGGTGGCATGCGCCTATAGTCCCAGCTGCTCAGTAGGCTGAGGTGGGAATATTGCTTGAACTGAGGAGGTTGAGGTTGCAGTGAGCTGAGCTGAGATTGTGCAACTATACTCCAGCCTAGGTGACAGAGTGAAACTATTTCAAAAAAAAGAATAATTCTGGAACTGAAAAATGCAAGAGTTCAAGGGATGGTTAATCAGTTAAGGCCCAGTTAGGAAATTAAAAACTAGTCTAGGCATTTCAAACAGTAAATTTAAAACAGACATTAATTACAAATTAAACAGGCTTTAAGAGTAAAAAGGAGAGGGAGGGGTGCTGGATTAAAAAAAAAAAAAGGAGAATGAGACACTCAGAGTTCAGAAACTGCTAAGAGCCTACATCTGCTATTGCACTATTGAAGACTGTTGTAATAGCCTGTATTTGCTACTGCAGTATTGGAAACTGCTCAAGCGCTGCCTAGACCAGAGCTAAAATTGCTAATAGGCGCTGTCTCTAGTCCGCTGGAATCCGAAATCACTCCACCCTGGCTGCCGCTGTACCAGCTGCCAACAAGGATCACAGCACTATCTGTGCTACCTTCTGATCTCCCAGAAGTGCCTTCTATTGACAAGCCTAACAGGAATCAAGCTGGCAAAGAAGTCTGGGGAATGTAGATCGCAGAATTTCAGCCTCAGGAGAACAGAGCTGGCTATAGAAGGATGGCTATGCGTGTGAAATGTTGAGAGGGCTGAGTGCCCACAGAAAACAACCAACCAGCACGACCCTTCCTTTCGGATATTAAGTGTCCACACATCCTTCTATCCATATTTAAATTTCTCTGCGGCAGTATCACAGTTTTATGCTTCTGTCTATGTAGATTTAACTCTCTGTTGTTTAAATATGAAACTCACCATTCCCTCAGAAAGGGGAGACACAAGTCTCACCAGTTGCTAATGTTCTTATTGGTGTTAATTCTTCTAGTTTAGTCACAGTCCCACCTGGGTATTCTGTAGCTTGAAGATTAAACTAAAGTTCACTATCACTACTATTGGTGGCATTCCTTGTTCTCTTACGGCTTGAGCGGGGAAGGAAAAAGCAGTTACTATATACAAAGATATGTAGAAAGCAGTGAAGCACATTTACACGACGACTTCGGTACTTGTTTCTGTAACTGGTCATGAAGCTGCAGTTGATATTTGTAACTTCTTCCTCTACTTAATTTTTTGTTGGTCCTGGCCAGCACTTCAGCTGGCAAGTGTTCTTTCCCTGGTAGAGTAGCTGAATCTTCATTCTGGATGGTCTGAGCCCTTAGTAGTTGGGGTGCTTACTAATTTTCGCTGTGAAATAAGTCTTAAGAGGCAATCCAGAGATTCCCCTGGGGCCCTTGTTTCCCTTGTGTAGCAGCGACCCAATATCCCTGTAGTCATCCCAGCCAACAAAGGAATCTCTTCCTTTGTTTTTGTTTTTTTTTTTTTTTTTTTTTTTTTTTTTTTTTTTTTTAGTTCAGTGTCATAAGAAGCCCAATATATCTAGGCATCAGTCTCAATTTTCAATTCATTTGAATCATTTTATGTGCCCTGGTAGAAGCTTGCTTTCCTTGTGAACTAAAACCTGTAAACTAGCCTAGTCCAAGTTCACAGGGATGAGAATTAGAAATTCTGTGAGAGGGTTATTAAGTATAATATTGAGAGGAATCAGTCCTATTTTTATTCCTCGATTGCTGGACCCATGTATTCTGGCAATGGGAGAAATAAAATTGTATGCTGATCACTGGTTCAAACCATATGCTACCTTTTGTATAATAGCACTTAAATCTCTTAGGGGCTTGTCTCCCACCAGGACAAATAACTGAGTCCTTTTTTTTTTTTTTTTTTTTTTTTTTTTTCCTGAGATAGTCTTGCTCTGTTGCCCAGGCTGGAGTGCAGTGGCACGATCTTAGCTCACTGCAACTTCCGCCTCATGGGTTCAAGTGAGTCCTCATGCCTCAGCCTCCTGAGTAGCTGGGATTACAGGTGCACACCACCACGCCTGGCTAATTTTTGTATTTTTAGTAGAGACAGGGTTTCTACTAAACCATGTTGGCCAGGCTGGTCTCGAACTCCTGACCTCAAGTGATCTACCTGCCTTGGCCTCCCAAAGCACTGGGATTACAGGTGTGAGCCACTGCACACAGCATAACTGAGTCTTAATAGGTTATTATATTATTCTACCAAGCCAGCCACTTCTGGGTGGCTAGGTACATGGAGAGGCTTATGAATTTTATCCATTGCTACATTAATTTTGTTGTGAAATGAGTTTGATTCAGAAGTTATATTGTGAGGGATATCATGTCTATAGGATCATGGTTGGTTGTATTATAGGAAGGGACTTCAGATTCATATCCAGAAGTGCCAGTTTAGTAAGTACAATTTGCTGGCCCTTCCATTAGGGAAGGGATCCAATGTAATTGATCAGCCACCAGGTAGCTGGTGTTTTTGAGTCAGAGAGGCCTTTTTGGTGGCTCACTATGGGTCCTTGTTTATAGCAGGTTAGGTACTCAGCAGTGCTGGTAACAAGATCACCCTTGGTGAGGGGGAATTTCCTGTTGTTGAATCAGTGAATAACCTCTGCCCTGCTGCCATATTTACTTTGTACCTGAGCCCACTGAGCAAGCGCTGGGGTGCTAAGGAAAGAGGCTAATATCCACAGGAGAATTCAACTAATCTATTTGATTAATGGAGGCCTTCTCTGCAGTTGTTGCTTTTTGATAAACATCACATGGGGCACAGATATCCTCACATTTTGTGCTCAGCCTGAGAACTCCATTCATATACCTTTGCTCCAGATCTCCATTTCATTAGTCCTTTTATTTTGTTCTTTCTAAGTCTGTGACCTCCTGGTCAACCTGTTCACTGCTGCTCATGAAATACTGTAAATCTATATGTCAGGGCATCTCTACCTAGAGAAAAGGTACACAACCAGGATCATTGTTTAAAGTTCTACCCACTGAGAAAATTTCTCTTGACTTCTGTCTTTCAGAGCCACTCCAGATTGGAGTGGAAATTGCTACAGCATATTTTGAAGAACCACCCATAAACCAAGAACTGAAATCTTTCTTCCATGGTTATCAAGTTATGGGAACTACCCATAAGATCCTCAGTGTGGACAGAGGAAGAGGAAGCTACGTGGAAGGAGTAGCTACTATAGGTAACTGAGCCACTTGATCATGCAGCTCACTTGTATCTTTGGGACCCAGTTGTGCCTGATCTCATATATATTACTTCATTTGTACATGCCCAACTCTACAATTTCATGAATGATGTAATTCCCAGTTCATGTTATGTAGCTCCAGTCCTACATTCCACTGGTGTCTCCTGGTCAATTGTTCTATTTTATCTAAGATCCAAGTAGCAAGCTAGGAGCTCTTTTTTGAAAGAAGGATAATTATTTGCAGAAGAGGGCATGGTTTTGATATAAAATCTTAAGGCTCGATTGGGCTTGTGAGTTCTCTAATATAGCATCACTGTAGGCCGTAACTATATTGAACACTATTGGATCTTAAGGGTCATAAAGCCCAAGTAGCAGGGCAGCTTCATTACAGTCTGGATCTGTAGCCTATTATTTTGCTCTGGGCCCCACTCAAAACGGGTAACTCCAAGAGTTAATCAGTAAATAGGTCAGAGTATCACATTCAAATATGGGATATATTACCACCAAAAGCCAGATACCTAGGAAACATCATACCTTAATGGTAGGAGTGCAAGGTAAAGCAAGTAACCTTTCACATTGGAATATTCTGGAATATACCTTAAAACACTAGACCCCTAAAAACTTCACTAAGATAACTGGCTTCTGAATTTTCATGGGTTTCATCTTTTTCCCTCTGATGAGTGTCTTCTAAGGCACTTAGAATGTTTGCTACATTCTTTTCACTGGGTTCAATCAGCATGTTTGGTGGGATGTTAAAATGAATGAAGTCCTTGACACAGATTCAGAAAGTTGATATAGTCCTAAAGTAAGGTATAGTCCTAAAGTGGAAGTGTGGGGCTGTGGTTGCTTCTAGTGGCCTTTGCAAATTAGTATATGGTAAAAAGCATTTGCCAGATCAAGAGCTAGATATCAAGTACTCAGAGATATGTTGATTTCTTCAGTATAAGACTACATTTGGAAGAACAGCTGTAGTTAGAGCCACTCGCTATTTAAATTTGATAATCTGCAGTTACCTTCTAAGACCAACTTGCTTCTGGACAAGCCCAAAAGGTGAGTTAAATGGGGATGTTATAGGAATCACACTTGGCAGGAACAGTCTTTTCAACGCATGATCCTGGCACAATTAAATTTTGCCCCTATCTCACATACACTAGATTAATTTCAGATGGATTACAGGCCTCTGTGAATATAGAATATTTTCTTGACTTTTGGGTTCTAGTCCTAAGCAGGACACAAAGCAATAATGCTTGCAGAAAAGACTGATAGATTGTACTACATCGAAACTAAGAACAACTGCTCATCAAAAGATATTAAAGATAATAGAAAAACGAAACTCAGAAAGGGAGAAGTTATTTGAATGTATTTAATTGCTATTGTTCTAATATTTCGAATATTAATAAGAAATAGACAACCTAATAGAAAAACGGGCACAGGAATTTTGAGCAAGTATTTAACAACTGAGAATATCCAAATAGCCAAAAAACATATGTAAAGGTGTTCAACTTCATTAGTAATCAGGGGAAATGCAGAGATAAAACTATAGTAAGATACCACTAGTCACCCACTAGAACAACTAAAATTGAAAGATGAATATTTGCATCCACTGAAGTAGAGAGATAAAGTATATGTACATGTATTTTAAAAAGATGGATAACAGCAAGAGTTGGCAAAGAAGAGCAATGCTAATGCTGATATACTGTTGGTGGGAGTATATATTGACCCATCTGCTTTGAACAAACAGTTGGGTATTATACAGAAAAACCTCAAGATTTCTATACCCTATAACCCAGCAATTCTGCTTCTAGGTACATACCTTACAAAAATATGTGCATATGTGTAGGAAGTTACATATACAAACATGTTTGTGACATCATTTTTAAAAGCCCAAGTGAAGCAACCCAAGCATCTATTAGCATAAAATGGACAAGTAAATTGTCATATATTTATACAGTCGAATACTATACAGCAAACTAAATGAGAGAACTACAGCCACACAGGGCAACATGGGGGTAAACGTGTTTAAAACAACATTGAACCAAGTGAAGTAAATCCAAAAGAATATATACTGTCTGATTCCAAACATTTAAAAGTAGGCAAATGATGCTTAATTATAATGAGGGACACATACTTAAGTGCTAAAAACTAAAAGACGAGCAAGGAAGTTGTTACACTAAAAGGATGTCAGTTACATATCCGGGCACGGAAGGGTTGGGACTGGAGAGAGGCATGCAAACATATTTTTTGAGAAATGGCTGTGTCCTATTTCCTGACCAGGATGCTGGTTTATCAGATATTTTGTTTCTAATAATTCATTAAGCTATATGATGACTTTAAGATATTTTCTGTATTTCTTCTCCAGTAAAAGTAAGCTGGGCTTAAAAATGCCTAACGATATTTTTAGTTGATAAAAATATTAAAGATAATTCTTAAATCTTTGTAATTAATATTAATACTTCAATCCTAAAATTTGGCTTAGCCACAGATGAAATTGTAAGGTAGATGCAGAAGGGTAGGCTATTATAAGTAGAGTGGTTAGAGAAATCTCTGAGAAGATGACATTTGAACCAATACCTGAATGAAAAGGGACCAACCACAGGAAGATGAGCAAAGTTGAAGACAATTTGGTTTAAAATCAACTGGTAGAATTGGGGAGTATCAGTCACTGTTTTTCTACCTAGTGGTAATTTTGGTGAATCATAGACTAAGTATTTTTTTTTGCAATGTTTGCGCTTTTGAGTCTCCTGTAACCTTGCTACTAAAGCTGTGGCTCATGGACCAGCATCATCTGTTGTTAGAAACACAGAATACCAAGCACTATCCCAGACCCACTAAATTAGAATCTACGATTTAATAAGATTCCCAGGTGGTGTGTGTGCATATTAAAGTTTGAGAAGCACTATCCTATAATTACATATTCATAAACATATGAGGAGATTGAATGTGAAAAGTTGAACAATAGACATACATATTATGAAGGGCATTCCAGTCCCAGAAAGCTAAAAATATATAAAATTCCTAATTACCCTTTGTCTATCAATCAAACAATATTTCATCATATTGCTATAGCATTCTTACTTATTTTAGATTTTGTTCTTTGTTTCATGATTGAACCCTCAAGTGAGTAAAGATTAATGATTGTATGATAGAAGTTAAGCCAACTGATCTCCATCTTATCTCAATTATGCTAACTCTGTGAGACCTTTTCTTGTTAGCACAATTTTTAACCCTTCAATTTGTTGTCTTTCACTTATTTCTATAAAAAAAGGAAAATAGACCATTCAAATAATACATACAGCTACGTAAGATGAAGATGCTGTTGAAACTTTGGAACCATCACAAAGTAGCTTAATTTTGCCAGTTGATGCACAACAGTCTAACTTTGATCAATAAAAAAGGTTTTAAAGTATTCACTATTATAAAATGCATAGGACAAGAAAATGAATTTGAAATTAAAAGATTAGGAGCAATTTTCATACTATGAAAAACTAAAGTATGCAAAACTGCCAGTGATGCATAAAAATTACCAAGAACTGAAAACATTTGGGGAATGGAATCTTCATTTTTGATAAGTTAATCATTTTAACTAATTTAATATTTCAGTCAGTGTGCTTTCTGCCATTTTGTTTTTGACAAGATTGCTTTTTTCTAAGTAAACTGGATCATAGCTTTCAGTTTCTTCAGATCACTTGGTTAGGTTGCTTTATTCCTTCCATCCATTTTGAATTAGTCAGGGTTTTCCAGAGAAATGGAACCACTGTGTGTGTGTGTGTGTGTGTGTGTGTGTGTGTGTGTGTGTGTGTGTCAGAAAGGCATTTGTGGAGGAGGCAGGTGAGCTGACAGGCTGCAGACTCAGAAAGAGCCCACGTTGCAGTTCAAGTCTGAAGACTCTGAGGCTGGACACCCAAGGTAGAGCTAATGTTGCAGTTTACATCTGAAAATAGTCTGCTAGCAGAATTCCCTTTTGCTCTGGGGTAGAGTTGGAGGGTGGGGTCAGCCTTTGATTCAGGCTTTCCACTGATTGGAAGAGGCCCAATCACATGGTAGAGATCAGTCTGCTTTCCTCAGAGTCCACCAACTTAAATGTAAATCTCATCCAAAGTGCCCTCACAGAAACATCCAGAATAATGTTTGACCAAGTACTGGGCTCATTCATGTTGTCACATAAAATTAACTATCACACCTCTCAAGAAATGTCCTGTCAGTTGCTTTGCTTTTAGAGGTGAGGAATGTGGCTTTCAGTTCATATCTGCTTTAACTCATTGCAATCTCTTCCCTAGCATGTTTTCATTGCTATAAAACATTAAATACTGATATGAATTCATAGTAGCATTGGTAAGACAGATACTGTTTACAAAACAAGTTAACACTTTGACAAACTGTAGTTTACTTTGGCTTGAGTGACTCCTGTTGAGTCAGAACTAACCATGATAACAGATTCCACAAAAAGCTACATTTCTGCTAGCCTAGGAGTGTAACAAATGTTGACTCAAGGACATATATTGATTTTTTTAAAAAAAGCTCATCTGCTTTGGGATATCACTCCAGAGCTGTAAACTTGTGTTTGCTCAGTTCACTGTTGGCAAGACACCCTGCAGTAGTTATTCAGAAGGAATTCAGGAATTGTACTTTTATCTGTGTGAGCCTTTACCTGGTACATTTCTGTACATCTACCAGCCTTCACCTGGTACATCTGACAGTGCTGCTCCTCCATCACTAAGGCATGGTTAGCCTCTGTTAATCTTTAGCAAGAGACCTTTCATGCAACCAAGAAAGCTATGCTATAAAGTGCTAGTGATTTACCAAAATTCTATGCATGAATTTCTTGATTCTTTGAGAATTCCATCCATCTCCATAACTTTCGTTATTTCCCTCTATGTAGTTGAGTCTCAAATTTACCCCTCACGTCCTGACCTCCCACCTGAACTCTAAACACTCATTTCTAACTCTCTGTCTCACATTACAACCTACATGTCCTGTCCATCATGATTAAAGTGAACCCATTAATGATCTCATTTTTTATTGTTGACTGTTAAAATTACTATTAGGTTTCCAGGATTAATCGTGGATTTTCCTTTGACTTTTTCCTTACTCCCTTATATCCAGTTAGCTATCAAGTATAGTTTCTCTTGATTCTTATATTCACCCATCTTTTCCATTTTCATTGCCACCACTGTATGTAAAGTTCTTACTTTTTCTAGGCCAGGACTGTTGGAGGTTACCAAATTGGCTTTCTCACCTCTGTTCTTCCACTTACCTTATTCTATACATCATTACAGTTGATAATGCCTCATCTAAAACTCTTGGGATTAAATGTGTTTTTAGAATGCAGATTTTTCTTTTTAATTTTTACATTTTTAGAAAGGTAATATGGTTGTACCATATATTTTAAAATTCATCCAGTGGAGCTGGGGCAACATCTTGTAATCAGACACAGTTATTTCTTCAGTGAAACACATGAATATTCACATTAAGATAAATAAAGAGTATAAATGGTCTCACTCTGATTCAGGTTAAACTTGGATGCTAAGTGAATTCAGATGAGATTTGCTTTTTAAAAAGTAAATGGTCAGAAAAATGCCTTAATATTTTTGGTGTTTTAGAACTTTTTGGATTTTGGAATTGTGATTTAGGAATGGCAGACTTGGATTAGATAAATCTTCCTCAAGTAATGGTATCACTCCCATTTTCTACTGAATTAGTTGTAAACTCTTCGCTCTGGCATCTTCAAATACCTTCTTAATTTGACCCCACATCATTATTTTTTCTGGATTTATTTTCTACTCATCCTCTAGCCTTTTTGCCTCATTGAAACTGTATAAATATTGCTTATTTTTCTTTCTTCTGCATATACTCAAATTTGTCCTTCCTCTTGAAATGTTATTTTTTCTTGTCCATTCTTCTGCAAACTATCTGTTGACATCTTTCTTCTCTGCATTTTCAGAGCTTTTTCCTGTATAAACTGCTTGATCCCTATGATGGGATCAATAATTGTTCTGTGGTCTGAATTCTTGTAGCAAGCTTCGGTTTTGTTATATGTACAATCAATCAGAATATTACCCCTTTCTCTCCTCTTAGGCTTGTGATTACATGAACTAATGCACAAATACCTCAGCACAGGGTCTGACACATACAGTAGGAATTCGGTTGACATTGGTTCTTCCCTTTTCCTCTCTTCCTCCTCCCTGTCCTTTTCTTAGTATATACTGCATGTTATCATTTTAAATGTACTTTGTTCTTCCCGTTACTAGATTGGAAATTTTTTGAGAGTAGAACCTTACTTATTGGAGACTCAGTAAATATTGACTTATGTGAAATGAATACAAATGGTATTACTGGAGAAAGTTAAACTCCTCTTTTGGATTCTAGAAAGACACATTTGTGTATATATGAATGTTACTGAAAATTTAAAACAAAACCTATTATCCCAAATATAAGACTTCAAAATCTCCATCAACAACATTCTAACTGCCAGAGATCACCCAATATGACCTTCTATATACTTCTATATACTTCCTCTGGTTCAAATATTCTTTCTATTATTATTCCCTTTTCCTTCCTAATCTGGAGACAGAATGATTTTTTTTTTTAAATGTAAGACCACTTGCCTATATAGTTGATTCCATCCTCTGTCTTCTGTGAGATTTTATAACATTAATTCCCTCTTGCATTTTTCATCTTCAATAGTAAAAATGTTCCAATCTTTCCTCTTATAAACAGCATCCTCTCTTTCATTCCCACTTTGCTTTGCTCATTGAACTCCTATCTGTTATTATGTAATCACCTCCCATGCCTCTTTAAAAAATTGTTTGTGTTGTGAAATATAACACTCATACACAAATTAATAAGATATAATTGTATAGTTTAAGAAGTTATTATGAAGCAAAATCTGTGTAAATGTCACCTGTTCAAGAAATAGAACTTTGCTAGTATCTTTACACTTCCCACTCTGAATCCCCTATTTAGATGATTATGCAGTCATTTTCTTGTTATTTTTTATTTTACTACCTAAGTAAGCTAACAGTATAATTTAGTTGTTTTGTTTTTAAACTTTTTATAAAAAAGTTGAATCTTTTCTGCTCATTCTTTTATTTGTGAGATTTATCTATTTTATTGTATAGAGCTATAAGTCATTCGTTTTCATTGTTATATGGTATTCCATTATATTTATATAGCACAATTTATCAATTCTAGTATAGATGGTTATTTATCTAAATATTTAATTTTTTTGCTGTCACAAATGATGCTGCAATAAATATTGTAGATATTTCCTGGTACATGTAAATATGCATTATTGTTGAGTATATAACTGGTAGTGTGTTTACAGGTGTTTAGTGTTTGCATAGCTTTAACTTCACTGGATGACACTAAACTGTGTTCCCAAGTGGCTGGGGCAATTTACACTCCTGCCAACACTTGGTACTGATAGTCTTTTTAATTTTAGTCATTATACAGTGTATGTCTAGTGGTGCTGGATATCAGTTAAGATTGAGCACATTCTAATATGTTTCTTAGCCATTTGGACAGCCTCTTTTGTGAATTGTGTCTTCAAATCCTTTATTCATTATTCTACTGGGCAGTCTGTTGTTTTCTTATTGGCTGTAGAATTCATTATGCATTCTAGTTATGAGCCCTTTGTGGGATATATGTATTGCAAGTAGCTTCCCTCACTCTGTGATTTGCCTTTTCATCTTATCTTTTGATGAACAGAAGTTCTTTTTTTTTAAATAATATGAGTGTAAAAATAAAATTCACTCATTTTAAGGTTACAATTTTGTGACTTGATTCATGCACGCATCTGTAATCACTAACCACTACTCCAATTGTTGGGTCCCCCAACATCCTCTCTGCTTTCTTCCTGTGTCCTGACCAAGGAACTAAGAGTGCCTTTACCTCTCTGTAACCTGGCCAGCTACATGTTTTTCCTGCATTCTTGAATCCAAGCTAGGACGTTGAACATTCCTAGCTACTGATAAAGCTGTTTAGGTTGTTGCTGGAAACACAGAGATTGATTATATTACCAAAAATGTAGAAGGTAGCCCCACCTTCAGAAAAATTCTTTAAGCCCCCACATAAACTCCATAACCTGACCCCCTCATTGCGGACATACCCAGGAAGAACAGCTCTCCCTCACTGTCACTCAGGTGGACCTGCTGGAGTCTCCTGCTGTGTAATATGTAAGTTCCCCTAATAAATACTTCAGATTGGTCACCCTGGAGTTTAGTGCTTCCTTCTCTGAAACCCAATACAGCCCAATCTCAGGAAGGTTTGGGGCAGTCCCTTGAAGGAATTCCCCTGCCACAATTCTTGGGGTGACTCCAGCTGCTGGGTTTGGCCAGAGAGAAAACCAATCTACACGTAGAACCTTTCCACCTCCCCAGAAAGTTCCCTCAGCCCCATTGCAGGCAGTCTCCTCTCCTTGGGGAATCACTGTTCTGATTTCTATCACCGTAGATCAGCTTTACCTGTTCTAGTACAAAGGTGATATTAAATAATGTGTACCCTTCTGTGTCCAGCTTCTTTCACTGTCTGTGATTTCATCTACATTATGATGTGTATTGGTGGTTTGTTCTCTTTCATTGCTGGCCAGTAGTCCACCATATGAATTTATTTAGCCATTCACCTGTTGATGGATATTATGAATAAATTTGCATAAATATTTAGGTATACGTCTTTTTAATAGAAATAGCTAAATTGTTTCCAAAGTGGTTGTCAACATTTTATACTTCCATTAGCAAAGCATGAGTTGGTGCAAAAGTAATTGCGGTTTTAGCCATCACTTTCAATGCAGAAACCGCGATTACGCCTTTTTTTTTTTTGAGATGGAGTTTCGCTCTTGTCACCGAGGCTGGAGTGCAATGGTGTGATTTTGGCTCACTGCAACCTCTGCTTCCTGGGTTCAGGTGATTCTCTTGCCTCAGCCTTCCAAGTAGCTAGGATTACAGGCACGTGCCACCATGCCTGGCTAATTTTTGTATTTTTAGTAGAAGCAGGGTTTCACCATATTGGCCAGGGTGGTCTCAAACTTCTGACCTCAGGTGATCTGCCCACCTCAGCCTCCCAAAGTGCTGGGGTTACAGATGTGAGTTACAGCACTGACCAAAAACCATGATTACTTTTGCACCATCCTACCTATGTTCCAGGTGCTCCGTTCCTTTATCAAAAACTGGTATTGCTGTTCTTTTTCATTTTATTCACTCTAATGGGTGGGATATTACACCAAGATTTATTTTTAGCTATCTGTACGTTTTCTCAAATAGTCTGAAACAAGTAATTAGCTTGGAATAAAATATTTTAGGAACTACTGCTGGTGGGATAACATCTATAAAGAGGATATTGTTCACCTGAGCAATCTTGGTTCTGAGCAATCTTGAGCTAGTCCTGTGCTGGTGTGAAGTGTGCTAGTGCTTTTTTTATATAGTCAGGAAGCATCTTGATGGTTGGTGTTGTAATTTCTGTTTCAGTGATCTTCTGAATGTCCAGAGCCATTGTATGGGGGATTGCCCATGCAGGCCATGTCAAGTCTCAGGGCATAGCAGAATATATACTTCTGGTGCAGTAATAAGCCTCTGTGCTTTTGGGGTTACCTTGCTGGAAACTAGTAGTCAGGATGATTAACGAAACTCTTCTGCACATTGAGATCTCGTTGCATGGATCCTGGGTAGTGGCAGGGCACTGTCTCTGTTCCCAGATCATTTCCTGGGGCTCACTCTAGGTGGTCTATGAATGCCACCTCTGTCTTTGTCCACCTGGTCCTTTCAGATTGGTTCCCCTTATCTTCAGGTTCTACTGTCTCACCCTCTCAAAACAATTCCTCTAAAGCCTCTTAATCCCCAACCCAGAAAAAATTATGTTCTCTGGTAGAAGAAAAGCTAATGATGATAGAGATCACTAGGTGTTTACAAAGTTTCCATTGTAACCTTCCTTTATAGTAATGAGCCCCAGTTTCTACCTAGGCACATTGCCATTTAGAACAAAATCCCACTGGGCGCAGTGGCTCGTGCCTGTAATCCCAGCACTTTGGAAGGCTGAGGCAGGTGGATCACCTGAGATCGGGAGTTCAAGACCAGTCTGAACAACATGGAGAAACCCCATCTCTACTAAAAATACAAAATTAGTCAGGCGTGGTGGTGCATGCCTGTAATCCTAACCACTCAAGAGGCTGAGGCAGGAGAATCGTTTGAACCCAGGAGGTGGAGTTCGCAGTGAGCTGAGATGATGCCACTGCAGTTCAACCTGGGCAACAAAAGCAAAACTTCATCTCAAAAAAATAAAAAAATATATAGAATAAAATCCATATTTTAAAGATTTCCTTTAAACTAGACAGAATCATAAGACCAAATTCTGGGTCCTGAATGTGACTTTCAGGAAGGCTTCTTGAAGGTGTTGGCTCACTGGGAGCTGTCTCTTTTGCCCTCCCCTTCTACCCGCTGGCATGTGGACATGGTTCCAGACATTCCAAAGGCAGTCTGGGATGATGAGGTGAACTTGAGGGTGAAAGTGGAGCAGGCAATAGGAATTACTCTCTGAACATCTTTTATGTGAAATAATATAAATTTGTGGCTTTAAGTCACATTTTAAGTTTTCTATCATATATCACCAAATCTAGTCCTGATATACATATATCAAATTTGGTACCTACTGTAGGTAACAGAGTATAAAATGTGACTGGCTCTGAGTCATTCCAAATCTATTATTTATGGCTTAAACTTTTTGCCTAGAGTTCTTACAAACCTAGATTTTCTTAAAGTAAGCTTTTGAAACATAATATCCAAGAATTTAATTTTTCCTTACCTGTGCCCAGGTTTAACAACCATTCTTTGTTGCAGTGAAGGCGAGATGACCTTATGGTTTGGGCTGAGGAAAGGATACAAAAAATTGCAAGGGGAAAAGACAAGTAAGTTAGTATTTTACAATACCATCCCATGTCATATTAAATAAATATTTCTTTGACTATATGTAGCAAAATATCACCTTAGCACATTTTTAGTTTATGTTCCCATGTTTCTACTAAAGTACAAGACAATTTGGCATGCTTTTTTGTTATTATAATCTGTTTCCTAGAATTATTGCTAATAATTTTTTGTAATTTCCATAGTGTTAAGATAGTATACTTAGAATGGCACTAAACTTTGGGCTCTGATTTCTCCTAAAGACACAGATTCCTATTAAAACAACACACAGAGGGAGGAAAAAGGAGAAAAGTTTGCTGGGAATTTAATTTAATTTATGCGCACTTTTTGGTTTTCATTAGGCCCACTTCTGGATTTACCGTATCAGCCCACACAAATGTGAATTCCCAAGAAATCCAAGTAGAAAGAGAATAGAGAGAAGGGCAGAATACATTTGATTTCTTTATAGTGAGAGCATTGTTCTAGGCCCTCACGTATGAAGTTATTTAGATCTATTTATAAATCATTTATGTATCTATATTCATAAACGAACTTCATGTGTAAGGAAACATCTCAGTTAACTTTGAATGAATGAAGTTCCCCATGATCCAAAGATCAGTCCCTTAATTAGCAAGGCCTTTTTGGAAACATTTTGGAGATGAAAATATTTTAAAATATTTTGATCATGTGTATTAGTCTGCTCTTGTACTGCTATAAAGAAGTACCTGAGACTGGGTAATTTATAGAGAAAAGAGATTTAATCAGCTTCAAATTCTGTGGGCTGCACAGGCTTCTGCTTCTGGGGAGGCCTCACGAAACTTACAATCATAATGGAAGGTGAAGAGAAAGAAGGCACATCTTACATGGCCAGCATGAGAGAGAGACACAGAAAGAGAGTGCAAGAGCAAGAGAGAGAGTGAGCGAGTGAGTGAGCGAGCGAGAGAGAGAGAGAAAAAAAAGTGTTACGCTCTTTATAACAACTAGATCTCGTGAGAATTTATTCACTAACAGGAACAGCAAGTGGGGAGTCGTACCTTCATGATTCAGTCACCTCCCGTCAAGCCCCTCCTCCAACACTGGGATTACAATTCGACATTTGATTTGCGTGGGAACACAGAGCCAAGCCATATCAGTCTTCTGATAAGCAAAGTAGATTGAATATACTAAGTATGATACAACTGGGGTTGGCACTAACAGCTTCGATTATACCCTGTTGTGATATGAAGAAGCTCTCTGCAGTTCTATTGAAGTAGAAGAACCTCAGCTTCCATGTTTTGCAGTCATCTGATAAGCAGAGTAGATAGAATTTATTCAATGCAGTGCACCTGGGGATTAGCACTAACATCCCCAATTTCATCCTGTGGTGATATGAAGAAGCTCTCTCCAATTCTATTGAGGGAGAAGAACCTTAGCTTTCACATTTTCTGAATGGCTCTGTCGTCTTCAGGTTCCAGCAGGTGTTTGACACTCTTTTCCTTTTGCTACCTCTCCTTCATTTATCTATCTGTTTTCCCCTGCTTGCCATTCTTGATGCTATCTCTGCCATTGTAGGGACCGGCTGCTTACTGATTTCTTGCCTCTTCTCTCTTTTTTGTCTTTTTGCTTCTTTGCTGTCTTCTCTTTCCCTTTCTTGCCACTTCTTCCAAATTTTATGATTTTATTTTATGGTAGCAGGGCTTAGCTTTTATAGCCATCATCACTAATGAGAGTAGATCTTCTTTTAGTCAGTACAAGAACTGATCACAACAAATTTCCCTTGGTACAATTGCAGGTTTCAGAAATCGATTTTAAGTTCATGGTTTGTTCCTGAAGGTTGACAGTGCTTGACTGCGTAAGTGGGGCATTGTATATGTAGAAATCATAGACCTGAGAACTAGAAGGAACTAAAATGATCATCGAATCTGCTTTTTAAAAAAAGTCGGGCCATTGAAGGTAAGTTACTTATCCAAGGCCACTCATATATCTGGTAGCAGAACCACAACTAAGAGATAGGTCTGTACTTGGGAGACAATTATATGAGCTCTTTTGTCCCATATATAGGGAAAAGATAACTCAAGGAGCCAGTGAACAATTGTTGTCTAATAATTACAGGGGAAAATATCTGCTCCATTCTCTTCTGGCACATTAGAGAGGGGAGATGCTTTCCTTTAATTAAAAAAAAATTTTTTTTTTGAGGCAAAGTCTCATTCTGTCACCCAGGCTGGAGTGCTGTAGCATGATCTTGGCTCATTGTAACCTCCACCTTCTGGGTTCAAGTGATTCTCATGACTCAGCCTCCCTAGTAGCTGAAACTACAGGCACGTACCACCATGCCACGCTAATTTTTGTATTTTTAGTAGGGACAAGATTTCGCCATGTTGGTCAGGATGGTCTTGAACTCCTGACCTCAAGTGATTCACCTGCTTCAGCCTCCCAAAGTGCTGAGATTACAGGTAGGAGCCACCATGGCTGGCCAATTTCCTTTATTATTGAATTGTAAAATTATCCTTGCATTTATACTCACAGTGAATTCATAGAGTTTCTTCACAAATAAAAGTTATTTTCTTAACATTGCAATTATTTATGTACGAATAGAACATATAGTACCTGATATCTGAAACATGCTATATTTTGTTTCATACATATTAGGAGTTTTAAATGACCAGATGATTTTTTTTTTGTTAGGGAGTAAGCATTCTACGTATCGTAAAATCTAATATTTATTTTAAAAAACTAATCAAAATATTTTACTGTCAGATAAATGAGCATACAATAAAAATCTCCTTTTGAGCTACATTTATGCATTTCATTTTATCTAGGCAAATAGAATTTGAAACCTGGAAAGAAACCTAGAGACTTTTGGTCCAATTTTTCAACCAGCACAGTAATTGTTAAAAATTATAACTGTGATAGCCATCACCTCCTGCTTGAAAAACTCCAGAGATTAGTATCGCTCTCATGAAGCAGCTGATGTTACTAGACAGCACAGTAGACAGAAAGTTATTCCTTGGATTTAATCAAAATCTACATTTCTTAACCTATGGCTTTTTATTCTAGTTCTGGTCCCTGGAGCAACACAGAATTAGTATACTCTTCTCTCCATGACAGCTCTTCAAATATTTGAAAGTAGTTATTATACCTTTTTTTTTATTCTTCACCTCCCAAGTTGCTTGAATAATTTATCAAAAATTATAGCTTCTTCCATTCACCTGGACATTTGCCTTTCATTACATTCTAATTGGTCAATGTCCCTCTTATAATGTGGCATCCAGAATTGAATTCTATGTTATAGAGTTGGTTTAACTAGCCAGAAATACAATATAACTGTCACAGGTAATGATCTGTGGGTAGTAATTTCTCAAGGAAGCCTCATTCTTGAGATAGACTGAGCCCCTTTAAAGAAAGGGGCTTGTATAAAGGGGCTTGTAGGAAAACACTTGGTAAACTGTAGAGTGCTTTACAGATGACATCATTTGTTATGTCCCATTGATGACTTTAAAATACAACAAATAATCAAAGAATAATTTTTTTTACACATTCTTTATAGCATTTTACATAGGGCTGATTTCAACTGTTGTCTCCATAGTTAGCAAAAAGGCTAGTTTTTTTGTTTGTTTGTTTATGGAAAAGTAGAAAAACACTTTAAATTTCAGCCATTATTGTGGGTTACTGGGCCCTTTCATGAGTTGAACAAAAAAATATTTTTTTTTTCTGAGACAGAGTCTTGCTCTGTCGCCAGGCTGGAGCACAGTGGCTCAGTCTCAGCTCACTGCAACCTCTGCCTGCCGGGTTCAAGTGATCCTTCCGCCTCAGCCTCCTGAGTAGCTGGGACTACAGGCTCGTGCCACCATGCCCGGCTAATTTTTCTATTTTTAGTAGAGACGGGGTTTCACCATGATGGCCAGGATGGTCTTGATCTCTTGACCTCGTAATCTGCCCACCTTGGGCTTCCAAAGTGCTGGGATTACAGGTGTGAGCCACCGCACCTGGCAAGTTGAACAAATTTTAAATAGTCTTTTTAGAATATGATTTTTTGAAAGAAATGATAAATGTCATTTTTTACCTGTACATATTTGTTTAATGAGATAATAGCAGAATCTTCTATTGACAAGACATTGTAATAAGTAGAATCACTTTTACATGTGAAGTACTTTTAAATGTGTAATAAAAGATAATATTTGAATTCTGGAAAATCATCCATTTTTTGTCACACTTTTAAAAAAACTGTGCAGTTTAAACTCTTTTTTTTTTTCTTTTGACAAATCTTGGCAACTAGAGCAATGTAAATTAGAGGCTACTTGCTTTGTGAACTTAGATTTGGAGTCATATAATTTAAGTTTATACTAGTAGGTCCAGAATTGCCGTTTCTATTGAATTTACTTTCTTTTTAATAGTAAAACATTTTTATTCAAATGGGTAAACATTTCCAGATAAAGATTGTGTTTTCTTTTTATGGTTTGTGAACTTATATCTTCCTAAGCTAGGTATTATTTGGGTAATCATACAATTTATACTCATAATAGACTGAAGAACTATAAATACTGTAATAGCTTCTAGTGGTTATTGTTTCTGGCAATATGATATGTGGGCTTTTATATCAATATTAGTTAGTGTTTTTTAAACTTCATAGTTTTTTCCTCCAGCAAAGAACTGTCTCTTTTCTGAGTGGGAAAAAGATTTTTGCTTATAAAATGAGACCATTTTGCATATTAATTAGGAGGTCTTTGAACTCTAAGAATAAAATCTGTTAATGCTTTGGGTATGGAACAATTATGCATTCGAGAACTTTAATTTTATGCTAATAATGTGACAAGCTTTACATTTTTCTTTGTTTTGTTTGCATTTTCTAAAGATAATTTAATGCAAATAATCCATCCATATACTGCATAGAGCTTGTCGGATGGTTTCCCTATAGTTAAGATTGTATCAGCACTCCTATTATAAATCTCTATTACCCATGGTTTATAATTTAATTGAAAAAACTCACTGCAGGCAGAAATTCAACACTTAGAGTTTCAGGCTAAAAGCAATATTTCTCTTTTTAAAAATTGCCTCCTCTATTTAATTTCATAGTTAATGGAAATATAAGAAGAATGATCCTGGAGCTGATTTTCAACAAAGCCAAACAGATCACTTTCTGTAACTAAAATAATTTCTAAATAACAGTAGTTCATATCTTATCATTGGTCTAATACTACAATGTTTAACCAATTAAGAAAACTCAGCGATGAAACCTGTTTATCCTTTCCTTATATGAAAAATACACACTTAAAAGGAGAATAAGAAGATTCTGCAAGACCAGACATGTATAAAATATATATTTGGCAATATTGTCTGAGGTGCTATGTTTTTCTTTGTTTTCAAAGTGCACCCTTTACTCCTTTTAGTGGATCTCGGCTAATGCTATGGAATCTGCTTTTTCTTAAACTGATACAGGAAGAGGACATAAGGCAGGATGATGCATGCTTTGAAATTCTTTACTTCATCTGTCTTCATCTTAAGTTTATGCTTTAATTACCTTGTTGGGATTCAGGGGTTAATTAATAGGCATAGCAACTTCAGCTGGCTTAATCAGTAAAATTGAGATCAGTTTTTAGACCCAGGGTGTTTTTGTCATCAGCTTTTGAACTCAAATCCTGTAGTGCAGAAAGGCTAACTTGCCAGGTTATATGCAATCTCCAATAAAGAGTAGTAGTTTTATCAAGCTCAATGAGACAAAGAAAATATGTGTGAGTTAGAGCAATGTGTACTCTATTTCCCTCAACCCATGAACATTTTCCTATTTAATTCTTGTTTCATTTGTTGTTGTTGTTGTTGTTGTTGTTGTTTGAGACAGAGTCTCCCTCTGTTGCCCAGGCTGGAGTGCCTGGTTCAAGTGATTCCCCTGCCTCAGCCTCCTGAGTAGCTGGGATTACAGGTGCCTGCCACCATCCCCCGCTAATTTTTGTATTTTTAGTAGAGACAGGTTTCACCACATTGGCCAGGCTGGTCTCAAACTCCTGACCTCATGATCTGCCTGCCTCAGCCTCTCAAAGTGTTGAGATTACAGGCGTAAGCCGCTGTGCCCAGCCCCATGAGCCACCCTGCCTGGCCCTTTAATTCATACTTGTAATGGTGCATGTGACATATATGCCATAATTTTTTAACTGTAAGTAGTCATTGAAAACTTGCTTAAAAATGATCTGGCTCTATCTATGCAATGTTTTATGTTCCTAAATCAGTCTCCTTTGAGCCTCTAAGGAAACTTATTGAGGGCAATAACACAAAATTTCATATCTTACAACACTTCACCTCATCTACAGAGGCCTTTAATACACATAATATATATAAATGCTCAGATAATAGAGAAAGCAGAAGCTGAAAGATTAAGTAACTTGCTCAAGATGATGAAGCTAACAAGTGGTGCTTAGTGCTAACATTCTGTCTTCAGGCTAATGCACCTTTTCCTGTAGCCCAGTAGCTCACTCCTTAGTTCTTTTGGGGGACCTCGTATTTTTGACTGTGAGAAATAGAGTCTAGTGATACTGTCTTAGTTTTTCCTGATGTTATAATAAAATGTCTTAGACTAGAAAATTTATAAGTAATAGAGGTTTATTTCTTACAGTTTTGGGAATCCCAAGATTAAGGGGCTAGCATATTTGGTGCCTAGTAAGGTCTTGCTCTCTGTTTATAGATGGTGCTTTGTTGCTGCATCTTCTAGAGGGGTCAAATGTGGTGTCCTCACATGGTAGAAGGAATTGAAAAAAAAAATGGCAGCTCTCTGATACCTCTTTTACAACAGCATCTTACCATTAATAAGGGCAAAACCCTTAATCACTCCCCAAAGACTCCACCTCTTAGGCTGCACAATGGAGATTAAATTTCAGCATGAATTTGGGAAGTACACAAACATTTAATCTATAGCATATATCATGAGGAGAATGCCTTGTACTTACTTGACCTCTGTCAGAAATCATAAGGGAATTTATAAAGTTTCTAGTCACATTTTAAAAATATTCCATATTATCTTAAATTCATAAATAAATAACTTAAAGCTTAGATAAAATGTATGTACATCTTAAGTATAACCTTGAATATAATGGATTAAATTTCTCATTTAAAAGATATAGACTGGTTAAATGGATTAAAAAACAAAAACAAAAAATACCTAAGACCCAACTATACGCTGCCTATGAGAAACTCACCTTGCCAGGAAAACCACTCATACACCAAAAGAGAAGGGATGGAAAAAGATACTCCACGCAACTGGAAACCAATAGATATTCCATGAACAGGAATAGCGATTCATATATCAGACAAAACAGACTCCAAGTCAAAAGGTATACAAACAGTCAAAGATGGACATTATATAATAAATTGATTAATTCAACAAGAGAATATTACAATTGTAAATATATATGCACTATCAGAGCACTCAGATATATAAAGCAAATATTATTCGATCCAAAGAAAGAGGTAGACTGAAATGCAATAATAGCTGGGGACTTCTACACCTCACTCTCAGCATCAGACAGATCCTCTAGATGGAAAATCAACAAAGAAACTTTGGATTTAAACCATACCACAGATCAAATACACCTAACAGGCATTTATAGAACATTTCACCCAACGAATGTAGAATATACATGTTTTTTTCATCAGCATATAGGCTATTGTCCAAGACTGACCCTATGTTAGGACACAAAGCAAGTCTCAAATGTTTTCTAAAAATTGAAATCACATCAAGTATTTTATTTAAACCATGATGGAATAATACTAGACATCAGTAATAAGAGACATTTGAAAATAAATACATGACAATTAAACAACATGCTCTTTAGTGAAGAAAAACATTAAGAATAAAATTTATAAAATTTCTTGAAACAAAAGAAAATACAAATATAAGATATCAAAACATTTGAGATATAGCAAAAGCAGCATTTAAAAAAATATTAACTTTGTACAAGTTTAGAAAAACAGTATTAAGAGGCAAGTTTATAGCAATAAATGACTACATAAAAACTAGAAATATTTAAAACAACCTAATCATGCATCTGAAGGAACCAGGAAAGCAAGAATAAACTAAACCCAAAATTAGTAGATGAAAAGAAATAATAAAGATTAGAGCACAAATAAATGAAATTGAGACTAAAAAATACAAAAAAATTCAATGAACAAAAATACTTTTTTTTGGAAAAAGATAAAAAAATTGACGGACTAAGAAAAAAAGAAGACCCAAATAAATAAAATCATAGATGAAAAAGGAGACATCACAATGCATACCACTTAAGTAAAAAAGATCACTAGAGAGTACTATGAGCAATTATATGCCAATACATTTCAAAACATAAAGAAAATAGATATATTACTGGACACAGACAACCTACAAAGATTGAACCAAGAAAAAATAGAAAACCTGAATAGACTAAAAACATGTAACAAGAGTGAATCAATAATAAAAAGTCTCCCAGCAAAGATAAGTTCAGGACTGAATGGCTTCACTACTGAATTCTATCAAACCTTTAAAGGAAAACGAGTAATAATTCTTTCAAACTACTCAAAAAAAATTAAAGCAGAGGGAATTCTTGATAACTCATTCTGTGAGGCCAGCATAACCCTGATGCAAAAATCATACATGGACATGAGAGAGAGATTGAGAGAGAGTGAGAGCGAGTGACAGCGCTACAGGCTAATAACATCCCTGTTGAACACAGATGCAAAAATTCTCAAGAAAGTACTAGCAAAGCAAATCCAACAATCCAACAACTCCTCAAGAAGATAACACGCTATGATCAAGTGGAATTTATTCCAGGAATGCAAGGATAGTTAAACACGGGCAAATCAATAAAGTGTCATGTATCACATCAATAGAATGAAGGCCAAAAGACCATATAATTGTCTTAAGTGTAGAAAAAGCATTTGATAAAATTCAATATCCCTTCATGATTAAAACTCTCAAATAAATTAGTTATAAAGTACCTCAGCATAATAAATGCCATGTTTGAGAAACCTGCAGTTAACATCTTACTAAATGGAAAGGAGCTTTCAAGAACTTGAATAAGACAAAGATTCCTGCTTTACCATTCTTATTCAATTTAGTACTGGAATCCTACCTTGAGCAATTAGGCAAGAGAAAGAAATAAAGGGCATTCAGTTTGGAAAAAAAAGAAGTCACCTTGTCCCTATTTGCAGATGATGTGATCTTATATATAGAAAAACCTAAAGATTCTACCATACGACTTTGGAACTGATAAACAAATTCAGTGAAGTTGCCAGAAACAAATTCAACATACAAAAATCAGTAAGATTTCTATAGGCCAACAGCAAACAGTCTGAAAAAGAAACCACAAAAGTATTCCTATTTACAGTAGCTACAAATAAAATAAAATTCTTAGGAATAAATTTAACCAAGGAGGTGAAAGACCTCTACAAGGAAAACTACAACACACTGGTGAAAGAAATTGAAGAGGATATAAACAAATGGCAAGACATCTCATGATCATGTATCAGAAGAATTAAAAATACTGTAGAAAGACCATATTAAAGCAATCTGCAGATTCAATGCAATCCCTATCAAAACACCCAATGACATTCTTCATAGAAATAGAAAAATAAATACTAAAATGTGTGCAGAACGACAGAAAAATCCCAAAGAGCCAAAACAATCCTAAGAACAGAGCTAAAGGCATCACATTACCAGACTTTGAAACATAATACAATGCTGTAGTAACCAAAACAGCATGGTACTGGCATAATAACAGACACATAGACCAATGGAACAAAATAGAGAACACATAAGCTAATCCATGTCAAAAAACTGATTTTTGACAAAGGTGCCAAGAACACTTACTGTGGAAAGAGCAATCTCTTTAATAAATGGTGCTAGGGAAACTGAATATCCATATACAGAAGAAGGAAACTAGACCCTTACCTCTTACTCTATACAAAAATTAACTGTCAATGGATCAAAGATCTAAATGTAAGACCCAAAACTGTAAAATTACTAGAAGAAAACATAGAAACACTTCAGGACATTGACTTGGCAAAAGACTCATTATGAATGAGACCTCAAAAGCACAGCCAGCAAAAGCAAAACCACCACCACCACCACCACCACCACCACCACCAAATAGGATTATATCAAACCAAAAATCTTTTGCACAGCAAAGGAAACAACCACCAGAGTGAAGACAACCTACAGAATCAGAGAAAATATTTGCAAATTGTTCATCTGACAGGAGATTTTTATCCAGAATATACAAGAAACTCAACCATCTCAATAGCAAAAAGCCAAGGAAATTCTGTTGAAAAAGTGGGCAAATGATCTGAACAGACATTTCTCAAAAGAAGAAATATGAACGGACAACAAACACATAAAGAGATGCTCAACATCAGTAATAATCAGGGACATGCAAATAAAAACAACAGAGATATCTCACCATGGTTTGGATGTCTATTATCAGAAAGACAAAAAATAAATGCTGATAAGGATACAGAGAAAGGGAATTCTTATAAACTGTTGGTGGTAATGTAAACTAGGGAAGCTACTATGGAGAACAGTATGTAGGTTCCTCAAAAAAAACGCAGATGAAACTACCATATTATCCAACAATCCCACTACTGGGAATTTATTCAAAGGAAAAAAAATCAATATATTGAAGAGACATCTGCATTCCCATGTTTATTGCAGCACTATTCATAATAGCCAAGATATGGAATCAACCTAGGTGTCCAGTAACAGATGAATGGGTAAAGAAAATGTGGTATATATACATAATGAAATACTATTTGGCCATAAAAAAATAAAATCCTGTCATTTGTAGAAACATGGATGAAACTGGAGCGTATTCTGTTGAGTGAAATAAGCCAGAAACTGAACATTCAACACTGCATACCCTCACACATACGTCGAAATTAAAAAAAAAAAAAACACATCGATTTCACAAAAGTAGCAAGTAGAATGGAGGATACTAGTGGTTTGGAAGGTGAGGGGAAAGGGAGGAATAAGGAGAGATGTAATAAAGGATACAAAATTATAGCTAGGTAGGTGGAATAAGTTCTAGTATTCTATATCACTGTAGAATAACTATTGTTAACAAAAATATATAGTTTCAAATAGCTAGAAGGAGAATATTGAATGTTCCCAACACAAAGAAATAATAAATGTTTGAGATGATGGATATGCTAATTACCCTGAATCGATCACTCTAATTGTATGTATCAAAACGTCACTATGTACTCCATAAACATGTACAATTGCTGTGTGTCAATTAAAACCTACTAAAATCCATACACATCTAAGCTACACAATAAATCAGTATAATAAAAGGAAGTCATAAATTTACTATTCTGTCTGATGAAAAATCTTTTAATGTTTTGATTATATCGAAAACATTGCTTAAGTATAAAGGATATAAGACAAGATTTTGTGAACACATGTGATTGTTCAGTCTTAAAGAGATTTTTGTGAAAATAGTAGATAATTTCCAAGGATGTTTTAAGATAGTCATGGTATAATAAATCAGGAAATACACTTAAAAAACCTCTACAATTGCTTCGAATCTGGAAGTCCATAGTTTTTGTGTATAGTGAAAAAGCAGACTATTTCTGAAATTTACAAACCAGTTCAAATTTCTTATTTCCATTTTAAGAATTTGAATAAGCCATTACTTCTGTCCCTTTTACCTGTTGCTTTTGAATTGAATAAATTCAGAATGGAAGGTAAGGTTTACTTTTAAACTTTCTTTTCCCAAAAAAGTTTTCCTGATCATTAGGTTTTGTGAATGTTGTGGGATACTGAGCTCAGGTATTCAACTTAATAACATTTCATGTAATAGAATGGTCAGTCCATATGTCATGTGAGAACCAATACACTGTTTCCTTCTACCTCGTTCTGAGCAGACATTATCATCTAACTCTCTTCATTGTTACAAGTTGAACTTGCTCATCCTCTTTTATTTTTTTGCACTAAACTACTCTTGCTAGTTCAGAGATCTCTCAATATCCGATGTATAATTTTTAGCATCCAATGTATAATTTTTAGGCAGTATCTGGAGAGACAGTGAGATGTATTTTAAAGATGATGTGTTTTTGATTTAGACCAGATGTTGACAAACGTTCTGCAAAAGACCCGATAGTAAATATTTTAGTTATTGTGGTCCATATATCTGTCACAACTACTTCACTCTGCCACTGTAGCATTAAAGCAGGTATAGAAAATATTTAAACAACTAAGCATGACTGTGTTTCAATAAATGCTATTTATGGATACTGAAACTTGAATTTCATATAATTTTCATGTGTCACAAGGTTTTTTGTTTTTGTTTGTTTGTTTTTTTTTTTTTTTTGAGAAGAGTCTCGCTCTGTTGCCAGGCTGGAATGCAGAGGCATGGTCTTGGCTCATTGCAATCTCCGCCTCCTGGGTTCAAGCAATTCTGCCTCAGCCTCCTGAGTAGCTGGAACTACAGGCATGGGCCACCATACCTGGCTAATTTTTGTGTTTTTAGTACAGATGGGGTTTCACCATGTTAGCCAGGATGGTCTCTATCTCCTGACCTAGTGATCAGCCTGCCTCTCCTTCCCAAAGTGCTAGGTTTACAGGCGTGAGCCACCGTGCCCGGCCCTCAGAGTATTTTTTTTTTTTTTCCAGTTTTTTCAACAACTACAAAATGTAAAAGTCAGCTGGGTGTGGTGGCCATGCCTGTAATCCCACCACTTTTGGAGGCCAAGGCAGGTGAATCACTTGAGGTTAGGAGTTTGAGACCAGCCTGGCTAATGTGGTGACACCCCATCTCCACTTACACAAAAATTAGCTGGGCATGGTGGTGGCCGCCTGTAATCCCAGCTACTTGGGAGGCAGGAGAATCACTGGAACACGGGGAGGGAGGGAGGGGCGGAAGTTGCAGTGAGCTTGAGAGAGTGATCGCGCCACTGCACTCCAGACTGGGCGACAGAGTGAAGCCCCGTCTCAAAAAACAAAAAACAAAAAAACAAAACAAACCTGTAAAAGTCATTCTCAGCTCACTGGCCATAGAAAAATGAGGGGTGGCATTTAGTATATGGGTTGTAGTTTGCAGATCCCTCTTGCTTTAGGCCGACTTGGCTTTACCTAGCAGCTCCATTAATTATTGGCTTTCTGGTTTTGGGTAAGTTAGTTTGCTTTTCTCAGTTTCAGTTTTGTCAATAAAATAGGAATTTGTGTGTGAAGTATTTGTGAGGATTAAATTAGGTAATGTATGTAAAACACATAGTGCAGTAATTATCAATAGTAATTTATAAATGGCAAATACAAGGGCAATACAAATTTTGAATCATTAATGATTATTTGATGACTCTTCCTCAATTAATACTGTTAACTTCTTTGTTCTCAAATGGAAACATCTTTCTTATTCACGGTTAAAAGTAATATATATTCTTTTAAAAATAATATAAAATAGAAAGATAAGAATAATAAAATGATAAGAATAAGATTAAGCCACAGGATTAATCCCACAACAACCCTAGTATGTAGATATGACCACCTCTTTCACTTCATATGTAAGGAGACTGAGGCTCAGAGATACTAGATATTGCCTAAGATTACCATTTATATAATGTTTGTTTAGTTTGCTTACCTTTTCCTGCCCCTAAATAAGTTTATCTCTTGGGGGAATTGTGCTTTTTCTCTCCCAAACGTGGTTCTGGTGGGTGATCAATCAGATTCTTACAACCTGTGGCTACAGGATAGACGTGTGTCAGACAGGGTCTAACCCCATGCCCTGCTGCCCTGGCCTGCTGTATAATTTGTCCATGGTTGACTATGTGAGCCAGGATTGCCCAATCAGCAGCATTTCCTGGAATAATTATTCTAGGATTAACTGAAGCACCAGGGAACCTCTTTTCTCTTTGGCCACATCTTGGGCAACATAAGTTTAGTATTACCTGAAGCCATGGATTGAACTTGTGGGAACAGCTGGCCTGAGAGAATGAAGCCAATATGAGGAAGCAGTGCTGGTAGACTCTGGGAAGGGGAAGAAAAACCTGATGATGTTTGGCTCCCAGGATGCAGGCATTTCTGAAGGCATTCCTTATGGTTTGATGGTACAAGCCTTGACCACAACTTTTTCCTTGAGTTGATTTTATTTCTCTCTCTCTCTCTCTCTCTCTCTCTCCGTGTGTGTGTGTGTGTGTGTGTGTGTGTGTGTGTGTATGTTTTCAGTCAAAAGATTATTGACTGGACAGCTAGAATCAGGATGTAAGCCCATATGTGGTTGACCATAGAGCCTTGAGCGTCTCTTCCTTTCCTCAGAGACAACCACTGCTAGTGGTTTGATATTTTTCTTATTACTGACCTTTAGTTTTCAAAATGACTCTGCAAATATTGCAGTATACATAAATATTTAAATTTATCACTTATTGCCAAATTGTCGTCCAATTTGGCTTTACTATTTTGTGCTTGCCCCAACACTGTCACAGTGGAGATCTTCTGTTGCCTCTCCAGGTGCACTTCTCTTTTCCATCCATATCAACTCCAGCCTGTTTTCTGCTCTGGGTGGCTAGCCTGGGAGGAAAGGCCCCTTGGCTTCTCCCTTATGGTAGTGCTGAGTTAATGAGGGATACTGGCAGGAGATGAGAAGGAAAGAGGAGAGTTAAGTTGAGGTATTGCTTTTCCAGTCTTTCTCTGCAGGGTTGATGAATGGTGGCTGCCTCCCTTGACCCAGTGTCACAGTTCCTGGTAGTTGGGCCTGCCTGCTCACCTTTGTCCTCTGCTTGTAGCCCTGGGGACTGCATTGTCCTTTATAGATTCTCTCCACCCTACCAGCTTGCATATTAATAATCCTTTCGTTAAACGCTCTTCATATTACCCTATTTAATGTGGTTTTGTTTCCTGTCTGGACGCTGAGTAATACCACTTGTATGAACATCTTTTCCCTCAACATTTCATGTCAAGATATGGTATTACCCATGTTTTTAATCATTTCAGTTCTCATAAGAAGAAAATGGCATCTTGTTTTAATTTATATTTTTTGATTATTATTGAGTTTGAACATCTGTTCATATGTTAATTGGCTATTTGCATATTCTCGTTAATTGCTTATTAATATTCTTTGCCCATTTTTCTTTCGGGTGATCTCTCTCTCTTTTAAATTCCTATGATGAGTGGAATATTTTTTCTATTATGTTTTCCAACTGATTGTTGTTAGTATAAGTGAAAATTATTGAGTTTGTGTTTTTCTGTATTCTTTTATAAGTTTTAATAGGTTTTAGTTGATTTTCTTGGATTTTCTAATATCATTTGCACAGAATGGTAATACTGTCTCTTCCAGTTTATGTCACATGTCTTTATCTTGTTTTACTGCATTGGCTAGATTCTCCAAAACACTGTTGGACAATAGAGGTGTTAACTGGAATCATTCGGCAATGGGAGTGATAGTGGGAATTACTGGGCAATAGGGTGTTAGTGGGGATCATTGGGCAACAGGGTTGCTAGTGGGAATCTTTGTCTCATTGTTGACTGTAACTCAGCTTTTCTCCAAATGTGTTTCACAGAATACTACCACAGAGAGTTAACCCCTTGAGAGAAGTTCCAACTCGTGCAGAAGCACTGCACACTCTTAAGGAGTCTCAATGCACCTAAACACGTTAAAGGCTCTGAGACTTTTATTTTGTCTTGCCTAATATAGCTCTGGTAATGAATTTATGCAGTACATTATCAGTTCAATAATTTGCATGGGTCCTGGAGGGCCAAAATACAAACAAAATGTTTTACAGTAATATAGCTAAACCATTCCAGTTTTATGCAAAAAATCTGCTGAATTATTCTAAGGTTTATTTATTATGCCCCTTCTCAATGCTTCTTACTGTAGAAACGTAAGCCACTACATTTTATATTTAACAGATCTGATGGATCATTCACTACTTCAGCATGTTTGCCTTCAAAAGAAACAATTGAAATGAAAAAACTAACTTAATGGAAGGATGGTGTTAGGAAACCATGTTATTCTTGCTCCTTCTTTTTCTTCTGTTTTACACACCACACACACACACACACACACACACCCCAAACAAAAACGTAAAAGCCAACCTAATAAAAAACTCTATCAACCAATGGACCTCATGTTACTGTTTTCTCACATGTACACACTTTCTTCTTAACTCCCTTCTCTCTTCTTTTCCTTTCCATTATTTCTTCCTTCTCCCTTTTCCTCTCTTCCAACGCATGCTTAACTATCTCCAGAAAAATTTTTCTCTATTATTGCTCATTTTTCCACCCCAACTAGAAGTTAAAAATCATTCTTATCATTATTGAGGAAAACAAAGTTAACATTAGGGAATACCAGTAATAAGGGAAGGAAAAGGCACTGGTTTTAAAACTTAACATAACTGTACAGCTAATACATGTTGTTACATATTCACGTGAAATTAGGACCTAATAGAGATCTGGTGGTAACCACCTCCAAAGACCTTGAAAAAGCTCAACAGTTCTCTTAAGAATGCTCACAAACATCTTATGATCTTTGTTTTGTCAGCCAATTAAATCTATTATACCTAGAGCATTTAAGGGTAGTAAACTATCTTTTATTCTATTTGACTTTCTATTTTCTTTAATTGCTAGTATGAAACAGTCTTGTTTCCTGCTATATTTCTTTGCAAATATTTCAAATATTCTATAAGCCTAAATTGAGCTTTTATAGATCCTTTTTCTCAGGATAAACCTAATCTTCATTTATTACTTCTAGGGTAATACTCATTTTAAGTTTCAAAAATATGACATGCAAATAAACTCTGGGAAAACAACTCACTTATAAATTGGCAATTTTCTGTGTGGTGAATAAAAAGAAATACCATAAGACATATTCTCCTATATTCACAGACTTTAGTTAGTTAGATTAGGTCGAATTTGTGAGTGTGAATTTAAATCACATTTCTAGCTTAATATAGAATTACGGAAATTCAGTAGTATCTCAGCTTAATTGGTACCTCATTATTTTAGTCATATGTTCTCATTTTTCATTTTAAATTCAATTTCTTTTATTTCTGAAGTTAGGATTCCAATGTTTTAAAGGTTAGATTCATGACTCTATGCTAAATAGAAGGGCATACTGGATTTGTTTCTCCTTTGGATAGGGTTGGGAGTGGTGTCTGGCAAAATGCCTTTTCCATTAAATAATAAAATAAAAAAATTATTATTGCTAATGAATTCAGGGAGTTTGCTTACTGGAAGTAGTCAAGTAGTCTGATACAGAAATACGCATTGCAGTAAGAACCATAACATTGCTAGGTTTGTAATATAAGAGCTGCTAAATATATTTTGAATGTCACAAAGACTGTATTTCTTGCCTGGAGCATAGTCTTTGTTATACTCTCCGTCTCATACTCTTATCTTTTTCATGAGGAGTAGTGAATCTCAATAAAATCTATGGGTTGTGTTATGTTTAAAGGCTCCTAACTGAACCAATATGTTCACAGATAAGATCAATAATATAAGTGTAAACCTTTGAAATTTAGATGGAAGTGGAAGCTGCCTAATAAAACTCTGGTGCTGAATTTTACACAACTTATACCAGTCTTTTAATTTTGTATTCAGGTCTCAAAGGACTAGAAGGCAAACTGAACACATCTGCAATTTTCTGGATTAAACTATTATAGTTTTACGTAAAAACTCTGAATGCACTTAAGGTTTATGTATTGTAAAGGCATTGTGTAATGGTTATTCATTTCATTTCTTTGTTAAGAGCCTTTATCTAATGTTGAAATTTTGAATTAAAAGTTTTATGTTTACACCTATTTAGTTGGCTCATTAGTTCAAGATGCAGTCGAAGGAAGCGCGATAGCTGTAAAGTATGTTTCATTCAACATTCTTTTAGAGCATTGGTATCTAACGCTGTATTTGTAAGACCATCGATTATCAAGCCATGTAAGTGCTCAATTCCTTTTGAAGCTTTTGAGAGGTATTTTAATTAAGTTTTCAAAATTGCTTTCGGATCATACAGTTCTTTTGTGCTTTATTTTTATTAACAAAATAGTAATTAAAATTAAATTTTAAAAGAAATAACCACAGTAGGTCATACGTTTATTAACTTGAGGTAGATAATGAACCTGTCCTATATAAAGACTGAGCTAAATCTGCTGAGAGGCTGTGGATAGTGTATTTTAATTAAGGTAATCCTTATTTGCATCTAACAAACAGCATTGCTACTTAGACATTTAAGACCCTAGTGATGCATATTAGTACATTACCTCAACATATCTAATAGAGATTTAATACTTGTGTTTTAAGAAGCAATTTGTCATAAATTAAGAGTATTTGCATAGTAAATTCCAAGGATATTATTTTTTTCAGAGTTTTCTATAATTAAGCAACACATTAAACATTAAAATTTTATAATTTTTGTAGTGCTAGGAATGCTTACTTTGTTATTAAACTGAGCCACATTTTCAGCTGCACATAACTCTATGGAAAAATTCTATTTTAATAAAGACATAATGAACGTACTGTCACTAAGGTTTTTTTCCTCTTAAATCTGAGTGATGGCCTATGTGTTTAAAGAATGTTTTAGCATGCAAAATGCAACTCAGAAGACATTCATTCAGTTGGATGGAGAGTATTTAATCATTTAAAAAGGAGGCCAAAGAGACTTATCCCAACCATACTGCTAAATACTTATGAGCTGCATCATATATAAATTAAGTGTTCTCTAATTGGGAGTATGGATAGAATCTTTCTTTAGTCAATTAAGTGTTTACAGTATTAGTATCTACTTTAGTTAGTTAGAGTAAAGGAATTAAAAAGACCATTTTAATTAAGAATGACAACTTTATTCTCAAGGTCCTTTTTATTTTAATGGTTAACAGGATAATTTTAGCATTTGCATCTTATTGATCCAGAGAGAATGATTTTATGAAATATACCTTACAAATAAGGCTGAGTTTCCCTGTGGCCATGTACATTTGACTTGTGGTGAAGGCCTCTGTCACTTAAACATCTTTACGTGGGAGTAACTTAGGTAGGACATGAAGGGCAAGATTCCTTTCCTACAAAGAAAGAATTGATACCTTGTTCAGCTTACTTTAGACTTCTATGTGTTCTTTGTGCTCATCATCTTCTCCCATAAACTAACAAACTCCCTTTGCCTTTCCAGCCAAGAGGAAAAGATCTAGAAAGTGTTTTCCCTCAGTATCTAGAGAGTTTGCTGGCTCCCCTTGCTTGTAGTAGTTTAAAAGATTCCCCACAGCAGGGAATGCAAGTGTTTAATATTCACTCAATGAGTGTGATGTTTCAAAGAACTAAATTCAGGTTATATGGGTGTGGGTGCTCTATATGTGGTCATTTTTAGTTCAGTTTGCATCAGTTTTAATAACAATGCTAAAATATTTAGATACTTAGTTGTATCATATGTTGGAGCCAATATAAAAGGTATTATTTCAAATTGTTTTATAAATAAGGAATATTATCAATATATTTATTATTCTTATGTACAATTGGCTAAAAGTATCTGATAATTATAATGTATAAAAACTAATTACATCTGAGAGATAACAGTAATAAACTGTTATTTGAATTCTTTCATTACAAGGGCAAGTTGAAGTTGTGGAAATAACAGACTGCTGAAGAGACTCCATTGTGGGTTCAAATCTCAATATTGTGATTCCTGGCTGGGTAATCTTGGGCCTTAATTTTTACATTTGAACATTGGAAATCACATTGCAAGGGTAAATATTGGCTCCCTGTTTCCTTCACTATCAAAGAATATATTGATTTGGAAACTCTAGTGATTTCATGGACAAAATGTATGGCGACTCTTCCTTCTCTGTTGTGTTTTGCAAACCATTCACTCACCCTTACCCCTCGCTATTATTTAAGAGTTGAAAAACCAAAGCCCAGAAAGACAAAATGATTGATTTGGGGTAAAACCCTAATTAATTAAAAAATAAAAATTAGTAGCAAAGATCAACTCATCTGGGTCACTCAGTTGTGGGAATGCATCAAGTGTTGCCATAATCCCCACTCCTTACTCTCTCTTATAACTGTCACACATGCCCAATGTTGAAGTTACTTTATTATTTCTTGTATAGTTTCAAGCCCTTGAGTAAATTTCCTCCTTCCACTCACTACCAAAATGCCAAGAAGAATCACCTATACTGACATTTCAGTTTCTTCATTATTCCATTTTCTTAGCCCCTGTAATAAGCTTGTCTTTTCACAAACATATTTAAAGGAAATTCCTTTCCAAGGTCATTAATGATCCTTCAGTTACTCAGTGAGGAATGGCCAAATTGTCTGTTATGTCAAAGAATTTACAACCCAGTGTCTTAGAGTAGGACTACTTTCAGGCTGTTTTGTTGTTTAGGTTGCAATTTTTAGATGCTCAGTAAAACTTGATGACTAGAAGCTGATCAACTAATATGCTGACTTGTGGGTGACCAAATCTGTCTTCTAATATAGCCATAAGAGCTAAAAATAGCACACAACATTTAAATTCTTATTCAGGACTGTCCATGTGTCCAGGACTGAGCACTTGCTCTTTATTAATTCATTTAATTATCACTACAATCCCACAATGTTGCTATTGTTACCACACCCATTTTACTTATGAGAAAACTGAGACACAAAGAAGATAAAATCGTCCACACAAAACTGTCATGGGACTGGAAAGCTGAGCTGGGCAATCTGATGCCATAGTCCAAGCTGTTGAACACTTTGCTATTCTGCCATACATATTTTGTAGGCTAAGGAAAACTGGCACAAAGATATGTATGGGCCCAGATCTTTCCTTCAGTATTTATTTTTTTTTCCATTTGAGGTAGCTCTAGTGGAGGGCATGCATGGGAAAAGATCGGAGAGGAGCAACAGAAGAGAGTAATTGGAGTCAGCTAGATATAACTGCGGGTTGGCTCTGCAACTCCCTTTTGTGACCTTAGGTGAGCTGCTGAAGCTCTCAGAAGTTCCTTCTCAGTAAGGGGTCATGCCAATACCCATACCATCTATATCATGGGCTTCTGTCTCATGTCATCTAAGTAGCAGATTTCTGTTACAGAGTAAGAGCTTTATATATTGTAGCTATTACTGTAATTTGTCCACTTATTTACTTTAGAGATGTAAGGAATCTCAATAGTACTCTTTGGCACAGAGTGCCATCATTCAAATGTTAAGGTTTGCTTCATTTTTGATATCTTGGTGACCTGCAATGTCCCTAGTTTCTATGATATGAGCTTTATAGTTGTGTTTTCAAGTCAGTATTATTTTTTCTTCTGGCATATACATTTTATCTCATGATAGAGTCATAAACATCTGTATGAAATTCAGGGCTCACAGCATTAATCCAAAATATCTTAATGAAGAACTGATTTGCAGCTAATCTCTATGAAAACACTTTGTTAGAATCAGTAGTGATTAAGTTAATTTTGAAGGAATAACCCTAACAGTATGTTTTCATTTGGAAAGAGGGGAAAGAGTTTCATTTTTCATTTGAATAAATCTTTATGGAGTATATACTATGTTCCAGGGTCTATACCTGGATAGAGTGAATATATTTCAAATGTTCACTTAGCAATTAGGCAAGGCTGTCTGTTACATTGTGTTAAAATGGATTATGATTCTGAGCCCGCAGGAAAGAGTGCTGGGGCTTGGGAGGGGAGGTGACAAAATTAGACTCTGTATTTGCTGTTCATGATGTAATCATAACAATCTATCCCAGATCTCAACCTGAGTCATGTTGTATTAGAATCTCATTGTTTTTATAAAATGCTTTGAAGATGTTGTTTTTAGATTATTTCCGTTCTATTATTTATGTAGATGCACACATATATAATATAATAATATTAATCATATATTATGTGATTTCTGGTATATTTTGCCTCACCCATAAGATTATTTGATACTGTTTTTGTATGACCAATGTATAGGAGTTTATCTTCAAAGAGAAGTTATTAATTATCTTCAGATACATAACAGAGATACAGTCTTTGCCCTTTAGGAGTTTGGAGCTTAAAACAGGCAGCACTAAGACCGAAACACCCTATAAATATCAAACAGGTACATAATTTGAATAAAACATTTTGTGTTTCCAGAAATGTCACTTACTTACCTTAATCAGCTTGTGTGCTAGTAATTTTTGCATCTGTTTCTGCAAAACCAGAAAGAACTAATGATTCAATTTTAATGGCAAAAGAGCAGAGATGTCACAAAATCATACAGTTCTTTAAATTTGTTTGTTCCACACATCTTATTATTGTTATACTCATTCTCTATGATTACTACACTAAAGTATTAACCTTTTAAGAAAATTCATTGCACAGTTGGTTGCAGTACTGTGATCTGCCAAATTATAGCACTCTGAATGTTTACAAGTCATCGAGATTCCCCAGAGGCTCTACCTAAATTCCCTGAAGGGAAAGAAAAATTAAAATCATTGTTTCCCCCTTCTGTTTTTGTTCACAGAGAGAACAGACTTGTTTGTCAAGAACAAACACACAGAGCTGAGAGATCAGGAAATGGTGGGACCAGGGAGCCAGCCTCTGCTTTGCTTAACACGATTGGAAGGAGTGACTCCAACAGCCAGTCACCAGGAGGCGTCTCAGTGTCTGGGGAGAATTCGTGTGAACTGTCAGCTGAAAGCATTGACAGCTTCCCATTAGTAATGAATTATGGAAATAATTTTATTAATTTCTTCACCTCAATCAGTACATGTTAGTGAAAGTTGCTCAACCAAACATCAAAGAACCATTGCATTTTAACCTTTTAGTCTTTTACCATGTAACCAGGAACAGCAAAGAAATAAATTAGTGTAGCATTCCTTAAAAAAAAAAATGCCTGGAGATAAGGAGTGGACATAATTTTTTCTGTTTTTAATTTAATAGCACGTTTATGGTTTTATGCAAAACCATTCACATTACATTTGACCCTCTGGGAGCTGCTTTTTTTGTGTGGATATAATTTTGAGTCTTTAATAATCCGTTGTTAAACCCAGTCTGAGTTTGATTAATGAATTGTGATGAACCGGTGCATTAATTTGCAGGTTTGGTCTAATGCCCTAAAAGGCTGCTTTGTTGCACGTTATTAATGCTCAACTCTTCAAGAGGAGCCATGGGGTGGCGGCAGTGTGTCCCGTAATGAACAAGCGACACGATTGAACAGTCCCAGTGATAGAGCTGTAGCTCTAGAAGTCACCATGGAGCTATGTTATTGAAAGAAAGAAAATCCTGATTTAGCTTAATGCCCTAAACAGGGGGCCACAGACCTCCAGCTCCACAGGTCTCCGGATGGAATTCAGGGGGAATCTGTGAATTTTGATAGGAAAAATATCTTTTATTAACCTCTAACTGAAATTTAACATCATTCAATTATGAATGTAGGTGACAACCATAGTATTCTTAGCTGTGTCTGTGACTTTGTCATCTCTGGAAATCACAGATATTTCCATAACACATTATAGAGGTGCAAGTACTTCACCATGTCATTTGTATTTGCTGCTACCTCAGAATTATAGTAAATATGAGGACAGCTGCCTGACTTATTTAATGTAATAAAGAAGTACATATATTACTATCTTGTTCATTTTTTAAAAAATGACTATTTCCAATATAACTGGTTTCATTTGTAATTTTATTTTAAATATTAAAAATAAGATTCCAAGAAGGGGTTTATGGCCCCCAAATGGTTAAGAACCCCCTTTCCTGAGTGACTGCTGTCTGTGCTGCCCCTTAGTGATACTTTGATCTGTTCCTCAGAGCTGTAGTTTCAGGAACATGCAAGCTTCAGATTTGTTACCAATGCAGCCATGATAGCAATGACTAAGCTGTGCAAATGTCATCAACTGATCAATTACTCCCCTCCTCACTTTCCTTCTCCTAAGCTCGCGAAGCTATGAACTGTTTGTTTTACACACTGATATTTCCCCAACACATATCTTATTTGACACACAGTAGGCACTTAGTCAACATTGAAAATATGAGTGACAGCTTTAAGTGAAAGTATTTTTTTTGCCCCATTTGAGTAAATCTAGGTTTTAAAATCCTTTTTTTAATGAAATAAAATTTTATATCCACATTCTAAAGAGTTTATTACATTATAAAAGGTATTTACAAGGCATTAGAAATGTTTATAGAAATAATATTGACCAGTTTATTGTTCAGCTGCTCAGTTTATCAGGGCACTGTTGATTCTCATAACTGATTTTTTCAAAGCATTGTTATAATTAAACGAAGAGAACTGGAATTCTCCAAAGACAAATATAGCGTTAGAGAGTTAGGAAAATCAGATTAAGTAAAAAGATGAGCCTGTGTGTTGGGAGTGCCATGTAAGTGTGTGGATGTGTTTGTGTGTCTCTCTGTGTAAAGAGATCCAATGTAGTGAAAGAGTCTTTAGAGCTGTAAGTTGCCTTAGAGATTATTTTTCAATTTAATTTAACAAGTATTGAAACTGAAGCACAAGGAGGTTAAATGACCAGTGACCTCCTAATTGCTAAATCCAATAAACTCTTCTCAGACCTTATCTTATTTGACCATGCTATTGCATTTTATGTTGTTTACCTTCTCCATTCCTGTGCATGGGCTGCTTCTGCCACTCAGAATGCCCTCCATTCCACTCCTCCTATCCTTGCCCCCTGCTCTTCTCCTAGGACAACCCATCTTTTAAGCTGTCCTGGTCTCCAGCCCTCAAGCAGAACTTTGTTTTAGTTTAGTGTTTCTCAGTTTTTCTCATTATTTTTTCCTAATAGCCTTTTCAGACATTTTCTCCCCTTAATTCTCTTCACTTTTCCCCTTGCCCCATTCTCTGGTGGAATTTTAATGCTGCAGATAGACTTGTATATATTTTTATGCATTGTGACCTTTAGGAAGGCAACAAACGCTTATACTATCTAAGATTTTTTTCCCCCTCAAGGACCACTTTCTCCTCCTTTGGGTAAGATCACCCTTGTTGAGAACATGTGCTCCAGTGAAACCCAAACGTCACAAGACTTTCCCCATCCTGTGGAATCAAAATAGGGTCACAAAGGGCTCCAACCTTTGCCCATTTTGCTAAGTTAAATTCCATGGGATTTCTTCCCTCCCCAGACTCCTCATGATATCTATCTGTTGTTAGGAAATTAGTCTTTGTTCTGTCTGCCTGTAGGGAGCCGGGACACAATATTGTGCTTCAGAATAAACTGTATAAAAGTCGTTCTCCTTTTTGCCCTTGGTCGTGATGGTTCAGCCTGACAGAGGGCCGCTGGTGAGCAGTGAATCTCAGGACCCTCTGTGTTGCTGCTGCAGCTGCCTGATGGGGTGGGAAAGACAGTCACTATCTCTGCTCTTGCTTGGCTGCAGGTGCTTATGTTTTCTGGCCTCGGTCTAAATATCTGGTAAAGTAATTGCTCAGCCAAATGTGCACTGCAGCAATATTTTGTGGTGATGTAACTCTTTCAACTCCCATCTCACATAGCCATGTTCTCTAGGTGCATTCAGGATACCAGTTTCAACTATCTGGATGCCTCGTAGTCTCTCCTGCCTTCAAGCTTGGCTCATGTTGTTTCATCTTCCTGGAATATTCTTACTTCTTCTTTTCCACTAGAAAACGCTACTCTCAGTTGCAATATCATTTCTTTCAGGAAGCTTCTTGGATGCCTGTTCAGAATCGGTGTTATTTCTCCTGTGTGCTCTGAAGGTGTCCTGGATTCCTAGGTTATTATATACAGATTGTTTCTTTGTGTATATATTCTATCATACTCCAAGTTCCTTGAAGGCAGAAAGCACGTAGGGTTGTCAGATTTAGCAAATAAAAATACAGGACTCCCAGTTAAATGTAGTTTCCAGATAAACAACAGGTAAGTTTTAGTATAAGTAGTTCCATAATTGGATATTTGAATATGGAACATACATATTTGAACATTTGAGTGCAGAAAATACATATACTAAAAAATATTCATATTTATATGCCATTCAAATGTAACTGGTCATTTTATATTTTATCTGGCAATCTTATGAACATATATTGTGCTTATTGTATTCCTGGAGCCTAGCACAGTTCCAGTCATCTAGAAAGTACTCCATACATGTTTGTGAAATGAATAAATTTATTCTAGATGCTGGAGACAAAGCAGTGAATGAAAACAAGAGTCTTTACCTTCTTGGAGATTACATTCCAGTGGATGAATACAGATGACAAATAAATAAGCAAAATATATAGTATGTCAATGTTGGTAAGAAGCATGGAGGAAAATACAGGAGAAAAGAAGACATAATAAGGAACAGTTTTTTTTCTCTCCAAACTGGCTCTGTGTTCATTTGTTCTCATCTCAGCTGATGGCAGTTCTATTTTTCCATTTGCTTGGATCAAAACTCTGGAAGTTATCTTTTCTCTTTCTCTTCCACCCCTCATCCAACCTGTTAGGAAATTATTATGATTTTTTACCTTCAAAATATATCCAGAATCTGACCACTTACCATTACCTCTACTGGTAGCTCCTTGCTCCAAGCCAGCGTCATCTCTTGCCTGGGTTATTGCAATAGCATTGCAAGATGGTGACCCTTCTGTCCTTGTCCTTCTATATCCCATTGTCGACACTGTAATCAGACCAAGTCTTTTAAAGGTGAGTCAGATCATACCATTTTTCTCTTTAAAACTCTCCAGTGGCTCCCCACTTATTTCATTCTAAAAGATGAGGTCCTTAAAATGACTCTCATGGTTCTTCATGAGAATGCCTATTCCAACCCCGATTTCCCATCCTCCTCCTGTTACTTCTCTGACCTCTCCTCAAAAACTTTATCTCTCTAAGATGAGCAACTAACTATCTTGGTTTGCCATGCATTCTCCTGGCTTTACCACTGAAAGTCACACATCCGAGGATACCCCTGAGTCCCTGGAAAACTTGGACAGTTACTCGCCCTACAAACCACTCTGGTCATAGATGCCTTTTTACTGATCCTCAGGCATGTTGGACACACTCACTCCTACCTTTGGCTTTGGCATTTGTTCTGCTTATTTGGAAAGTTCTTTCCCCTACATCTGCATGACTGATTTCCTTACTACCTTCGAAATTTTATTCTGATTTCATTCTCACTAAAGCTTGCCTTGAACACCCTATTTCTAATTACAGCTCTCTTCTCATTGCCTCTTAACAGTGTCATTCATATCCCTTACCCTGTTTTAGTTTTATATGCATAGCATTTGTATACTTCTAAAACACTATAATTATTGATGCATTTATGCTTATTGTTTTCCTCTGCTAAACTGTAAGCCCCATGAATGCAGAAATCTTTGTTTTGTGTGCTATTTTGTCCCAAGCACCTAGAACAGTACTTGCTTCATATTGGTGCTGGATTAATATTTGGTGAATTAAACTGAAGAGGGATTGGAGGTTGTTTGGGGTGGAGGGAATTTCAATGATAAATAATGGTCATGGAAGAAGGTGCTAATGAAGAGACCTGCTTTGTGAATCCAGGAGAAGAAACAAGGAGAGGAAATGGTGAGTGCAAATGTCATGAGGCAGGAGTGTGCCTGGCCTGCCTGGGAAGAGTGATGAGGCAGTAGGGCTGGAGCAGAGCAAACACAAGGTAGTGGTAGGAGGTGGTATAGGAGAGGGGTTGGTGTTTCAAATCATGTAGAGACCAAGATTATAACAATCCTTTGGATTTCACTGTGCATGAAATAAGAATCCAGTTGGACAATTTGGTGGATGGAGATTGGTGACATGATCTGATTCAGCATTAACAGTTCATCCGGTGGCTGTATTGACCAAAGACTACAGGGAACAAGGGCAGAAACAGGGAAAGCAGTCATGAAATTGAAGAGAGAGAGGTGCTGTTGGTTCAGACAAGATTAGTAGCTGGGAAGGTAGCTGGAAATGGCCAGATTCTGGATGTATTTTGGATTAAAGCCAACAGGAAATGTTCATGAACTGAATGTGGAATGTGAGAAAAAGAGGAGTCAGGAATAATTTCTTATCTGTTTTTAAGTAAACTTTTCCTTCAAATACAGCATGCATGTAGAAAATGCCCAAAGCATAAATGTGCAGCTTGGGGAATTTTTCACAAAGGTAAAACACTCATGTAATCACCTCCTCCTGCAAGACACAGAACATTACCAGCTCCTGAGGGGCCCTGCCTGTGTCGCGTCCTGGTCATCTTCCCTCTTTTCTCAAGTGACCACTGCCACTGGCTTTTCCCACTAAGAACAGGTTGGCCTATATCCATAAGTTTTAATATGTTATGTTATTGTCATTCAGTTCAAAAATATTTTCTAATTTCCATTGTGATTGCTTCTTTGACCAGTTTCCAAACATTTGTGGGATGTTTTGGTTACCATTGTTGTTGTTTTTTTTTTTTTAACTCGTTTCTAACTTAATTCTACTGGGGTCAGAGAATGTATTAATGGTTTCAATATTCTGAAATTTGTTTGAACTGGGGACTTGTTTTATGGGTCAGCATATGGTCAATCTTGGTAAATGTCCCATGTTCTCTTATTAGATGCAGAATTTTTAATATGTTGATTAAGTCAAGTTTATCAATGATACCATCTAGTTGATTGTTTAGTAAGTAACTGAGAAAAATACATTAAAGTATCCACTATCATTGTGGATTTATCTCTTCATACTTTTAACTCTGTCAGTATTTACTTACATTTTTTGAGAGAATACAAATCTGAAATTATCTTGTCTTTCTGGTAGATTAATTTTAAACACCATTATCAGATCTCCTTTTTTATGTTTCACAGTGGTGTTTGCATATCTCTCCTCCCATTCTTTTACTGTCAACCCTTCTGTGTCCTTATACTTAAGATGTGCTTATTTAGGCAACCATATGATTGAATTTTTATTTTTTTGTTGAGTTGGATAAGCCTTGTCTTTTAATTGAGGCATTTAGTACATTACATTTAATGTAATTACTGATATATTTGGAATTATACTTATTGGATATAACAACATGCATTATCATTTACTTAATAGAGTCTGATATAATTAGTAGTTTTATCACTTCTCAGCTAATGCTAGGATTTAAGAACATATTAACTTCATTTATTTCCTTTGGCTGTTTGAGTTATTGCTGTCATACATTTTAATTATACATGTATTTTAAACTCCATAAAATATTATTATTATTTTGTAGTCAATAGTCATTTATATTTATACTCATGTTTACCTCTCTATTGCTCCTCATTCCTCTCTGCAATTCTATCTTTCCAGCTGAAATCATGTTCTTTCTGTCTAAAGAACTCCCATCAGTATTTCTTTTAGTATAGATCTGCTGACAGAAATCTGTATTATCTACAAAATTTTGTATTAAATTGAAAAGGTATTCACTGGATATAGATTACTATGTTGCCAACAATTTCTTTCAGCGCTTTAAGATGTTATTCTGTTTTCTTCTGGCTTCCACAGTTTCTGTTGAGAACTTAGCTGTCATTGTAGATCCTTTGAAGGCAATTTGCTTTTTTATCTGGCTGTTCTTATGGTTTATTATTTGTCTTTGGCATTTGGCAGTTTTACCGCGAAGTGACTAGTAATGTATTTATCCTGCTGAGGTTTAACATCTTTTATCTGTTCTGGAAAATTTGCAGACATTTTCTCTTTCAATATTGGTTTTGCCACTATTTCCTCTCTAATTCACTTCTGGGACCTCATGTACACTTGTGTTAGCATTCTGCCACCTCCCATCTGTCTCTGGTACTCTTCTCTATATGTTTATTTTCTCACTTCATGCTCTGGTCTGAGTATTTTCTACTGAGATATCTTACAGTACTAATCTTGTTTTCACCTGTGTTTAGTCTACTATTAAACTCATCTATTGAATTGTTAGCTTTATTATATTTTTTCAGTTCCAGCATTTTCACTTGATTTTTAAAAGATTTCATTTGTCTGGCGAAGCTTTCTTATCCTCTGTGTTTTGAACATTTGAATCCAAGTTTGATAACTCTATTATTTGGATCATCTCTGGCCCTGTTTCTATTGTCTTTTTACTTTTTGTCCTGTTTCTTGGTATATGTGGCATTTTTAAATTGAGTGCCAGACATTTTGTATGAAAAATTGTAGAAGCTCTAGATGACTTCTACTTTATACAGTCATAGGCAGCTAGAATAAGGGCAAAGAAACTCAATCTCAATCTAATCAGTGTATGCCTGAAAAGAGATTGGGTTGTAGAATTTATAAGGCTCTAGGGTCATCCACCCGGGCTCGATCTGCAAGCTGGGTAATCTTGGCCAAGTGACTTAGTATTTCTATTCATCAAAATTCTCAAGAATCACGCAGGAAAACTAATAGTACTTCCTCATAGGGTGGCTAAAAAGATTAAACAAATTAATATAGAAAAATTACTCAGAATAGTACCTGGTCAATATAGTGGTCAATTAGTGTTTGCTAGTGTAGCCTTTTTTTTTTTTTTTTTTTTTTTTTTGAGACAGGATCTTGCTCTGTTGCCCAGGCTGGAGTGCAATGGCACAATCACAGCTCACTGCAACCTCAACCTCCTGGGCTCAAGTGACTCTCCCACTTCAGCCCCCCAAATAGCTGGAACCATAGGTATATGCCACTATGCCAGGCTAATTTTTAGATTTTTGTAGAGATGATATCTTGCTATGTTGCTCAGGCTGATCTCAAACTCCTGCCAGCCTCAAGTGATCCTCTCGCCTCGGTCTCCCAAAATGTTAGGATTACAGGCTACACTGTTTCCTGCCTAGTGCAGCTATTTATTTGTGCCCTGATCAGACAAAAACTTAAGGCCAAAATCTTCTCTCTCATTGCCTGACTTTAACAAATATTTATTGGGATGGCAGCTAATGGAATTCAATATGTGGGAAAAGATCAGACTTTGTTAAAAGATAGAATCAGAAAATAGAGTGGAATTATAAAACTGAAAAGCTCTTGCTGTATTGAAAATAGTCAAAGAGGTAATGCAGGCATCTCGGTGCTGGTCCATGGTTATCCCAGATAATTTTCTACATGAAATTCAATCAGTTCATATACCACTAGATGGAGTTTCAGGGCACAAGTCTTCGCATCTGAAGTGGAATTTGAGGACTGGTCAATTTCTTGCCTTCTGTCCCTGGAGTGGGAGTGAAGAGTTGCTAAAAGGAAGCAAAGCTTAGGAAGAGGAAGTGAATAACCTTAGTTCTCTCTCCATTCTATCTCTCAGACTTCCTTTGCCCTCTTTTGGAATGGTGAATTCTTGATCTAGGCTCCAGGAATGATGTTCTGTCAAACTGAGGATTAAACACAATTTCATTAGAGAAGTTTCCAACTAATGTTTCTTTCTCACTCTTATAGGAATCATCCTAGTAGGATCATTTCAGTTCGCTGCGATTCAAGGTACATGATTATGCCACAGACACTGTACATGAAGCAATCTGTGTTTTGACTGGTGATAAATTGATAATCACCTACCTGGTTAAGCCAGTCCACAGAGAGGCAGTTAATATTGTGAAACTTCAATAAAGTCGGCTGTCAATGCAATAGATATTGCAGGTGAACTCCTTGATCTCTCATTGTAATCCTTAAAATCTCTGTTATCCATCACTCCATAATACATTTGTTTAGCAGGGAAGTAGGCTTCTAAAATCTCACCATCAAAGTAAACCTCAACAATAACATTTCTAAATCTGACACCCAAGTCTCCACAACCCTCAGAACACTATTTAGCCATCAAATTTAGTGAGGTGATATAAATTTACAGAAGGATGGCAAGAGATGACAAAGTGTTCCCCTGTCTTTTATGGAACAATACAAACGTTTTAAAAGTATCTTTTTTGCACTCCCCTTACCAATCAGGCATTTAAGTAGTAGGTTTTGGTATTAAGCTTTCCCTTTCCTGGACAGGTCAAAATGCAGACTTCCTAAAGTTTATAAGATTTTCCAATTACTAAGTCTTTAGTGGTACGCAGTAGAGTAAGAATCACATTATAGAAGGTATGGCTTTATTTTCATTGTTGGAAGCAATACTGTTAAAAAACAAATAATAGTGACAGATGGTTTGTATTTAGAATAAGACATTTAATAATTAACTAACTAATTAATTAATTAATTAATTAATCTTAGCTGTCTTGTACTTAGCTTCATTATGAAAATGAGTTATCACTTAAATAATTCTTCCTGGGGAGCCTGCATTCCACAAAGGCCAAAACTCAAGAGTAAAACCAGTCATGGCTCCACTTAGCATTTCTAGGCTGTTACCCTTTATGAAGAAGACATTGGGTCTTCCCCTGGAATATTTTGAATTTATATGAACATTCTAATGAATGATCTTATTGTATGTGGTTCAATCTCCTGAGGAAAGAATTTTCTTCTATTTAATCTCAGGAAATAGGATCAGCTCTGCCAAAGTATCATGGAGCCTAAGGAAATACTTCCTGTATTTAAATTAAGCAGCTTTAAAATTGCTTGAAGGGGTCTCACTAATTAGAATTCCAGTGGAGGAAGCTTGGGAAGATTTCAGACTGTATCTGAATCCACTTCTCCTCTACTCCTGGTGGGAATTTTGAAAGGATTTTTATAGTTTCCCTAGGCAGTCAATTACAGATCTTCTTTTTCCAGTAATTTTTGAATTTTTTATTCTCAAATATCAGAATGCATAAAGGAAAATATATCCTTTAAGCTACGGTATAAGACACTGCGATTCAACCAAAGGTTTCTTATAGTTTGGAAAAAATCTTTAGTTTTTCTTAACTTTATTCAGAATTGTCTTGGGAGAAGTATGTAATCAAGACTTGCTGAGGAAATTGACTTTTCTTCATGACAGCAAGCTCCTTGAGAACAGGGACACGTATGTGACATCGTAACTTTTCTTGGAGCACCATGCACGGTATTTTGTACAAAATATAAGCTCAATAAATGTGTAATTAAATTTACTGATGTACATTGTCTTGACAAATACTTGTCAGGTATTGCAGAACATTCTCTAATTCGGAAAGACATGGGATATTATAAGATGTGTTTCAAGGAATCCTTAACCCATTTTATTTGCAATCAGTTTCTCATACCAATGGGACTTTTTTGGTTTCAGTCAAATGCTGCTAGTTGATAGAATGTTTTAATCCTATCCTAACTAAATTTAATGAAATAAAAGTAGAGGAAAGAAGAACAATACTTCAAAACCGCTTTTTTTTCCCATGTGGTGCATTATCTGCAAAAAAGTTATATCTAACGTGGTAATTAAATTTTCACAAACTTATTGGAGACATTGTATAATATCTTAAATCACAGTAGTAAGTGGCAAGTTGAAATATCCGGAAGAGATAGAGTAATAAGAGGTAATATTTGTTGAATAATTACGTAAGCCACATGCTTTTTTCCCTTTCACATTCAAGAATTAATTTGATCCTTTCAAACAACTGTGAATTTGGCACTATGATTAACATTTATATATGAAGAAGCCAAAGATCAAGTCATGTGGGTACATGCTGGTTTAGGAACGAGGCAGAATGAACTCGGGTGGACAATCCATTATACTCTTCTTTCCTGCCCAGCTTCCACTTTTTAAATTGTGTGAACACATACATAACATAAAACTTCCCATTTTAATTATTTCTTAAGTATAGAGTTCAGTGGCATTAAATATACTCCCATTGTTGTGCAACCATCACCACCGCCCATATATAGAAACTTTTTCATCCTTCTAATCTGAATCTCTGTACCCATCAAATCATAATTTCCCAGTCCCCTTTCCTCCTAGCCCTGGAAACTCCCGTTCTGCATTCTATCTCTGTGAATTTGACTACTCTAGGTACCAGATGAGCCACATTTTAACCTATAGGGCTATTGCCTCTCGGAGCTGGGTCACATTTTCCATTCTTTATTTGACAATTTGCTTTTTTCACAGGCAACCAACTATGTTTTAGGCCCAGTGTGATTTTTTTTTTTTTTTTTCATTCCTAGGGATGTGGGCCTATACTAGTTTCATAGTCATACCAAAGGTTTTAGATCTTTGGCATTTGATCAGATGCTTGGGTTGGAGAAAAGAAATATGGCTGAAGCACCATGACCATGCTGTGACAAGGTTAAGACCAGGTAAGCAAGACAGTAAAAGACCCTGGCTCTCTTGCTCATCACTTTGGAGAGCTGCTGTAGAGTAAGCTTCTAATTAACATTTGTTGAGTGGATCAACAAAATTGCTATTAAATGAGACTTTCCAAAACATGATCATCTCAAAAGAACATTAACTCTGAATTTTCTTGGGCTTCAAGAGGTAATGGGGACAAGCACTAACTACATGCTTGTCCCCTCTAAGATTCACTGTGACCATTCACTAATATGCTTTCCTGTGTAAAGGAAACTGATGGAAATGCAGGCCTGTGGAGCAGGTATAGCTTTTGCCTCATCTTTAAGACTTTCCTGTTTGCTTATTTGCCTCCTATACTCAACAACACTATTATGTGAGAACAGTGGGTGGGGTCATCTTAGATGAGTCACTTCGATTTCTCCCCTATAAAGAAATGGGTTAGGCTGGGCGTGGTGGTTCGTGCCTGCAATCTTAGCACTTATGGAGGCTGAGGCAGGTGGATTTCTAGAGCCCAGGAGTTCAAGACCAGCCTGGACAACATGGCAAAACCATGTCTTTACTAAAAATTAGCCGACTATGGTGATGTGCACCTGTGATTTCGGCTACTCAGGAGGCTGAGGTGGGAGGATCACCTAAGTCTGGGAAGTCAAGTCTGCAGTAAGCCAGATTGTGCCACCGCACTCCAGCCTGGGTAATGGGAGTGATAAAAGAAGGCTTGGCATTGCGGAAGATGTTCGATGAATATTTATTAAATAAATAAAATGGAAGAAACTGCTAACTTTGAAGCTAGCTCCAAAAAACAGAGCAAAAGCAACTACTTCATGGAGGAAACCACAGCATGGAGGACACTTGGAATTGACATATGGCGGACTCTGTGTTACAGATCTAGCTCAGCCTCTGCCATAGACTTGTGTCTGTTGGCAAATTATTTCACCTCCACGAGTCTCAGTTGCCTCTCTGTAAAAGGAAGAGGTTGTCGGTGGTTTTCAAACTGTGATTTTCTTTTTGTGATCTAAATCTTACTAAGAATTATAATGTGCACAATAGGTAAAAGTAAACCTTCCTGGATTGCACTGGGGAGGCATCCTGGAGTCCTGCCTACCCTGGCACCCCTCAACTCAATGGCACACAACTTGAAAGTGACCAGGCTTATTGATCTGTTAGGTCCCTCTCCAGCTGTGACATTCAAGGGCAGTGTTAATAATCAGTGTTACAAGGAGCAGTCTGGAGGCCAGTGGAGGGTTTTTGAGGATGTATTTTGAGAAGTACTTCTTTAGAGTGTCATCTTCTCCCCTCAAACCTGTTCCGATCCCTGCGGTCTCTAACCCTGTTGATGGCATTCCAATCTATGCTGTTTCCTATGCTGGAAACCTAGGAGTTAATTAAGACCCATCCCTCAGGGTCCAGATCCAATAAATCACTCTCTTTTCATTGTTGACCTCTGAATATTTCTTATATTTACCTTTTCCACTCCAGTCCCATCTTCACTATCAGAATTCAGGTCCTTATCCTCTTTCCCAACAAACTCCTTGTCAGTCTTCTGACTTTCAGTCTCCTTCCTTCCCTATCTGGTCACTCCTTTACATAATGTCTTTTAATTATTCTCCATGACCCATAGGACAGATCCCGTCTCTTTGGGAGGGCAGAGAAGGTTCTCCAAGTCTGGTCTTCCCCACCTTTCCTGCCTCTACTCCCATCTTTCTGATACTCTTCTTCATGCTCCGGCAATATCAAGCTGCCTGTAGTTCTTTGGATACACCATGTAGTTTTACAATTTCACTCCTTGTGACCTAGTAATTATTCTCCTATTTTGCCCTAAAATGTCATCTTCCCCTCTTTTCTGTAGCTAATTTCTAATTTTTCTTTAAGAAGTCAGTGCAACTGTCATCTCTGTAAAAGGCCTTTGCTGACCCCTTGGCTGAGCTAAGGATGTCTAAGTATTTCTTAGGACTCTGTACATTGCTACCACACTATATTAAAATTATTTAGGCACATGTGTCTCTTCTATAGATTGTAATTCTTAGAGACTAAGCCTTATTTCTTTTGATCCCTCGTATTCCCCAGTGCATGGCACCCACTAGGCACTCGGTAAGTGGCCTACCATGGGATCCTCTCTGGCCTCAAAACATCAGCTCCCTGAGTCAGTTTCACATATCAGTCCAGAGATTTAAGTGGCTTCAGGGGCATGTGAAGAGCTGATGTGCGGTACAATACTTTCAAATTTTGTTTTCACATAAAATATTACGTATTTGATCCTAGTGTTTATCATGAAGCTATTTTAAGCTTCAAAAGTACTGTTTGCTTTTCCTCTTAATAAACTCGTCATTTAAGAAGAGAAAAGTTAAAATACACAAGCGAATACACATTGAATAAATTTACTCAAGTAGACTTTTGGGTCTTTGAGTAAATTTCTCATTTTACCTGTGTCCTAACAAGAGTGTCCTGGAGGGTGAATGCCTGCTGTGTTCCTCAACCCTGCAGCACATGAGAATCTGTCAGGAGAGCCATCCTCTTCACTATGCAAGTCTCCTCCTTGCCTGGCATCAGAGCCACCAGGAACTTAGATAGCATCTCTGTGTGAATTGGGAAGGCAGCTCCTTTGGTGTGATGCAGCCCCAAAGAGTGGGGCTTAGCAATAGGATTGTGCCTTATGCATTAAGAAAAAAGCAACTGTTCTCTTGGGAGATGGCCCCAGAGGGAGTGAAGTTGGCTTTGAGCCCCTCTAGCAGGCACCTTTGTGAAGTGCACAGACTGACCCTGCTGAGTGCAAACAAAGAGCCACACATCTCCGCCTCACCCCACATGGTAATCTGGGGCTGCCAACCAAGCCCGAAAGGAACAGCGATGCCCTCTCTGAAGAGGATTTTGGTGGGCTTTCTTGTTAAGCCTGGTGTGCCATTCTGATGGTGCAGTGGCATACTGTGGTGCTTTCTGAGCTCTGACCCAGAGAAATCCCTTCTTTGTCACTTCGTATAGCTCATTTTGCTAAGTGACAAAGCCGAATCTGTCACAACATGAGCCAAACAAAATACCGATCACCCCCTCATATGTGCGGAACGTCTTCACTTTGACGCACTCTGTGGTAAGCGTTATTCATGAGCAGTTAATTATTGGTCTTCCTGCATAAAATGAATGTGACACTGGAGACAGATGTTTATTGTTTGTTACATATATATATTTTTTCAAAACTCCAGCTACCAAAATTGGCTGAAATTACCATCACAAAGAACTGCCTTTGTACATGCAGGGTCGTATTCTGATCTCTGACCTGCAGGAACGGCACACTGATGGGGTAATATACACATGTACAGACTTTTCTTTTTATTGACAAGATGAATGGAGTTGCTTGAACAACTGTGCTCAGGCTGAAACAACTGCTGAGTTCCACCAGGGGTTGCTGTTGAACTTCTAAAAAAAGATCATCTTTTGGAAGAGGAGGAGGGTAGTGGCGGACAGGGAGGGAGGGATGGGAATGGGGGCAGAGGAATAGAAAAAAGCAAATCTTGGAAGAAAACCTGACATTTCTGTCTGAGGTGAAGCATGCTTTGCTGATGCCACACATGGAATGTTTCGGAAGTGTCAGTAATAAATACTTCTATCAGAAATCTTCATATTCTATATTTCTGCTTATCATACCCCAAGGAGAGTCATACAAAGACATAGCTGTCAGGTTCTAATTTTGGATCTGAGAACTATGGCGGTTGTCAGGCATCTTTTCCCATGTGTGATATTTATCTTCTCTCACAAACAAACTGAGTGCAGGGTTTTTAATTAATTTCCAAGTGTCTCCCATGGTAATTTTCCCCTAATATATTAATACGATGATTTAAACCATCATTCAGAGGCAGACTTTTGGTTGAAAATCACTAAAGGCTTAGATGGTGTTTAGTGTTATCAAGAAGCTACGCGTTCGTTGGTTTGCAAGGAATCAATAAAGTTGCCCTTTCCTCCTTTTTATTTTTAGAGGCTTCAATGGGATTTTATCTCTTTTAAGTATATTAAGGAAATCACGGGTGAGCTGATTTTGTTATTTTTCTTCTTTTGATTGGAGGAAGTTCTTAGGCTGTTTCTCTTATTGCTTGTGGAAGAAAAGTTCTTGATTTGATGATGAAGGAGTGAATTTTCTTCTTTAAATATTCCCCTTCAGAAAAACTTGATTTAAAATAAATAAAGATGGCAGAAATAGGCCATTGAAAGGGGTATACCCCTGATACATACAAACCTTTTGGGGGACAGCAGATGAATGTATCTTTTCTTTTCCTGCCCAATAGCCTTTTCAATAAAAGATGTGGAATAAAATGCATAATGAAAAATTTAAAAACAGGAATAAAGTTGGAAGTATAATGCATGTTTCTTAGCATACTTTAAAAACAAATGAACATATGTTAATAAACTAGCTTTAACTACTCTGCAATGTGTACATATCCTTCAACACATCACGTTGTACATGGTAAATACATATGATTTTCTGTTAATTTAAAAAATAAATAAATTTGAGAAAAAAACCCAAACAAAACAAAACAAAACAACCTAAATGAAAATGAAAGTGATGTCTTTCATAATAAGAAGTCACATTTAGAAGAGCTTTATTTATTTGTTTTTGGCAATGCTTATATCTTTACTTAATACTATTATACTCTTAACTAAAAGGTTGCCTCAAATTTTATAAAGATTTTTTTCTCAATTCACCTTTAGGATATTTGATTACTGGGGTGATAGGGCAATCCTTAAAGAAATATTTATCTTTCTCTGAAAATGGCATTCAAACATCATTGAAAACCCATAGCAATAAAAGGCAGATTCTTAGAATGTTGTATGAGGCTTTTAATTATTGTCTATTAAAAATTAAATTTTTGGAAATGCATGAAACTCCTTCATATAGAACTGGAGATTACATGTGTGACTTTTTTTTCTGTATGAGGGTTTATTTCTTTCCTTCTCTCTTCAGTCCTCAGTCCCAGCCATAAAAACACTTTTCCTAGATCCGTTAGGAAAATTTAATAACCAGATAGCTCTCTAATGAGAAAGGAATTTTTAAGTTTCATTGCTCTGTGCTAATAATTTGTATTTTTTTCCCCCAGTCTTGCATGTTGTATATAAGCACCACAAAAAAAATCAACCTTTTAAACAGAGATTGGTTCTGACAGCTTTTATTTTGTGTGATTTCCAAGAATTGATATATAAATGCTTCTTAATTGAAATAGTCCCCCTTTTGGTTTTTATTTTATTGTTCTTTACTTCTTGACATCTTGTACATTAAATCAAAGGCTGTTTTAGAGACATGAAATGACAGCTTTTTCAGAGTCTGCTTCTGGATCCTGATAGATCTGCACTTCTCAAAGCAGACAAGTTTGCTCTCCCCAGCCTCGGAGAAGCTTCCTGCGTGATGGGCACGTCACCTAGAAACAACATAAACTGCAGGTTAATCACCGAGGAACGGCTCATGTCAATTCCCCACTGCCCTGCTCCCTGTTGAAGAGGAATAAAGCCGAGAGTGACTGTTTCTTTGCGATTTAATTTTACAGAATCTGAACTCGGCTTTAGTTTGAAATTATATTTCCTTTGGCCAGGATGGAAAGGCTACTCATGTCATTTAGTAACGCGTTGTAAAGAAAAATCAAAGCGTCCTCATGGACTGTTTTTCCCTGTTGTATCTTCCCGTGATGAGAGAACACATAAAGTGAATGAGACGTGACAGAGGCATGCACAGAGAACCCATTTGTTACACTGAAATTCTGAGGAAAATGCTATTTGTGTTACTGTGATGTTTTGGAGTTAGAAAAGAGTTATTTGGGAAAAGAAGTGTCTTGATATCAATGAGGAGAAATAAAAATGAGACAGAATGCAGAAAGATGATAGCTCAGTAAAGAGCAGCACAACAGACCAGACCATGCCTCCTCAGAGGTAGAAAGTAAACATCTTATAATGGAAACAGTAACAAGATGAGTATTAGAGATTTGTTTTTCAGTTCTACCTAACTCTTTGTAACTTTACAATGTAAGATTCAGAAATTGGAGCCAATTATCATAATATGTGGTGGTTTGGTGGGAGCATGTTCTACATCAGACAGTTAAAAGGTTTTATTGCTATTAGGAGCATGTTAATGCCCTTGATAATGTCTCTACTTGCTTTGTAATGTCTCTTGTTGAAGTATAGAATTCTTTTATCTTCTTATTACATTATGCAAAAACTTGAATTGAAAAGATATTTGCAGGAACATTTAAAGTAGTGCATCAATCAGCTTCAAAGAAGAGAAAATGTTCTCAGAATAGCTTATAAAAGGATAACTGTCAGTTTTATTTTGGATGAACAAAGGTGGCAACGTAAAAAGCACTTTATTGTAAAAGCATAGTGTGCAATTCAATAAATATGCCATATAAATATAAAAGAGAAGAAAGTTCATAATTATCTGATGACTTAAATGTAATTTAAGTAATACTTTTAAAATTCACCTAGCAGTGAAGTACTCTTCTTCTATTGGGTTCTGAGTTCTAGCTTCTAAGGCCCCATTAGGTGATAACTTAACACACACTCTTTCTCTCTCTCTCTCTCGCTCTCTCTCTCTCTCTCTGATAGCGTAAGGATTTGAATGAATTAGTCATGGTCCCATTTTCAATATATCTCTAAAAGATATAGAAAGTAGTGTGTGTGGAAAGCATTAGCAAAAATTTTAACAACCACTTAATGGTGCAGGCTTTTCAAAGTGATTCGGTCTTATCTGCACAGTATTCAATTGTTTCTCATTGTCATTGCTGCTATAAGACAATTTTGAATTTGAATGTAACTGTATTGTGACTTGAAATAGCAGTTCCCAGTGTTTTATGTTTGTTAGGAAAAGCCATTAGCAGGGCAATTTCTGGACTTTCTAAATCAGGGGTGCTTTGTTACTTTTTATGTAAGGGTACTTACAATTTTCGTATAATTAGAAATCTTTTTTCTTAAGACAGATGGTTTTTTAACTGTAAATGCTAACTATACAAGCTTATTTTTCCAATGTTTCCCAGGTAATGAACTCTCACCTCATAAATGCTGCAGAGATGATTCTTTTTGATAACACTAAAAAATCTACAGTGCAAACTACCTATTTAAAGAAAATATTCAGATCCACATGGAAAATATAAATTTTTAGAATAGGGAAAAATCATCTATAGAATGGAACTTCCCTATAACTTATGTTTCTACACATGACAATATGCATCTAAGCATGGACAGCTAGCTCCCTGCATGGAGAAGGCGCTTTTCAAGTATTTGTTGATTAAGGTTAGGATATAAGAATGTCCTAATAAGTAAAAATCTGTCTTTTGCTTTATAACCTGACAAAAGGATACAAATCTCTTATTAAATATAGTAATAATAAGTTTTCCCCAGGCTCGGGTCTTTTCAAGACTCAAAAGATTTCATTTGAAGTCAGAAAGCCAGGTTAATTCATGCAACCACACTATTGTACCTTGTAAAATTATATTGTTTGTAACACTTGTAAGAAATAATCTTCAGTGGTTTTAAAACTGCAAATATGGCACCTTATAATAAAAAATCAATTCATAACTTCATTTGTGACGTCATTTTGCTGGCAACTTATTTCTCATGGCTATCGTTCATGATACCTGATTCATTTAAGTAATTTTTTTCTTCTTTCAGTGGGTTTCCTACAGACTCTATAGACACAGTTCTCAGTCCACCGCTACCCTCTGAGATACCCCATTTTCTCATTGCTTCTTTCTCTCGCTCTGTTCGTGACCACTCTCATTTTGAAAAGACAAGGAAAATTATCTCATAAAAGAAATGTAATAACAACAGAACTTCTGAGATTTCAAAAATGTGGAATTTTTAAGTTATTGAACTATGGGAGAAGCTGTAATTTATAAGCAGTAAGTTAGTATGTTGTACACATCTGTGTACTGTTTCAGAAAATAAAGGTTGTTACCATAGCAACTGCCACATAATATAGAACATACGTTATTTGTGAGATGCCAGCCTTTGTGTAAAAGAAAAAAAAATTCTTCCTCATGGCTTCTCCCTGGTGTTTCAAGGATTTCAATGTTTTCTTTACTATAATAAGGGATCCTCTTTTTTAGAGTCCTGTTTTTTAAGTATTTTTCTTATTTTCATTTTCTCATTCTTTTAGGGTTTGTTAGCTAAATTAGTAAGTTTGTGTAGTACTGCCATGATTTGGTGACTGCTTCTAATACATTTCTCAGTTAGTCCTAATTTGCTAATTGTTAATAAATTAGAGTTCCACTTTCAGATATAGCAACATGTATATATATTGAGAATACATTTAGTACTGTGAATCCAGCAGATAAATGCAACTGGTAACATTTTATTTTTTGGCTCTTTGAAGGTTTTATAATTTTGTATTTTATGACCAGTGTGGTATTTAACCACTTTTTAAAACTAAAAATGTCACTTAGAAGTATGTATCTATTTTACAGTTGTCATTTTTTTATTTTACAATTTGTGTCATTTAACTTCTAAAGAAGTGTACGTTTCTAGTCTTTCTTGGTAAGTGGTAATGCCAAAGAAAAAGTTGACAAGTCGGTAGTCTCAATTTTAATCCAAGTAATTTTAGTTTTAAAGGCAGAATAATGAATCACTAAAAGGAAGGAGGCAATAATGCAAAATGGAGGACCCTTCGATATAGCTGGGCAAGGTGTCCGAATGTACAACTGCTTTGAAATTAGTCTGAAAACATCTGGACACATTAGAACAATGATTTTTGGACTCAGTGTTCTCATCCACACTATGGCAGAGATTTCTGATATGTAGATGTATCTGATAAGATTGGATTTCTTGTGCATGGTAAATTTTTAGCCCAGATTCAATATGATAGTGCAAACATTGACATATTATATCAGGTTAGAGGTTTTCCAAAGAATAGCATCTGAGTTTTCCTTTGCTGGATACCAGCTTTCCTTAGAGACAGCTACCTCTGTATCTTTGGAATGGTTCTCTGTCACAAAAATGTACTGTATCAATCCTGAAAACAAAACACTTCTGGTGAAAAATGGCAGAATAGATAATACTCCTCCTTTCTTAAAAAATAATAGTTTAATCAATAAACATTTATTAAACATCTACCATGTGCCAGGCATACTTTTGGGGATATAAAGATGAATAATGGCGCTTCCCTGTCTCCAGGGAAACTCACAAATTTAATCAGAGAGAGAAGTGCACCACTAACTGACACAAAGAGCTGTGTGCTGCAACCTGATCTTTCCACAGGCCTCATCAGTCAGCATACAACAACAGCAACAAGCAGTAATCATAGGCGACATTTATTGAACACTTAACTTTTTGACAGGCACCTCAGATGCATTGTGTAATTCAATCCGCGCAATAGTGCTCTGAGGGTTTTATTGACAAGAAACTGGGCTTAAAGCGTTGGAATAACTTGCCTAAGGTTACGCAGTGGAATAAGGGTTCTCATGGCTGTTATACCTAAAATATTACCTAAAACAATACACCTTGATCACTTGTTGCCCTGCACTGCCACCATCTCCATCCCTGGCACCTTTGTCTCTCACTGCGCTCTGCAGTAGCCACCCCATAGACTTCCTTGCTGCCTTCTGGCCCTATGGTCCATCTTCCAAACACTGGAAATCGACTCTTCTTTAGCTCCCAGGGCAGCCTTGTAAGAACGTAAGCCAGATCACATGCTCCCTGCTTAGACTTTTCCAGTGATTTTCCATTACATGCAGAACAGAATCCCAGCTGTTTTCCATGGCTTACAAGGCTCTGTAGAGTTTGTCACCCTTCCCCGACCCCTTAAACTTCATCTCCTACTGTTCTCCCGGTAGCTTGTTTACAATGTTTTAGACCAGGATTGGCACACTTTTCAGCACAGGGCCAGATATAAATATTTTAGGGTCTGCAGGCAATACAGTCTCCCTTGCAGCTACTTAACTCTGCTAGTATAGTGTGAAAGCAGACATAGATAATAAATAGTAGATGAGTGTGATTACGTTCCAATAAAACTTTATTGACATAAACAGGCAGCAGGCTGGATTTGGCCCGTAGACTGTAGTTTGATCCTTGTTTTAGACTTACTATATATTTTTTTTTTCCTCCAATTTGCCAAGCCCTTCCTCCCTGAGGGTTCACCTCGGATCTTCCTGGGCTGCCTCTTCTGGCCACTGCATCCTCACTGTGAATGAGAGACTGACCTGGCTTCTCTATTTAAGTAGTTTGCTCTACTCATCTCCACATGTCACTACCTGCTTTATTGTCTTCACAGCTCTTACCACATGCAACATCTCATTAATGTACTCGCTGACTTATTTAGCAACTGTGTCTCCCTCTGTCAGGTGAACATCCTGTGAGGAGGCTGCTTTCTGCCTCACTCACTGTGGTGTTTCTACCAGCTAGAGCAGAGCCTGTAGCATGAAGTAGGTACCTAGGAAGTGTTTTCAATTGAATGGAGTATAAGCCTGACTGATTCTAAAGCTTGTGCTTTCTGTGATTTCCCAGTATTCCTCTTCTGGAAGATCCCACACTAATGGTAATTGGAGGAATTTGTCACACTGGATTCATGAGGACCTGGCAAAGCTTCACCTCCATGCATTTCTGGTAGACCCCAAGGAATTGCTCCCATGGACATGTGAATAAGGTTGACATCTGCTCTATGGTGTCCCTGGAGTGTTGACCTCTCATGCTGTTCATCGCTGCCTTTGCGGACAGTGTCCCATGCCCACTGGATGTCATCACCTCCATCAGGCTTCTGTCACTTCTCCTGCGTGGTCTGCACTCACTGAGCACCTTGAATGTCTTGAGACACCAGCTGTGGTGCCATTGCCCCTGCTGAGACCACCCGGTGATGCCATTGCCCCTGCTGCCACCTCTGTCTGAGCATCACTGCCCTCTCATGTGCCTAAGCCTTCTGCTGGGACTACCCTTGCTTCTAGTCCCACCACGATGCCACCACTTCAATGAGCTAAGCTGCTTCTAATCAATGGTGGAGTTAGGAAGATCACCCTCTTTAAATTTCCCTCAACTCAGTGGTTCTGAATTGGTGCGGCTTGTGCTCCCAAACTGAAGAATTTTAAACTTTTACTCACCACCGTCTCTCTTCCTAAACGTAGTACCTGATGCTTACATGAAGCTCATTGTGTGCCCGGCAGTGTTGAGAGAGTTTTACATACATTAACTTGTGTGATGCTCACAACAGATCCATGTTATCATCTCCACAGAGGTTAACTGACTCACTCAAGGCAACCAATAAGCAACAAAATTGGGATCCGAATACAGGCAACTGGCGTTAGATTCATGATGTTACTCACCCATCCACAAGGACCTAGACATGTGTCCATGGGGCTAGATTTGGCATAGATGCAAGAAATTGACATCACACTCCGAAGCTCTACTCCACAGTCACCCTGGGGCTCAGAAGCCTCGTGAGTTAAGCCTCTCGGTGCTATGTGACTCCTGAGTGCACCTCACTGCCTTGCTAGATCTGTGTAATGAGGTCTAAACTGAGGCTGAAGCAAGGACTGTTCTCCCCATGCTCTTCTTCGAGTAAGGTGCTAAGGTAGACTTTTGAACTGTGTCTTTAACACAAAGGAGTCATGAACTATGTAGGCAAGGATGAAAATTGAACTGCATCCCGAAAGATGAACATGATTTTGCCAGGGACTTTTGAAATGGACATAACCAAACCAAGGGGCTGGTGCAACCTGTATTCTCTACAAGACAGAGAACAGGCCAGGGCATGGCAAGAGAGAAGGCTGAGAAAGTAGAATGAGCTGAATTTTGAAGAGGCTTGATGTGAAGGAATTTGGACTTTGTTTTCTAGGCAAGCATAGGAGTGGGAAGGAGAGGCAACTAGTCACAATTTTAACATGTGAAAGTTAGACACAAACAGCTCCCCGATATGCCTGTTGAGAGAAGGTTTTGAATCTATGCTTCAAAGGCTACTTGATGTCTTCTTGGTCTGTGGGTGGTCTATAGACTCACCTCTTGTAATACTGATTGGGACAGGACTCTACCTTCATGGCTGTCATGTGAACTAATGATTGACAATGCCCCTCATCAAAATCAGTTCCATGTTCCTCATTCCTTGCAATAAAGTTTACCCTCTCTGTATCTGTTCCCACCGCCTGCCCCAGCAAGAGTGGAGGTGATTCCTGAGTGCTGTTATATCGGAGTGGCCCCAAGAAGTTCTAGAACTAATGCTCCAGAGGACCTCAGCCATGCAGATGATGTCATACATGATTGTCTTAAATGGCTTTATCCTGGTTAACCAGTCTTCTGGGCCCGAAATCTCCCAGCCACCTCCCAGGTGGGATGATTACAAATGGACTCACCCTTAGTCTAGGAAGCTGCCTGGCAAACATGGTCATCTCTGATGACTTTGGAGACTGTCCAGTTTTCATGTCCACTAATTAGGCAGTTATTCGCACTTCCTTTTACTTACTCACAGGGCTCCCTTCTCACTGGCACACTTGTGAAGTTCTTCTGTGATAACATGATGTTCCAGATAAAGTATGTCTTCTTCCCTTTGGGAATCAAATGCCCCTTTGGAATTGAGTCTCTTTTATCTAAACCACTTTTTGAATCTTGTCAGCTTTGTCTATAAGAAATATTTAGACTGATCTCACTCTTATCAGAACAGAGGTCTTACTTCTTCGGCAAGTACATATAAAACGATAGGCTGGGTGCAATGGCTTACGCCTGTAATCCTAGCACTTTGGGAAGCCGAGGCAGGAGGATCAACTAGTCAGGAGTTCAAGACCAGCCCGGCCAACATGGTGGAAGCCCATCTCAACTAAAATACACACACAAAAAATTAGCCAGGTATGATGGTGGTTGCCTATAATCCCAGCTATTCGGGAGGCGGAGACCAGAGAATCACTTGAACCTGGGAGACGTCGGTGGTTGCAGTGAGCCAAAATCGCACCATGGCACTCCAGCCTGGGTGGCTGAGTGAGACTCCATCTCAGAAAACAAATCAAAACACAACAAAAGACTGCAGGGGAGAGCAGCCCAATCCATCTGTTTTATGTGTCCTCCCTGCTTCAACTGCCTCTAACCCTTGACCCCCCAGCCTAAGGACTAGAAAATGAGGGAAGTGGGGAGCGATTCGCAAGGCGCAAGGATAGTGGATCCCACAGGAGAGCAGCATATCATTTCATGAGCCTTGTGAGGAGTTAGAAAGATTCATCATTCTTATAACTTGTTTCCTGTTTTTCCAGGGTCAATCCAGGCACATCACCTTTTCTAATCCCATGATGTTCCAAGTTTTTAAAACGCAGGACATTTTCTCTTCAAAGGAAATTTCCAGTGATGGCTCTATTAAACAGATGGAAGTGGAGCTGTGGTGGTTGAAGGAGGTGGTAGAGCCTAGTGCTCCTTTCCCTTATCCCATGGTACCCCCACCCTCCATCAAAGGTAGGGCTCTGGGGAAAGAGGGGTGGAAACCTCTGCTCTACCCCACCCATGGATTCTGACATTTACTCTAAGGGGTGCAGCCTATATAAAGAAGGATGTAAAGGAACATTTTAAGAATGACCGATTTTGTCTTAATGGTGAATAACTCTGGACTTCCTTTGGTTACCACTGGAAATGGAAAGACTTCTTCAGGATAGTAGAAAGAACACCAGAACACAATGGCTCTCGGATACATCCTTCTCGACAATCCTCTTTGTCTTTTTTCACTCTCAAAATTGCTCTTGTAATGTATCGCATGCGCTACGATAATCTTTCCACCAAAAAGGGAAAATTCTTCTTTTTCTTCAGCTCTAATTTTCGCTCTCTTTTCAACGGTGGGGGTGGGAGCAGACACTAAATCACACAAAGTATCTATCCCACAACCACATAAAGTCAAAGCCACCAGCTGGCCATTTTTAGCCTAATTCTAACTTTTTTGGAGAACTGAGACTATAACGTTTTGAAGTCACCCATATATGTAAAACTCAAAAGAGTAAACGAATAACTTTACAGAAAGAGATTCAATAATAAAAGTAGACATTCCACAGTTATCATCGGCTCAGCTGGTGAAAGGCAGTTGAGGAGGCAAGAAAGGAAGGGAACGGAAAGGAAGAGGGAGCTCAAGGTACGGAGCTACGGGAGCGTGGAAGGCAAGGGTGGCTCTTCCTGCACCTGCAGCCTTGCGTGCTTGGTTTCTTCCCTCTGTGGGAGCCCCACGCAGTGCCCCTCATTGGTGGGCGACCCTTGCTGGTGCTCAGCATCACTCCACAACTGGCCGGAGGGGCTCCTCTACACTTTGCCTTCTTGGGAGGAGCCTTGGTCAAAAAACTCCTGCATCTTCCCCAGAGTGCTTCTCCAGGCCGACTCTTGGCACGCAAGGAAAGTCCTTGGTGCTGTGGTGCTTTTGGTCTTTAAGAAAAATCTTTTTCATGAATTAAAGGGAAAAGTAAACATGAGAAGTATTTGGTTCCTTACTGGGGCTTCCATTTTCTTCCAAAAATTTTCTGAGAAGTATTTTTCTTTTTCCTTAAGAGCTCAGCTCTTGATGAAGAAGTGATTTTTCTAGGACACTTTCCCAAACTTTAGTCTTCTACATACTTCTTTCATCATCTTTGCTCTACCTGCCTACCGTCTGTGCTCTTTTCCTCAATATTTTCTTTCTGTCAATTTAGAATGGAATAATTTAGCCTTATTTTTTTTGATAAATTCTTATTACTGATAAAATTGGTGAAACTACAAGCGTGTTACATTTAAAAATAACAGATAACTGAAATATTGGGGTGTAGGCAACTAAAATGATCTCACCAGTGTCAAATCTCCCCCGTTTGGGAAATATCATTAGAGGAAATGGCCTGCTATTGGCTTATGGCTGAATACAAACCTAGGGGCGTTTACAATTGTCCAATACGTATCAAAGAGGAAAGAAATGGGAAAGCTGATGGACTAGGAAGGAAGCTATAGACCCCAGAATAATGTTTGTTAAAACCTTGGAATTCTTTTCAAGATCAATTACATTTATATGCATATATATATGTGTGTATATATATATATATATATATATATATATATATATGTATTACATTTACATCCCAGTTAAGAATGATGATGTTATTCTAAGTCTATTGCCCAAAACATGATTATTTACAAGGGCATGAGAAAGGTGCTTTTCTCATTGGTTTCAGCAAGTCATTGTCAGGAGCATTTTCCTGAAGGTGGTGTGGTGGTCCTCTCATTGCTGTATATTTGTTCTTCTTAAAATAAACAGGATTTCTGTGAGTTAAAAAAAAAATCACACTACTTAATAATACTCTTGATTAACTGAGAACTTTGTGGTTTCTCAGGAAAAAGATAAAATTGGGTTGTATTATTACTTTATGTTTCTCTCTTTGGCATGGAGTTTCCTTTTCAGATTCCAGGGTAAATAGAACAAAGGATCAATTTTTATAATTTTTTTTTTTTAAAGAGCATCTTCTGGTGTCTCATTATTTGGAGATAACTGTGAAAAGAAAGATCGGGAAAACAGAAAGGCATAGTTCATTTTGTAATTTACAGTAATAGTAATTTTTTTGTTTATGTGTCTTTTTGGGTGCCTTTTTCTGGGAAAGACAGAAAGGAATAATTTTCTCTTTTTCCTCTCTTTTGCAAAACTCATTGATGCAACACAATGCATGTTGCATAATAATCACAGATATCAAGACTTTGGGGAAGCAGGGTTTCAAGTAAACATGCCATACAAAGTATTTTATGAAAATTTCAATTTTTGTGTTTGAGGATAATAAAAGGATTCCTTTGCCTCTTAGAAAAGAAATCCTAAAAACAAATGAACAAATGGACTCGGTCCACGGACACCTAGCCAAGACTGTCTCTGAGAAGAATGACATGCCTTCAGCATGAAGTAGCTACAAGAAAAAGACATGTAATTAAGGAGGAAAAAAGTCAGACACTGGAGCCATTAAAGAGACTGTGATATGAGGAAAACATTGTACAGGAGTTGTGACCGAAGATCTCAGATCTGAGAACTGAAAGGGAATGAAACTAGTTAAAATTCCACTGCTCATTCGCTCCATGGGAGAAATAACATTCCTGTGTGATGCCCCTTGCCGCTTCATTTTTAGAAACAATTAAAAGATGCAAATATTTATGAATCACTGTGCCTGTTGTAATCCTATTTTGAAAACAAACATTGCCTTGTACTTTAGGTTCTCAATGCTGGTTGCTGTTGGGATTCAGGGGTTAAAGCAAGCACTTCAAAATGAGCTCACTCCTGGTACCCAGACAAAGGGATGCAACTCTGAGAGTGTCTTCCGTTTGCCTGCAAGCTGTTGCCTATGCCAAATGAGCATTTTAAAAACCATTCAAATTAAGTTGAAAATTTGTAATTATATTTTCCCTTTTAATTGTAACTTATGCAAATGTTATATTCCAGCTGTACAAATAATTTTCATTTCAGACAACAACATTCACATTAAATCTAGCATGTAACACCCCGATACAAGATTTTTCCCAAGCTGTAGTTGCAGATTTAGAGGGCGAGAGTTGGCTCTGTTAGTTATGGCTTCCATTGCTGTTACCCTGCGGTTAAGTGTAGACTGCAAAGTGGCAATAGAGAAGGGGGCCACTATTGCCATAGTTTGCTGGAGACAATTTATGAATAGAACACATAGGAAGAGACTGAGGCAGCAAACGCACACACGCAAAGGTGCAACATCGAAGAAACCCGGATGTTTGGTAAAGGGAGTATTGTGTCCTTGCTGTAATTGATGAATTCGGCTTGCAGTGCATTAGTTACAGGAAGGGAATGCCTGTGACTCATTTGTTAATTGTCAACCACTTAGTGCAAGCAGAAATGGAGTATTTTCCATTTTCAATGAAAATTTCACTTTGGGAGTTTTATGAACAAAACCAATAGAATTTTTAACGAAGAGTGAAAGAAGCATAGATTGTTTTAAATACATGCACACACGCACTATTTAAGGGATCACATATATCTGAGAAATAAAGAAAAATCCTCTAGCAATGCAGCATATTGTTCTGATTCCCGGAGAGTTTTCTTTACATAAATTTGGGAAGGTTTTCACAGTCTTGGTAGGGAAACATAAGAAACCTTGATTTACTTCAATCTAGTTCACTGCTGATCAGCTTTTGGTACTTAACAGTGTTCTGGAAGCAATGGAAGAGACAACAAAAGAAAGTTTGTGACACATCCTCAAGTAATTCACAAGCTTGGTGATAAACAAGGCAAACTTACGGAATAAGATGGACTGTAATAAAATGACCTGTGTGTGTTTATAGACCCAGCAGAGAGTTCAACACTTCATTACTCAGTTGGGCAAACTGTGATTTCGGGTGGCTTAGTGATTTGTTTAAGGTCACACATCTAATAGCGGGTAACAATATGTTGGAAACCGAGAACGTCTGACTCCTGTCCTTCGTTTTACCATCATTAAGGTATTTGTCATTTGAAAGCTGCGCATCTAGAAATTCTATTTGCCAAACACGGGTTCTTCCTATACTTGCCTGTGAAATGAATTTTGACTTAGAAATTATGTAGGTTTTTAACACCTGCACAGGCCCTAGATACAGATTGAAAGGGTTTGTTGATCTCTAATTAGTTCTGATTCGTTAAAACTGATCTTTAAACTATGGAAAATACAAAACAAAGATCCCGTAGTCCTAAAAAGTGTGCTGTAAATCTGTATGCCTCAGGTCAAAGAGCAAATAATTAAGTCCAGACTGATTCTTGTAGCAAAAGGGTAGTGCAAGAAAATGCTGGAAAATAATGGCTGGGGACAAAAGGCTCTGGTGGCCTGTGAGTCATCAGCCTGGGACGGCTCCTGGCCCGGGCTTTGTTCATTATTGCTGTTAGCACACGTTCTGTTATACAAGTAACTATAACAATGCCATATTCCCTTTACTTGTGAAAAATTTTGGGAGCTACAAATGGCAAGAAAAGATTGATGATCTAGGGTTGGTGTATTGCTCTATGTGCAATAATTTCCTACAGATGAGTATGGGAATGCTCATTCCTCTGTACACTGATTGATTTATTCACTAGTTCATGTATTTATTGACTCATTAATCATGCATTTTTGGGGGCGCTTACTGTGTACCAGGCAATATTATGTTTAATACTGGGAAAACAGATAGACAAAAGCAAAATTAAATCATGTGTTTAATGAATGTTTATTGTCCACATGTAACTTACGATTTAATGAAACCAGAAATTCTTGACTTCTGGTCTCAGCCCTCATCCAGAGAGCCTGCCGCCCATACGTCCAAAGCCAAATGAGTTGTCCTGTAGGTCTCGACATCTCTCATTTAGCTAAACATAGATGCAGACTCTCCTGCGTATCTTACTGGGAGGGCAACCCTGTGTCACTGAAGAGATACAGCATCTTCCACAGTAAGATTGTAGTTAAAAGCATGGAAATTAGATTTAGACACGTAGGATTTATATCCTGGCTCCACTACTCACTAGATGAGTATCCTTATTACAATTGCAGTTTTCTTGTTGGTAAAATGAGTGCAATCTGTAAAGACTGCAGTGAGGATTACATTTAAATAAATAAATGCGGACACCTTGTAAGACCTGACAGATGGCGGCTATTAACACCATTTTGCTAAAATTTGCTCTTCTTTCAATCCCCACTTCCATTTGCAGGTGATGTCTCTTGCTCGCCCTGTATTAGCCCCACTGTGTCCATGGCGTTATTTTGCTGTCTGAGTAGAAACTTAGACACCTGGAATTTGCACTCATCCTCTGGTTCCCTTCATTTACTTTGAAATGCTGCTGATAGTTTGATTTTCTAATGGCGATAGTGGGAGGCTACTGAGCTCGTTTATGGGTATTTTCTGGAAGGCATTCTGTGGAGCAGCTAGGAAGAAAGACAACCCAGGCTGGCTGTTCCCAATCCCAGCAGACTGATTTCTGGGATGTAAATTGCATTAGAGTTCTTCCATCTTTTCTTGGGGTCCCCTCTGCAACTTTCACTTTCTACTTTGCTTTCTCCCTCTTTCTTTTCTCTCCATCTACTCTTTAGACATTTACAAATACACATTAACTTCACAGTTCCTGAGTAGGACGTTATCTTTATTAACACTTGCAATTTATGTGGATTATGGATCTTTTCATGACCTCTTTAGTGCCCCAGGATATGCCACTGCCATTTATTTGTATAGTCTCCTACTTTGATGAAATGCAGATAAGTTGAAAACCCTGCCAAAAATTGCTGTCCGCAGGATATTGGGAAGCAAGCACTTCCACAGTTAATTGTGTGTGCATGTTTAATCATAGTCTCATAAATTGGCTTTTTATTTCTTTAAATTTACTCTGGGAGAAGTCTCAGAATGTTAACATTTTTGCTTCATATCTGCTCATCCTCAGAGAACATGCAGAAATCAACAAAATTGGGTCGGGGTGGGGATGAGTTTTATTTATATTTCAGAAGTAGGAGAAATTCTGTCCTTCAAGCCTTGGAACCGTATTAAGCATATAGGGAAAGGAAAATTCATGCACAGTATTATAGTACCACAGTGGGCTAGGATCCACAATATAACATTTTCCCTATTTTGCTGTCTTTTTTTTTTCTTTGAGAGGCGTGTCTCTATCCAGAACTTTTCAGACTATCGGGCACATAAGAATCATTGGGGTGTCTATCAAAAGGCTGATTCCCAGGCTCCACTACGCAGGGATTCTGACTCATGAGATGACTTGGGGCCTGGCCTCCTGCATTTCACACCAAACCACTTCACAGAGTCCACTTGACTGTCTCCTTTGATTTCTGCTCTTGCCTCTGCCCATTTTCCCAGGCTCGGCTAAGGAAAGCTGGTGCAAGAGGAGATGCTTGACAAAACAGATGTCGCTGTGTCAGAGCTGTTTACTCAGGGCTCACAGTGCTGCCTAATACATAGTGCCATTGAGTCGTTGCTTAGGGAGACACCTATGATTCCATTAATTATTTAGGGATCTAAAGTAGCCGCCATTAATGAATTTGAATGTATTACAATGATCCTAATCAGAGTAACAGATGCAAAATGACAATATGATACATACAATTTTCCCCCAGCGAGTTACACACTATTAAGGTCTGTTGCAGTCAATGAATCCAGATGCTTCCACACTCTTACTGACCATGAAAGATCCTGGTTTCATGACATTACAGAAAATAAGTTCATCCTGTCATCTTGCAGAGTTAAAGCAAGATCCAATTCAGCAGCTGGTAAGGCATCATAAGTTGGTTTGCAATAATCCTGCCCCCGTTTCAGGATTGACTGAGTGGAAGAATTCTATTGCATCTGGGCTCATCATTCCCTTTACATTATTTTTATGCTTTGCCAGATGAGATGCCTTCCTCTTGCTAAGAAGGCCTCCAATGGACAAAGCACGTTTCATACACACATGATGTGAGAAAAAAGCAAACTATTCTTACAGAGGGTAAATTCGTTAAAACCAGAGTAACAAAACTGAGGTCAACCATGATAAAATGGGAAGCAGAGAGCTTCTCAAGAGTCCATTCCTAAAACTGTTGTCAGGCTTCTGCTATAAACCAAGCTATGCAGGGCAGCATTTCCCGCTTCTTGTCCTAGAAATTATACAAAAGCAAAACCGAAAAACAAACTGAAAAGGAAAAGCTCAAAAGGCAAATGTCAACCATAGACTCTGCGACATCTATAAAAGCTGCCAGGAGACACTGAAATTTTGCAGTGGCTGCAGAGGAGGAAGCAAAAGGAAGCAGCACCCAGAGCACCCAGCTGGAGCGCCAGCAAAAATACTCATCCTGCAGGCACAGGACCCACCGGAAGTGCTAACGTTAACACAGTTGTTCCGGAATTGAGGTTTGCAGGGCTGGTGCAAAAGTGTTCCTATCTTAGTTTGGCTCTGAGAAATAAGGAGAGGGCTGAACAAAGAAACCAAAGATGAGCTGTATTTGAAGGAAGCAGTTTATTTCTGGGGCAATAGGAAGGGGAATGAATCCTGCCAGGCCACTTGGCCCCTCTGCAGTCAAAGACCTCTTGAAAATAGTTTGGGAAAACGTACCTCATTCAGTGATGAAAACTTTTTTTTTAAAAAAGGGCATTGATAGAAAGATCCTATATGAAAAATGGTGAGAAAGAGCCGCAAAATCACTGGCAGATGGAAGACACTCATAAATGGGTGAAAACCATGTCCTAACAATTTGCCATAAATTAAAATAAAAACATATGCAATGAGGCAATTACCTTGAGCAATTTCTTTTTAAAAAGTGTATTCATTTCTTGATCATCTACTCTGTGTTGTGCTTTATAAGACTTTAGAGACATCATTGTTTATTTATTTGTTTGTAATTTTTTTTATTTCCATAGGTTTTTGGGAAACAGGTAGTATTTGGTTACATTAGCACATTCTTTAGCAGTAATTTGTGAGATTTTGGCGCACCTGTCACATGAACAGTATACACTGAACCCAATTTGTAGTCTTTTATCCCTCAACCCTCTCCCACCCTTTCCTCTGAGTCTCCAGAGTTCATTGTATCGTCCTTATGCCTTTGCATTCTCATAGCTTAGCTCCCATTTATGAATGAGAACATACAGTGCTTGGTTTTTCCATTACTGAGTTACTTTACTTAGAATACTAGTCTCCAGTTCCATCCAGGTTGCTGCAAATGCCATTTATTCATTCCTTTTTATGGCTAAGTGGTATTCCATCACACACACACACACACACACACACACACATACATGTATATATCTTTACATATATACCACAAATTATTTATCCACTCTTTGATTGCTGGGCATTTGGGCTGGTTCCACATTTTTGAAATTGCAAACTGTGCTGCTATAAAAATACGTGTGCAAGTATATATTTTTTTGAATGACTTATTTTTTTCTGAGTAGATACCCAGTAGTGGGAATGCTGGATCAAACAGTAGATCTAGTCTTTAGTTCTTTAAGAAATCTCCACACTGTTTTCCATAGTGGTTTTTCTATTCCCACCAGCAGTGTAGAAATGTTCCCTTTTCACCTTATCCACACCAACATCTTTTATAAGAAATGCTCAGCATCACTAAATGCAAATCAAAACCACAATGCAATACCATCTTACTCCTGCAAGAATGGTCATAATTGAGCAATTACTTTTGCAAGAAGACCCCAAGGCAGAAACACAAGAACACAGATGAGAAGTGAGGAGTCAAAAAATATGAAATGTGCTCAAATTCAGGGTATATATAATTCCAGAATTATGACATAACTGGGAGAAACATGAAGAAGAGAGATGTCATAAAAACACAGTGATGGCAATAATGGACGTAAAAGAAAAGGAGATCCCAGATATATGCAATTGAAGTTGCAGATGAAAAACACAATCAATCAAACAAAACCCAAACATTTAAAGATATGATTCAGGAAAAATTTCTGATAATAAAATATGTGACTCCACACACTGAAAAGGCACCGTGTGTCCCAGGGAAGAGTGACTTCCCAAAGTGCTGGGGTTATAGGCATGAGCCACTGTGCCTGGCCAGACTTCTTACATTGGCAATACAATAGCAAATGTCCTCAGGCAGCAAGTAGGAAGCTTCATGGCCTTTTATAACCGTCAGATATGGTTTGGTTGTGTCCCCACCCAAAATCTCATCTTGAATTTTAATCCCCCAACCCCTACTTGTCAAGGGCAGGAATAGGTGGAGGTAATTAGGTCATGGGGGCAGTTTCCCCCATGCTGTTCTCGTGACAGTCAGTGAGTCTCATAAGATCTGATGGTTTTATACGCATTTGGCATTTCCCCTGTTGGCACTCATTCTTTCTCCCGATGCCCTGTGAGGTGGCACCTTCCACCATGATTGTAAGTTTCCTGAGGCCTCCCCAGCCACGTGGAACTGTGAGTCAATTAAACTTCTTTCCTTTATAAATTACTCAGTTTTGGGCAGTTCTTTACAGCAGCATGAGAACAGACAAATATACTGTCTTAGTTGATTTGTGCGGCTATAACAAAATGCCAAAAACTGAGTAGTTTATAAAAGAAAGAAAATTATTACTTATAGTTTTGAAGACTGGGAAGTCCAAGATCAAGGCACTGGAAGATTGGATATTTGGCTAAGAAAATATTTAATCAAAGTGCTGAAGGAGTAGCCTGGTTCTTCTTGACTGTTTCTAGTGAAATCTGAGATGAGAGAAATGATTTAAAGATGGAAATGTCAATCATTGGGCAGAACACTGTGTACAGGTTATCAGTTCCAAGGGAGAAGAACACTGCACCAGTTATCAATCCTCGGAAAGGACTGTAAACACTTCTGCCCCTTGCATCTTGCCATAGGAATTTCTAAGGAAAGCACAGTGCCGTAGGAATTTCTAAGGAAAGCACTAGATGTAGCAATGCTTTACTTACATAGACAAGATACAGAGCAAGGTCAGCTTTAATAGTGTGCATTGGCACCCCCATGGCAGTGGGTCTCTTCTGGCAGCCAATGCAGGGCCTTTTGCTTGCACACACCCCTCTTATGCCATAGAAGACAGACCTCTCCCCAGTAGAGTCTGAAATAGTGAAAGCTGAGGATAGGCCTGAGCCCCACAGATGCACATGCTGAAATAGAAAAAAGAATACTTACTGAGTATGGAGCAGGAAAATATCTTTTCACAAAAGGTGGTGAGCCTGACAAAGGCTGTGTGAGCACTTTAAACTCTTGGTAAGGAAGCGTTTCAGGTTCCATATCCATTCTTGTGTGGCCAAGTGGGGGTCAAAAGACTGCACATAAGTCTGCTATCCGAACATTCATCAAAAGGGAAGCAAAAAGTTAAAGATTTGAGATATTCACAGCCTATCATATTGTAAAGAATAAGAAAGAATGCTGAGAGAGAACACCAAAGGTGTGACCAAACAATCATCTGATAAGAATATTAGTCTCACAAGTTCTACCATCAGAAAACACTAGGACATAAACGAAATTCAGTCAACTTCTTTTCCACTTTACAACAACGGTGACCTTTCCTCCATTGTCCAATAACATGTTCCTCATTTCCAGCTGAGACCTTATCAGAAGGACCTTACCGTTCATGTTTCCAAAAACATTCTGTTCAGGGTTACTTAAGTATTCCCTAAGAAGACTGAGGCTTCCTCTACAGCCCTCCTTATTTCATTCCGGGCCCTCATAGAGTTGCCATTAATAGTCTGTTCGTGGCAATGCAGGCGTTTTCTTGCATGCACCTCAAAACGTTTCCAGCCTCTACCCTTTAGCCAGTTCCAAAGCCACTTCTATATTTTAGTTATTTGTTTCAGCAGCATCCCATATCCATTTTCTCAGTACCAATTTTCAGTCTTAGTATATTCAGGTTACTATAACAAAATGGGTAAACTGGATGGCCATAAACAACAGAAATTTACTTCTCATAGTTCTGAAGGCTGCGAAGTCCCGGATCAAGGTGCTGGCAGATTCGGTGTCTGGTGAGGGCCTACTTTCTGGTTCTGAGATGGCACCTTCCTACTGTGTTCTTACATGGTGAAAGGGGCTAGCTCTCTAGGGCCTCTTTTAAAAGGTTACTAACCCCATTCCTGAGGGCTCTGTCCTCATGACCTAATTATCTTCCAGACGTCCCCCCTCCTAATACTATGATATTGGGAGTTAGGATTTTAACATATAAATTTAAAGGGGACACAAATGTTCAGACCAGACCTAGCCTCAGAGTCGCAGAGCACCACTTTACATGTGCTCTATTGGTTGAAATAGTCATAGGCCAGCAGAGATTCAAGAGAGGTGGCAGAGATCTCACTTTTCTAGGGGACAAATAATTTGTCAAACAATTTGTGACCTTGTTTTAGATATGTCACAATGCTAAGGGATCTAAATTACAGTCTAAAAAAGCAGTTATTAATGTCTATGTTTTTAATAAAATAGGAATAGATAAATTTTCCTTACTATGATAAAATATATCAGGCTTAGTAGAAAAGCCAGAATCCATCTGTTTGTGTCCTCTCTTATTTTGTTGAGCAGTGGTTTGTAGTTCTCCTTGAAGAGGTCCTTCACATTCCTTGTTAGCTGTATTCCTAGGTATTTTATTCTCTTTGTAGCAATTGTGAATGGGAGTTCACTCAGGATTTGGCTCTCTGCTTATCTGTTATTGGTGTATAGGAAAGCATTGATTTTGTACACTGAGACTTTGCTGAAGTTGCTTATCAGCTTAAGGAGATTTTGGGCTGAGATGATGGGGTTTTCTAAATATACAATCATGTCATCTGTCAACAAGGACAATTTTATGTCCTCTCTTCCTATTCGAATACACTTTACTTCTTACTCTTGCCTGATGGCCCTAGCCAGAACTTCCAATACTATGTTGAATAAGAGTGGTAAAAGAAAACATTCCATGCTCATGGTTAGGAAAAATCAATATCATGAAAATGGCCATACTGCTCAAAGTAATTTATAGATTCAATGCTATCCCCATCAAACTATCAATGACTTTCTTCACAGAATTGGAAAAAACCACCTTAAACTTCATCTGGAACCGAAAAAGAGCCTGGATAGCCAAGACAATCCTAAGAAAAAAGAAACAACAACAACAACAACAACAACAACAAAGCTGGAGGCATCATGATACCTGACTTCAAACTATATTACAAGCCTATTATAATCAAAACAGCATGGTACTGGTACCAAAACAGAGATATAGACCAATGGAACAGAACAGAGGCCTCAGAAGGAATGTCACATAACTACAACCATCTGATCTTTGGCAAACCTGACAAAAACAAGCAATGGGGAAAAGATTTCCTATTTAATAAATGGTGTTGGGAAAACTAGCTAGCCGTAAGCTGAAAGCTGAAACTGGATCCCTTCCTTACACCTTATACAAAAATTAACTCTAGATGGATTAAAGATTTAAACATGAGGCCTAACAGCGTGAAAACTGTAGAAGAAAACCTAGGCAATACCATCCAGGACGCAGGCATGGGCTAGGACTCCATGACTAAAACACTAAAAGCAATGGCAACAAAACCAAAATAGACAAGTAGGATCTAATTAAACTTAGGAGCTTCTGCACAGCAAAAGAAACTATCAATAGAGTGAACCAGCAATCAACAGAATGGGAAAATTTTTTGCAATCTACCCATCAGACAAAGGGCTAATAGCCAGAATCTACAGAGAACTTAAATACATTTACAAGAAAACAACAAACAACCCCATCAAAAAGTGGGCAAAGGATATAAACACTTTTCAAAAGAAGACATTTATGCAGCCAACAAACATATTTTAAAAAGCCTCATCATTACTGGTCATTAGAGAATTGCAAATCAAAACCACACTGAGATACCATCTCATGCCAGTTGGAATGGCGATCATTAAAAAATCTGGAGACAACAGATGCTGGAGAGGATGTGGAGAAATAGGAACACTTTTACACTGTTCGTGGGAGTGTAAATTAGTTCAACCACTGTGGAAGACAGTGTGGCGATTCCTCAAGGACACAGAAATAGAAATTCCATTTGACCCAGCAATCCCATTACCGGGTATATACCCAAAGGATTATAAATCATTCTATTATAAAGACACATGCACATGTATGTTTATTGTGGCACTGTTCACAATAGCAAAGACTTGGAACCAGCCCAAATGCCTATCAGTGACAGACTGGACAAGAAAAATGTGGCACATGTACACCATGGAATACTATGCAGCCATAAAAAAAGATGAGTTCATGTCCTTTGCAGGGACATGATTTAAGCTGGAAACCATCATTCTCAGCAAACTGATTCAAGTACAGAAAACCAAACACTGCATATTCTCACTCATAAGTGGGTGTTGAACAATGAGAACACATGGACACAGGGAGAGGAACATCACATACTGGGGCCTAGGGGTGGGGGACTAAGGGAGGAATAGCAGGGGTTGGGGTGATTGGGGAGGAATAGCAGTAGGAGAAATACCTAATGTAGATGACGGGGCGATGGATGCAGCAAACCCCTACCATGGCACGTGTGTACCTATGTAACAAACCTGCATGATCTGCAAGTGTACCCCAGAACTTAACGTATAATAAACAAATAAATAATTTTTTAAAAAAAGCCAGAATCAAGCTTAATGGCACACAATAGAGACATTCCTTTTAAAGGAAAAAAAATTAAGGATGTCCATTATCACTTATATTATTTTACGTTATTTAACTATGAGCCAAAGCAGATAACCTGAAAAGGAGAGAATTCAATTAATGTTATTTGTAGACAATGTGAGCTTTTACCTGGAATTCCCAAGGGAATTAGTTGAAAAAGCACTACAGTGAGATAATTTGGTAATTAGTGAGAAGAAATTAGTACAAATAAATTAATAGCTTGTAGATAGAATAAGAGAAGATATGCTATGTACAGTAGTAGCAACCCAGAATACTGAATGCCTAAGAATACGTGCTAGAAGAAATGTGAGAGACCTATTAAAAAACAGCAAAATAAACTTTAAAACGCTTTTAAGGAATGCCAAATAAGTATATTGAAAAAACCCAGAGCAAATGGATAGAAATAATCATAAAGATGTCAAGTTTGTTTTAAGTTAACTGCAACAAAATAAAAATTTGTTTTTTGAAACTAGACAATTCAATTATAAAGTTCAGACTTAATGCAGTGGCTCACACCTGTAACTCCTGCACTTTGGGAGGCCAAGGTGGACGGATCCTTTTGAGCCTAGGAGTTTGAGACCAGCCTAAGCAACATGGCAAAACCCTATCTCCACACAAAATAAAGAAATTAGCCAGATATTGATGGCTCACACCTGAAGTCCCAGCTACCTGGGAGGTTGAGGCTGGAGAATCGCTTAACCCTGGAAAGCTGAGGCTGCAGTGAGCTGAGATTAAGCCATTGCACTCCAACTTGGGTGACAGAGTGAGATCCTGTCTCAAAAAAAAAAAAAAAAAAGAAGTTTACATGAAAAATAAAGACCAACAAAACTCTGGAAAAGCGCAATATTGATGATGATGGTAGGGAAATGAGGAAAGCATTACCATGTATCAAAACATATTTTAAAACAAGTGGGTAAAACAGTGTTGTAGGTAAATGAATGGAGACAGATCAATTAAACAAAATTTTAAAAATCTATAAAAAATCAGATATACAGAGAAATAGGTCTAAATATATGTGGGCTTTTAGTACATGTTGCAAGTGGACTATTCAAAAATTAGTTTTGAAATTAGTTTTGTACCACCTGTGTAGATATTCAAAAAACACAGATTTTCTTCTCAATTATTATGGTGGAGTACTTTCCAAAGGGTTCAATGAATTAAGCTAAAAAAGGAAGTTATGAAAGTACTAGAAGGAAACATGGGGTGGTGGTCTCAGTTTTCTCATCTACTAACACCTGCTTCATAAGTTCGTGTTAAGAATTAGGGAAAGTTTTGATATATAATAAGAATAAAGTAAATGTTTGCTACTGCTATTATCATTAATGGTATATAATGATACTATTATTATCATTAATAGTACAAAACTCTAGTCTTAATAAAAGAGTGGAATTTTTTGAGTTTGGATAGGAGAAGGTTTGGAATCTTTTCCAAAATTTCACGTATAGCTCTTTCTTGTTAATGTGAACTAGTTTCTTTTTAAAGTTATTATATGCAATAATTTTAAGTGAAGTAATGGAAACATTTAAAGGGCTATGGGAGAAAAAAATGAAATGCTAAAAATATGATTTTACCCAACCTTAGCGGCTATGATACCAATGTGCTGTGTTGTGGCTGGAGAGAATGTCTAGATGAGAGGAAATGAAGCTTTCTCATCAGTATTTTCTTTCTCTCTGCCATTTTCATTCTCACTCCTTTTCTTTCTCCTTCATGAAAAATATGCTGCTTGTATTCCTTGCCTTTGAAAACACCTTTTTTGAAACCTGTTACTCACAGAGCTGTCATTCTTTCTTAACACACTACCAGACTTTCGGTGGAGTATGCTACCTTTGCTGCCGTGGAACCAGCCACTTATTTCTTGCTGCCTGCATTCCAGCACCCCATCCTCCAATTGTAAATGGCGACTTCAAGAATGCAACCACCCGACGACCAAATCAAAAGCTTTAGAGGTGCTCTTTCTCCGGGACTGCGCCTGCGTTTAGCTCTGCTGATTACCCTTCTTGTAACACACACCTGGTTGTCCTGCTTCTCCCACCTTTGTCTATTCCTTCCCTGCCTTGCTCTGGCTCTACTTTCTTCTTCTTCCTCCCTCGTTAGTATATCACACTTCCAAGGTTTTTTTCTTCATTATCTTCCTTGGAGATTCTATTCAGTCTTGTAATTTCAACTCCTGGAGCACTATAAAAGACTTTCTATAAGGTATCAGTTTCTCTCTTTAAAATAAAACTATCAACCCCTAATGACTGTTCTCATGAGACAGAGCAGTCAAATAAGTGACTCTTCTTGCCCGCCTTTTCCTGTTTTTTTCTTCTCAAGGGTTCTCTAAATATTTTCTTCCTCTTCAATCAATATACCTGGATTTTTTTTTCCAATATAGGAAGCATTTTCGAGATAAGACATTTGTCAAATCTCAAAAAGATACTAAGAAAAAGATTTTAGAAAAATTTTATGGCACAATAACAGCCACTTTTCATAAGACAGATCTCCAAGTTTGTTAATTGTATAAAAGCAGTAGAGCCTCATTTAGGATAATTGGCATTGGTTGAGGTGATGTGTAGTGAGAGTGGAAATGGAGGAGTAAGGATGGATTCATGAGCAATTTACTGGGTGGACAAAGCTGTGATTGATTGGCTATGCCAGTGAAGGCCAAAGAGGAGTTAAAGATGAATCTAAAGTGATTCACCTGGGCAACTGAGTGAATAGAGATGATATTAATCAACATTATATCAAACAAGGACAGGGAACTCATTTTTGTAGGGAAGAGAAGTAGTTTGGTTCAGAATATTTTAAATTTAAGCTACTAGTAGAACATTTGGAAATGTGAGTATAGGCACCGTATTATCAAAACGTGTTGGCATTTTTTTCTCCTGGGAATAGAATAAGATCCGATTCATTTTCCTGGCCTCAACTATGGCCTACATAACAATGATTCCTGTGATAGTTATTAGTGTTTAGTATGGTTTGGCTGTGTCCCCACCGAAATCTCATCCTGAATTGTAGCTCCCATAATTCCCACATGTTGTGGGAGGGTCTTGGTGGGAGATAATTGAATCATGGGGCGGTTTTCCTACTACTGTTCTCGTGGTAGTAAGTCTCACAAGATCTGATGATTTTATAAGGGGAAACCAGCCTGACCAACATAGTGAAACCCCATCTTTAAAAAAAAAATTAGCCAGGCATGGTGGCGCATGCCTGTAGTCCCAGCTACTGGGGAGGCTGAGGCAGGAGAATTACTTGAACCCGGGAGGCGGAGGTTGTGGTGAGCCGAGATCATGCCACTGCACTCCAGTTTGGGCAACAGAGTGAGACTCCGTCTCAGAAGCCGTTCTGCTTAATTAAGTCCCATCTACTTATCTTTGTTTTTGCTGCATTTGCTTTTGGGTCCTTGGTCATGAAGTCTTGCAAATTTTGACAAGTGTTTAACTTTTTAGAATAGATTTGTGTATATTTTATGGTGGTATTTAAAATAGTATCTACATATATTTTCTGTGCTTGTTACATACTTAACTTTTTCTTAATTTAAAAAATATTTGTAGGCTACAAAGTTTATCTGTTAGCTTTTCCAAATTGGTGCAAATCTACCCCGAAATTTCCAATATATTTATTGAAAAAAGTCTGTGTATAAGTGAACCTACATGGATCAAATTCATATTTTTCAAGGGTCAGCTCAACTTAGTGTTATCATATGTGAAATATTTTACTTTGCTATGTTTTATCTTACATTTTTCACTTAAAAATTCTTATATTGTAAGCCACTCAATGGATGATACTATCAAGTAATGGGTCTTTATCTATAGTTTGCAAAACACTGAGTAAGGGTATGAGTTTTGGGTTTGGAATGCCTAAGTTCAGTCTGGCTCTGCCGTGCACATTCTGCAGGATGTATAACCACCGAGCTCAGTTACTTCTTCCATAACGTGGGATGCTAATTTCTGCCTAATAATCTATTTTGTGGCTAAATTAAATGAGACAATAACATAAATGGCCGGGCATGTTTCCTTGGGTCATAAACCCAAAGGATTAAAACCTTCCTTTTTGGTTGGGAAGGTAAGTCCTGACATGAATGAAAGATCAGATGATACAATTTTCAGAAGCTGTGGTGCAACAGATACATTACCTGTTGACTATCAAATCTCCCTGGCCAACCTTCGTTCCCATGGGCTCTGTGACTTCCCACACTCATGCTCACTGAACACATTCTTTCTCTGAAAGCCCACCTTGTGGGTGGGCTCCCTTGGGGTGTGATCCTTGGACACTCACTTCCTCAGTCACTAGAATGCCATGAGTGATGGGAAGGAGAATTTGCAGTGCATTTGGGACAATCTGCTTTCATCTTATTATATTGTTTCCACAGCCTTTTGCTTGATGGTCTGAGTGACTTTGCTATGGAAGACTTCCTTGCCTCAGTACCAAGTTCAAATTATGAACCCCCATGCTCATCAATGCCATTGAGTGCTCTCTTTCTGATGGTCTGTTGTCTCGTCTTTCCAAACGATTATAAGCTTGTAGAGGCTGCATTTACTCCATATGTCTAACAGTGCTCAATAAATAATGTTTCTTTGTGCAACAATAGGCTTTATCTCCCATGATACTCTTTTTTTTTTTTAGAAAGAGAAAAAGAATAATAAGAAAAAGAATAAAGAAGAGGAAGAAAGAGAAAGAGGAAGAGGGAGAATGGGGGTATTGCTCTGTTGCCCGGGCTAGAATGCAGTCTAAATATGGGTATGCCTATAATTGTCCTTAATAATGGAGACATGAAAGAAAATGAGGGAAGAGAGTAACTAACAAGGAGCCAACCAACATTTTGTTTAAACTTCTAAGTTGATATGATGTGGTACTGATAAGAGTGTATATTTTGTGTAAAGTGGAGAGTTCTATAAATGTTAATTACGTTTACTTGTTCCAGATCTGAGTTCAAGTCCTGGATATCGTTGTTATTTTTCTGTCTCATTGATCTGTCTAATATTAATGTTGAAGTCTCCCACTATTATTGTGTGGGAGTTAAGTCTCTTTATAAGTCTCGTATGTCTGGGTATTCCTGTATTGGGTGCGTATATATTTAGGACCTTTAACTCTTCTTGTTGTTGCATTGATTCTTTTATCATTATATAATGTCCTTCTTTGCTTCTTTTGAGCTTTGTTGCTTTAAATACTATTTTATCAGAGGCAAAAATTGTAACTTCTGCTTTTTATTTATTTATTTTTACTCTCTGGTTGGTTGGTAAGTCTCTCTCCACCCCTTGTTTTGAGTCTTTGTGTATCCTTGAATGTGAGATGGGTCTGGATGCAGCATACAGTTTTAGTTTTTGTCCAAATTGCCTGTCTATCTTTGAATTGGGGGATTTAGTCAATTTAAATTTAGAATTAATAATGATATATGTGAGTTTAATACTGTGATTTAATATTAGCTGGCTATTTTGCCCATTAGTTGATGTAAATTCTTCATTATATTGATGTTCTTTACTTTTTGGTATTTTTTAGAAAGGCTGATACTGTTTGTTCCTTTCTATGTGTAGTGGTTCTTTCAGAAGCTCTTGTAAAGCAGGCCTGGTGGTGATGAAATCTCTGAGTGCTTGCTTGTTCACCAAAAACTTTATTTTTCCTTTACTTATGAAGCTTAGTTTGGCTGGATGTGAAATTCTTGGTTGAAAGTTCTTTTCTTTAAGGATGTTGAATATTGGTCCCCACTCTCTTCTGGCTTGTAGGGTTTCTGCTGAGAGATCTGCTGTAAGTCTGATAGGCTTCCCTTTGTGGGTAACCTGACCTTTCTCTCTGGCTGCCCTTAGTATTTTCTCCTTCATTTCAACCCTGGTGAATCTAACGATTATGTGCCTTGGAGTTGCTCTTCTTGAGGAATATCTTTGTGGTGTTCTCTCTATTACCTGGAGTTGAATATTATCCTGCCTTACTAAGTTGGGAAAATTTTCCTGAATAATATCCTGAAGCATATTTTCCAGCTTGGATTCATTCTCTTCGTCACTTTCAGGTACACCTATCAAGCGTAGATTAGGTCTTTTCACGTAGTCCCATATTTCTTGGAGACTTTGCTCATTCCTTTTTATCCTTTTTTCTCTAATCTTGTCTTCTAGTTTTATTTCATTGAGTTGGTCTTCGACCTCTGATATCCTTTCTTCTGCTTGATCAATTCGACTGTTAAAACTTGTGCATACTTCACGAAGTTCTCGTATTGTGTTTTTCAGCTCCATCAATTCACTTATTTTCCTCTCTAAATTTTGTATTCTTGTTGACATTTCGTCAAACCTTTTTTCAAAGTTCTTAGTTTCTTTAGACTGTGTTAGCACAAGTTCTTTTAATTCACAGGAGTTTCTTATTATCCACGTTTTGAAGCCTGCTTCTGTAATTGGAACACACTCGTTCTCCATCAAGCCTCGTGCCGTTGCTGATGAGGAACTGGGATCCCCTGCTGAGGGAGAGGCGTTCTGATCTCAGGTATTCTCAGCCTTTTTTGGCTGTTTTCTTCCCTTCGTTGTAGATTTATCCATCTGTGGTCTTTATTATTACCGTCTTTGTAATCGGGTTTCTGAGTGGACGTCCAACTTATTGATTCTCAGCGCCGAAATCTGAGCAACCCACTGCGCCGACCAAATCAGCGGCGTTAAGATTGATGGTGCTTTTCTGACTCTGCACCAAGAACCGACGCTCCGAGGCGCCGGCAAAACCGCCTCGCCGGTCACAAGAGTCGCGCTGGTGACCTGTGGGGTTCCTCCTCCGCTGGGAATCTCCTGGTGCCTGAGCAACAAGAATCCATGTGAAGGTGTGGCGTCCTCTCCTTCTTTGCGCTTTCACTGGGAGCTACAATCCCGAGCTGCTAGTGATCAGCCATCCTGGATCTCTCGATACTCTACCCTCTTTGTTTTTCTAGACAATTCTTATTAATTTTTCAAGTCTCTGCTCAAAAAGCACTTTTTTTGGGTGTTCCCATTCTGAGCTCCTAAGTTATTCCGTCATTTTCTCAATACTTTCCAACTGAATACTTTCAAAGCAATTATGAAATTGCTTGCTGAATTGTCTGTATTTCCGGCTAGAGTCTGAGCTCTGTTAGAGTAGGAGCTGTTCTGATGTGCTGTAGCCTAGGGTCAAACCACAGTGTTTTTCTTAGAGCATTTTGGCATATCTCTATTTAGACCAGACACCTGAATGTTTGTGTGGACCGGAAAGCTGGCATGTGTGAGTTAAGCCAGCCAGACGGAATTTGGGGAAATGGAGATTTCAAATCTCACTTAAAGAGGCAGCTACCATTCAGCATTGGAGGAAGGTTCCCCAAAAGAAGTATCCCCTTATTGTTAAGCTTCTGATTTTTAAAAATACTGGAAACCTCCCCAGTTTTAAATGTGGGAAACCAATATATTTTAATTAAAAATCCCGACAGTCTGCTAGTTAACAATCTTTAGACTATAGGTAATAGATATATGCATATATTTATGAACATATTTATAATCTGATTTTTTTCACTTAATTGTAAGTACCTTTCCCAATAAATTTCATATATATATTCAGTTTCCTTAACTGTCAAATGAAGATAATATGCTATTATTTCACAAGATTGTTGTGAGGATTATATGAAATTGTGCATTCAAAACCCTGAGAGCAAAGTGAGGCCCCTTGTAAGTGATCCATGAATAATAGTCCCTTTTCTCTTTTCTCTTGCTCTGTCTTCATGTCATGGAATCAGTAGCCCTAGCAGTGGCTAAAGAGAACGTGTTCCCTGGAATACTTTGTGAGGTGTTAATAGATATTGGCTAAGAGGGGTCCTATGAGCAATGGATTTGGAGACTGTGATTAAACAAATTTAAGCACATATCTTCACAAAATACTTTTTAAAGACTTTAATATGCTCATCTGCTTTGTAAATATTCAGGAAAGGATAGATATGCAATATTTCTCACAGTTAGTTGACCTGAATGAGTGTCTCATGAAGTGCAATTTGTAATGTGGATGCCTGAATCAGTGGGGTCTTGCTTTAAGGTCTCCTTAGAGGCAGTGGTCAGAGCCTGTGAGATAAGTTCCAGTCAGATGGGCCTGTGTTGCCAAACTGCCCACCTTACTAGCCCACCCTGGGTTGGCATCAGTAGTCACATAGAGTAAGAAGTTCAGGGCCCTCAAACAACTTTATTGATCCTGCATTGCTTTAGTAGTAAAGCTATAAACAAATGTACCCACTGAACAGCAGTTAGTTGATGCTGGCTAACGAAGCCACCCCTCTTGCTAGCATTGATTTTATCTTTAACTAGCTATTTTCCCAGAAGAACCAAAGGAGGTGATTTTATTTCTGTTGATTCCATTCTTGAGATCGTTATGTTGATTATGGTATTCTCTTTTTTTCATGTAGATGTTTGAAATTTCCCTAGGAAACATTTTCTCCTGCCTGAGATTGCACAGAGCATCATTTTTAACACAGAGTAAATATTGCTGAGTAGAAAAATGCATGCATCACAACGTATTTTTTGCAAAGTAAGAGGTTTATAGCTTTGTAATTATTTTCAATGTGTGTTTATTGATTTTTATAATACAGGGATATTAACTTGAAAGAGAACAAATTGCATACAACCAATTAAGCACTTGCATGGATTAGAAAATCGAGGTAGTGCACTCGAGGCATGACTAACACGAGAGAGCTGCACGACAGAGGAACTGTGTGGCTTTACACCACATCTGGACGGATTTCATCCAGCCCCTGTCTGAAAGGATCTTTAACTGAAATGCAGGTGCAAGATGGCATAAATTTATAGAATTGGAGAATGTCAGGATTGGAAGAGAAGCTTAGATAAGGCAAATGAGGATAAGGAAAATCAAGAATCATTTTTTCAAGGTTATAGAAAGCCCGGCCGGAGCCAGAACCTGTGTTCCTGGACACGGGTCTTGTGTCGACATCCCAGTTACATATAGTTTCTTCTTGGGTCCTTGCGTCTCCATTGATCAGCTTTGTAACCTTGGACAAATAACTCTTTCCTCATTCATAGAACAAGAACAGCACCCAAATGATGTGTATTAGTCCATTTTCATATGCTATAAAGAACTGCCCAAGAGTGGGAATCAATAAAGGAAAGAGATTTAATTGACTCACAGTTCAGCATGGCTGGGGAAGCCTCAGGAAATTTACAATCATGGCAGAAGGCAAAGGGGAAGCAAGGCCCCTTCATCACGAGGCGGCAGGAAGGAGAATGAATGCAGGAGGAACTACCGAACGTGTATAAAACCACCGGATCTTGTGAGAACTCACTCACTATCCTGAGAACAGCATGGAGGAAACCGTCCCCATGCTTCAGTTACCTCCACCTGGTCTCTCCCTTAACACATGGGGATTATGGGGATTAAAATTTAAGGTGAGATTTTGGGTGGGGACGCAGCAAAATCATATCATAATGAGAGAATAGGTATGGATGTAGCATTAGGTTTAGCACAAATTAATACTCACTATCACTTTATTCACTTGGCATGTGTTTATTGCATCTGTATGACATTTCGAGCCCTAATTTCTTAGAGATTTTTCCTTCCAGTGCAAATATTTACCATAAGCATTTAACATAATTTACATGGCATATTTTTAAGTATGTAAGCAAAATATTTCACATTTGAATACAATAATCACAAAGAGGATATATTTTAAAAATTCTCAAATTCAAAGACTTGTTATATGATGTGAATCCCTTTTGACTAAAGTTGCTATATAAACTACTTGTTATTAATTTTCTAACTTATAAATGACTTTTCTTATTCTCTAAAATAAGGGATCAAAAGCACTTTTTTCCAGGAAGGTGAGAGTGCTGCTATCCCAGTGGGGCCAAAGCTTTCAAGGGACGGAGCAGGTGAAAGGGTCCAGGCAGCTCTTGTCTGCTCCATGTCTCAGACCTTTTCTTTCAGTTTGTCTCTCTGTTCAGTCTCCTTGTTTGATATGTATGATGGTATTTGGATATGGGGCTTTTGGGAAATACTTAGGTTTAGACTGGGTCATGAGGGTGAATTTCCCCATGATGGGATTAGTGCCTTTGAAAGAAAAGAAAGCGACACTAGAGTGTCCTCTCTGTGGCCATGAAGACACAGGTAGAAGGCAGCCATCTGCAAGGCAGAAAGCCAGCCCTCGCCAGGAGCTCAATCATGCTGGCACCTCAATCCCAGACTTCCAGCCTCTAGAACTGTGAGAAATGCATGCTCGTTGTTTAAACCACCCAGTCTATGATATTTTGTGGTAGCAGTCAGGCTGATTAATACAGGGGCCAGATTATGGAATCCTGTGATCCTCTCCAGAGGTGAAATGTGCAGTTTGCCGCATGGTTGCGGGGTTGAGTTTTCAATTAATGGTAAAGGGGAAGGACAAGTACTACGAAGTGGAAAGCAGGGGAAAGAAAATGATTTGGATGATCAAATTTGGCGTCTTGGCAAGCAGGGAAGAAAAAAATCAGGAAGAATTCGTCCTGAGAGGAAGAGGAGGCTTGTGGAAACTGGAAGCCGGGAGAGTGCTGTATTGGTGAAGTTAAGACTTACTATGCAGCCTTGTGGCTTTTCTGTGATACTCAGACACGGAATTTGAAGCTTTATATATATATTTTCAAGTAAAATCTGTGGCTTTTAAATTTTTCTATTTTTTTACATTGAACATTTTGAAATATTTTTAATACTCCATATTAGCATACAGTGTAATATGTAGTTCTTCTGTTTAATGATATTTGTAAGTTTTGGTTTCTCTCTGAATAATTTTTGTATTTGGTGCTTACATAAAGCTTCACAAAGTCTTGTGCAATTGTCTAGTAAACTAGCCTTATGTTTGTGTCAAAAGAAAAAAATCAAAGACTTGGAATATTTCTTGTGGCGAAATGTGAATATGCTTGTCTAAGACAAGACACTGCCGAAACGTTATCACTCTAACACTCCCACCCTAGTTTTGAATGGGGTTAGGTGTGGATGGGTTTTCAGATTTTTTACTCAACATTTCACAGATGTTTCCAAATGTGTCTGTGCTACTGTAACATGCAAGTCTTTTTCTCCATTCATCTTCTGAGTTTCTTTTGGGGATCAAGTGAGATAACGCTCATGCAAGCTCCTTAGAAATGGTCACGTTCTATGCATGTGTTAATTCTTCCCTGCCTTGCTGCTTAAATACAATGGCTGTACTCAAACAAATGCACCCAGGGCAACTTCTAGGACCAAAAGCTATAGTTCGGCACTTTTCCCTGCTATACTCCTGGGTTTACTTCTTAGTGAATGCTAAATGCATGTGGCAGGATCCTGACCCCAAATCATTACAATGGATAGACTGTGCGCGCAGAGCTTAAACTATACGTGCGCTTGCTGCAACATGATGGATATAACGGCTTGCTGAGAATTTGATTTATTTTCCAATAGTTTAGCATCCCTCTGCTTTTATCTGATATGACTATTTTACAAGCGTGTGTACCAAGCATGGCTTCAAAATTGCAGGTTATGAAATACAGAAAATGGAACAATTGCCGTGCATAGCAGAAATCTTCCTGTTCAGTCTGTATGCCGTGTATTTTAAAGTAAGATGGACTGCGGAATGGTGAGGAACTTGCTTTGGGCTTCATCATTTTTTCCCCTACAGGTGAAAGGAAATGCAAAACTTTCTTCTTCATTTTCAACTTCATATTGTTAGTTAGTTTTTCACAGGCTGGTTTGTGATGATGGGTTTTTGCCTTATCATTTGCTGGCATAATAAAAAATGACATGATGATGCAGAAGAGAGCAGTTCCCCTTTGGGATGGAACAGAGCAGCCACTACCAGTGATGGAAACATAGCAGGCTGATGGGGATGCCTCCCCCTTTCTCATTTCAGCTCAACTCAATTCTCCGTTTTCAGTAATACACTTGCCTGCTGGGAAATGCTCGTCAGATGCATATCATGTATATTCGTAGGTTTGTGCGTAGAAAGGACTGGCTAGTTAACAGTCTGCGTGGCTGAGGTACCAGCAAAGGAACACTGTTCCAAGAAGGTCGGCTTGCTTCGATGGAGGTTATGTGTAACTCAGGGTTCTTACCTGAAATATCTCTCCTCCTCCACCACCATAATTGGCTGTGCGTAATTGGAACCTAACAACGGAGCAAATTGACGGCTGGTTTGCCTCTAATAACACCGCCACTCTGCTGGAGGTTTCCTTTAGTGCAGCTGCGTGGAAGGGATTGCCAGTCAGCATGGGACCCTGACTGTCATCATTCCAAGCAGACTTAAGCAGATGCCAAGCGTGACAGACCTGGGAACCTTGTGCTGGTGTCGCAGAGCAGGCATGTTAATGGCCAGTGCAAGCAGGCTGCGGGATTAAATGTGCGGCTATTCTTTGGACATCTCACGGATGTCGGTCATCTAGGACTTTCTACCTGGACTGAGTACTCACCAATGTGTTAAAATACTTGCTGAAAACTCAGATAACAACCCCACTTTCATGGGTAGACAACTGCGTCAACTAACGTTGCTTATATCCGACGACGCGTCTAAGTTTTTCCAGTTTGGGGACACACTGCACTCTGTATCTCTTTCTATTGCTCTGCTATATCCCTTGGATAATTAGTCATTTAATAATTTTCAGTAAGTTAAGTTAATAACAAACAAATAATTTATCAATTATTTCAGAGCAGCACGTCGTTTCCTGTTTCTTTTTGCCAAGTGTCCCTTCTGTGGCTTCCCATCTAGGACAAATGCCGGAAATTATTGAGCGTTTACTATGTTTCAGACCCTGTGCTAAGTGCTTTACGTGGTATTCGTAACACTTCTAGGAAGAAGATACAGTAATTACTTCCATCTGATAGAACAGAAACTAAAATATAGAGAGATTAAGTAACTTCCTTCCCTCCCTCTCCCATCCTTCTTGTCTCTCTCTGCTTCTTCTATTCCTCCCTCTCTCTCTTTTCTCCTTCCTTTTTTCCTGCCTTCCTTCCTTCTTCCTTCATTCTCTACGGAGCACCATTGCCCTTTTCTTCAAGTAATAGTACTCTGATTTCATTTGGAATTACATTCTCCACATTGGGTGCAGTCTTGGTTGAACAGTCAATCCAGGTATCTAAGTGTCTTCTCCACACCCCACAAACTACCACCCCTGACAACCAGGTAGTGGCATGTGACCCAGTCTGGACCAATCAGTTTCTCTTCTGGGACACTAAACTCTTAAGCAGTGATATCTGGATGGAAAAGCTGCACCCTGCTAGGATACCAATTTTCTGCTGCTGCCTTGATCCTTGGAGAGGTCTTGCCCTTGTTGTATTCATTCATTCTTTAGCTATTCTTTCAGTTCTGTGGGCCACATTGCAGCCTTTTTTTGATAACTCTCTTTATGGTTAAGTTAACCAGTATGGGTTTCAATCGTTTGTCATCAAAGAATCCTATCAGATATAACTAGTAACACTGACATTTGTCCCATATTGTGAGGCAGACCTTCCTGAATAACTCTGAGCAGTCCTATGATGTAGCATCCTTCTTAAACTGCCTATAGTAGCTAGAATCTTCACCATAATAGCCAACTCTATGTTTTTGTCATTTAGCATTTGGACTTTCTTAGTAACCATTCAACAAGTATATGATTGCCTTCCTTGAGGAAGGAACATTCTGATTCTTTTGTGTTCAACACAGGAGGCCACTGGGATCATCCTCCAGGGACTGTGAGGTCTAGAGTCCTCTTTAAGGAGATACAGCATCTGAAGCAAATTGCTGAGTTTTTTTTTCCTGTCTCCTCCAATTTTATACAGTTAGAAATCTGTGTTATCCCATTGATTCTTGATCCTTGCTCTGGTGGTGCTGCACATAAAACTTTATTTTGACATGACTGGTTTCAGATGTGTATCGTGTTATATTTCTGAATGTAAAATTCTGGTAGTTATTGGTATAGCTGAACTCACCAGTAGTTATCCACAAGAGGCTATTTACTTTAAAAGAATGTTAGATTTAGATGATTTTCAAGGACAAATGGGAAGGAAAGAGAAAACAGCAACCAAAAAAAAAAAAACCCAAAAAACCCTACTTGGCAGCTTTGGGATGCAGAGGGGTGAGCTGGAGAGCAGGCTGGAGGGAAGAGGAGAAAAACCAGCGGAATGGTGGTGGGTTTGGGGCTGGGTGTGCAGTTTTACTCCTCAACAAAAGATGCCTTTCTTTTCTGTCACTGCTGGGTAGTGTACACTGTTTCCTTCCTCTGTTTAGTGAGCTGGTTCTGCAGAGCCTCTGAAACACCGAGCATGGACCACTTGACCAATCCTAGGGTCAGCTGGAAATGAGCCAGTGCCTGCTGGCTGGTCGGCTGTCCACCTTCATTCTTGTCTTTGTTTGCCCAGTATCCGTTCACTCGTTTTCTGGTAACAACAATTCAACTACATTTGGGGACGTTTCTCTATGATTTGCAGTTTCTGTGATTCAGTCTTGAACCTCACTGTCAGCTCCCGGATGAGCACAGGTCCAGCCATTTCACCTCCTTAAGCTATGGCAATGATACACAATCCTAAGGTTTTCTTTGGAACTTCTGGGAAGAGACTCTCTTTCCAGTAGGCTTTATGAATGATGAAAATGAATGTGGAGCTGTTGGCAGCTTTCTCGCTGTGCAGTGGTGAGATGGAATTGGAGAGAGACAGCTCTCTGACGGCAGTGTTGGAACACCTGAATCCAGCCTTGCCGTTCTAGAGCTACCCTAGGCTTTTCACTATCATGAACTGACACATGTCCTTTTTGCCTTAAATAGTTTTGTTTCTAAAAGATCAACTCCCCACAAGTTCTGATTAGCTCTGGGATGACTGCAGTCCACAGACCAGAGGACCAGTGAATTCTGGAGACAGGAACTCTTTCAGCTTCCAAAGCGCTTGATGTATCCTTCATTAAGCAACTTCCTTAAATAAGTGATACAATGACTTGTCTGTTAACTTGAAATAAAATAGAAAAGATCTGTGCAGGTGATAAAGGTGAGGGTCCCCGCAGTAATGCCACCATGGTGTGCGAGGCACATCATGGCTTGGATTATTATAGCAGAGAAATAACTAGATTGTTAACAGCATTGTGTGAAAAGAAAAGCACTCTTTTCTTCTCCTCTTACTTGTTTTTATGTTGCAAATTTTAAATGGGGAAACTTGAACTATCAAAAACAGATTTTCCTCCAGAGAACAGGCATCAGGGCTTATATAAGATCTGGTACTTTTATTTGGGTGGCCTAAGAATAACTGAGCTAGCCTCGCAAGAGGAAGGATGTGTCCATCTTCTCAGTTACCACTAATAGCATCCTCTGTCTTTGCTTGATGAAGAATCTTTTAGATCATGACTAAAGCCTGGACAAGCTTCTCTGGAACCAATGACAGGGAGTCCTTCAAAGTGAGTGCTCCGGCACATGGTGGATTTTGATTTATCTTACCTAATCAGCTTGTCACAAGTCTAAATTATTTGTTTGTTGGCCAGAGTGACAAGCCATAGAACACTTATTTGCAGCCACCTGATTTCCACCGGACTCACAGCATCAAAGAAGCAAAGAAACATTTGTCCTGATTGAAGGCTGAGTCACATACAGAGGGGTCTAAGGACTGAATGGAAAGGAAGAGATAAACATGAAAATGAAAATGTCGAGAAGGCTGGTATTTGATGCCTGGAGCTCATGTGCTAACTGCAATCAGAATGGAAGATACTGAGGACGTTACTGGGGAGACAAGTTAATGGAGAAGGTTTGGAAAAGCTCGGGAAATAAGACTTGCTTTCAGGACTCCTCTGGTGCTGAGAGTTGATTGGCTACAGTCAGTCTACAGTCTTGGTGATGTTTTAAATTGATTGCATTTGTAGCTTACATAGGGGAAAGGGAAACGGGAGATTACAATGATCTTTTAAAGTTGTCTTCAAAAACTGAGTTATGTATTTTAAATGGAGTAGGATTTGGAATTTGAGACTAAGGCAGAAAAAAGCAAGCAGAGTATTTCCTGGGCCGTGATTTCCCTTCACTTATGAACTCCTCTACACTTCTGCCTCACTTTGCCTGCTTTTTAGCCAGACCTATGTGCACATATTTACACGCACATAGGTCTGGATAAAAAGCAGGCAAAGTTTTTGGGTAAGCTGCGATGTGGTGTTTCAAAATTACTGGATTTTGGGGTTCTTTTAAGTCTCTGTAGGTTCTTGCTGCCTGAATTTAGGTGGAGGAGTATAGTTCGGAAGTCACAGAGCTACATTTATTTCTGCAAAGGGGGACTCCAGAACCTTCTGTGAAATGGAAGGATTGAATATGTCATAAAATTGAGTAAGAGAATGTTTCCATTTTCTAGGGACAGATATGGAGACTGAGGTGTGGGGAACCTAGAATCATGAGGATCTTAAGATGGAAGGGAGTGTGGGAGGCACTGTCTGTGGGGGACCCTCTTGCATTCACTACTTCATAGAAACAGGTCACATACAAGTTGGAGTGGATTTTGAGGTTGGAATGAACTGAGTCTTAACACTGATTCCCCCTAATAGACATACAGTACTGTGCATATGACATATTCTCGAAGTCTCAGTTTCTTTATCTGTGAGACAAGGATCATGATGCCTTTCTTCCAGGAGGGTTGTGAAGATTAAATGAGATGATGTGGATGTAACTAGAGTGCCGCGCCCTCCTGTACACCCACCGACTGTAATGTGCCTCTTGGAGTTGTGCAATGAGGCATCCTGGTCCCCACATCCTCCAATTCTCTGGGACCTATCTTAAGTTGAAGGCAAACACAAAATGATTTCAGTCCCTAGGATTCCCTGTGGGTAGGTGTGGCGGGTGGTCACATTCGTCTGCTTCTCTTGTTTCCAACTCTGGCTTCTGCTGGGACCTGGGCTGCCATCTTGTTTTCTGCAGCTTCTGTTGCAGATCTAGCTCCATTCTCCTTCATTCCCTGAAGACAATAGGAAGGTTGTATACAGCAGATTTTACTGAGGGTTTTGGTGATGGAGGACAGCTATAGCATGGAATAGAAAACACATTTAAAATAAAATGTTAATTTCTACTGTTCTTAAACTTCTTGCCCATTCTGGCCCCAGGGAATTCTCATTACTCTCCCATTCTTTCAACTCTGGCTACCCTCCATTTCTTGGGACCTGCTCCCATAGTCCCTATCACCTTCTCTTAGATCCTCCTATTTCTGGGTTCCCTGAACCCCAAACCCCACATCTGCCACTGGAAAATAAAAATGTTCTCTTACTTGATTACATAGCATACTCAATACTCACATTGCACACTGGGCTCTGGAGTCCACCTTTGCAGAAATGGAAAATTCACCTAGATATCTAAATATGCATCCTTTCCCTCTGCAATGTGAGAGTGCTATAGTCATTTTTTAAAAAAATAATTCCTCTTCTCATTAGAGCTGCAAAATACTAAGCCTATAGTAGATGCTCGGCAAATAGGAGTGAATGATAGAATCAAAACAGTAAAGTTAACAATAAAAATAAGAAGGACATGAAGTTTATCTCTAGCCTATAAGTATAGCATGTGGCTCCCATCTTCATGCTGCTGAAACGTCACTGGATTCTGGGGTGGGCAGAAGAGGCATTTATTCAATAGCCACTGTCCCAGAAGCCTCAGTTAAAAAAAAAAAAAGTTTTCAAATAGGCCGTTCACATGGCTTGGGCTTGCGCCTTTGCATGAATTATCCATGGCACTGATGATATTCAGCTAATTATCCCAAATATGGTACAAAAGACTAGAAATAAGGAAAATTCTGCAAGTATTCTGAATCATGGGTGTATGAAGACCAAACGGCCAGAACTGGTCTCAACACGTTCTGAGCATGATTTGAACTTGCGGCCGTGACGCAGACTCGAGCCCTTCCTTCAGTCTTTGGTTAAATGCACCTTCTCAGCAGTGCCCTTCCTAGCTACCCTTTCCTCCTACCTTATAATCCCTTTCCTCCTACCTTCCAGCTTCCTCTTGTTTATTGTTCTCTAAAGCACTTACTACCACTGGACGGACTACATGTTTTACTGTTGCTGTGTTTGTTTTCTCTGTTCTTCTATTGGAATATAAGCGCCACACATGGTGTGGATTTATTCTGTCATTTACTGCTGTGTCCCAGAGCCTGGCACAGAGCCAGGTACTTTGTGGTCTCGGTAAATATTTGTCAGCTGTTTATTGAGTGACTGACCTACTGAGGAACTGGATTGTGATAACAATGTCCTATTCTCTTACACGGTGCTTTATTTTTTGCAAAGAGCTTTCACGTATGTTAATTTAGGTAACTCCCACCCCCTTGGGAAGTAGATAGCAAGGGCAAGCTCAGAGTGGTACTGTGAGCTCTCTGGGTCCTCTACTGAACTTGGGGGCTGGATCCCTTTTCTTTTGACTCCAAACCCAGTGTTCTCTTCACTGCATACACCAAGCAAACATGTACCGTTTGCATAAAACGTAACAAATACTTTGGGATAGAAAGAATGATGGAAGTGTTCTGGGCTAAGTGTCGCAAGCCTCTCTGTTGTGCCATTATCCTAGTCTGAAATGCTTGGTGGCAAGGGTCTTTCCTGCCAACGCGAGGACAGGTATGACATATATCATGACAGCACATCACCAGCTGCAGTCTCCAATGCCAAGGCTCTGCGCCAAATTGAACAAAATCAGATCAGACTCACTGTGAGCTTTTCATGGGCAAGTCTTTACCCACCCAGTAGCATTGGTGGTAGTTGTGGGGGATGAAGGGGTGGGGATTGAGGGCAGTGGGTACAGAAAAGTACAAATGCCTGAGGGTAGATGGGCTTGCGGGCTTATGTACATAATAATAAAACCCCACATTTGTCAAGAGATTTACAGTCACCACATTCCTTTAACATTTGCCATCACATTTGATATTTAAATTTTTTAAAGCAACTCTTGGTTAAAATGAGCAGGCATGGATTTGTCTGTTTTATATACAAGGAAGCTGAGGCCTAGACAAATTGTGCAATGAATCCAGTGTTAGAGTATTAGTAAGGGACAGAATTCCATTTTCATTTTAGGATTTTTGAAGCCAAAAATCGATGCTTTTTTCTTTTTATTATTAGGAGTGTTGGAGAAGTTTAGCATGAATAAGAATCAGGTGGAGAGTTAAAACACCCCCAGAGATTCTGGGCCAGGTGCAGTGGCTCACTCCTGTTAATCCCAGCACGTTGGGAGGCCAAGGTTGGTGGATCACCTGAGGATGGAAGTTAGAGACCAGGCTGACCAACATGGAGAAACATTGTCTCTATTAAAAATACAAAAATTCGCTGAGTGTGGTGAGGCATGCCTGTAATCCCTGCTATTCAAGAGGCTGAGGCAGGAGAATTGCTTGAACCCAGGAGGCGGTGGTTGCAGTGAGCCAAGATTGCGCCATTGCACTCCAGCCTGGGCAATGAGAGCGAAACTCTGTCTCAAAACAAAACAAAAAAACCACCCCAGAGATTCTGATACCATAGGTTTGGGGTGATACAGAAGAATCTGCATTTCTTTTTTTTTTTTTTTGAGACGGAGTTTCGCTCTTGTTACCCAGGCTGGAGTGCAATGGCACGATCTCGGCTCACCGCAACCTCCGCCTCCTGGGCTCAGGCAATTCTCCTGCCTCAGCCTCCTGAGTAGCTGGGATTACAGGCACGCGCCACCATGCCCAGCTAATTTTTTGTATTTTTAGTAGGGACGGGGTTTTACCATGTTGACCAGGTTGGTCTCGATCTCTCGACCTTGTGATCCACCCGCCTCGGCCTCCCAAAGTGCTGGGATTACAGGCTTGAGCCACCGCGCCCGGCCAAGAATCTGCATTTCTTTTCTTTCTTTTTTTTTTTTAAATTGCATTTTAGGTTTTGGGGTACATGTGAAGAACACGCAAGATTGTTGCATAGGTACACACATGGCAGTGTGGTTTGCTGCCTTCCTTCCACTTACCTGTATCTGTCATTTCTCCCCATGCTATCTCTTCCCACTTCCCCACCCCCCGTCCCTCCCCCATTTCCCCCCAACGGGAATCTGCATTTCTAACATATTCTCAGGTGAGACCAATGCTGCCCTTCTGATAACTACACTTTGAGTAGCACTCACATGGAGGGCAGAGCAAACTTTGCAACTGAGTATCTCTCCAGCCATTCCCTTGCATTCCTCATACACGTGGGAGCTGTTTTTTGAGAATTCCATGCATACTCCTACCTCAGGGCCATTGCTCTTGCTTTTTCTTCTGCCTGCAATGTTTTTATCCCTAGATATCCACATGGATCACAACTTTTTTTTCCTTCAACATGCCCACATGTTGCCTTTGCAGTGATGCCTTCCTCCACCACCCCATCCCTAGTGTTTTGTATCTGCGATTACTTTCTGTAGTACTTTCCACCTTCTCATATACCAGATAATTACTTAATTTGTTCATTGCCTATCTACCAACTCCCCAATAAGGGGGGAAACTCCAAGGACAGATCTTCATCTTTTCGCTGTATCCCCTGCATCTAGGACAGTGCCTACCATAGCGCATACTCTTAAAGAGTTATTGAATGGATGGAGGGAAGAAGCACATAGAATCAGGGGCTTTGCCATCTTGTGGACGTGGATTTCTTGCTTTTGCATTGGAGTTTCACATTTCCCAGGGAAAGAGCTTATTCAAGGTCAATTGTTGATCAAGGGCCCACAGAGAGTACTGGATAATATCAGAAAGTGTGTGTCCATAGTCAGGAGTTTCAAAAAGATCATCATCTTCCCAGGGTGACTAAGGAGGGGTTGCACAGGCTGAAAGGACGCAGAGGATAGAGCCTGCTAAGATATACATCAATGTGCAATGCAGGTTTCTGCTGAGGCACCAAAGCTAACTGGATCCATGTTGCTGTGCAGATGAGCAGGAGGGGCCAGAGCCCCCTAAAGCAGAGTAAGGAGCAAAGAAGACATTCAACAGCCAGCAGCAATCTTTCTTTGTGAATTTTAAAGAACATTTCTTTGTGAAATTGAAAAAGTTCTTTACATATAAAAGGAAAATTTGTGTTTGTTTACTTGAGTGAGAAAATAAGGCTATATTTTCAAATCCTTACTATTGTTGCCATTTTGTCAGATTTACTTCAATATTTAATAAAATAAATAACACATTATATATAAAGTTCACATGCTTTTTGTGTGCCATTCCAAGCCTCATTCCCCTCCCTAGGTCCCTAGAAACAACGTCTATCATGAGTGTTTTTTTCCGGTTAGTAGAATTAGATCTATTTATACATAGTAATATATTTACTACATCCCCAAAATTACAATTTAGAGGGGAAAAAAGTTGTAGAATGAGTTTTTATAGTGTAATGCCTTTCACTGAAACACACACACACTAAGCAGTTTTATGCATCGTTCATCCTTTAAATAAAAATTTCTTTAAGAATGGAGCACTTGGGGAAACTTTCAGAAATATCAGTGCTGTTTAAGAATAACTCTCCATAAAGAAAATCTTTATGAAAGAAGAGGGAATAACAATCTAATACTGTTTAAGATAATGTCAATTTCATTTTACACATTTCCTTGAATTTCTAAGGATTTTTAAAATTTATGGTGATAAGACCTAGAGAAATAACTAACACAGGTGGATTTGAATTTATTCATTGGGTAATTGTACAGTTGAAAGAAGCCCTTGAAATGAATTAGATACATGATTGATTAATGATTAGTTTCATTCATTCTTGGTTTATGGTACTTGAGGATAAAGCATTCCATACTGTGTTTGCAGAACTCTATTTAGCAAACCTTTGGTCTTGGCGACTGTATAAATTGGCAATTACATGCACTTTAAACAGAGGAATATTGTGTTGAATTAAATTGTACAGTGGTATGGGTTGAACCCAGTTCAACCTAGCAAGTCTTTTGCTTATTAAAACTGTGCAATAGCTCTAAAATCTTTATATTATCCGAAGATACACTCTTTTATAAAACAATCACATTATCAGAATGGTTTCTCAGAGTGCGAAAAGAATCAGATATTAAAATATATTTGAATCATGAATCATATTTGATAGCACATGTTCTGTCCTCCTTGCTTCGTTTACACATAGGGCTCAGTTCTAGGCAGTGTCTCTCAGAGCTTCCATCAGATTACCCATCACGTCAGAGGAGGGGGACAGGCAGCTCAAGGGCTCTGGGGCTTTGCTCAAGGTGGCTTCTGCAGGAAGAAAATATTTATCTACATGTTCATGTTTTAATTTAAATTTCATAGGATTTGCATTCTAATCTGAAATATTTACATTTAAGAATATGCATATGTTGTTTAAATTACATACTAGTTAAATTAAACTTTTTAATACCAAAAATCTTGAAGCAAAATTGGTTTTCCAGAGAAGATGGACCCCAATTATTCTGGCATTTTGTCACATTTCTCTGGGGTAACGGGAACAGAGGGTGATAAACAGTACTTTAAGGTATTATGCTAAATTTGTGGAAAACTTACAATTTCATAGCCTTAGTAATTCTTATAGTTATCCTCCTGACAATAGATACAGGGTTTTGTTGTTGTTGTTGTTGCTTGTTTTTGACAGGGTTTTGCTCGGTTGCTCAGGCTGGAATGCAGTGGCGTGATCTTGGCTTACTGCAGCCTTGACCTCCTTAGCCTCCTGAAGAGCTGCCACAACAGGCATGAGCCACCATGCCTGGACAATTTTTGTATTTTTCATAGAGATGGGGTTTTGCTATGTTGCCCAGGCTTGTCTTGAACTCCTGAGTTCAAAGTTAACCGGCCACCTCAGCCTCCTAAAGTGTTGGGATTACAGGCAGGAGCCACATTTTTTTTTTTTTTTTTGAGACGGAGTTTCGCTCTTGTTACCCAGGCTGGAGTGCAATGGCGCGATCTCGGCTCACCACAACCTCCGCCTCCTGGGTTCAGGCAATTCTCCTGCCTCAGCCTCCTGAGTAGCTGGGATTACAGGCACGCGCTGCCATGCCCAGCTGATTTTTTGTATTTTTAGTAGAGACGGGGTTTCACCATGTTGACCAGGATGGTCTCGATCTCTTGACCTCGTGATCCACCCACCTCGGCCCCCCAAAGTGCTGGGATTACAGGCTTGAGCCACCGCGCCCAGCCTATTATCTATTCTTTAATAAACATTCCATTTGAAATGGAAATTAATTCAGAAAACCCCTAAAGTCCCTCACTCCACAACTGCCCTTCACACATCACACACACATTCAGTTGCTAGTGCTTGCTTCACGAACAGAACGTGTCTCCTGTCCCTGGGTTAGTATATGTGCTTGAGTTTAAACAATAGTTTTGACATAAACCACAAGAGCAGAGTGATTATAGAGACACATAAACTGAACTTGGGCTGTATCAATTCTGTCATTCTTTTTTTTTTTTTGAGACAGAGTCTCGCTGTGTCACCCAGGCTGGAGTGTAGTGGCGAGATCTTGGCTCACTACAACCTCCATCTCCGAGGTTCAAGCAATGCTGCCTCAGTCTCCTGCGTAGCTGGGATCACAGGCATGCGCCACCACACCTGGCTAATTTTGTATTTTTAGTAGAGACAGGGTTTCTCCATGGTGGGCAGGCTGGTCTTGAACTCTTGACCTACAGTGATCAGCCCACGTTGGCCTCCGGAAGTGCTGGGATTCCAGGCATGAGCCACCGTGCTCGGCTTAATTCTGTCTTTCTATGTGGCCACTATATAACTGCCATTATTCTGTATGTTTATTTGTTTGCAACTAAAAAAAATGAAAGAATTGTGAAGGGTCATATTTTTGTTTGGAAACTAAAAATTTTAGTTCATACAGAAAATAACCAACTTTGAATAATATTGCCAAAATAGAAATTTGTTTTAAAACAAGTCTTATCTAATTATGTAACAATTGAGCATTTAACATTAAATGGCAGTGTTGTACATTCTGAGGCAAACAATATATTAGATATAATATTTCATCATGAATGTGATGAAAATTATTGATCCACTACTTTGTTTCCTTTTTCGTGCTATAACATTTATTTTCTTTTTTTCTTTGTCCATTGTTAAATTTTATTATCAACATGCTCTGAACATGAAATTCAATTAAAGAAAAATTTCGCTGTCTCTCATTCTTTTCTGGCCATTATTATTATTAATTTTGTGATTATTACTAAAACTAATGCTGTTATAAGGAGGAGAGAGAAAAAATGATCTGCTCTGAGTGTCAAATACACTAGTTATATCATTGGACTTGAATGAGATTAAGAGTCCCTTTTGGGAAGTTAAATTTATCTGCTCAGCTAATCATCTGTCTTGTGACAGCCCTAATAACTTCTAACCAGACATTCCTTTATTGTATATAGTCTAACAATGTTATCTAACCACTTTCCCTCCTTTTAGAAACATGTCTAACAAGAGAGAAACCTCGGAACTGGTGTTCTCAGGAGCCCTTTTCCTTGTGGCAAGTTTGAAATAAAACTTGGACCGGACTTTAATTAATTAGTCTACAAATGTCTTTAATGCATGTTAGATAAGCTCTATTATTAAAAAGCAAACAAGAAAGCCCAGAGCAGGGTAAGCGCAATTGGCAGCATTGGTTGGGGGTCAGTGGGTTGCCATTTAGCATGGAGTGGTTAGAATAAGCCTCATTGAGAGGGTAACATTTAAGCAAAGACGTGATGATGGTGAGGGAGTTCACCAGGTGAATAGCTGGGGGAAGAGTGTTCCAGACAGAGGAACATGTGCAAAGGCCGTGAGGCAGAGATCTGCTGGTGAGTTGGAGATTATAGCAAGAGGCTGCTGTGGCTGCTGGAGAGGGAGCCGGGGATTTGGTAGGAGACAAGGTCAGAGGGGCTTTGAGGGTTATTACACACACTGCAGAGGCCCTGCCTCTTGTTAGATGTCATTTCCTACTTATGACCTTGTTTAAAGGCTTTTTTCTTCACTTCTGAGGCGATTTCCTCATTTAAATTCCCATAGAATTTGGTCACATCTTCTTATATTCTGTTTTGTCCTAAATGTTTTGTTTCTAGTCTCATCAACTTTCATTGGATTATTAGCTATAAGGGCACAACTGTGCTTTATTCTCCTTTGTAATCTCACCTATTCACTTATTCATTAGAAATTTATTGAACACTTACTATGTGCCAGGAACTTGGTTCAGCCCTTCTTAAAGAAAGGATAGCCCTCTCCTCTCAAGGAAATCATCTATCAGGAAGACACACGTTTATAGCTCAGTATCTACGGTGCAGTATGAAAAATATTATGGAAGCACAGAGAGAAGGGTCTCATGGGGGAGCCAGAGGACGGACAGGTATGATCAGAGCTGACTCCAGGAGGAGGTGAGTACATGTACAAAAGAAACACTTGTGGCATGGAACTGTACTTTGTGCCACTGAAGGAACTTTCTGCATATCTGTGAAGAACAACAGTTCTAGGGGGAAAGAAGGTGCAGTCTCTCTGCCTTTGAATAACGGTACTTAGCACTGTTAGAGGCTCCTGGCTGCAGCAGCCCTGGGTTCCATCACTGAGAAAGACATGGTCCCCAGATGCAGCCCAGGGATCTCTTGGCTCAGTTCTTTCTTTTCTCTTTGGGATGTTCCTTTTCCACCCATCCAATGTTCTTCAGCAGTCTTACTCAGGTGGATGAATTATCTCAGAGGTCATAGCATTGCTACGGTCTTGGAATGTCTTTGCTTAGCAGTGGGATTTTATTCTGAGGGTTAGGAAGAATTATGAGCTATACTCATGAATAGCTTTGACCTTCCTATGCAGCTAGTGGGAAACCTGAAATTACTTGAGTGCATTGCTTTGCTTCTATATATGGGAAAACGGAGGCACAATTTGGATAAATTCCTTTTTTTAGTGTCATATATTAAGTCGGTGACCAAAGTGGAAGCAGATCTGTGGATTAATAATTTGGGGGTGCAATCTACCAGACTCTGCTAGTTGGCATGGAGTCAAAGGTCATGGCTTATAGTAATTGCAAGTTTTTAGACTTTTGCGCTTAAAATGCAGAAAAGCAGTGATACATTAACTTTGCATGACAAAATTAATTTTCTTGTTGCTTTTGTGTGTGTGTACATGTGTGTACACATGTGTGAGGGTTTTTTTGAGTGCAAAAAGACAGATTTGAGTGTATGTAATATGATCGAATTGGAGGCTACACACTGAGCACACTCACTTGAATGATTGCCTAATTATTCCCTCTATTAAGTGCTCTGAGGTTTTTATTTTGTTTGAACATTTGAGCACCCATAACAACTTCCAGCTGACAGTGAGAAATCACCGACTTTGTCATAATACAGCAGTTCCCCTTTATCTGCAGTTTTGCCTTCTGTGGTTTCAGTTACCCGCTGTCTACTGAAGTCTGAAAATATTAAATGAAAAATGCCAGAGATGAATAATTTATAGATTTTTAATTGTGTGCTGTTCTGAAATCTCATGCTGTCCTTCTCTGTCCTGCCTGGAATGTGAATCGTTCCTTTGTTCAGGTTTCTATGCTATGCCCCCCACCTGCTAGTCACTTAGTAGCTGTGTTGGTTATCAGATCGATTGAGTGTCTAGGTGGTATGGCAGTGCGTGTGTTCAAGTTACTCTTATTTTACTTAATAATGGCTCCAAGTGCAAGAGTCGTGATGCTGGCTTATTGTTAGAGTTGTTCTATTTTATTAGTTATTGTTGTTAATCTCTTACTGTGCCTAATTTATAAATTAAACTTTCTCATAGGTATTTATGCATAGGAAAAAGCTTACTTCTATAGGGTTTGGTACTATCCAGGTTTCAGTCAATCACTAGGGGTCTTGGAATGTATCTCTGGCAGATAAGGGGGAACTACTATATCAAGTACTGTCAAGGTAATACCTTTTCTCTGTTCTTGGCTTTTATAGGAAGATGGGGGAGTATCTCCCAAGTGCTACCACTTAATTTTTATGTATAGGGGAGCAAGCTCACGTAAATACAGCATGTTGCCCAAGGAGCTCAGTGCCCAAGGAACATCTGGCCAGTGTTTTGTAAGGCCCAGGATGGAGTAACCTCTGTGATAATACATGCCATCACAGAGTTCCTGGCTTGCTTCTTTTTTTTTTTTTTTTTTTTTTTTGAGACGGAGTCTCGCTCTTGTTACCCAGGCTGGAGTGCAATGGTGCGATCTCGGCTCACCGCAACCTCCGCCTCCTGGGTTCAGGCAATTCTCCTGCCTCAGCCTCCTGAGTAGCTGGGATTATAGGCATGCACCACCATGCCCAGCTAATTTTTTTGTATTTTTAGCAGAGACGGGGTTTCACCGTGTTGACCAGGTTGGTCTCGATCTCTCGACCTCGTGATCCACCCGCCTCGGCCTCCCAAAGTCCTGGGATTACAGGCTCCTGGCTTGCTTCTAATTGCAGTAAGAGATTGTAACTTGAGAGAAGGTGGCGGAAGACCAGGTTAAAATCATCAAGGAACTCTTCCCCCACCTGCTGGATTTTAAGTGGCCTCCTCCACCCAGGCCACAGCAGGCTGAATTGAAACCCATCTATCATCACATGGAGAAGAGCATTTCTGTGTCACTTTGAAAAAGAATGGCATGTTTGGGGTAGGGAAGGCTTTACCCTGGATTGCCTTCAGTGTTACTGAGCAGCGTAGTTGCTCTGAGAAAAGACCTCCCCAGCCAAGAAGTGGCACTGTTTAAATCCCACTCAGGAGCTCTACTCTTTAAATTTGAATCCAGCTTGTCTTGAGCTCCTCGATGTGGGTACTCAAGAAATATTTGTAAAGTTATTCATTTCTTTAGGTGAAGTGATTGTCCTCCCTATTCGACCTCTTTAAAATGCAGACTCCCTGGAGACATAGCACATTAAACTACTAATATTTATACCCTAGAGGCAAGAGGTTTATAACATTTTTTTTTCTTCACCAATGAGGGAACATTCAAGCAGCAAAAAGGTATTGAAGTGGGAGGTGTTAAAAATGGGGAAATATTTAGTCCTACCGTCAATTTGGAGCCTAGTAGCAGTGGTATGGTTAAAACAGATTGATTGGCCAGGTCCACTGAGGCTGCGGTTGGGTGCTGGGGCCCTGAGACCTGGAACTTGAGACCAGGAGCTGTAAGGTGAGGAGAGAGAACAGAAACAGGGTAGGAGATGCTGTTTAGTCCGGGTCCTCTGAGGAGGAGATGCCCAGGCTAGATTAGACAGACAAGAGATTTCTTAGCAGAAATGTCTAAGCTGGGAGAGCCATCAGACTATGATGTAGGTCTGAACCTTGTGAATAACAGAGGGAAGGAAATAAAGCTGCTTGGAAAAGTCTTAAGCTGAAGGAGAGTTGAAGGTGCCTGTCAGAAGAATCCCCTATCTTCCAGGGATGGCCCTGCCTTAATGTTCCTGCTGTGGTCAGGTGCTGGCTGGGAGCAGGTGGTAGGAAGTGAGGCCTCCATGTGAGTGTGGTGATAGATTACAGAGAGCAGCCACTGGACCTATTGCTCAGTTTTGTACCTTGCCAGCAGAGATCTGAAGGGTGCGCTGTCATGCCAGTGTTTTCTGTAGACAAGGAAAGCCTGCTTGGAGCTCCTGCCAGGTGTGGGCCACATGGTGTGGAATTGAGCTGCCAGGGTCATAGCATGTGTTTGGAGGAGCCAAAAGGAAAATGAAGACACACACATTCCATTGCGGGATGCTGTGTTATGTAGTAGAAAGATGTTTGGCAGAATGTTATTGGTTCAACTTTTAGTTCTGCTTGTTACCAGCTGCATGGCTTCAAGAATGGTGCTTTGGACCTGTGAACCTCAGTTTCCCATTAATAAGATGAGAATAATATCACTGATCTTGCAGGATGATGTCTGTAAAGTCCCTTGCGCAACGCCTGCCACAGAGCATCCATTCCATAAGAGGGAAGCTACTTGTGGTTCTCTTTTAGGATCGGCCAGATTTTGTTTGCCCAACATCTTTTGTTTTAAAATGTGCTTAAATATGGCTTTTAGATATTTAAAATGCACTTAAATATACTTTTAGGTGCATCAGTTGTTATATTTTAGAAGATGATCCCAAACAAGACCGTAGTTATGTAGGGAAGCCTGGCTAAGAACTCTAACATGTGAACAAATTCATTTTCTATGTCAGCATGCCCTAAGGCTGATTTGATTTGGGACCACATCTGAAATTTAGCAGAAGCTATTATATTTGGCAGTCACTTTTTTGGTACACATGTTCATGATGTCTTTTAACATGTCAGAATGATTAAATTGTTTCTGGAAGAGGACTGGCATGGGCTAGCAAAAAGAGCATTAGGCCAGAAATCAAAAGGTAATGACAAGCCATTTGTGTAAAGTGCTTTACAGTTTATAAGGTGCTTTAAAAGAGTTGGGCTTCAGGGTATAGTGGATATTAGCATCGAATGTCATAGATATGGAAACTGAAGTACAGAAAACTCGAGTATGCATAAGAAGGTCTATGCTATGCATGTTGTGGAGGGCATGGAGAAATTAGAAACTTGTGATGAACACTCTTTCAGGAGAGGGTCAGTGCACTTGACTTAGAGCATGTCAAAGAAAGAAGAGGCATGGGTCTCAAATAGCGATGGAAGGTACACCTTTTGCTTGTCACTGGACTGGAACCCTTGGCTGCAGAAATTCGCAAAATTTGCTTAAGAGGAAGCTACGAAAGGTGACATTATGAAAAACTACTTAATGTGCCTTTAGGCAAATGCAAGTTCATTTAAAGAGCTATTTCTTGGAAAATAAGGATAATGGCTATGCCAGTAATCTGCCCATTTGCCCTCCATTCCATTCTCTCCTCTTCTCTGCCTTGCTTTCTGTTGCAGGGAACTACATTTCTCAGGCTGCCTTATCTTTCAGCTTGAAAAGAGGTTTGGCGAATGAGCGGCACTGGCAAATTACCAAAGGGCAGGAGGAGGGGTCCAGTGCAGCTCTTCCTTCTTTCTGCTTTGGGCAGCTCCTCTGGCAGCAACTGAGTCTCTGCTATGGCTTCAGTTTTCACTCAACAGACCCATCATGGCTCCAGGTTCTGCCAGGTGGTTCTCTCTTTTCCCTTTGTCCCTCCAGTTTAGGGTGGTGGCAGATTCCTGTTGTTGCTAATCTCTGAGTTGCTTCTCTGTCCTTCTTTGCAGACTCCTAATCTCTTCCATTATCTGTATAATCAATTCCCTGTATTAAAAATAAGCAATGGGGAGAGGACTCCTTACTCAATAAGTGATGCTGGGATAACTGGCTAGTCATATGCAGAAGAAGAATACTGAACCCCTACTTTCACAATATACAAAATTAACTCAAGATGAATTAAAGGTATAAATGGAAAACCTGAAACTATAAGAATCCTAGAAGATAACCTAGGAAACACCATTCTGGACCTGGGCCCTGGGAAAGAATTTATGACTAAGTCCTCAAAAGTAATTGCAACAAAAACAAAAATTGACAAGTGGGACCTAATTAAATGAAAGAGCTGCTGCACAGCAAAAGAAACTATCATCGGAGCAAACAGACAACCTACAGAATGGGAGAAAATATTTGCAAACTACGCATCCAACAAAGGTTTGATATCCAGAATCGAGAAGTAATTTAAATAACTGAATAAGCAAAAACAATCTCATTTAAAAAATGGGCAAAAGACATGAGCAGATACTTTCAAAACAAATTGCCAAAAAAACATTTAAAAAATCATCATCACTAATCACCGGAGAAATGCAAATTAGAACCACAATGAGATACCATCTCAGACCCGTCCGAATGGTTATTATTAAAAAGTCAAAAACAAAACAAAACAAAACAAAACCACCAGATGTTGATGAGGTTGCAGAGAAAAAGAAACACTTAAACCCTGTTGGTGGGAATGTAAATTAGTTCAGCCACTGTGTAAAGCAGTTTGGAGTTTTCTCAAAGAGTTTAAAACAGAACTACCATTTGACCCAGGAATCCTATCACTGGGTATATATTCAAAAGAAAGCAAATCATTCTACCAAGAAGACACATGCACTCGCATGTTCTGCATAGCACTACTCATAATAGAAAGGCATGGAATCAATCAATCTAGGTGCCCATCAGTGGTGGACCGGATAAAGAAAATGATGTACATACACACTGTGGAATACTATACAGCCATAAACAAGGATGAAATAATGTCCTTTATAGCAACATGAATGCAGCTGGGGGCCGTTATCCTAACTGAATTAACATAGGAACAGAAAACCAAATACTGCAGGCTCTCACTTATAAGTGGGAGCTAAATATCAGGTACTCATGGATATCAAGATGGCAATGACAGACACTGGAGATACTAGAGCAGGGAGGGAGTGGGGCAAGGCTTGCAAAACTAACTGTTGAGTACTATGCTCAGTACCTGAGTAAAGGGATCATATGTACTCCAAACCTCAGCATCACACAATATGCCCAGTTAACAAATTGCACATGTAATCCCTGAATCTAAAATAAAAGTTGAAAAAGAAAAAATAAAAATCTATTTTTTCCCTTCTGATTGGATCTTGGCTGATAAAATACCTAGCGTTTATTGAGTTATTAGCATGTGCTCTGAATTTTTTTATATCACCTCACTTAATCCCTATGACTTATATAACTCTATAAGTAGGCATCATTCTAAATTGTCTCAGTTTATAGATGAGAGATGAGACATCTGGAGCACTAAGGCATGATATGTCAAGCTCAGGGTCAAACAACTGAGTAGCTGTGGTAGGATTGGGAACCAGGTGCTCAGGTTGACCACTGTATCACACTGCCTCTTGATCACAGCCTCAGAAAGCAGCTGAAAGAGGTGAGCTGCTCCACACTTACACTCAAGGGCTTTGCCTTGCCTTCTAGAGGCGACACGGACTCAGGCGGAGATGTACAGTGTGTCTTTAAACCTTTAAAACAGTTAAGGGTTTTCATTTTATCTTTCATTTCTGATTTAAAAAGTAACATGAACTCATAGAAGAGATTTCAGAATCGCTCATAATAATAACCTTCATATAGCAATCATTATTGATATCTGGGCATTTTTCTTCGGGTTTTATTTCATATGGGAAAACTATCTTGGAAACTGTTTTTTGCATCATGTGATTTTGAAAGAGAAAGTTGACTGTGATCAGGGAGTATGCCTCGTGAATATAAGCATCTGAAAAGAGAAACTAATGTATAATAAAAATGTTGTGCCCTACTGACTCCATTGCCCTGAAAGTTCACTAGCATTAGACACTGTAGAGATTTGCCCAGGTGGATCTAAGGGTAAAGAGGAAGTGTAGAATCAGCAAAACTCAGGCTCTGTGCATACCCTGGAAATGTGCCTACTAAATCTTATTCAGTATGTGTCAGCCTCCTTACATTTCGGTTTTCCCAGAAGATGACTTTGGGATGAAATATTGGAGGTCTTTCGACTGGAACAAAACATTCCCTATTTGTTATACCAATAATGCTTTAACTTCTTGCATTTTACTGGTATTCTCCACCTGAATTCTCCCTATCCACCTAAAAAAGCAAAAACCAGCAACAATTCAAACCCTCGGAGGTACATTATGAAAAACATACAGAATGGTTATATGCTAAGGTAGGCACCCAGGGATGAAATCCCAAATTGTTTTCCCTGAACTCTCTCTGCTCCTCTGTCACATGGCGGGTGGTTCTCTCCATCTTTACCATGCTTCAATGTTTCCAATTGAGGAGAGGCCAGTGGACGATATATCTGGCAGGTACTTTTATAAAGGTATTGTGAAAATGCAGAGGATTCGAGGAGGGACTCTGCTTAACACTTATGCCCTATTTCAGGTTGGGCTCAGAGTTTAAGAGTCCTAGCAGTGAACTATGATTTAGAGGCAGTGACTTGGGATGGTTTCATGCGCTGAAGGGTTTGATGTGAATTTTTTTTCTAAATTGCAAATGTTTGTGTCTATTCATCAGTCTTGAAAACTCCCTTGGTCCTATCATTGTACATAGGTAGATTTTCTCTCTGTCCTACAACTTTTAGCTTCCTCTATAATTACCTTGTTTACTCATCCTCTCCTAACAATCACTTTGCTGTAATGTTTACAACAAGAAAGATGATAAAGGCAGCCAGAGGAACCTGCCTGGCTAGGGTATGGAGTGGATTCTCACCAGTAACATGAGGAAAGGGTACGGCTGTTTGTTCTTCTGTAGGAGAAAGAGAAGGAGAATAAAAGGAGGCAGATAGAAGAGAATCCAAACCCGCAAGTGGGAATCAGAGGCATCTATTTGATCTGGAGATAACTAAAGGAAACTGATCATGACAGCAGTATACTTTGTTCCAAGAGTCTGTGTAATTGAAAAGATGAGAGTAGGCTTGGAAAGTGGAAGGAACCAGCTGCATTCTTGTTGTGGCAAATAAAGATCCTATAAGGAGCCGTATTTAAGCCTGGGATCAGGGAATTGGAACAAAGAAAATTCTTGATTCCAGCTTTTACGGTATTAGTGTACTGTCTGTCATCTCTGGGGTCATGGGGGAAGATTAATTAGACCAAAATCTCATGAAACAAGGACAGCACTTAGGATGGTTCCTCTGAATGAATGAAATGCAAAGAAACAGTTTCTAAAACCCCACGATTCCTGTTTTTGAGTTATTAGCATGTTTTTTGAGGTTCTTTATAATTTCACATTTAACTTTGTTTTGTATTATGGATACAAATACATTTTTATATCTGCTACTTTTTTGTCTCTCTGTATCATTCTTTTCATGATTGTTCCCAGTGATTGTGTTATGAGCTGATGTATTATGTCCAGCATAACGGACATCTATTGTTTGGGAGACCGAGAACTCCCTTTTCTCCATTCTCTTCCTAACGGGACAGGATGCCTCTGTTACAGACATTGTACGTGTTCACCAAAACCTTTCTCTTCCTCCTGGACATCATGTGGAGAGGAGCCACCTGATCAGGACTGTGTGATGAGTGAAAAATAAACTTTGACATGTTCAGCCACAGAGAGCTAGGGGTTTATCAATTTGCAGTAATTAGTATCACCCTTACTTAAATACCTTTTATTTTGGGAACTGCTTTTCTCCATTCATGTGGATTCGGCAGGGAAAGCCATGTTTTTAGAGTCCATGTCTCAGCCCCGTTTAAACAAATACTTTGTTAATTCAGGGGTGGCTCACCCTGAATCTGAGGGTGATTTTGAGCCAACCAAATAGAATTTTAAAATTCAAACCAAGAAAGACAGTCAGTTTCTCCTGAGAAGTGGAAAACGTAAGATGTTAAACTTAGGCAACCATCGAGAGAACCAGTCTAAAAGTAAGAAAAAGTAAAGATGAAAAAAGGAGATGAGAAGGAAGGAGGAAGACAGAAAGGAAGAGAAATGGAAGCAGGAAGAGAGACAGATTTTCCTTTTGAGTCTCTGAATCTTCTTACCCTTTTGTCCACGTATCTCTCTGCCCTATCCCTTTAGGTGGGATGGTACCTAATATCGTGCCAATACATTCCCATTTGTCACCTCAGCTAGTTTAGGTTGATTTCTACTATTTGTGACCAAAAGAGTCATGACCGATACACGTCATAAGAGATTACTTATTACATTGTAATATAGCACTGAAGTCCATCATCATAGATATCCAGATAATCTCCAATGAGTATATACGATGGTCAAGGAAATATAGAAGCAAGAATATAGAAACGGCAGGCTTTTATGTTCAAAAGCTTACAATCTAGTTTGGAAAACAAATATATACTATATAAACCAATGCCAGAATCCAGGCTAAAAAAGAAAAGACTGCAGGGGAATTGTTAGGTATTTGGCATCGAAAGTAACGATCTTGAACGGGGAAAGAGGACTTGCTAGAGTCATGGTGAACTGCTTGAGGAGAAAGGCTTGATTGATGTATTTCTCTCTCATCTAAGATACCAACAGTTAAAAATGGTTTTAAGTAATGGGAGAAAAAGGTTAGTAAAATCTAATTTTAAACAAAGGTTGAAAGCACGTAAAAATATATCTTAAAATGATGCAACCAACAATTTATAGAGCCATGTCTAGGGGCACTCATCAGCCAGCAAAGAATAAGATTTCATTTCCACCATTCTTTGCCTTGTTTTTTAAGTTTCAGAAATACTGAGCTGCTGAGAGTTCCCTTGTCCACACATAATTCACCTGCTCAGCCTGCTTCTCCCCTTGGGCGATGCCTTCCAACCACAGGAGCTGCTGAAGAGACAGGTGCAAACAGCCGTGCTCACAGTGGACCCTTCTGTCCACATCTGATTGGGCCGGAAGTGATCAACTGACCCCAGCTGCCCCCATCACATGACCTTCCTCTATGTAGTTTGAACCAGGAGAGGTAGCAGTGTTACGGCTGTGAAATCAGGGCTAGTTCTACTTCCAAGTAGCCCAATCCATAAATGTGACAGTTATGAGAATAGGCAGGTAGAGGAAATGGATTACCAGAAAGGAGAATGGGGCAGACGTTCAGGTTGAAGTGGACATGGGAGTTTGTGTGGTACTAGTCCTTGGTCTTACTATCTGAAGTTAGTTTCCTTACTATTCCCTTCGATACTAACAGTAACCTTCCTTTTTTACTTGAGCTTCTTAGAGCTGGTGTCCGCTGATCACAGAGAAGCGATCCCTCATCAGAGTGTTCCCAAATACTGATACAATGGGTTTTGTTCCTGTGCACGCGTTTCTCCTGCCTGCAGTAACTCTGCACATTCTGTTCTCCAGCTCACTCTGTTCATTTCTGAAAACCCAGCTCAGCAGTCAGTCCCCTTCTGTGGAGGGTTTTCAGCTATTTATTGAAGAATAGATAGCTCATAGTAAGGAAGCAGAGGGACTTTCAGTTAGGGGAGGGTAATGGGGGCCAAGCAACAGAGAAGGGGCGTGTACAGGGACAGGGCAATGAGAAGGATCAAAACAGAGGCTTGTTTATGATAGACAAGAGATGGGGGAACAACCTTCAAGTATTTCTGCAGGCCAGATGTTTGTGATGTGGGCGCCATTTTGTCTGAAGGCAAAGGGCTTGCCACGTACTGGATGCCACAGAGAGGTCACGCTGTAATTTATCCCAGCCAAGAAAGAAGCTGTAGCGATTCCCAGGTATCAGTAATAACCCATTTCTGTAGCACTGCGAGGTTCAGCTCAAGACAGAGGACCACCCAGACGTACCACAAATGTTTCTGCTAGAATTCAAATAAATCACATTTGCAGACACTATAGTGCTTCACATCAGGGGTGAGAAGGGTATGTGCAAAATTGTGTAAGCTCTGAGGGGCTGGGAGGAGCAGCTCCCCACATTGCCAAGGAGGGCCATAATGAAGACTGTCTTCCTGCTGGGAAGCACCAGAACGCGTTTATTGATTGGAGGTGAATGCGGTGAATGTAAAGTTGGGGAGTTTTGCAGTTTAATCCGACATCTGTCATTCTTGGAAGAATGAACAGTTCAAAGTAAAACCTCATCCATATTGATGTGTAAGAAGAACTCTGGGCTAGGAAAAATGGGGCCCATGAGATCAGGACTGGGAGAGCTAAGGCAGAGCAAAGGTCTTCCCAGTAGCTGTTCATAACACACGGACCAAGTGAATTGCCTTGTTGGAAGAATTAAGGAAATGATACACTGAAGCAGCTAATATAATGTCTGGCTCAAAATGGAGACCGAAAAGATATTAGCTCTCTTCTTTCAAATCGGAAATGTAGGGGAAGCTTTGGAAGCAGACTTCTGTCTGCTAGAGAAGAAAAATAGAAAAAATGGGTGGGTAGGGGGGACACAGAGGTGTGTTTCTGGTGTGCAGAGAAGTTGAATTTTTCATTTGGGGCGAGGTGCTTTTGTGGTGGGGAGGAGGGAGCAGAGATGAAGTGCCTACTTTATTATTATTTTTATCCCTCAGCTTTGCAGGAGGTGGAGAGAATATCAAGACCTAGGCTCCCCTGATCTCCCTGCATCCCCGTCGTTTTTGGCAATGCCGCTAATCGGCCCAGCAGCCTGAATCCACACGTCTCAGCGTCCAGGTTCTGCAAGGTGCAGCTGGTCTCGGGCCCTGTCTCAGGTAAGTAATGGGCACTTTGCGCTGCAATTTCTATTCCTGAATAGGCCTCCTATCTCAGAGTCATGCTTCAACAAACACTCAATTAAAAGGAAAAAACCTCTGGGTGATGGAAGGCACCCTATTACTGAGAAACAGGGGATGTTTACCGAAGAAAGCGACTTCTCCCTGGTTACTGGTAGCCGAGGGAAGATTTATGAGCCAGTTTGTTCCACAGCGATCAAACCTGAAATGTGAAGTTTAAACTGGCACATTTTTTTAATCAACGAAACAAACTAGGCCATGGGAGTTGCTTAGAATTAGGAATTAGGCAAAGCAGTGGAGTGTTAAGGCCACAGTTAAAAAGGAGCGAGGCCTAGGGTGGTTCTGCTAGCAAAAGACACTAAACTGAGCACCAGACACCTGCAGATGAGAAGTCAATATTATTTTTTATTAAATGTTCACTCACAGCTCATGACTGTGATCTGAAAAAATACGTTTTCTTTTCAGAATACAGAAGTAATCGGAATTTATTCACGTGGCTGACTGAGAGTTTTGACATCAAAGGGCAATCCTGTCTGATTGATACCACTCAAATGGCAATATTGTTTGAAGAAATGTAGTTAGAGGGATGGCAATTTAAAGGCTATAAGAAGTTACAGGAAAAGTGAGTGTAACATTCCATACCGATTTCTGACGTGCGATACTACATAGTGTTGAATTGCCAGAAACTTGTCAATTGGGTTTCCCAGAGACTGAGTATCTGAAAGGAAAGGTAGGAGGGAATGTGGTTTTCATACACCTTAAAAACACTGCAGTAAGCGATTTTTATTCCCCCTGGACTAGTCCTTGTGGTAAATGAAGCCTTTGGCATCTGAATCTCTGGAACGTTAAGAAACCATAATCATTTCTTTCAAGTGGTTTACTTTGAGAAGGTTTTTTTTTTTTGGCTGGGTGTGGTGGTAATCTCAGCACTTTGGGAGGCCAAGGTGGGCAGATCACTGGAATCCTGAAGTTGGAGACCAGCCTAGACAACATGGTAAGACCTGGTCTCTATGAAGAATACAAAAATTATTCAGGTGTGGTGGCCAGCATCTGTAATCTCAGCTACTTGGGAGGCTGAGGTGGAAGGATTGCTTGAGCTGGGAGGTTGAGGCTGCAGTGAGCTGTGACTGCACCACTGCATTCGAGCCTGGGTGACAGAGTGAGACCCTGTCTCAAAAAAATAAAAAATACTTAAAAACGAAAACAAGCCAAAATAACATTTTTTTTTTCAAACAGAGGTTTGTGAATAGAGACTTTAAAGTACTCCTGTACCCTTGGCCCCAAAGAAGGCTCTCCAGACAGAAAGTTGCCTGCAAGTCCTGGTGCTTGTTTTTGAGTATGATACTGCTCTTCACTACTCTGTCCCAAGAAATCCAGCATTGCCCATGGCATACCTTCTGAAGAAAGACTTTGGGGTAAAGAAATTACAAAAATGAAGCTGGAGGAGTATTCAGATTTGTAACAGTCACTTAAGAATCCTCAACATGTTTTTTCCATTGACTAAAACCGAAACAAGGTAATGCACGACACCTGTGATCACGCTAAAACTAAGAGGCACAGGTGCCCCACTGTTAAAGGAGAGGTCACGCAGCAGGGGCGTTCCTGTGGGTGCGCGGCCGGGGAGACTAACAGAGAAGAATCACGCAGGAGGTAAAACAGCACGGCATTCAGTGAGCAAGAGGCACAGAAGTCCAGGGTGAAATTGCCAGTGAAACAGTCTTCTCAGAATACCCGGATTTTAGAGAGCACAGCCGAGAAGTTACTGCGGGATGGAGAACTCATCAGCCTCCTTCCTCGTCTCTGCTCTTCCTGACCTTCTTGAATCAGCCATCAGTGCCACACTGAGTGCTGGGCCTGGGGGGATAAAATGGGGAATATACGCACCCAGTTTCTGTCCTTAGGGGGCTTAGAGAAGAATGAAGATGAGAGATAAAGCCAAGTAAATAGCATACAAATACAATAATTGCCAACTGTGATAAAGCACTATGAAGAAAGCAATGAAAGTTCTGAGTTGGAAGGTAACAGGGGTGCAAACTGCCTTTCCTAGGGTGGTCAGGAAGCGTTTTGGATGGACTCACATAGAAGCAGAGATCTGTAAGGAGCAGGGAGGATTTTAAAGTTTGCAGCGGGTAGAGAGGTTGGGGAAGTACTGAAAGAAAGCAGTGTGGTTGGAGAACAGTACACAACTGCAACAAGGAAACAAAATGGAACAAAAGACAAGAGAAGGCTTGTCATCAGACGTGGTGACGAGTTCATTTGGTCCCTCACCCCCTGTCTTCATGGTCTCTTCAGGCCTCCCCGACTTCCGTTGGAAAGCCTGGACCTCTCTGAATTACAGGTAATGGAAACTCACACCAAACTAACTTGAGCAGGGAAGGGGAGTTACTGTATTATGAGCGTGTCAGGGTGCAGCTGGCCAGTGGATGGCTGGGGCCTGGGGATACGGGCACTGAGATTCACTTTCTTTTCTCCTGTGGTTCTCCATTGTCCAGCAGACAGGCCTCGGCCTTCCACAGAGGAACAGTGTTTCCAGGACAAACTGGGTGTCTGTCTTCCCAAATTTGCCACCAGACAGCAGGGGGCTGTCTTCTTTTACTCCCAGTTTGACGCATGGTTGGCGAGGGACTCTGTTTTCCTTGGCTTGGGTCACATTCCCATCAAAGGAGACAGGGTGCTGTGGGCGGCAGCCTGGGGGGAGGAGCAACTCCCCTGCCGATGTGGGACACTCCGCATGCCTGCCTGCTGTGAGTGAGAAAGGGTAAAGGGGTGTGTGTACGTGTATTGTGAGATTGCGTCTGTGTAGATGTAGATGTGTGCATGTGTATGTGAGTGTGTGTGAATGTATGTGTGACTGTATATGGGAGTACATGGATGTGTGTACATTTGTGAGAATGTATATATGTTGAGTGTTATGGGTAAAATTGTGTCCCCCTGAAACTCCTATGTTGAAATCGCAGCCCCTAATACCTTAGAATTCAACCTTATTTGGAGAGAGGTCTTTGTGGAGATAATCAAGTTCAAAGGCAACATTAGGGTGGGCTGTAATCCCATTAGCTGCTGTCTTTATAAAAGGGGAAATTTGGACACAGAGCCACTCAGAGAGGGAAGAGGTTGTGAGGAGACACTGGTAGAAGACGGCCATCTACAAGCCAAGCAGAGAGGCTGCGAACAGATCCTTCCCTCACGGCCTCCAAGGAATCAACCTGGCTGACACCTTGACTTTCTGGCCTCCAGAACTGTGTGGGACAGCACATTTCTGTTGTTGAAGCCAACTCAACTGTGGTACTTTGTTACGGCAGTTCCAGCAAATGCCTACCATGAGTGTGTGTGTGACTGGGCGCATCTGAGTGGCAATGTCAACGTGTGTGTAGACTGGGGGTTGCCCGGGTCATAAATCTAAAGATGGCCATCATGCCCCTCCTTTCCTTTGCTTATCCAATACTACTCACATTTCAAGGCCTGTCACAAATCCCCCTCTCTTTCTTGACATCTTTCACAGGTTCTCAGTGCTCCAGGTGCAGTTCTTGCTGCCACCAATTAATCGTGTGATTCATGGTGACCTTGAAGGAAACAACCTTTCTCATTAATCTTGGGATCCCTGGTATTTGTCATATGGCCCAGCATGTAGTAAGTACTCAGATAATATTTGGTTGCTTCACTTAACCTTCTATTTATTTATTTTTTTTTTACTGTGAGATAAAACAAATGTAGAAAATTGCACAAAACAAGACTTTACAGCCCAGTGTTTTATCGCAAAGTGAGTATGTGTGTGTCTACTACACAGAGCAAAAAAATACAGTCACCGGCACTCAGAAAGCCTCTTATTCTCTGCATGTCCTCTTCCAGTGATTTTACCTTCCTTGCCCCTCGAGGGTAACTACTCCCCTGATTTTTATGGCTGTCACTTCCATGGCTTTCTTTTTTATTTTTATTTTGAGATGGTGTCTCACTCTGTCCGCCCAGGCTGGAGTGCAGTGGCATGATCTTGGCTCACTGCAACCTCTGACTCCCTGGTTCAAGCGATTTGCCTGCCTCAGCCTCCCGAGTAGCTGGGATTACAGGCATACGCCACCATGCCTAGCTAATTTTTGTATTTTTAGTAGAGATGGGGTTTCACCATGTTGGCCAGGATGGTCTTGATCTCCTGATCTTATGATCCGCCTGCCTCGGCTTCCCAAAGTGTTGGGATTTTAGGCGTGAGCCACCATGCCTGGCTTCCATGGCTTTCTTTATAGTTAGGTACCTAAGTTGCATCCTTAAATCTCATAGTTCCGTTTGCTTGGTCAATAATGAAAAGGAGTTCAACTTTGCCAGGAATCAAGAAAATGCACATTAAAAGAATGAGGTAATAACACCACACACACAGCAGAATGACAAAGCTTAAAATGACCAGTAGTAGTGATGTTAAAAATAAAAAATTGCAAAAACAGCTGAGAATATGTATTTACTTTGGAAAAGTGTGTTACCATCTCAAGTTGAATAACAAAACCGTGTGCAATGTGCACCCAAGACAGGTTTATGAATATTCCTGGCAATATAATTCGTAATAATGAGGTGATGGGAAAATCACATTGTGTTTTTTGCTTGCGATGATCTGATTACTATTGATATTGAAACTTCTCATGGTTCTTGGTCATCATGGCAGGGATTCTTAGTCTGTTTTGAAGTCCACCTGCAGAGGTTCCTGGTGGACATCTAAGTGAAGATGTCACACAGGGAGTTGGATATATGTGGGGTTTATGGGAGAAGTCAGGGGATGGAGATATAAATTTGGGACCATCTGTACACAGATGATATGGAAAGCAATGGAAGAGGTAAGATTACTTAAGGGATATGAGTGCTGATAGAGAAGACGGCTGAGGACTGAGCCTCAAGTGGGAGTGAGAAATCCAGTAAATGAGATTGGAAAGTAACAGACACTGAGGTAAGAAGAAAACCAGACACCTATGTTGTTCTACAGTCTGAGAAAAACATTCCCAAAACAGGAATTTATCAAATGATGATATTATTAAATTATCAAATGATACCGGGAAGTCAAATTAGACGAAGATTAAGAAAAGATTATTAAGTTTGGCAATACAGAGGTCATTAGCAACCTTGAGAAAACGGTCTTAGTGAAATGGGGGGATACTAACCTGAGTGGAAGGGGTTCAAGAAAGAATGAGAAGCGAAGAAGTGGATGCAGAGAGCATGGCAATGTTTTAAGTAGTTTTACCATGAATGGAAGCCAAGAAATGGACAGTGGAGTAAATGGGAAAAGGAAGATGTGGGGTCAAGGAGGGTTGTTTTTTTCAAAAAAAAAAAAAAAAAATCATTACAACATGTTTGCTGCTAAGTGTAATCAGGTAGCAAGCCAGAGAGAATGAAGACAATTGCTGTGCAGAAGTCCTTATGTAGGCAAGAGGGGACAGGATCCACCGCACAGATGGAGGAGCTGGCTTTAGAATGGAGGACATAGTTCAAGCCCTGTTATAGGAGGGCAGGCAAGGTGCAGGCACGGCAGCAGAGATGATGCCAGTTTGGTTGCAGGATAAGAAAGTTGTCTTTGGGATGTTCCTTCTTTCTTAGTAAAATAAGAAATGATGTCCTTGAGAGACCAATGTGTAGGCCATGTTGAAGTTTCCAGTGAAGAAGAGTTAGAGTGTGAGAGAGAGACATGTCTGAGGGCAAGAGAATGAACTGGCAAGGACAGTATGCCAGAATTCCCGGTGAAGGTTGAGGACGTTGTTAAGGTTTGCGGTCATGATTTTAAAGTGTGATTAGTCCAAAGGATTGTGGCATTTCCTCTGGCCCTCAGTATGGCTTGGGTGTTGGCACGGAGTAGGAAGAAAGCTGAATTCACTGGGATTGTGGTTTTGTTGGCTGAGTACACAAGGGGCAAGGTGAACAGATGAGGGCTGAGAGTGTATGTGAGGGGTGGTGTTAGAGACGGACCGTGGAGTGTAAACTGGGGAGTGTACGTGAGGGGTGGTGTTACACATGGACCATGGAGTGTAAACTGGGGAGTGTATGTGAGGGGTGGTGTTAGTGATGGACCATGGAGTGTAAACCGGGGAGTGTATGTGAGGGGTGGTGTTACACATGGACCATGGAGTGTAAACTGGGGAGTGTACATGAGGGGTGGTGTTAGAGATGGACCGTGGAGTGTAAACTGGGGAGTGTATGTGAGGGGTGGTGTTACACATGGACCATGGAGTGTAAACTGGGGCGTGTACGTGAGGGGTGGTGTTAGAGACAGACCGTGGAGTGTAAACTGGGGAGTGTATGTGAGGGGTGGTGTTAGTGATGGACCGTGGAGTGTAAACTGGGGAGTGTACGTGAGGGGTGGTGTTACACATGGACCATGGAGTGTAAACTGGGGAATGTATGTGAGGGGTGGTGTTAGTGATGGACCATGGAGTGTAAACCGGGGAGTGTATGTGAGGGGTGGTGTTACACATGGACCATGGAGAGTAAACTGGGGAGTGTACGTGAGGGATGGTGTTACACATGGACCGTGGAGGGTCAACTGGGGAGTGTACGTGAGGGGTGGTGTTACACATGGACCGTGGAGGGTCAACTGGGGAGTGTACGTGAGGGGTGGTGTTACACATGGACCGTGGAGTGTCAACTGGGGAGTGTACGTGAGCGGTGGTGTTACACATGGACTGTGGAGTGTCAACTGGGAGTGTACATGAGGGGTGGTGTTACACATGGACTGTGGAGTGTAAACTGGGGAAGGAGGAAAGCGAGAACCTGATGGTCAGTAAAAGAAAGGGTGGTAGGTCCAAGACTTGTGTATCTTCAGGTTACTGGAATTGTGGTAAAACCAATGATCAAGTTGGAAATCTCAGAGGTTGTAATTAAAGAGAGGGACAATTGAAACCAATATTTTAGAGGGTGTGAAGTTATTGGCAATGAGAAGAGACGGGATGACCAGGAAAATAAGTGGCTGAGGCAGGATATGGGATAAATTCAGCAAAAAGAACAAAAAGTTGTGAGATTTTGTGTGTTTACTTAACCACCCCCAATTGTTACAGAAGTGATGAGGAAGACAGTGAGCAAGGAACACATGCTTTTGTTTAATGAGAGCAATCAACAAATTTGAAAATAGATTCTTGTAATAATGCAAAGTATCAGGTGGTATGGCTGGGCTTACGGGATGGAGGCTGGAGTGTTAATCTGGAAGAGGCAATGAGGAGAGCTACTGCAGGACAAATGTTATCAGAGGAAAAGCACAACTAGTGTGGCGACTGGGGGAGCTGCAGCGGTAACTGTGCTTTGGGATCTACTGAAGATTTTCATTGGAGTAAGAAGCTGATGTATTCAGAGAAATTGAGTTTCTAGGTGTTTATTTTTACTTTTTTTTTTTTTTTTGAGATGGAGTTTCACTCAGTTTCCCGGACTGGAGTGCAGTGGTGCAATCTTGGCTCCCTACAACCTCTGTCTCCAGGATTCAAGTGATTCTCCCACCTCAGCCTCCTGAGTAGTTGGGATTACAGGCACCTGCCATCATGCCCAGCTAATTTTTGTATTTTCGGTAGAGACGGGGTTTCACTATGTTGGCCAGGTTGGTCTTGAACTTCTGACCTCAGCTGATCCACCGTCCTCGGCCTCCCAAGATGCTGTGATTATGGGCATGAGCCATAGCACCTGGCCTGTAGGTGTGACTTCCCGGGGACCTGTAGACTTCCCTGTAGACCATGACCTCCCGGGGACCCAGAAAAGGGTTGGGAGGGCAGTGAAGGGAAACGACATGGTGTTAAATTGGCAGACAGAGAAAACTGTCTGGGGCCAGGAAGGTGACAGGGATGAAGGCACTGAAGCTGGTTCCTAAGTCTTCTAAGGAAGGAAGGGGTCACAAGTTTGGAGCAGACCTTGGACTGGTATCTGCCAGTGAGTAGAGGTCTGAGGGGAGATGCTGAGCAAATGTGACCATGAGTGATCTACCAGGAGCATGGGGAGCTCTGTGGCACTCTCTTTCATTCTGCTGTGAGTAGGCCCAGGCCAGAGGAGGGGCCAATCATGCTAATATGAAGCAATCTCTTACTGACACAATTATAGAGAAATAAGATCATTTAGGTAAAGAAGGCTCTGGGTCAGTATACTGCCTGATTTTTGTTTGCTGATCTCAGAAGAAAATACTGGGATAAGATCTTCTCCTGAAAGAAATTTGTTTAAATCATAAGCAGATGAAAATGCTTTAGTACTCATAGAATATTCTTGTCCTGGATGTTTTTAGCAGCTTATATTTAACCAGCTATAATTCTTCTTAAGCACCATTTTGTTCAATCTTTTGAAACTGAAGATTAGTCTTTCAATGAGAAATCTGCATTTCATTGTAAAGATGGAACACAATGCCTTCGGCTCACTTACTCTGTGGAGGAGCAAGCTTATTTTGGTAATATATCTTTAGCATATTGTAAAAACAGTGACTGAAGCAAATTTATTTCAGGCAAGACAGACTGAGACATACACATGTGTGGCTCAAGGGGCATGAACCATACATCCTCCATATCCTACACTTCAAGCAATGAAAATTTTAGAGGTGACGTCAGTTATCTTTGATTTCAAATTGGGCGTCTGTGATGAAAGAACCAGTGAGGAAAAATGTAATTTCAGAATGAGAGATTATTGTAATTAGAGTCAGCAACAGATCTCTGTGCTATGAAAATGTTTATGTTCTGCTTCCTTAGGGAAGATACAAAAATCTTAAGAATTTTGACCAGTGCTCATTTCTGCCTCACATTTCTAAATATTGTACCTAGTAGAAATTGTAGGGGAAAAGGCTCATATTCCCTTCATGGTGCTGGCCTCACTTTCAAGCAATTTTCTGGCAAAAGGCATCCATAATAACATCCGCTGACATCCACCAAGCCCTGGCCATTTGACCACCATTATGGATTTGAGTCTATTCTCACATGTGTATTCCTATTGTCACTGCCCCAATTCAGACCTTCAACATATTTCAGTTGTGAAATGGCTATAATTTGTGAAAAGGTAGGTATGATGATTTCAGTATAAATCAGTTAAGGAAAAGCTGTTTTGAGGGGATGAAGTTTTAGTTGGGTTTAAAGGCAAATTAGCATTTTGAAGGGTGTTGTAGATGGGGAGGATATTTTGAATGAAGAAATAATGATTAGAAAGCATAGGGCCCATTTGGGAGGTAGTAAGCTGAGCAGTTGACCAGAATTCCCTCAGGGAGGGAATGTGATGGGGAAGTTGGGTTAGGGTATGATTTAGTCAAATTCTGATTCCCCAGTGAAGGAGACTGAACTGTATTTGGAGAATTGAGAACAATTCCCCTCCCTTTAGTTTTGGGGAAAGGAAGCTAATTTTCAGCTCTCTGGTGTCTTGGATCACCCCAGGGAAGAAACTAGAAGAGAAGTTGTAGAGGATGTTAGTCACAGCAAGTATCTCTCCTGGAAGAGAACCGGCAAACTGTGATGGTGGGTGTATTCGTCGGGATCTTCTAGGAACAGGACGAATAGGATATATGTATATATTAAAGGGAGTTTATTGAGGAGAACTGACTTACATGATCACAAGGTAAGGTCGCACAATAGGCTGTCTACAAGCTGAGGAGCAAGGAAGCCAGTGGTGGATGGTCCGAGTCCCAAAACCTCAAAGGTAGGGAAGCCGGCAGTGCAGCCTTCAGTCTGTGGCCAGAACAGCCCCTGGCAAACCACTGGTGTAAGTCCAAGCTTCCAAAAGCCACAGAACTTGGAGTCTGGTGTTCGAGGGCAGGAAGCATCCAGCATGGAGAAAGACTCGGCCTGTCTGCTCTTCCATCTTCTCCTGCCTGCTTTATTCCAGCCTGGCTGGCAGCTGATTAGATGGTGTCTACCCAGACGGAGGGTGGGTCTGCTGCTCGCAGTCCACTGACTCACATGTTAATCTCCATGGCCGCATCCTCACAGGCACACCCAGGAACAATACTTCAAATCCTTCAAGCCAATCAAGTTGACAGTATTAACCATCACAGTGCGGGAGGGGGCCACAGCTGCAAAACCTGCCATGGAGATCTACTAGCTCCTGAAGCTGCTGGTCACAGCCAGCGGGAAGGCATTTAGGGGTCAACTGAACACTGCCTCTAGATCTGCCAGCAGCAGGACTTTGGCATGCTTTTTGTTATAATAAAATTTTTGTTGTAATTGAAACTGCTATGGAAAAATCAGGCCTTGGGACTCAATTGTGCTGCAATAAAAGATTATAATTTTAAAAAACTCAAGGCTAATAGAAACTAAGTAGTAGTGCAGGATCTCACAAAAGCTCTAATTTTGCAAATAAGATAGCAAAGCAATCGCTACAAAAGTACCTTATGCTAATAAAAGAGATTGTCTTACAAGGCAAAGATGGCCAGTGACACATTAAAAATGCAGAAATTTAAAAATTCATCCTATGTCCATTTTACAGTTTCCAGGATAGAACCTAGTACCATTCCTGACAGAAAGCAGGCACTCAAGAAATATCTTGCGAGTGAATGAATGTGTAATGTACTGGGCTTGGGAAGTAGTGCTCATAATATTTACTTGGCTTAAAATTGTTTTAAAAAATTGTCATGTACAAAGATTAGGTGTTAGAAACAAGAAAAATATTCCACCATTTTCCCCCAATTTTAGGATTCTTCAGACCAGGTTAAAGAACACTTTCACTGAAAAATCCATAAAGCAAATAAATTCTGAATACTTTATCTGGCAAAACTATCACAAACTTGTCGAAGGCATCATAGCCAGAGAAATAAAAATATTTATTAGTTATTTAGTGTTTTGAGTTCATGGGAGAGTGTGGATTCTATTTAAATAGCTTGATTTGATTTTAAAATGCAGCTGTCACAGCAGAGTGGTTTCTACAGCTCTGTTGTTCTTCCCTGTAACTTGTTATCTTTTGAGTTTCACAGCCTTTTTGCTGTTGGCAATGTCAGTGAGGAATCTATTGCCCACTCTTCCAGTGGGTCAGGACTGAACGAGGGAGGAATTATGTATATTAGCAGCTACAGGAGTTTGGTGTTTAAGGGTATCACTCTGAAGTCGTGATTCACACACAAAGAATCAGTTTCATGTGGTGTTTGGGCTGTCAGGTGGGACTGGTTAACCAGCTTCTTCGGGGGTGACTTTTCCCTATTTGGTCTGATTTGCATCAACGACAAGAGTCAGGTACCGTCTGATGTTCACTCAGTTTCTTCTAGTAGTGCTCTTATTGTGGCACGGATCAGATGACCCCCTGAAGGGGGAGTTTTCCTCTGGATACCATTCTCAGAGTTTGGAGGATCTTTTCCCCTTTCTTATACCTATATTCTGTCTGGGCCAGTTATCAGGTATTTATTTCATAAAGGGAGTTTAAGCTATTCTTGCAAGGGTAAGCCTTGTTTTAAGGTTCATGAAAGTTGCATCTGTACTGAGGTGGTCTTGTCTCTAGGGCAACCCGTTGTCATAGAGACTGGGTAGTCTTTGGGCCAGAGTTGGAACTCCCCAGGCTAGGTTACATCATACTGCTAAACGACACATAGGATAGGCCCTGTGAGATGTATGAGTGGACCCTATGGCTATCATTAATCTTATAGCCATGGTATGTCTCTTGTAGTATACTACATTTTGGATGAGGAATCAAATTGTGGATGGCTCAGGCTGGAAATACTGTGTTGCTTTTAAGAACTGGGTCTTACAGCAACATCCAGCAAAGCCAAAGGGATGGGCAGAAAGGTTTGGTTTGACAGGGGAGTGAACACAGGCCCTTTTAGCAGGCTCCACTTGAACGTGCTAAAATCTGATTGAAAGAGAAAATACCAAAGGACTAAGGTAGGAGAATTTTCTCCCCTCAGTGTTTGGAAGAGAAAACTACTAGTGCCCTCCAGCATATCGAATAATGGAATTGCTTTTTAAAAATAGAATTTGTAGTTATTATAAAAATTTTTGAGAATACATTGTCATAGACAGTGCACTGGAATTCTTCTCCTGGGAGGGAATGCTCTTACTTAGGTGAGGGATGTACCTGGGATTACAGACTGAAGGTACAAAATAAGAATAAACCTTTATCTGGTGGTTTCTTTATATCTCCTCCAGTGAATTCTGACTTTCGATCAGAAAGAGAGGATGGATTTTCTTGCCTTACAGCTTCCGGGGAGACATGCTGTGGGAGTCTCACTGCTTCGAAATAATTCGTGGATGTTTTGTGAAACCTTTTGACCCGGCTGGGAGCCTGGGGCTTTTGAGCATTCAAGAATAATAGGCAGCATTGAAAAGGAGTGGATAGAATGTTTTATTAACTGTTGCTATTTTTATTAACTGGAGTCAGGGGAATATCAGAAAGGATCAAAATTTAGGAATTCTTTGAAAAAGCCTTTATTTTACATGAATTTTATTTTACATTGCTCCAGTGCTTGACTCCATGGTATAACAGATGCCATAACAAATGAGAGGGCTAAGATGAGGCTTTGAAATTTGTATTTATTGTTAAAAGTGAGAGGGATATGAAGAGGGAGAGAAAGAGGTGAAGAGGTAATGGTAACTTCTTTGAGAGCTGTTTCTTACCTCCAAAATATGTACTATTCACAATAATGTTTAACTAACATCCATTTCTCTCTGTTAGTCATATTCACTTTATAGATTTTTATATATGCCTCACTTTACTAGGTAAATTTTGAATACCAACTATGGATGAAACATATGCTAAGATGTGTAAGGATTTAGAAATCAATTTCACATGGAGTCTTGGCTCATAGACTCTTAGTTGTGCTTAACTGCCAATTATAAGTTTACCATCCTCTCTGCCTTCCATCTGAAGACTCCAGGCATAACCTTTATCCTTAGTAGATGAAACCGTTTGTAACTTTTGGTTATAAGCAATAGAAACTAATGCTGGCTAATTTAGGCCAAAGAAATATCTGTAGAAAAATAGGGAGTTTGCTTATAAGATTAAAGAACCAGATTTGGAAAAGACAGGAAACATGAAGCCTCAGAGGGTGTTGATAGAGGGAACTAGTCAATTGTCTTGTCAGGGTCAAGAATTTCCAAGCAATAAGGAAATTCTAACTATTTTACTATTATTCTTAGGTTCTAATTCTAGGAAGGGAGGATCTGATTGTCCAAGATGAATCACATGTCTGCCATGTTGCCTGGGGATGATGGGCCATCTTGATTGATAGAATTGAATTCTGTGAGGGGAGAAGTAGCTCATCAGAAGTTGGGATATATTACTAAATTAAGTTGGAATAGATGCTGGGCGATCAGAAAATCAATAAATATACTTTACAGATGGGCCAGACACTCTCTCCCTTAACTCCTGCCTGTGTTAGCTTATGATCTGGGTCACAGAAAGTATAGGATATTGGAAAAAGATGATGTTAAATCAAGGGGTGAGGGAGAGCTGAACCTACCTCTTCTCCTTCCCCTCCCTCACATGAGGGGCCCATCCACACCCAGAGGAGGAAGCAGTGTCTCCATACCTTGGAAGAAGGGACTCCTGGGCCTAGAACCACATGGTCTCTGACACCAAAAATCCCATTGCAGTCTGAGACACCTGTTTGGAGTGGGCTGTACATTGGAGAGGCAATAAGCTAAGTATGCTGGGTCTGACTCCACATCAAAGGGATGCCTGCTATTCTGAAGTCAGTCAGGGGCACTTGGAACTGTCCGTGGTGCTGACCAGCACCCCATAAGCCTGCCCTTCTGCAGAATGTCTGCTCTCACTACTCAGGACCCAGACAAGATTGTCTTTGTGGTGACAACTACTCAAATGGCCCATACCCAGGTATGTCCTTGAGGTGACTGTCACTTGTGCCTATATCACTTGGGTGAGTATACCAGACCGTCCCCCACCACAATGAACCTGACTACCATGTAGAGATCAAGACTGAGCCAGAAAGAAAATTAGAGTTGTTTACGTTGTCTCAGCATTAAAAAAAAACATACTGATGTTTTGATTCTAGGATTAAAATCCCAAGTTTTCCAGAATAAGAGCTAATGCCTGCTTCATTCCTCTGTGACTGAATCTGGGCTCTTTCAGGACTGAACAGAAGCTCTCAGATGGATATAATCTACTTGATTGGATCAATTAGTTGAATTATTTCACATACATTCAGTGTGCACTTATAATGGATAAGCCCCTAGAAGAGTGCTGCAGGGATGCAGACTGAGTTAAGGATTACAGGAAACAGTAAGGATGGACAGTCAAGCTATGGTCAGCTGCTACTGTTGCAAGAAAAAAGCATGGGCACCAAATAAGTAAGGAAACATATATGTGTGATGTGTAGAGATTAAATGTCAAGCCATGTCATGTTGGCATGAGCTATAACCAAGGGGAAAATTGTGTAAGCAATATGAAAATCAGGACTCACCTATGGGTTTGTGATATTTCCTTATATCAGAAGGGGTCTGGCTAGAGATAGGATGAGTGGGCTGTTTGTGAGACAGTATGGCAAAAACAACAGTGTTTATAAAAATACATTTGACTGAAACTCACAATAAGAGATACATATCACTTTGTGGTGCCTGTGCCCTCCACACCTCTCCTCTACATTTCTGGAACAAAAGTTTTATAAAGTATGCTTATGTTTTTAAAGTCTTACTTTGAAAGTGACTTCTGGGCTGGACGAGGTGGCTAATGCCTTTAATCCCAGCACTTTGGGAGGCTGAGGTTGATGGGTCACCTGAGGTCAGGAGACCAGCCAGGCCAACATGGTGAAACCCTGTTTCTACTAAAAATACAAAAATTAGCTGGGCATGGTAGTGCACACCTGTAATCCCAGCTACTTTGGAAGCTGAGGCAGGAGAATCACTTGAACCTGGGAGGTGGACGTTTCAGTGAGCCGAGATTGCATCACTACACTCCAGCTTGGGTGACAGAGCAAGACTCCACCTCAAAAAAAAATGACTTCTGCTTTTTAAGGATTACTTATATTACTTTAAAAAGTGACACACTCTGATATTTTCTATTCTGTTCAATTATATTCTATACCTGCCTTTTCAATTTCCTGAAAAAAATGCTGATTGTAATCCACTAGATTGCATTCAGGCCCACTAGTGGGTCACAACACATACTTTGAGAGATACTCCATAGTGACTGGATAAAGCTTCTGAAATCTGTTAATCTAGGTTAAATGAGTTTTCTATTTCCGAATTTTGCTAAATAACTGGTGTCTAAATCATCTTGGGTTGTCATACAAAATAGCATGTACTAGGTGGCTTAAACAACAAATTTATTTTATTGCTCTTCTGGGTGCTGCAAGCCTGAGATCAGGAGGCCAGCTTGGTCAGGTTCTGATTCGGCGCTCTGCCTGGCTTGCAATTGGCTGTTTTATTGCTGTGTTCTCACGGGACCTGTCCTTGGTGTATGCAAGTGGAGACAGATCTCTCTCTCTCTTCATCTCTCATAAGATCACCGAACTTATCAGACCCTTAGGACTCATTTAACCTTAATTTCCTTCTAAAAACTCCATCTCCAAATACAGTGGCATTAAGGGTTAGCGCTTCACCGTGTGAATCTTTGGGCGATGGAATTCGGTCCACAGCACTTAGGTAAGTTGACATCTCTGCATCTCAGTTTCTTTCTCAGTGAAATGAAGGTAATAATATACTACATAGTTTGTTTATTCATTAACCATATTTACATGTGCCAAGTCCTAGACAAAAGAACAAAACAGCAGAGAGAAATCCTCACCCTATGGGACACTCACGAATAATAAATGAAGTAATGATTGTAAAGTGCTGAGCAAAATGTAGTGCTCAGTAAACATTTGTGGTTGTCATTGTTAATCGATAAGACGCACCTGGTGGAAATGGAGTCCATCCCCTTGATGTAGAGGAGGTATCTCCTGTCATGTTGCAAGTGAAACACTGTTGTTAATGTGGGTTCAATTAGCCTATCCACGTGGCTTGGATGTGCCCTTCTGTGTATTCCTCACTCTGCCATCACAGAGTCAAGCCCAACACTGTGGGGAACTCAGCTGTATCAAGATAAACGGCATGATTTTCCATAACTGAGATGGATAGGAATCATAGGGACTCATAATTGAGATGGATAGTTAGACATAAATGCAGCTCTAATGCGTCACATCAGTGCTATAATAAAGTTATGAACAACGAGCTGTGGGAGTACAGAAAAGGGCGGTGAGTTCTGCTTGGGGGTGGAAAAGGCTTCTCAGAAAAGTAAAACTTGAGCTTTTCCTCTCTTAATTTTCAGGAAGGACTTAAGAGTGGTGTTTTAAGCAGAGGCAATAGCACAAAAATGCTTGCACTTGCATGCTTAGGGTAGGATGGGAAGCCAGGGTGTCTGGATCAAGGGGACGCTGGAGGTGGGCCATGAGTGGGCAGGAGCGGATACAGCAAAGGGGACTCCCTGAAGTCTGACTTCTATCGTCGGAGATACAGAAAACAAATACCGGGGGATTTTTAACGTGGAAGTGTCTAGCAGCTGGGAGGAATGGTTAGATAGGTGAGCATTCACTAGGAAGCTATTACAATGCAGGGGAGACATGATGGCACTTGTGGCAGTTGGTAGTGGGGAGAAATGGACTCCTGTCAGGGACGTGTGAAGTTGAATTTATGGGGGTTAGTGGAAGACAGAAGAATCAAGAGGACTTTAAGACCTTTCTCTTTCGTCATTAAGTGCCCTCATCTGAATGGCAGACACAGATCGAAGCGTGAGTTTGGAGAGAATAGCAGGTTCATCATGGGGATGATGAATTTGAGTTTTCTACCTGGTTTGTGTAAACAAGAACTTGGTAGGAAGAGAGAAGTAGCTGCAGACGTAATTATATTATGACATAACATTCAGCCCCAATTAGCTGCTGAGGAACCTGTTAACCCAACTTCCACAAAAAATCGTATGTGAGAAAGTTGAATTTGAAAACTAATTTGAATGTCTGGCTGAAACTGAGTTGGAAACTCAGTGACAAACTGGGAGGATAGAGCCTTACGTGTTGCCTGTTTCTGATGGTGCACACACACTGTTTCTTTATTTAGAACCTCTTACCAGTATCAATTAAACCCAGTTAAATTTGACATCTCTTAACCTTACATTGGATCAAATTCACTGCTACAGCAGAACCCATATGGCACAGAGACAGTTGTATGCATCAGTTCATTGCTTATGTAGAGTTGCTGGCCCAGTGCCAACCAGTAATCACTGCTTTTTGTTAATAGACATGTTTGCTTTGCAGTCATTTCTATACACAGGGCTCTGGATTAATTAGATAGAAATCTGTCATCCATCTAAGAAACCACAAGAACTCACTTTCTGTGCTTCCAAGGAAAAGGGAACAGCAGATTTTGGCAAGTTTTAAAAAATGTGTTTGCTTGTTTCCATAAGAACTTAACAAACTATCTAAATAACCAGTGCATAAATAATTTTTGATAATTAATAAGGAGCATAGAATGGGTTGAGGAATAGATGAGCCCTCAGAGGAATTAAGGTGAGATTTTTCTCATGATATGAATTAGTTAATTTTTTAAAGCACTTAAAAATATTCGTTTCTCTGCAAGTCAACAGGTGAATTTTGTTTGGGCATGAAGATTTACAGAAAGAACTCCTCTGGCCATCAGGTCAAAGGTTTGTTCAAGCTGAAAAAATAGCCACTGGGTTTCTTCGCACACAGGTTTGAGTGGGCAGAGAAATGACCTTCTAGGCAGTTCTGCAGCAGAGCTCTGCTGTAACTGTGCCTTTGGGGTCTGCGGCAACACGCTGCCTCAGGGAGAGACCCCTCCACCTTGAATAACTTCCGCTACGTCACTAATGAAACCCCACTGGACATGACTTATGCAAAATCCTTTCCTGAAGTCAATGTTTCCAGATCGAGTTTCTCTTGTGGTAATACAGATATTGCTTATTGTTTCTTATATGGAAGTATCAAAGATTTAAACAGTACTCCCAAATTTCCACCCCATTTTTATGGGTAGTTTAGCCCAGTGCATGATACATATTTGTTGAATGAATAGAAGATGGAGGTAGAAAGCAGAGGAACTAACCTCATGTCTGTGTAATGATGTTTGGTGTTTCTATATTCCTGCATTTAAAAGGCCCCAATCTGCTATATGCATTTGACCTCTTAGTTAAAAAAACCCCAACATGTACCACCCAGGGTTAAAAAACGTGATTGATTAGCCTGTTATTTGAATCACCCAGGTTGTTGCAAACATGAACCTTCCATTTTTGAAATTCCCATTTCTTTTTTAAATGTTTTATTTTATTTTTAGTTGACAGATAGTAATTGTTTATATTTAATGGTTACGGTGTTATATTTTGATATACGTATGCATTGTGCAGTAATCAAATCAGGTTAATTAACATATTTCTCATGTATTTATCATTTCTTTTAGGTAAGAACATTAAAAATTCTCTCTTCTATTTATTTTGAAATGTAAAATATATTATTATTAACTATAGCCTCCATGCTATGCAATAGATCACCAGAACCTCTTTCTCCTGTGTAAATGAAACTTTGTGTCCTTTGACCAACATCTCCCCTTTCTCATCCAACTCCCTAAACCTCTGGTAAGCATCATTCTATTTTCTACTTATATGAATTGAACTTATTTAGATTCAACATATAATGAGATCACATGGTATTTGTTTTTCTGTGTCTGGTTTATTTCCCTTAGCATAATGTCCGCTAGGTTCATCTATATTGTCACAAATTTCCTGCTTTTAAAAGGCCAAATAGTATTCTGTTGTGTATTTATACCACATTTAAAAAAATCCATTAATCCATTGATGGGCATTTTGGTTTTTTTCCATGTCTTGGGTATGGTGAATAATGCTGCAATGAACGTGGTAGTGCAGACATCTCTTCAGCATTCTGACTTCAATTCCTTTGGCTATCTATCCAAGGGTGGGATTGCTGGATCCTGTGGTAATTCTATTTTTAGATTATTTGGGGAAACTTCCATATCATTTTCCAAAATTACTGTATTAATTAACAACACCACCAACAGTGGATGCGAGGTCCCTTTTCCCCGCATTCTTGCCAACACTTGTTTCTTTTGTGTTATGGTAGATAACCAATCTAACAGGTGTAAGGCGATGTCTCATTGTAGTTTTAATTTGCATTTCTCTGGTGATTAGGGAGGCTGAACATTTTATCTGTTGGCCATTTATGTGTCTTCTTTTGAAAACTATCTATCTGTCAGGTCCTTTGACCATTTTTAAATAGGGTGATTTGTTTTCTTGTTATTGAGTAGTTTGAGTTCCTTGAGTATTTTAGATATCAGTCCCTTATGTGATGTATGATTTGTAAGTACATTCTCTTGTTTTGTGGATTGTCTCTTCCCTCTGTTGTTTCCTCTGCTGTGCAGAAACTTTTTAATTTGATGCAATCCCCTTTGTCTATTTGTGCTTTTGTTCCCTATGCTTTTGGTGTCACATCCAAGAAATTACTGCCCAGAGCAATGTCATGAATCTTGCATTCCTGACAATTTTCTGTATACATTGTTCAAACACCACCTTATACTTATTGATCACTCATTAATTGGTTCACTATTGTGCTATGTTGGGTACTTAAAGGCTGGCAGGTTGAGGTTCATAGATGTTTTCCTGCTTTTTACGGGAGTTGCCTCAAATAGCTGTATTGTGATTATGCAGTAGACAATCCAACTGATTCCTGCTTTCCAACTTCCCCAATGAATGAGGAATACCTTAATTTCCTTGCTCAATACCAAATAAGACCTTAGTTGTAGTATAAAGTTACCAATGTAATTAGCCAGGGAAAGGGAGTAGAGAATGTAGGACAGACTGGGCAGCTACAGAACTGATGAGAGCAAGGTGAGCAAAGACTTTTTTGTGCCTAAGGCAGAACAGAGAAGACATCAGCGCTGATCCCTGAAGAGATATCCAGGGTTGTGATTGCCTGAAGTGTGTCAGGGAAGGTAGGAGATGCATCCAGTAGGAGTAGCATCTATATAGTGCGACGTCTGTGTCTTAGGTCTGGTTGGCGGATTGTCACGTAGACAAGGGCAAATGGCTAGGCAGTATTCACACAGAGCCTGTTAGGGCAGTGTTCACTGGGGAAAACTTTCTGAGGCTAGTACAGTAGCATTGTGCAGGTTCATCACTGTCCATTGCATCCCAGGGAGGCACATAGAGATCTAGCAGGGCCAGGGGTCCAGTTGTGGGCTTTGAGGCTTAAAAATCACATGGTTAGGGAGGCATTGGGCTGTCCTTTGACGAGATCAGTGGTGTGTATGTCATGGCAATATGTCACGGCAGAACCTTGACTCCAGTCCTGTCTTGCCAGATTGGTGATAGTGTTAGATGGAGAACTAGCCTTCCCCTCTGTGGTCAGAAAGCTGAGTTCTGAGCCATGGAGTTGAATCTATTTGTCAGGTCAATCTGGGAGAAAGACTTACATCAGCTTCCTTGATACCAGCCCTTCCCTTGACAAGTTGTGTGTGGGAATTTGTATTTGGGTTGGCCAGGATTGATTGTCTTAAGTTAGCACCCATGACATTTGCAGGAGCTAACTTCTTTTTCTGGGAGATGTGAATAAAAGGGATCAGTCCTGGGCAAGTTAGACTTACTTCTCACCAAGTGATCAGACACTTGTTCTCATAAATTGTCAACATGTCCTGGGAAAGATAAAGAGGTGCAGAAATAATAGAAACTGCCATTTATTGAATGCCTACTGTATGCCAGATACCTTACTATGCCTTCTCAATGAATTACATCATTAAATAATGGCAGCACTTAAGGACAATAGCATTTTAGGTAAGGCAGCTAAGATAATCAGAGGTTAAGCAGCTGACTCAAGACCATTCCACTAATCAATGAAAGAGCTGGAATTTATTCTCAGGAGTTCTAACTCCTAAGCCTCTGTAAGCGTTACCCTGTACTGCCTCATTGCCTCTCCTGGATAGTCCCAAGATCATGCAACCCAAGTGCATATCCTAGTGGTCTGTTTCTGGGAATCCTTATATTTCTGAAGCTCAATAACAGACGTAATATCACATTAAGAGAGTATAGGCATGCTTTGAGAAATATAGAAAATAACAAGCTATGTATTTATTTACTAACTTTGAAAAAATAACTTTTAACAGTAAATACCTTTTAGCAATTTACTAACTTTAAAAAATTGTCATTTCCATTCCTTTGATTATTTTTGTAGCCTTACTGAAGTTTAATACACTAATAATAAACTATACATATATAAAATATTCATTCTGATAAAACTGGTGAATGTATATAACCATTAAACTGTCACCTCAAGATAGTAGACATATTCATTGCAAATTCCAAAAATTTCCTTCTGCCCCTTTGTAATTCTTCACTCTTTCCCTTACTTCTCTCCACTCCTGATCCCTAGGTAATCTGCTTTCTGATCTGCTTTCTGTAATTATAGAATACTTTCCATCTTCTAGAGTTTAATATAAATAGAATTATAAAAATACAATGTGTATTCTTTTTGTCTGGCTTCTTTCAGTAAATTGATTTTGAAATTCACATTTTTTAGTGTAATGACATTACTTTTTGTTGCTGAGTAGTATTCCATTATATGGATGTACCATAATTTGCTTACGCATTCACCTATTAATGAGCCTCTAGATTGTTTCCAATATTTGGCTGTTACAAATAAAACTGCTATATACCTTCAAGTAGAAGTCTTTGTAGAGTTATATGATTACATTTCTCTTGGGCAAATACACAGAAGTAGAAAGTCTGAGTTATATGGCATGTGTGTTTAATATTTTAAGAGACTGCTGTATCATCACTATATAGAAATACAATTGATTTTGCATACTGGTCTTATATCCTACAACCTTATAAAAGCTCAATTATTAGTTTTGATACCTTTTTAAAGCTTCATTTGGATTTTCTACATGGATAATCATGTTCTCCATGATGTCTTTTCCTGGTTTTGTAATCAGGCTAATACTGATAAATTAAAATGGAAAGTATTCTGTCCTCTTTAATTTTCTGGAAGAGTTTATGTAGAACTTTTATTATTTTCTCCTTGAATACATAGTATAATTTACCAGTGAAAGATTTAGGGCTTGTAGTTTTCATTGTGGGAAGGTTTTTAAAAACACATTCACATTCTATCATAGACATAAGGCTATTCAAATGATCTATTTTTTTTTCCTTCAATGAGCTTTGGTAGCTTGTGTTTCTCAAGACAGATTCATTTGGCTGAGTATGGTGGCTTGTGCTTGTAATCCAAACACTCTGAGAGGGTGAGGCAGGCAGATCGTTTGAGCCCAGGAGTTTGAGGCCTGCCTGGGAAACATGGCGAAAACCCATCTCTACAAAAGATACAAAAATTAGCTGAGCATGGTGGCATGTGCCTATAGTTCTAGCTACTGGGGAGGCTGAGGTGGGAGGATTGCTTGAGCCTGGGAGTCGAGCAGTCAGCCAGGATTGCACCATTGCACTCCAGTCTGGACAGCAGAATGATACCTTGTCTCAAAAAAATGTTTATTTTATCTAAACTTTAGAATTTATTGGCATAAAGAAGCATGTTAAAGTTGCAACTCTGTTTTTTTAAGTGATTGCTTCAGGATTTGTATATACACTCCTAACTTACGGAACTCGTAGTCTACCTTCAAGTGATATTACGCTGACTCATGCATAGAATAACAACTGTATAGCAGGATTGGTCCACGTCTTTCCTCCAAGGCTTTATGCTTTTGTTGTCATCACTTTACTTCTTCCTGGAGGGGTTAGCTCTTGCTTAATGCTCTGATTTTTTTTTTTTTTCTCTTTAACATCTCATTTTTTTTTTGTATGCTCACGGATTTCTCCTTCCTTTTTTTTTTTTTTTTTTTTTTTAGTTTGAATAGACATTTAAAATGTAATCCAGCCGTTCTGTAGTTTACAGTTGGTGGAGATCGTCCATGTCGGCTCATTCAAGCCTGCCGTTGGAATTTTCTTAAAGAGCTTACTGTCTAGGCCGGGCGCGGTGGCTCAAGCCTGTAATCCCAGCACTTTGGGAGGCCGAGGCGGGTGGATCACGAGGTCGAGAGATCGAGACCATCCTGGTCAACATGGTGAAACCCCGTCTCTACTAAAAATACAAAAAATTAGCTGGGCATGGTGGCGCGTGCCTGTAATCCCAGCTACTCAGGAGGCTGAGGCAGGAGAATTGCCTGAACCCAGGAGGCGGAGGTTGCGGTGAGCCGAGATCGCGCCATTGCACTCCAGCCTGGGTAACAAGAGCGGAACTCCGTCTCAAAAAAAAAAAAAGAGCTTACTGTCTAATGAGAGATACTAATAATAACTTAATCATAATTATTCAATTATAATTATGATAAGTATTATGGAGGTACTATGGCAGTTGAGGTTCCTAATCTTGTTTTAGGTAACCCTGAAGAAAGCGATGTTAAGCTGAGACTTGAAGGGTGAATAGTGATTGGCCAGAAGAAATGACATTGGGGTGGGGACATTGCATTTCAAGTATATGCAGTTGTGCTGGTAAAAGAGACACTGTTCAGTTTTAAAATGTTGATAAGCGATAACGGTGTCTCTTAACATTTAAAAACTGAACAGTGTCTCTTACCAATATTTTAATTGTTCAAATATAGGCAATATGTGCACAGGTATGCTCAGAAAGCTGAAAGAAAAGAAAGCTTGACTAAGCCATATTAATCAAGAGACAGACAAATGAGAAGAACATTTTAATGATTTTGAAAATTTCAATTGTTACATGTTAGTGGAGATTTGCACAGAAAAAGATGAGGCATTGGGATGAGGTGCGAAGTGCAAAGAGAAATGTACTACCTAGGAGTGGATGCTGTCAACACTGACGAATGCACTATTATGGCTAATGGAACCAGCTATTCATTTATTTATGTTTTCTTTCACGTAACATTTATTTCCTGTCTATACAACAAGAGGTGTATCTTCAGTCTAATCTAAGAACAGACATATGGTTAAATAGTTATATTTGATAAGAAGAGAGAGAAAAAAGGGCATTTATCAATTTATGCGTTAATGTTGGTATTGTTTTAGGTTTATTTTCTTTTGGAAGCTTAGATTTTTACATTTCGAGGGGATGGGTCTGGGAGCTTACAGTGTTGGAGGCACATTTGAGAGAGCCCGGCTATCAACCCCACTAAAGGGAGGTGGAAGGAGATAGTGAAGTAGATCATGTGCACGTTTAGGAGGTGTGGAGCCAGAGACATAGCAAAATATTTCCATTACCCTCATATTTTTCTGAATGCAAAATTTGGTTAAAATGAATATGTAGGACATTCTCAGCCAACAGGTATAAGAGGATCAAGAAAAGCATTTGGTAGGTGGCAGAGGTATTAGGAATAGGTTTTCCTAAGGATGAAAGAGGTTAAATTATTTTTGCATGCTGAGATCTTAGCTACCAGACATTAGTTCTTCATCTCTGCTTCTTTCTACTGTGGTTCTAAATCCCTCCAAAGGGCAGGTCCTGGAGAATCATGCTAATGTACTCCATAATTAGCATGAATGGAGTACATTGAGAAGCACAGAGATAGGGTATGCCCTTGATGGTGGGACGTGATCTTAGAGGGCATGAATCTGGTTGAGGCTAACATATTGGGAGTCGCTCTTCATTTAGATTTGAATATCATGATATAGACTTATTGAGATGAACAAAACATAAAATGAATGGTATTCATAATGAGAATAGTAGCTTTTTTCTGTTCTTCTGGAATTTTTGCTTCATCTACTATTTTCTCCCTATTTTCTTAGGGATTGATTGTCATAAAACTCAGTAGATTTTACTGATATGGAAAAATGCAACTCCCTCCTTCCAAGATAATGATGTGTATATATATGTATGGGTGTACGTATTTGTGTGTGTGTGTGTATATGTGATTTATTTCCCTTATCATCCTAGAAAGACATTCTGCATTGCATTTTGCAGAACCAGATGGGGAAACTGGGCTGATTGTGTGTCTGGATACTTGTGTCTGGAAGCTACAAACCAGAACTAATTAGAGACAGTTGTGGTTGGCTGTGACAGGAGCAAACTTTATGGCTGGTGGACTTTAATTCCCAGAGTGCTACATAGCAAAGAGAAAACTTACAGACACAGCTCTGCCAGCTGGGAATCTGTGGGCACTTTTGAACACAGTATTTCTGTGGGGTGCTTACTACATAGGACAGTGTCTCTTATCAGCATTTTAAAACTGAATATTTCCCCCATAAAACTTGACTTGCTGCTTGCTGGATTAAAAGCTTGAGGCCTGAAGGTTCCCATGGATTATGTTTGTAGCCTGCCTTGGTGATATATGTGTAAATTACTGTGCTCTAAAGCTCATTTTCTGTCCCGTTGTCCTATAGAGGTTTTTAGTTTCTGCCACAAATAAGGATCTATGGCTCACACAGGGCATAATAAAGAATCTATGGCTAACATGGTGTTGCCGAGAGAGCAATAGCCATGCCCTAGAATCTGTGGAGGCCAGTGATGTCCAATGTATGCAAATGTGTATCCACCATGACACTGGATATAGAAATACTTATGTAAGAACAGGTTTAGTAAGCATTTTCAGGTACCATTTAAGAGCCACAAAGGAATTTGGCCTAAATGGGGCAGAAAATGTGTAACTAACGTGCTGACACACTCTGGTCAGGGACTCAGGTGTTTAGAGTACAGTAGTAACTAGTTTAAGACTGTGTATATTTAATCACTGATTGATCTAGTTAACACTGTTCTAATTCCTGGCTTAAATGCTTATGAATACACAAACTTGGTAACCAGATTATTCAGTATGACAGGAACAGCACAAATCTATCAGTAAGCCTGGGGAAAAAATGTGTGTATGCATATATATATCATATATATATAATTATGTGTATATATTGTATATAAAATATACATTTTATATAAAAATAGAAAAAATATATACATAAATATATACATATATGTTAAATATATAATATATTTCATATAAATTTGTATATTATATATTATATATTTAAAATATTTGTATATATAATTATGTTAATATTATGTATAATTATACACAAAATTATATATTATATATAATTATATATAAATTATAGAATACATGTATATATAATACATGTATAATTATTATATAATTATATAATATATAATACATGTATAATTATATATTATGTAATTATATAATTATACATGTATTATAAATACATAATTGTGTATTATAATAGTTTATGTATACATATACACATAATAAGGTATGCATACATTATAATTATGTATAATACATAATTATGTATTATATATAATTATATATTATATATACATTTATTATGTATATTATATATTATATAATGTAAATTATATATATTATATAATATACATGTATATATAATAGATAATTTTATATATATAAATATACACATAGTTATATGTGATATACATACATAATATGCAGGCATATATATGTGTGTATAATATGTTGCATTATTTTTCCCAAACTTGCTGATAGATTTATGCTGTTCCTGTCATACTGAATAATCTGCTTACCAACTTTGTTGGTATATGTATCATATATGTATTATATACATAAATACACATGCATACATATCTCTGTCTATATCCTCTAATCTATATTTACGGAGAAGAGATGGCAGGAAAGAGTGCTAGTGAATCTTTAAATTGTAAGGATTTTTTTATAACTACAAATAGCATAAGTTTTCACATGTATGGACACAATATGATAATCTTAACTGAAAGAAAGAGCATTTAAAGTTTGAATACAGAAAACACTATAGAGAAGGATTCTGCTGTTCCAGGAGCACAATGCTAAAAGCTGTAGTTTGTGGTATAGAACCATGGGGAAAGATAAGCAGATGAAAAAACAGAGCCCAGAAATCTGCAGAGTGTGGGGTATCCTGAAGAGAGCTCAGACTCCTGGTTCAGCAATTGATCTGAGGCCAGCACTGGCCTGAGGTAAGTCTGGGCAGTGTATATGTCTGGATAAAAGTGTAAGAGTACCAAGGGATGCAAGCAAGGCCCAAAAGGCTTTTGTGACCACTAAGAATATGGCTAAAATGCTGCTCCTTCAAACTAGAAGTTGATTTAATATCTTAGGGCTATTTAAAAACTCATCTCTTCCATGAAATATATTTTTATCATCTCTTACATGATACACATCTCTCTTCACCACCTTTACTGGTAACTATGGTTATGATTCACTTTTTTCCTTCATCTTTTGATGGTCCAAGACATAGAATGTTGAGAATTCAGGCTTTGGAAATAAAATTTTAATTTAGAAACATTGCTTAGAGGGTTTAGAAACCAAAGGCTTATCTTTAGGGGCAAATGGCCAAAGAGAAAGATCTACTCTAGAGCATATGCGCAGTGTAATTGCCTAGGAAGCTCCTTTTAACAAGCTCTATAGTAGTTGGCTTTTGTCATCTTGACCATCCTTCTCAAGCTTCTACCTCATCCCTGCCTCCTTTTCATCAACAAATGACACATCTTCCTGGAGTAAATGAAAGCTATTAGGCGTAAATTCTCACAGTTTCACTATTCCTTGTCCTAACTTCATGTATCCTCATCTTCCCTCTTGACCTGGATGAACAAGACTGAAGTCATTCTACCACATGTCCTTTTGATGTATCCCTTTTACTCTGGAAACTACTGCAACTCTCTACTGAAAGTATTTTGCCAGTGTCACCACTGACTATAGAGTTGCGAAATCCAATGGCTATTCTTTATATCTTTTATTTGAAACATTTCACACAATTGATTAAATCATCAATTTCTCATTTAAAAATTTAAAAATAATTAAATTTCTTATTTACATTGGATTTTATGACACAATTTTCTTCTATTCACCTACCTATTATTTATTTAGTTATTTTTAAAATTGTACTTTAGGTTCTGGGGTACCTGTGAAGATCTTGCAGGGTTGTATTATTTTTGATTAGGCTTTCAATTTTTTTTCTTCTTTTGACTGCCCTTAAATACCAGTATATCCTAGGCTTCCTTCTCTTCCAACTTAACGTGTATCTCTCCTAGACAGTTTCATTCATTCCTGTGATTTCTACTACTAATTCCATGTCTATAACTCAAAAATCTTAGTGTTTAACCAGACTTCTCTCCTGCTGCCCAGAATCATATACATAACCATTCATCACCGAACTCTTGAATTCAAATTAAATTAGATTTTTTTTTACCTCATGTAGGCTTGCTTGATTTTCATAAAAATTGAAATTTCAATTTGTGGGACATGCTTTTAGATCTAAAAGCAGAATTTCATTTGGGACAAACTTATGTCTTATGCAGCCAATGTTAAAACATGCATTTAAACTGAAGCATGAAATGGAAGAATGAGGAGAAAAATACATGGGTTAAACTCGAATCCATGACTCTTCTTCCCCTCCCATTCCCTTCCTACCTTTTCATTCCTTTCTTATCTATTCCTGAACAAGTGTTTCTTAAAGCCAGTAGGTAGGCAGAGCATAGCAGGTGTCCACATGGAGAGGGGACCTGATGTTCGTTGTTAGAGCTCAAGCAGAGTGAAGAGGGTGTCACAAATTGGGGAGGCCTAGAGTGTGGTGTCAGAGTCCACACAGAGTGTGGAAGGCATGCACGTGGACAGGCTCCTCGTGTGGGGTGTCAGTGTCTGAGCTGAGTGAGGAGTGTTTCATGCAGAGGAGATGATGGCAGCAGAGATGGTAGAATGGGTACATCTAGAGTGACAGATCAAAACAACGAATATATTAACATTAATGGGATCCAAGTTTCTCACTTTTGAAGAAGAGAGATACACATATGGAAGGGAGAAAACTAAAATGAACTCTGTGGTGTTGTATTTAAATTGGAAATATTAGTGTGAACTTATGATTATAGACAGATAACAGATATAGAAATAATATAAATATTAAATGTATTTGTGACATATGTGTATACACATATACTACTTATGTGTACACACATACTACATATACACTTGCATATACACATATGCAAATACACATACATTTGGGTATTCCCTATCTTTGTGCATTGTAAGGGTCTTGGAGCAGCAGCTCTTCTAATATTAGTGAGCACACTCAGTAGCCAAATGTTGGTGTCTAAATACCATTTTCTAATAAGAGAAACCAGAGCTTCTTGGAGAAATAACCCATTCCAGGTCTGGGGAGGGAAAATATAAGATGAGCTGGAACATTTTATGCCAGAAAATAAGGAAAGGATCAAAGAATAATGGAGACATGTCAAAAACACAGGCACCCACTTGTAGGGGCCCTCAATGACCAACTCAAGGGCAATTTGAGTGTCAAAATAAATGATGGTAGTGATAGATTATAACCTGTTGTATAAAATAAGAAACCATGGATTCATATGGTATAAATACATGTAAATAAACAAATGAATCATTCAAAATTTGATGTGGAAATGGATAGTTATATAGTCTCAAAATACCTCGCTATAGAATATTTAATAATTACACAGTGAGGAAGAGTAACTTTGGTGGAAAAGCCTAGCATATACCATTTTGATTGATCAATCAAAGTGAGCATCATTAATAAGATAAATCAAGATTGTGTGCCACCTGGTAGGATGCAGTGAGAACATAGCATCACTTCTGTGATATTCCTGCCAAAGATGCCTAGCCTGTATCATGAGAAACACCGGAAAAATCCAAACTGAGGGACATTTTATTAACTGCCAGTAGTCTTCAAAAATGTTAGGTCATAAGCATCAAATAAAGAAGAATAGATTTTCTAGACTGAAGGAGACAAGTGGGATATAAAAATTAAATGCCACACATGATTCTTAACTAGAATCTAGTTAAGATAATCTGTCTCAATAATGTCATATTGAGATGTAGAGGACATTATTGAGACAATTGGTGAAACTTGAAGGGGGTTCTGAGGAATAGACAATAGTTATATATCAGTGTTAATTTAATTTTGTGGTTATACCGGGACTGTGTTTTTTGGAAACATACTAAAGTTTTTGGGGGTGATGAACATCAGGTCAGCATCTTACTTTAAGTTATTCAAGGAAGAAGTTTTTTGTACTTGCAACTACTTCTCTATCAGTTTCAGGTTTTTTGAAAAAATAATTATATAAAAAATATAAGGCTATGGATAGGGCATCTAAGTTCTGAAAACAAGGTGGAAGGAGGTGATACATAGTACCAGGTTGGGGCAGCCCTGTTTAAATGGGTTGTACAGGGCCAGGGAGACTCTAAGTCATTGAAATGTAATAATTACACAATGAGAAAAATGCGGAAAGATGCCTAGTGACCCTACATGCAACCATTAAGAATCAATAGAAAATTAAAGAGAATGAAGAAGAAATGAATTTGTACCAACCATGATCAAACAAGAATGCTGGAAATGAGGCTTTACTTTTCACTGGTAATGGTTAGGAAAGGACATCTCTGTCTCCTCTCTGCCTCCATTTCCTACTTCCCTCTCTATTTCCATCTCCATCTCTGTCTTCCCTCTCCCAACCTTTTGTTTCTTTCTAAAATCTGATATACTCTCCCTCCAACCCCCTTTAAAACAACCCTCTTTGTATATAAAACCACATTCTTGAACTGAGAAGATTTGACTTATTATCCACCTAAAATGAAAATATCTAAGTGGACACTCTAATTTTTGGCAGGTCATGAGTTATTTAAACACGTTACCTAAGGGGGCCCAAGTAGAGACTGCCTCCCATTTGAGCCATCAGCAGAGACTGTTCCTGTTTCTATCAGCCAGGCAAGGCTTACCTTTGTCTTGTGAAGGGTGGGCTGTATTCTCCTTGCCTTGTGAAATTCAACCTATTACATTAAAAGACAGGGCCAATCATATATATATAAATTTTTTATTGCACTTTAGATTCTGGAGTACATGTGCAGATCATGCAGGATTGTTGTGTAAGTATCTACATAGCTGCCTCCATCCCCCCTGTTACCTATATCTGGCATTTCTCCCCGTGTTATCCCTCCCCAACCTTCCTACCCCCTGCTGTCCCTCCCCTATTGCCCCCCAAAACAGACCCTAGTGTGTGATGCTCAACACCCTGTGTCCGTGTGTTCTCATTGTTCAACCCCCACCTATGATTCAGAACGTGTGGTGTTTGATTTTCTGTTCTTGTGTCAGTTTGCTGAGAATCATGCTTTCCAGATTCATCCACGTCCCTACAAAGGATACACACTCATTGTTTTTTATGGCTGCATAGTATTCCATGGCATATATGTGCCACATTTTCCTTGTCCAATCTATCATTGATGGGCATTTGGGGTGGTTCTAGGTCTTTGCTATCATAAACAGTGCCGCAGAAAACATATGTGTGCATGTGTCTTTATAATAGAACAATTTATAATCCTTTGGTTATATACCCAGTAAAGGGATTGCTGGGTCAAATGGAATTTCTATTTCTAGGTCCTTGAGGAATTGCCACACTGTCTTCCACAATGCTTGAACTAATTTGCACTCTCACCAATGGTGTAAAAGTGTTCCCATTTCTCCACATCCTCTCCAGCATCTGTTGTTTCCAGATTTTTAATGATCGCCATTCTAACTGGCATGAGATGGTATCTCAATGTGGTTTTGATTTGCATTTCGCTAATGACCAGTGATGATGAGCACTTTTTCCTATGCTTATTGGCCTCATATATGTCTTCTTTTGAAAATTGTCTGTTCATATTGCCCACTTTTGAATGGGGTTGTTTGTTTTTTTCTTGTAAATCTGTTTTAGTTCTTTGTAGAGTCTGGATATTAGCCCTTTATCAGATGGGTAGATTGCAAAAAATTTTTCCCATTCTGTTGGCTGCCAGTTCACTCTGATGATTGTTTCTTTTGCTGTACAGAAGCTCTGGAGTTTAATTAGATCCCATTTGTCTATTTTGGCTTTTGTTGCCAGTGTTCTTGGTGTTTTAGTCATGAAGTCCTTGCCTATGCCTATGTCCTGAATTGCTTTGCCTAGGTTTTCTTCTAGGGTTTTTATGGTGTTAGGTCTCATGTTTAAGTCTTTAATCCATCTGGAGTTAATTTTAGTGTAAGATATCAGAAAGGGGTCCCATTTCTTCTTTCTGCATATGGTTAGCCAGTTTTCCCAACACCATTTATTAAACATGGAATCCTTTCTCCATTGCTTGTTTTTGTCAGATTTGTCAAAGATCAGATGGTTGTAGATGTGTGGCATTGCCTCCGAGGCCTCTGTTCTGTTCCGTTGGTCTACATCTCTGTTTTGGTACCAGTACCATGCTGTTTTAATTGCTGCAGAATTGTAGTATAGTTTGAAGTCAGGTAGCGTGATGCCTCCAGCTTTGTTCTTTTTGCTTAGGATTGTCTTGGCTATGTGGGATCTCTTTTGGTTCCATATGAAGTTTAAGTTGTTTTTTTCCAGTTCTGTGAAGAAAGTCATTGGTAGCTTGATGGGGATAACATTCAATCTATAAATTACTTTGGGCAGTGTGGCCATTTTCATGATATTGATTCTTCCTAACCATGAGCATGGAATATCTTTACATCTGTTTCTGTCCTCTCTTATTTCATTGAGCAGTGGTTTGTAGCTCTCTTTGAAGGGGTCCTTTACATCCTTTGTTAGTTGTATTCCTAGGTATTTTATTTTCTTTGTAGCAATTGTGAATGGGAGTTCGCTCTTGATTTGCCTCCCTTTTAGTTTGTTATTGGTGTATAGGAATGCTTGTGATTTCTGCACATTGATTTTGTATCCTGAGACTTTGCTGAAGTTGCTTATCAGTTTCAGGAGATTTGGGCCTGAGACAATGGGGTCTTCTAAATATACAACCATGTCATCTGCAAATAGAGACAATTTGACTTCCTCCTTTTCTAATTGAATACCCTTTGTTTCTTTTTCTTGCCTGATTATTCTGGCTAGAACTTCCAATACTATATTGAATAGGAGTGGTGAGAGAGGGCATCCTTGTCTAGTGCCAGATTTCAAAGGTAATGCTTCCAGTTTTTGCCCATTCAGTATGATATTGGCTGTTGGTTTGTCGTCAATAGCTTTTATTATTTTGAGATATGTTTTTTTAATACCTAGTTTATTGAGAGTTTTTAGCATAAAGGGCTGCTGAATTTTATTGAAGGCCTTCTTTGCATCTTTTGAGATAATCATGTGGTTTTTGTCTTTGGTTCTGTTTATGCGGTGAATTACATTTATGGACTTGCTTATGTTGAACCAGGCTTGCATCCCCAGGATGAAGCCTACTTGATCATAATGGATAAGTTTTTGATGTGCTGTTGCAATTGGTTTGCCAGTATTTGATTGAAGATTTTTGCATCTATGTTCATCATGGATATTGGCCTGAAGTTTTCTTTTTTTGTTGAGTCTCTGCCAGGTTTTGGCATCCAGATGATGTTGGTCTCATAAAATGATATGGGAAAGATTCCCTCTTTTTGGATTGTTTGGAATAGTTTCAGAAGGAGTGGTAACAGCTCCTCTTTGTATGTCTGGTAGAATTCAGCTGTGAACCCATCTGAACATGGGCTTTTTTTGGTTGGTAGGCTAGTAATTCCTGCTTCAACTTCAGCCCTTGTTATTGGTCTATTCAGGGTTTCAACTTCTTCCTGGTTTAGACTTGGGAGGGTGCAAGTGTCCAGGAATTGTATACTTTTTCTTCCAGGTTTACTGGTTTATGTGCATAGAGTTGTTTTTAGTAATCTCTGATGGTTGTTTGTATTTCTGTGGAATTGGTGGTGATATCCCCTTTGTCACTTTTTATTGCATCTATTTGATTCTTCTCTCTTTCGTATTTCATTAATCTGGCTAGTGGTCTGTTTTGTTGATCATTTCAAAAAACCAACTCCTGGATTTATTGATTTTTTGAAGGTTTTTTTGTGTCTCTATCTCCTTCAGTTCTGCTCTGATCATAGTTATTTCTTGTCTTCTGCTAGCTTTTGAATTTTTTTGATCTTGCTTCTCTAGCTCTTTCAATTTTGATGATAGGGTGTTATTTTTAGATCTTTCCTTGCTTCTCATGTGGGCATTTATTGCTATGAATTTCTCTGTAGACACTGCTTTAAATGTGTCCCAGAGTTTCTGGTACGTTGTGTCTTCATTCTCACTGGTTTTAAAGAACATCTTTATTTCTGTCTTCATTTCATTGTTTAGCCAGTCAAAATTCAAGAGCCAGTTGTTCAGTTTCCATGAAATTGTGCTGTTCTGAGTTAGTTTCTTAATCCTGAGTTCTAATTTGATTGTGCTGCGGTCTGAGAGACTGTTTGTCATGATTTCCATTCTTTTGCATATGCTGAGGAGTGATTTACTTCCAATTATGTGGTCAGTTTTAGAGTAGGTGTGATGTGGTGCTGAGAAGAATGTATATTCTGTGGTTTTGGGTGGAGAGTTCTGTAGATGTCTATTAGGTTTGCTTGGTCCAGATCTGAGTTTAAGTCCTGGATATCCTTGTTAATTTTCTGTCTCATTGATCTGTCTAATATTGACAGTGGAATGTTAAAGTCTCTCACTATTATTGTATGGGAGTCTAAGTCTCTCTGTAGGTCATTAAGAACTTGCTTTATGTATCTGGGTGCTTCTGTATTGGGTACATATATATTTAGGATAGTTAGCTCTTCTTGTTGCATTAATCCTTTTACCATTATTTAATGCCCTTCTTTGTCTCTTTTGATCTTTGTTGGTTCAAAGTCTATTTTATCAGAGACTAGGATTGCAACTCCTGCTTTTTTTTTTTTTCTCTCCATTTGCTTGGTAAATCTTCCTCCATCCCTTTATTTTGAGCTCATGTGTGTCCTTGCACATGAGATGGGTTTCCTGAATACAACACGCTGATGGGTTTTGACTTTTTATCAAATTTGCCAGTCTGTGTCTTTTGACTGGGGCATTTAGCCCATTTACATTTAAGGTTAATATTGTTATATGTGAATTTGATCCTGCCATTTTGATGTTAGCTGGTTGTTTTTCCTGTTACTTGATGCAGTTTCTTCATTGTGTCGATGCTTTTTACCATTTGATATGTTTTTGGAGTGGCTGGTACTGGTTGTTCCTTTCCATGTTTACTGCTTCTTTCAGGGGGTCTTGTAAGACAGGGCTGTGGTGATGAAATCTCTCAGCAATTGCTTGTTCATAAAGGATTTTATTTCTCCTTTGCTTTTGAAGCTTTGTTTGGCTGGATATGAAATTCTAGATTGAAAGTTCTTTTCTTTAAGGATGTTGAATATTGGGCCCACTCTCTTCTGGCTTGTAGGGTTTTTGCTGAGAGATACGCTGTGAGTCTGATGGACTTCCCTTTAGGAGTAACCCGACATTTCTCTCTGGCTGCCCTTAGCATTTTTTCCTTCATTTCAACCCTGGTGAATCTGACAATTATGTGCCTTGGGGTTGCTCTTCTTGAGGAATGAATATTTATGTGGTGTTTTCTGCATTTCCTGGAGTTGAATATTGACTTGCCTTGCTAGGTTGGGGAAGTTCTCCTGGATAATATCCTGAAGAGTGTTTTCCAGCTTGGATTCATTCTCTCCATCACGTTCAGGTATACGTATCAAACTTAGATTAGGTCTTTTCACATAATCCAATATTTCCGGAGGCTTTGTTCATTTCTTTTCACTCTTTTTTCTCTCATCTTGCCTTCTCATTTTATTTCATTGAGTTGATCTTTAATCTCTGATATCCTTTCTTCTACTTGATCAATTTGGCTATTGAAACTTGTGTATGCTTTGTGAAGTTCTTGTGTTTTTCAGCTCCATCAAGTCATTTATATTCTTCTCTAAGCTGTTTATTCTCATTAGCATTTTGTTAAACCTTTTTTCAAGGTTGTTAGTTCTTTGCATTGGGTTACAACATGTTCTTTCAGCTCCAAGAAATTTGTTATTACCCACTTTCTGAAACCTGTTTCTGTCAATTCATCAGACTCATTCTCCATCCAGCTTTGTTACCTTGCTGGTGAGGAGTTATGATTCCTTGGAGGAGAAGAGATGTTCTGGTTTTTGGTGTTTGTATCCTTTTTGCACTGGTTTCTTCCCATCTTTGTGGATTTATCTACCTGTGGTCTTTGTAGTTGGTCACTTTTGGATGGGATCTCTGAATGGATGTCCTTTTTGTTGATGTTGAAGTTCTTTCTTTCTGCTTTTTAATTTTTCTTGTAACAGTCAGGCTCCTCTGCTGTAGGACTGCTGAGGTCCACTCCGGGCTCTGCTTGCCTGGGGATCACCTGCAGTGGCTGCAGAACAGTAAAGGTTGCTGTCAGTTTCTTCTTCTGTTATCTTTGTCCCAGAAGGATACCCGCCAGATGTCAGCCTGAACTCTCCTTTATGAGGTGTCTCTTTGGATATATGGAGTTGGGGAGCTGCTTGAGGAGACAGTCTGTCCCTTAAAGGAGCTCAAGTACCGAGCTGGGAGTGACATTGTTTCATTCAGAGCTGCTGGGCAGGTACGCTGTGCTGCAGGAGAACTTATAACCACCTCTTTTCCCAGGGCTCTATCCTGGGAAGGTGGGGCTTTATTTATAAGTTCCTGTTATGCTGCTGCCTTTTTTCAGAGATGCCCTGCCCAGCGAGGAGGTAGCCTACTCATAGTCTGCCAGCAGAGGCATTGCTGAGCTGTCGTGGGCTCTGCTCAGCTGCCGTATGGACTTCCTTGAGGTTGTGGTTATAGAGGTATAGTTGGAACTTCTTTGGTAATGGTGGACTGCCTCGATAATGGCGGACTGTCTCAGTAATGGCAGACTGCCTTGGTAATGGCAGACTGCCTCGGTAGTGGTGTACTGCCTTGGTAATGGCAGATGCCCTTCCCCCCACAGAGCTGGACCATCCAGGGTCCAACTGCACTTGCTGTGAAACTCTCCAGAGCGTTTCAGATTGCTGGTCTTTGTGTGGGTGGGAACCGCCGAGCCACATCATTTGGGTCCCTATTTCAGCCCCCTTTTTTTCAGTTGAATGGGCAGCTCTGTCTCACAGGCATTGCAGGCATCAGTTGAAACAGCCACCCTGATTTGTGTGAGTCTTTGTGCGGAGACCCACTGCGCCAGCTGAAGCAGCCATGCTGGAAACTCATGGCACTTTTCAGCCCAGGAATCTCCTGGTCTGTGGGCAGTAAAAACTCATTTGGAAATGTGGTGATCACTCACCCTCTGCATTGTTCTTGCTGGGAACTACACTTCAGAGCTGTTCCTATTCAGCCATCTCCTTCTTTTTTCACATATGCTTTAGGTCACATTATCTCACTTCTGCTGAATGGGTGTCTGCCCATGCACAGTGCACATACACATTTGTACGTATCCAGTTATCAGCATCTATGTATTTATATAAATTTCTCAAATGATAAGTGACCATAGAAAAATAAACAAATAAAAAGCAATAGACAAAACCACAACAAACCAAACCATATGAAATCTCATCCAGAGAAAGGCACTGTCACACTCTGTTAAATATAGTTGGAGATCTTTTCCTGGGCAAATATATATTTGTGTGTGTGTATGTATATTTGTGTTAACAAAATAAAACCATACCAAATTTACTATTTACTGCTTTGTAACTTCTTATCACTCAGTGACATTTTATCTTGATCCCCCATGTCAGTAATTGTGGCTCTACATCTTCTTTTTGCATGTCTGCATAGTGTTTCATTGTGCATCATCCCCATACCAATAAGGGCTTATATTGTTTTCAGTTTTTGCTATTATAAACATCAGGTTGATAAATATCTTTGCACATACATATTTGTGCATTTGTTCATTGATTTTCTTTGGATTAATTCCTAGAAGTGGGATTTCTCAATCAATGGTTTTGGGATGCTTTTGGCATATATTACTAGACAACACTCCAGAAAGTATGTACCAATTGACATGCCTTCCAGCAACCTTACTAACATTTTTTTTTTTGGAGGAATAAGTTATACAAAGTAGAGCACATCGACCTGAAGTACACTGCTCAATGAATTTTTGCAAATGTATGTACCAGTGTGAAATGGTTTGGCTCGCTGTCCCCACCCAAATCTCATGTCAAAGTTTAATTCTCAGTGTTGGAGGAGAGGCCTTGTGAAAGGTGATTGAATCATTGGGGCAGACTTCCCCCTTGCTGTTATTGTGATAGAGTTCTCATGATATTTGGTTGTTTGAAACTGTGTAGCACCTTCCCCTTCACTTTTTCTTTTTCCTGCTGGTCATGTAGGACATACCAGCTTCCCTTTCCTCTTCTGCCATGATTGTAAGTTTCCTGAGGCCTTCTCAGCCAGGCTTTTGTGCAGCCTGCAAAACTGCAAGTCAATTAAACGTCTTCTTTATAAATTGCCCAGACTCAGGTAGTTCTTTATAGCTATGCAAGCATGGACTAATACAGAAAGTTGGTACTAGAGAAGTGGAACATTGTTGTAAAGATATCTTAAAATGTGGAAACAACTTTGGAACTTGGTAATGGACAGAGGTTGGAACTGTTTGGATGGCTCAGAAGACAGGAAGATGAGGGAAAGTTCGTAACTTCCTAAAGAGACTTGTTGAATTGTTTTGACCAAAATGCTGATAAGGGAAATGGACAGAGATGTCCAGGCGAATGACGTCTCAGATGAAGATGAGAAACTTATTGGGAACTGGAGTAAATGTCACTCTTGCTGTGCTTTAGCAAAGAGACTGGCAGCATTGTGCCCCTGCCCTAGAGATCTGTGCAACTTTGAACTTAAGATAGATGATAAAGGGATCTGGTAGATGAAATTGCTAAGCAGCAAAGTGTTCAAGATATAACTTGGCTTCTTCTAACAGTGTAAGCTCCTATGTGTTTGCAAAGAGATGGTCTGAAATTGGAACTTTATTTAAAAGAGAAATAGAGCATAAATGTTTGGAAAATTTGCAGCCTGACATGTGGTAGAAAAGAAGAACCTATTTTCTGGGGAGAAATTCAAGCTGGCTGCAGAAATTTGCATAAGTAAAAAGGAGATAAATGTTGATGTTGATAAATGATGATGGAGAAAATGTGACCAGGGCATGTCCGAGACTTTCACTGGAGCCCTCCCATAACAGGCCTGAAGGCTTAGGAGAGAAAAATGATTTTTGTGTGCCAGGCCCAGGGCCCTGCTGCCATATAGGCCTGGAGGCCTAGGAGATAAAAATGACTTTTGTGGGCCAGGCCCAGGGATCTGTGGCTCTGTCCAGCATTGGGATGTGGTGCCCTGCATTACAGCCTCTACAGTCATGCCTAAAAGGGGCCCAGGTACAGCTCAGACTGCTGCTCCAGAGGATAAAACTCCTAAACCTTGATGGCTTCTATGTGTTGGCTTGGCTTCCATGGTGTTGGGTTTGTGGGTGTGCAGAGGGTAACACTTGAGGCTTGGGAGCCTCCGCCTAGATTTCAGACAATGTATGGAGATGTCTGGATGTCCAGGCAGAAGTCTGCCTCAGGATTAGAGTCCTCATGGAGAACGTCTGCTAGGGCAGTGCAGAGGGGAAGTTTGAGATTGGAGCCTCCACACGGAGTCCCCAGTGGGGCAGTGGCCTAGTGGAGCTATGAGAAGGCCACCATCCTCCTGATCCTAGAATGCTATATCGACCAACAGCTTACACTGTGAACCTGGAAAAGTCACAGGCACTCAATGCCAGCTTGTGAAAGTGGCCACAGGGGCTGTACCCTGCAGAGCCACAAAGACAGAGATGCCCAAGGCCTTGAGAGCCCACCCCTTGTATCAGTGTGTCCTGGAGGCGATACACAGAGTCAAAGGAAATTATTTTGGAGATTTAAGATTTAGTGACTGCCCTGCTAAATTTTGGGCTTGCATGGGGCCTGTAACCCCTTTGTATTGGCCAATTTCTCCATTTTGGAACAGGAGGATTTACCCAATGCTTGTAAACCAGTTGTATCTTGGAAGTAACTAATTTGTTTTTGATTTTACAGGCTCATAGGTGAAAGGGACTTGCCTTGTCTCAGATGAGACTTTGGACTTGGACTTTTGAGTTAATACTTGAAATGAGTTAAGACTTTGGGGGATTGATGGGAAGGCATGATTGTGTTTTAAAATATGAGAAGGACATAATCTTTAAGTGGGGACGGGGTGAAATGATATGGTTGACTCTATGTCCCCAGCCAAATCTCATGTCAAATTGTAATTCCCAGTGTTGGAGGAGGAGCTTGCTGGGAGGTGATTGAATCATGGGAGCAGACTTCCCCCTTGCTGTTATGTGATAGAGTTCTCATGAGATCTGGTTGTTTGAAAGTATGTATCACCTCTTCTTTTGCTCTCTCTTCCTCCTGCTGGCCATGTGGGATGTGCTAGCTTTCCCTACCCCTTCTGTCATGAATGTAAGTTTCCTGAGGTCTCCCTAGCCATACTTTCTCTATAGCCTGCAGAACTGTGAGTCAATTAAAACTCTTTTCTTTATAAATTACCCAGTCTCAAGTAGTTCTTTATAGCAGTGTGAGAATGGACTAACATAGTGTAACCACCATTTAGATTAAGATACACAACATTTCTGTCACCTCAGAAAGCTTCCTATTGAGGCAACCACTATTCAACTTTTGCCCTCATAGATTAGCTTTGTTCCTAACTTTCATGTAAATAGAATAGTATAATATGTACCTTTGTATGTCTGACTTTTCTTGCTCAACGTAGTATTTTGAGGGTTTATCCATATTGTTTTTTGTATCAGTATTTTTTTCTTAAAGTTTGGGGTAGTATTTTATTACCTAAATATGCCACAGTGATTTTAAGTCTATTTTCCTGCTGATGGATAATTGTATTGTTTCAAGTTTGAGGCCATTATGAATTGAGTTTCTGTGAATATTATTCCACATGTCTTTTTCTGGATATATTAATTCATTTTTATTGGGTATATATTAAATTGTGGAATTGTTGGGTCATAAGGCAGATATGTAAGTAGCTTTATTAAAGATTGCTAAATAGTTTTTCATAATTATTGAGGCAGTTTACACTATTCCCAGCAGCGTATTAAAATTTCCTGTTGCTGTTACTGGTGATGAATCCATATAGGTCTGTAGCAATCTCAATTCTTGCCTCCTCAGAAGAAAGAATTCAAGTGAGGTGCATAAAGCAGAGTGAGAGACCAATGCAAGTTTCAGAGCAGGAGTGAAAGTTTATTACAAAGCTTTAGAGCAGGAATGAAAGGAAGTAATGTACTTGGAAAGGGTCAGGCAGGTGAGTTGAGAGATCAAACGCACGGTTTGACCTTTTGATTTGGGGTTTATACGCTGGCTCACTTCTAGGGACTAGTGCTACTTCTGCCCTGATTCTTCCCTTGGGATGGGCTATCCGCATGCACAGTGGCCTGCTAGCCCTTGGGAAAGGAGCATGCCCAGTGTTTACTGGTGTTGTACATGTGCCCACTTGAGGCATACTTCCTTTACCAGTTGAATGTCCCTAAAAGGTCATATACCAGTTACATTTCACCATTTTTACCTCCTCATGTGTGCACCTGAGCCCACTCGCTTAAATCCTGAGCTCTTGTTGGGAAGCTGCTAGTCACCCTTTCAAGTGTTTCTGTTTACTGGTAGATTACCTTTCTTTGGCACTGACCGGGACCAATTATTATCCTAGAGAGACATTTTGACAACTGCCTGAGCATCACCTGATGGTCACCTGACATCCCTGGTAGGGGCAGGAGCTCTCTCCTGCACTGTTCATGTCTGCCTGACCACCTACTGTAACATTGCCTCACATTCTTCTCAGCACTTGAAAGTAGTCCTTCTCCATTCTCCGTAGCCATTTTACTATCTTTGTGGTACGAAGCATTGATCTCCTCCCTATTTTGGTTTAGATGCTTAATCCAGCACTTACTAAATTTATTCATTTATTAATTTTTGTATTTAGTTAACAAATGCTTACTAAACAATTATTACTGTACCTGATATTGTATTACGCCTCGTGGATACAAAGATAAACTCATAAGGAACTGATAGTCTGGCAGATAACACAGGTATGAGATGAAGGCAACAGCGTAAGCATGTATATTTGCTGAAGCACATGGTAATTCAGAGAAAGGATAATATTAAAGAGTGAGAGATGTTGGGGACGGCAAATGGGATTGTTGCATTTCCACGATAGAGATGATGATAATAGCTAGCACTTACTGAGCACACGTTATACTAGACACTGTGCTAAGTGTTTCACATGCCTCATCCTATTTGCTGTTTGATGAAGGTTGTATTATTACTATGCTTATTTTACAGTTGAGAACGTTGAGTCATGGAGAAGTTTAACAACTTGTCCGCAGCCACACCAGTAGTAAATTAGGAAGCTGCTATTTAAAACCAGGAAATCAGGCTCTGGAGCATACACTAGACTCTTGCTTAGATAATGTGTAACCAGAGGGGTCTTGGGAAAGGCACGCAAGGCAGTGAAAGCAGCTGTACACCAGCAGTGGGCCAGCGGATAAGATGCAGTCTGGCAAGTCTGAGGAACCTCCAGTAAGAGGCCAGAGGGAATATGGTAATCAGAGCCAGAAGAGATTGGGATAAAAACTGGCAGCTGCCAAACCTGCAGGGGTGGGGGTAAGGGGAAATGGTGTTAGCATTCCTGGGATAGCTTTTCACTGGGAGTCGCCTCTTCTGCCCTATCATCACCAAACACCAAGCAATATTTAAATGCTTTATCATGTTGCTGAATGAGCCATTTGGGCACACTTGCCAAATAACTGAGCATTCGAATTTCCTCGAATGGAGGAGGAAGAATTACTTGAAGGTATGTGAGCAGACCCCGGTTTCAGATTTGATGGTTCCCTGTCGCGCCTGCTTGCCCGGTGCATTCTGTTTAACACGTCCATCTGCTAGCGAGAGGTCAGCTTCAGATGAGCTGAGGACAGTGTTCCTGAGCCTTCTGAAAGAGTCCAGTCACAAAAGGATAAAACCCAAGCACTGTTCTGATGCATAGTGCAATGGACGATGCCAGTTTTTGCTAAAATAGGATTAAGTTAAAAAACACACACTGTAAAGCATTTGTCTAGTTTAAATAATTTAACAGGTCTTGCATTCCTGTTTCAGTCAGTTTCAACAGAAACGCTTCTCTGGGGGTTTGTCCTCGTGAACATCATCAGACTAATCATGTGGAAGCTCGCCTGGTGCCAGTTGGATCAGGAGAGAGCGGGAGGGTGCCTGGTGGTCCTGGGTAGGATAGGAAGGGAGGCAACGCAAAGTATACCTTTGGGGAAAATGCAAACTTTTCCTGCCTGTGGAGTGTATGTGTTAGTATTCAGAGACTGTTGGCCCATTGTTTGCGACTCCAGCCTTCTCAGCAGAATGCGTGGCAGATGGCTTACATTTGCATTAGCCTTCTGGAGAAGGAATTTGCTACCAACAACATAAGCTGCAGCTTTTCTTTTCAGAATTTACAACAAATTGGCCAGAATGGCAATTTAAAAAAAAACATTAGCATCACTATTTCCACATTCCCTTTCTGAATAGTGTAAATGATTCCCTCTCCAACTGTGTCATTTGCTCTCCCCCCTCCCCAAATGTTTATTAAAATGATTTAGGTATTTCATTATGCAAAATGACTTTTATAAAAAGACCTTTCTTTTTGCCCCACAGTCACACATAATTTCTTTTGTCACTTGTTATAGAGTGGAGTTATGTGAAGCTAGGACATATTATTTGTTCTAGTCTGTATTGGATAATTTATTACATTAAGGAACCAATAATTTTCAAATATAATCAGATTTAAGTTTTTAATAAGATTCATCTTCCCATTCACACTTGCTTAATTTGAGGATATTAAATCTGCTCAGGAACGAGCTGCCTCTCAAAGCCTGTGTGCCCATTAAAGGGCTTTATTCCTGATGTGTTAATAGGATTTAATTACATTACCGTCTTCATGCAGAGTCACAGTGCAATAGTTAACTGTGATAAGCCAAGCAAACAACAGCCTGAAAAGGAAGTTGTGTGTAGTAGTTGGTTTATGGGCTTAGAAAATCAAGACGATTATTATTTTAAAATTGATGGTTGCATGCATTTGCATCATGTTTAGTTCAAATGCTGAAGAGAACAAACTTTCTCTTTTCCTGTAAAAAGAAAATCACTTAAAAGGCCACCCACATAAAAGGTGAACAATAAACACTTAACAGAAACTACTTAATTGCCATTTATCTTTTGAATTGCAATGAGATTTTTACTAGCGACTACAAAGAGATTTGTTTCAACAATTTACCCTGCGATTCTTTTGTCTTTCTGACTGTTACATCCCTGGTTTGGAGTTCAGAATAATAGCTGTGTTCATGGTTAAAAAGTAATGATTTTTAAATTGCTCTTTTCTCCTGTCTCAAACTTTAAACAAAAAGTCTGCTCCTGCTTTTGCCCCTTTTCCCCCTCCTTGAGTACCCCAATTGGTTTAATGACAGCAGAGCTTCAGCCTCCTGTGGCCTGACAGGAGAGTGAACCAAGATGCTGCCCTCAGTAATTCTTGTCAATTTCTCCATCAGGATCATTTGCATTGATTGGAAGTGTTGGCTTCTGTGAATTTCTGTTTCATGTGAACTTGACAGAAGTCAGTGCTTTTGCTCCATCACAGATGCCTCTGAAATAGAAGAATGATTTTTAGAGCATTCCAATGAATTAAAAGAAAGAAAGAAAGAAAAAGTAAAAAAGAACCCAGCAATATGCTATCTGGTTGAACTTTTCACTTCCAAAGTGATTGACAACTTCTGACACATTTTCATGAGAGATCACAGACCTGGCAAACAAAATTTGAGATGATATACAGTCTTGCTTTACTTTGTTAAGACTTGTTATGGAGTACAAAAAAAAAAAAAAGAGACAAGAAAAAGCATTCAAGTTAATTTTTTTTTAAATGGTGACTTTCTACCTGGTCTGTCAGAAAAATGTTTCTGATGTCATTTTTCCCCCCAGGCCAAGAAGGTGGAAGGTAGGGAAGAATGGGAAGACATCTACACCCCTGCTATTGTTCTGCTTTCTTTGGAGCCATTCCACTTTTATCTCTTCTAGGTGTAGGGATTTTTGTGTGTATTTTTAAAGCTGTTTCACTTTTCAAGAAAAGTTTGAAAATCAAAGAACAGCATTTGCTACTGTTCATAACTCAGCCTGCTGTTTATGGTGATCATCAGGATTCCAGTGCGTATTCTTCCAGAATTGGCTCTGAGAACAGCAGGAGGACTGGACCTCCCCATGCTGAGGCGCAGTGTGCTCCTCCTGCCGAGCTGCACCTCCTCTGTCCCAGGGTCAGGTGGCTCAGGTCTACGTTGCTGGCCCTGTTTGGGCGGGTGTCCATTGCACTTGATCTGTCTTCCACTTTGCCAAAATGTACCCTGAAGTCTTTTCTTATACTCCAAGTGGGAACTGGTTCCTCATTTCTGTGCTCCTATAAGGCAGGCAAAATAATTTTGTTTCTATCCTTCAGATTTCTTAGCTAGGATAAACTTCTATAACAAAATACAGATTAATAAGAAAAAAAGTTGAACATATATATTTTATATAACATGGAAAACAGGAAATGAGTGAATCTCAAATCTCAAAAACAGCATTGAATACAGGCTTCAACAAAGAAACAGTGAATTTGTAGAGAAGTAGCAGGACAAAGGAAATGGATTTTGAGTCTCTAGGTGTGTCCAATCGTGGGAAGAGAAACATATGTTAGAGAAGGCCGGGTAAAGTCTGCCGTATTAGACAGTTTGCCAGTGCTGTCTCCAGGCTGATAAGGAATCAAAATTGTCTTCAGTGATCAACTTTTGTTCTTCCCAGAGGAGGAGTGAGAAGGGATACCTCTGCCTTTGTACATTTATGTACTGCTTTTAGGCAAATGGGAGAGGGCAGAGAGCTTTTCCTCTGCTTCCTTTCAATTGCCTTCACCCCAAAAGAATCCTTACACCAATAAGGCATATTGTGGGCTGGAATATTCGGGTCCCCGGCAGTTCCACATCCCTATTCTACATTTCACTCTTTCTGACTTCTTCCTGTTCTAGCTCTTCAATCCAGAGACAGAGTCTTGTTTATCTTTAAATAAATTATCAGATAAGAAATAGTCCAGCTAGGCTCTAACACAAAGATGCTTCATGCTCATTCTTCTTTCACCATGATAACTCCTTTAGCATCCCGCTAATATGTTTGTCTATAGAATGTGCTTAATAAAGGTTTGGGAAATCAAATGTTCTGTTTTGCTTCTGTGTATCTGGGCTTTAATTAGGAATCAAAGTTGCTGTAATCTTTGCTAGTTAAATATCTGTGACTTTGTTTTTGTGAGGTCTCTCACACATCACCATGTGACATCGTGCCTATGATGTGCTGTTATCATCCTTGACTGATATTGACAGAATTTTTCCTTCTGTTACCAACTTCGTTTCCTCTTTTCTTATTCCCTGTCTTTGTCCAACTATAATATGATAGGAAGAGCAGATTCCTATCAATATGCATAGTGACTCACTTATATAGGTAGAAACACCTATGTAATATGTAGGTGTGAATTCCCCAGAATCTCCCATTTATCCCATTTATTTAACATTACAATGTTAATTGTTGCATGTTCCTACTATGTGCCAGACATCATGGTCCACAGTGGGAATACAAAAGTGAATTTAAAAAATCTCCTTATCCTTAATCTTAATGTAACTAGATTATAACCTAGTGGGTGAGACAGCAAACACGAATACTGAAAACAGTCATATTCCCAATTGAACAAAATATAATCTCTGTCATTTTAGCAGATCTTAATAATCCTTAATGTAATATTAATGTACTTTATTTACATACATAATTGTAAACACACTTAACATTCTTTTTTTCTGAGTTCATACTTAAGGAATCCAATTCGAATGAACCCAGGAGAGGGTAAGGAATAGTCCTTTTCCCTTGGTTTTCAGAAGCTGTAACTGAATAGTGTCAAAAGGCTATCGCTGTGACTCCGTGGTTACTGAAAAGGCAACAAACTAGAGGGCTGTCTTCTCATAATTAGGTTAAGTCAGAGTTGGATCACACCGAGCAAAAAGTATGTGGACTGTGAGGCCCATATACAGGTTCACTGATGAGCAAAGCCTTTTTCCTACCTTGTGTTCCTTCACATCGACGAGAGTCTAGGGATTATTCACACTTAGGTATTGATTTGAATTCCTCACCCCCTCCTACCATTTCAATCATTCTTGTATTTCTGCTGTTCGTCTTCATCTCCCTAAAACTTCATTTTAGTGTTGTAGTCTACTTGATCCTTCCTTTAATGTTCAACTAGCATTTCTTCTAGAATTTCTTATAGGCAGAAGGTGTACACACACAACAGTTTGCACAAAGGTAAAGAGGTAAAAAGAGGCCATGGCATGTGTGGGCAGTGAAAAGCCTGGTTAGATTGCAAGGACAATGGGAGCGAACAGGGCAAAAGACAGGGAGGGGCTTGGCCTGGTGACAGAGACCCAACAGAACTGGACTAAGGCCAAGGAGAACTCTGAGTTCGTAGTGTGGGAACAGGAGCTACAACGAGACCTTAATTTTAAGAATAGGGCCGGGCGCGGTGGCTCAAGCCTGTAATCCCAGCACTTTGGGAGGCCGAGGCGGGTGGATCATGAGGTCAAGAGATCGAGACCATCCTGGTCAACAAGGTGAAATCTCGTCTCTACTAAAAATACCTAAAATTAGCTGGGCATGGTGGCACGTGCCTGTAATCCCAGCTACTCAGGAGGCTGAGGCAGGAGAATTGCTTGAAGCCAGGAGGCAGAGGTTGAGGTGAGCCGAGATCGCGCCATTGCACTCCAGCCTGGGTAATAAGAGCAAAACTCCATCTCAAAAAGAAAAAAAAAAAAAAAAAAAAGAAGAACAGATACAGTTCTGGAAAGACAAAAGTGAATTTCTAAATTTCTTTCAATCGCATTTCACAAAAAAGATGAGGGGCATTTCTTTGGAGAAAAATTTGGTTTTAACATATTAGAAAATAATATTTAAATTCTCCCAATGTCCGCGTATCCTTTTCTTCTTTCAAGGCTCAGTTCTATGTGAATCTCCAAATACCCCCCGTAATCTACATTCCTCTGAAATTTCATAGCAGTAATTGGATTCCATCTTTGTAATTTATATATGTATGTATACAGTTATGAAAAAGTACCTGGTGGGGCTCAGAAGATGATACCCCAAAGAATGATGCTTTGGTATGCTGAGGACTGTGACCCAAAGGGCATTGGAAGGCCTCAGAGCCAACGTCTCTGTCCTGATGGTCTTCTGTCTCCTGCTCCCTTTTCGCCCCCGAGGCAAACCATAGAAACTAGAAATACTACTCTAACCTTCCCCCACCTTGCTGTATAGGAGCTGGCCATAGAGAAATTCTCTGACCTACCTTCCCTGACAGCAGGTTATAAGGCCCTCATTCCACTGGGGTCCTATCCTAGACCCAGGATACAGGAATGCTACACAGAGAGGCCAAAAAGAGTCTGAACGGACAGGCGTTGCTGAGTTTCCTCATTCAGTCTATTAGCATTAGATCATTTCCTTTTGGTCCAATCATATTGCTGCATGGCTGCCCATTCTTCATGGAACCAAAGCATAAAAAATAGACGGTTTTCTCTGAGCCTTTGGGTCTTCATTTCTGAAAGTTCCTGTGCCATGTGAAACTTTGATTAAGTAAGTCTGTTATGCTTTTCTCTTGTTAACTTGTCTCTTGTGGCAGGAACGCTGTCCTGACCTTTATGATGGGTGAGAAAAGGTGTCACAGCTTTCTGACCCCATATGTCCGTAATCTGTAAATCAGATCAGCAGAATAACCACGTTTGCTCAGGGCTTATTTACTTTTCTGAGAGGATATGCTGTTCATTGACTTTGCTATTTGTTGTTTACTAAAGGCTTAGGATAGATGAAATTATATGTTGTTAATTTCTGTATTTGTATTCAGTTTTGATAGAAATTATTTCTGTTCAGGAAATAAGGTAACTCCAAAGGTTAATGCCTTATGGAACATTACCACTTTTATATCTAATTTAACAATCTTATTTTGACATTCCATTATTAAATTTTCTATAAATGCCCAACTCCTCAAATGTTCTTCAAATCAGTTTTGCTATCTTACTATCTTACTGTTTTCCTCATTAATTTATGAGTTTAGTAATCTTTCACATGGGTTCATTCTATTTCACAAGTCATGTTTTTTGTCGATTTTTTCTATATACTTTGATAATATAAGTCTAAGTTCTTTTTAGACTTTAACAAATGAAAATACCAAAACTTTTTTTACCTACAGTGTCATCAAAGCCATTTATGAGCCATACCCATTTGATAGTTCTGATTTATTTTTGCTTTATAGCTTGATCATCCTCCCTGGCTGGTAGGTCTGTATAGTATTTTTCTTGCCTACCCCACCAAATCAAAATGTTTTATAAAGGTATGAGGTGGTATAAGGATGAGTATAAAACCGGTAGTGATATAGGAGCTGAGGAAAGTTATAAAATAAAACTTTCTTAAATGCTTTCTTTAAAGGCAGCATGTGCGTATAATTCCAAAGTTTCACACGGCATATATATATATATATATAAAATGTATATATATATATATATAAATATATATATAGATGATGAGAACAGCTATGTGTGTGTATATATATATATATGTATGTCACCTATATGCATATACATTTTATATATACATATATATATATATATATATATATATATATATATATATATATAGTTGTCCTCATCATTTTATCAATTACACTGTACAGGAGGGAATGGTTAATTTTATCTTTTGGTGTTAAGGAGTAACATCTGGGCTTAAATTGGTGCTCTTGAAGCCGACAAGTTTGGGAGAAGAAAATGTCCAAGTGTGATATTAAGGAGTTTGACCTATTTGGGGAATTGGATATGGTGCAGCATCATTGAGGCATGAAGTTCACGGGGGAGAGACAAAAGAGATGGGGGTGTGAACCAAGCAGCTATGACTCATGGAGGGCCTCCGGAGGACTTTGAGCAGTGCATTAGCTTCCTATTGCTGCTGTAACAAATTACCACACATTTAGTGGCTTAAAGCCACAGATACATTCTCTTACTCTCTAGAGCAGCCATGACGAACCCTTCTTTGAATCAAAGACCTTTTCTGTTTATCCATGGTGGCGAATGTCATGAAAATCATGCATAGAACCCCACCCCCATCTTTTTATTTTATTTTTATTATTATGTATATATTTTAGCTCATCACCTATCATCCGGGTTATTGCATTTTATGTGTGGCCCAAGATAAGTCTTCTCCCAATGTGGCCCTGGGAATCCAAAAAGTTGTACCCCTGTGGTCTAGAGGTAAAAGGTCTAAAGTGCATCTGCAGGGTTGCATTCCTTCTGGACGCTCTAGGGGAGAACCCGTTCCCTTGTTTATTTCCTGCTTCCAGAGGCCTCCTGCATTAATTGGCTCTTGGCCTCCATTATTCCAAGGCCTGCTTCTGCTGTTTCACCACCTTCTATGACTCTGATGCTCCTGCTTTTCTCTTATAATAAGCCTTGTGTTACATTGGCCCACATGGAAAATTCAAGATGATTTCCTCCCAGGAGTCTTAATTACATCTACCAAGTCCCTTTGCCATGTAAAGTAACATATCCCTAAGTTTCAGAGATTAGAATATGGTGAGGGGCATTGTTTAGCCTGCCATAAATGGTATCTCACAGTTTCTGGTACACCGTTTGAAGATTGTAAGCAGGTGATATGCTGACACAGGAGTTCTCAAATTTTAGTGTGGATGAGAATCAACTGGGGTGCTTAATGAAATGTGTCAGTGATTCTGATTCAGTGTCTCCAGGAATGGTCTGGGAGCTGCGGTCTTAACAATCATCCAGGTGATTCTGATGCAGGTGGTCTGGCAGCCAACCCTCAAGAGACCCTGTCCTGATGGCTGGATGGAAAATGGGCTGAGGAGAGAAGAGCTTAGGGGGCACGAAACCTGTTGGTAGACTAATACAGTAGCACGTAGAATAGGTAAAATATGTTAATGGATTATTAAAAAATAACCTTTCTAAAGCCCAGGGATATTGAATATTGACAATGAAATGTGCAAAAAAAGCCCAGGGAGATAGTGTATATATTCATATGCATTGATATCAGACAGATACGGCTTTAATTCTCTCAGACTTTGGGCAATTTATTTCATTACTTTAAATCTCCGTTTCTTTATCTGAAAATAGAGATAATTTTAACTGTCTTGTGTGGTGATGTTGAGGCTTAAATAAAACATGTAAGAAGAATGCCTAGAACAGCCCCTGGAAAACTGCAAGCACTCACAAATAATGGTTATCGTTTCCTTTGTATCGTCTCATATCTAAAGGACAGATGTGATTTTCTGAGAAAATTCTCAATTTAATTCTAACATGCAGAATATCTGTGGATTATTTTTCTGTCAAACACTTTCCTAAAGCTCTACAGAAAATACTACAAAACTCAGGAAGAACTCTTTGAACACAGAGCCAGCCCACCTTGCTTCTTAAATCTGTCAGGCATTCCTCAGGACACATTTCTCTTTGGTTATTCAGACCCTGTTTCCCCGCACTTTGTCGGCTTGAGGGTGATGATTCTGGCTATAGGAAGAGGATGTAGAACAGCAGAGGTAACGCATCAAATGCAGCGGAGAATGAATGAGTAGCCCTTAGGAGAGACTAGTCAGAACACATGTGGAAATTAGTGGAAATCCCGTCTTCTAAAATATGAGAAGCAAGAACATTTGTTAAAGTAGGACTTTGAGTTCAGAAACTTTTCTGCTTACAAACCACAGTGAATTTTAGGGACTTTCAGAGAAATGAGAACAAAATTTGTCACATAGAAAGACGTTCCAGCTTAGCCAGTCAGATGACTATAACAGACTTTGGACGACATTTACAAAAATGAGAAGTAGGGTTATTTTTTGTGTGTGTTTATGAATAAATGGATTTAGAAATAGCCTTTTAGCACTAACCTGTCATCAGGTAAAAGGACCTCTGTTTGGTGATTTAAATGGATTCCCTATGTTGTTAATAAAGCAATGAAAAATTGTCCTTAAGAATTTCTGTATAATGAGGTAAACATATTTGCTGCAGAAGGTGGTTTGGGGCTCCAGTTATGCTCGGGAGTTTGGGGGGTGGTGATAGGATTCAACCACAGCTGCTGGTGGCAGGTGGTACCAGCCCTGGAGCCACCCTGCAAATCATGAATACTGGGCATCAGAGTGTGGAATGGGTAAGAATACGAAAGTGCACAAAACCTTACAGGTGTGTGTGCTTAGATTAGGCTAACATTGGCAGCCCAATTGGTAGAACATTACATGTTAGAACAGAAAAGAGATCACCTATACCAAATTCCAGGGGAACTATTCAACCTACTTAAAATAAGAAACTGCTTTTAGGTATGAAACATCTATTTACATTGAAAGAATTGTTGTATACAGCTTATGAATAACCATGCTTAACTGTTCTTTAAAGTAAGTCCTTTAGGAACCATACCTGTCAAATTTTTGTGAATCCAGTTTACTAGAATGTATTTTGAACCATATCAAAATTGTACTTTGGGGTAGAGATTTTACAGTTCAATATGAAATAATATGGGTTATGTATTAGTCCATTCTCATGCTGCTAATAAAGACATACCAGAGACTGGGTAATTTATAAAGGAAAGAGAAGTTTAATGGACTCACAGTTCCACATGGCTGGAGAGGCCTCATAATCATGGCAGAAGGCAAAAGAAGAGCAAAGCCACCTCTTGCATGGCAGCAGGCAAGATAGCATGTGCAGGACAACTGCCCTTTATAAAACCATCAGATATCGTGAGACTTATTCACTATTATGAGAACAGAATGGGAAAAACCCACCGCCATGATTCAGTTACCTCCCACTGGGTCCCTCACACAACACATGGGGATTATGGGAGCTACAATTCAAGATGAGATTTGGTTGGGGACACAGCCAAACTGTATCAGGTTCTATTGAATAAACCCATATTACAGATGAAGAAATTGAGGAACAGATAAAGTAGCATGCTCAAGATCCTATTCTGAAACTAGTAGCATCCTTCTAAACATGGAAAGCGGCTGGGCGCAGTGGCTTATGCCTATAATTTCAGCACTTTGGGAGGCTGAGGTGGGTGGATCATTTGAAGTCAGGAGTTCGAAAGCAGTCTGGCCAACATGGTGAAACTCCATCTCTACTAAAAATATAAAAATTTGCCAGGTGTGGTGGTGGGTAACTGTAATCTTAGCTACTTGGGAGGCTGAGGTAGGAGAATTGCTTGAGCCAGGGAGGCAGAGGTTGCAGTGAGCAGAGATCACACCATTGCATGCCAGTTTGGGCAACAGAGTGAGACTCTGTCTCAAAAAAAAAAAAAAAAAAAAAGTAAATAAATAAATTGAGTTTTAAAGAGAAGGAAGATAGGAAAAGGGCTGAGAATACTGTGAGTTAACAGGATGTGTGTGAGGAAGAGGACAGGGATGAAGAAAGGCATATGCAGAGTCTGTGGCAGAAGCACTGGTGTGTCCAAGAAACAGAAACAGAGAACAAGGAGGGCAGAGTAGTTGCTGGAGGGGGTATAACGGTAAAGATGCCAGATCATGTTCACTCTCTTTCTGGGTCCTATAAAGAGTTGTGGACTATCTCAAGAGCAATGGGGAGTCACAAATGTTTCACAGAGAAGAGTGACAGGACCAGGTTGGTATGTTTCAAAGATGGACTTGGTGCAATGTGAAGAGTGAATTAGAGAAAGGCCAGGAGTAAATTTGAGGGACCAGAAAGGAAGTTATTTAGTTGGCTAGGATGAATGTAATAGTAAATTTTATGTTTCAACTTGACTGGGCCATGGGGTACCCAGATATCTTGTTAAACTTTTTTTCTGCGTGTGTCTGTAAGAGTGTTTCTGGAGGAGATTAGCATTTGAATTGCTGGACTGAGGAAAGCAGATGGCCCTACCCAATTTGTGTGAGCATCTTCTAATCTGTTCGGGAAAAAGGGTGAATTCACTGTCTGCCTGACTACTTCAGCTCAAATATCAATCTGTCCTCAGTGGTCCTAGCTCTTGGGCCTTCAAACTCAGAGTAGAATCTACACCATTTGCTCTCCGGCTCTCAGGCCTTCAAACTACCTACTGGATTTCCTCGGTGTGTTGCTCATAGCCAGCCAGCCAATCATGGGACTTCTCAGTCTCCCTAATTGCATGAGCCAATTCCTTTTAATAAATCTAATTATTTATATTCTTGAAATACATATATCTCCTATTGGTTCTGTTTTTCTGAAGAATCCTGACTAGTATAGTACAAGATAACACAGGCAAAGAGGGGTGTGATGAAGCTGGAAAAAATATACAAAATTCAACTGGACCCTGTGATGAGTTGGAAGGGTAGGTGAGTGTTCAGGCTAACTACCAGCTCTTATAAGTGTCTCGTCCTTGGATCCAAATGGCTGTTGCGAAATCTGTTTGATTGTCTCGCATCTTACACATATACCTCTTTGTGGAATACAGATGGTCCCTAACTTACTGTGGTTCAACTTATAATTTCTGGGCTCTATGACGGGTTTATTGAGGTATTAAATGCGTTTTGATTTAAGATATTTTTGACTTACAATAGGTTTGTCAGCATGTAACCCCATCATAAGCTGAGCTTCTGTATAAGGAGCATCTACACAAGGAACGGGATGGCCTAGACTTCTCTGGACAATTTCCTGGCCTGGTTGTCTTCCTTCCTTGCTTTGACACTTAGGAGAGAGGTACCACCTTTGGCTTCCTCGCCTGGCATTTGAAGACATCACTGGCCAGCTTCCTTGGCCTTGAATAACCAGTCTCCCCTGAGATTCACCTTCCTTCTTTCCTACCCTACTTTCCATCCCCCAGAGTCCCGTTCATTAGTCCAGGAGATGTCTGCACTCCTCTTCCTCAATTTGGACTATTTAAATTGTGGGGTTCCCAGATGTTACTTCCAGGTGGTCACCTGAGTCTTTGCTTTGGGTCAGGCCTTTAGATTTTCCTCCTCTCTGTTCTCTACGTTCTCTCCTCTGGGACACACTTGCCTCCGAAAGACTGTATGCATGCATCTCACTGCGGGCAACAGTCATTCTCTGGTGAGCTGTGTGGAAAATGCTCGGTAAAATCATTTAGAAATGTGTATTTTTGAAGAAGTCATCTTGCAAAATAAACAGTCTTTCTGGCCTCATTGCCTGGTTACCCATCTTTCTCTTCTTTGTTCTCCGTGTCTTACTGTGGCTGTGTGGAGGGATCGTTCATGAGCTGTGTCCTCGAGGCGCAGGGTGGAGAGTGGCTATGGGAGAGCAGTGCGGCCATGTCCCTCACCTCTGGTGTTGGAAGGCCTGGGCCAGGGGGTTTGGTGGCATAGTTGCCAGCTCTGGGGCTGGCCGAGAAAGGAGATGGTCACAGAATGAGAGAGGAGGAAAATAGAGGATTTCAGATGCCAGGACACACGGGAGACACATGCAGGGGAATTTCAGAGCCACCTGGGGGGAATTTGAGGGGTAAAGATGAGTGGATGGGGGGTTGTGTCAGATGGATACTGTTTGCTGGCTGATTCTGCCGTATATTAATGTCAGACTGATGAGTTCAGGAAACATGGTTTGCTGAAGACAAAGTTACTGTGGAGGAATGGTAAGAGAAGAAGCTCAAAGCATGAGCTAATGGTAGATCAAGCTCTAAAGTCCTGAATGCTTTAAGGGCAGTGGTTCTCAAACTGGAAATTCTGCATTATTAAAATGCGGTTTTTGACATGGAAGGGCTGGGGCCTGAGATTCTGCATTTCTGGAAAGCTGCCCCATGATACCAGGGCTGCTGGGCCTGGGGGTTCACCTTGAGTAGCAAGGCCACTAAGTTAAAGACTATAAAATGTGTTTAGGGAGACTTGTGAATCTTTTTTTCAGCAGCACAAGGTGATAATATAAACTTTAAGATCCAAGAGAGTGTTTCTCAGTGCGTGGGTCTGTGGAATATCAAAAAACATTCAGCTTTAGAGTCAGTCTCCCTGGTTTGAACCTTGACTCTACATTCCGTAGGTGTGCAACCTTTGGGAGTTATCTAACCGTGCCTGTCCTCTGTTTAGAAGTCTGTAAGATGACAGTAATCATCGTACCTATCTTACAGGGGTTGCTAACTATAATTATTCAGTTTGAAGAACCTGGATTAAATAAATTAAGCTGATATCTTTACTTCAGGACTTCTCAGGACCTTTACTTTGCCAAAGTGATGCTCCAAGGAGGATGAAAGGTAAAAGGCCTTTCCCACTCTTATTTTTCTGGAATGCTGGGTGGGTCTATTATTCTTCACAACTCCTCTTTTACGAGGATTGATCTGGTGGTGGAGAAGAAGATGATTGATTTGAAAAGAGACTGAAGGCTGAAGAGATTCTTGAGAACATAGGTGTGGAAGAAAGGGATGTGGCAGAATGTCCAGGTGTTGTCACTGAGGCAGTGGTGTAGGGTGGAGAGGAAGGAATGGTCATAAGAAACTCTCTGAGGCTGGATCAGGCAGGAGACTCATTAGACGTGAGGGTTAGAAAGGAGGAGGAGTCTTGTAAGATTCTTTCCCACCCAGAGAGAAACAGAAGGCCAGGGGAGAGTGCCATGTGTTTAATTTTCCATTCTGATTGAAATTCTGCTGTGTGTTGCCCACAAACTAACAGCATGCCTCTTGAGTCTCTAGGGCATTTTACAGTAAGGCCACATATTTTCTGAAGTTAGGTCAAGACTGAGCATATGAAATTCCTCAAGTGTGAAATTCCACTTAACCCCATTAATGCTTATAACCCTGAGTAGGTATTGTTTATAATTCACTTCTGGTTACCAGTGGGTATTTGCATTTGCCAAATCTTTTCAGTCCTGTCTCGAACGAAGTTTATTTTAGGGAAGAAAATTTGCCTTCCTGTCAAAAAGCTGAGAAGAACCAACCTCCCCCTCCCACTCCTATGATTTGCACATTTGGTTGTAGCTCTGGGGGGTGTGTGTGTGTGTGTGTGTGTGTGTGTGTGTAATGTTATTCTGAATTTCATAGTATTATGGTAGTAAAACCTTACATTTATAAGGGCCTTTACAGTTTACCAAAGGTTCAGAAATGGATATTACTCAGCATACCTATTTTTCTTTCCTTATACATGGCAAAGAAAGTGTGGATGGTATACAGGTTTATTACGCAATCTGTAGATACTTTTCTTCCCCTGGGAAATTTCTACAGCTCTTATACGGAGATTTCATACATGGTTGATGCCGAAAATATTAAAGTGATTATTTGACTTATAAGGATAAACCCATTTATGTGTAAGTACAGTTACTGAAGCATGCTTACAATGTAAAGAGCCTAGCTGAGATGCAGCTGGAATAGTTTTATCTTCTTCATTCCTGCTCCCAAATTTAATTATATACTATAGCTTTATTTACACACACACACGTGCGCACATACACACGCACACACATGTTGCATGATTCAACATTTGCTTTAGGTTTAAATTTTTTTTAACAGTCCTTGACTTTCTCTAAAGTAAATACTTTAGTTAATATCTTAGACTCATTTGACCAAAGTCCAAGATACAAATCTTTTGGGGCAACAGTTCAAGTATAATCTAGGAAGAATATGAATCTCTGTAATTTCTGCAGATGGGGCCCTCTGTTTCTGGCCACTACCTAGATTGTAATTAGTGAAGGTCTCTCATCACACTTTACAGTGTTGATTGGTTTAGAAATCAGGCTTTCAGATTATGTACAACCATTATCCACAAAAGCTGCCACTCTTGGAGCATTTATTTTATGCTGGTGACTTTACAAACATTAATATGCTTAATCCTCCCAGCTTTACTGTGAGGCCAGGATTTGGGCACCATTTTCAGAAGAGAAGCAGCAGAGGAGGTAACCTGATCTGCTGGCCCCAGAGCCTATGTCTCTACTGGCTGACGGGTGTTACTCATGAGGCTGACAAATGCTGATTGAGAGTTTTATTTAGGGAGTTTAGGCTACCCAGAACCTTGGAATTTTGACGAAGCATTTGTGTTAGTCCATTTTGCATTGCTATACAGGAATACCTAAGGCTGGTTAATTTATAAAGAAAAGAGGTTTTTTTTTGACTCATGGTTTTACAGACTGTACAAGAAGTATGGTGCCAACATCTGCTTCCGCTGAGGCCTCAGGAAGCTTCCAGTCATGGCCGAAGGTGAAGGGGGAGTAGGTATTTCACATGACAAGAGAGGGAGCAAGAGAGAGAGGGGAGAGGTGTGAGGCTCTTTTTTATACCACCAGCTCTCTAGTGAACAAATAGAGTGAGAACTTATTTCTGGGGGAAAGATACTAAGGCATTCATGAGAAATCTACCCCATGACCCAAACACCTCCCACTAGGCCCCATCTCCAATACTGATCGCATTTCAACGTGAGATTTGAAGGGGGCTGGGGTGGTGGCCCACGCCTGTAATCCCAGCACCTTGGGAGGCCAACGTGAGTGGATCACAAAGTCAGGCGTTTGAGACCAGCCTGGCAAACATGGCAAAACCCTGTTTCTACTAAAAATGCAAAAAATAGCTGGGCATGGTGGCAGGTGCCTGTAATCTCAACTACTTGGGAGGCTGAGGCAGGAGAATTACTTGAACCCGGGAGGCGGAGGTTGGAATGAACTGAGACTGTGTCACTGCACTTCAGCCTGGGCAACAGAGTGAGACTCCATCTCAAAAAAAAAAAAAAAAAAAAATTTGAAGGGGACAAATTTCCAAACTATATCAGCGTCAAATTTAACTTTCACTTGTTGCAGCCCTTCTTCTTTTTGTCTTACATAAAAGGAACAAAAATAGAAAAATAGGTCAGGAGAAAAAAAGCCAAGTGACGAATGGTTGATGCTAATTTAATCTTTTAGTTTGAATGCGGAAACTGGCTGGAGCTTTGGAGCTATAAACCTATTAGACGAATATTCAAATATAACAGGCTGGATGTAGAATGGAAGGAAGTTGTGTCAGTCAGGGGCTGTGGTAGATACAGTGGTGCGCTCCCTTTACCAGCTGGTGACTCAAGACTCTCTTCTGAGAGTGTGGGCTTCTAATGCTTACGGCTTTCCTTCTCAGAAGCAGCACTCTCTACCTCACTGTGAGGTCTCCTCACTCCAGACTGGAGTCAATACTAGTTGTCTCATAGGGTGACCAAACATCCTGGTGTGCCTGAGACTGTCCCAGTTCAGTTCTGAAAGTCCTGCATTCCTCAGTCCCAGGAAACCTGGGGTGTTTGGTGACCCTCTTGTCTGGTGCAGAGAGTGGAAGCAGGCTGAAGCTGGTATCCAAACAAGACATGTCCTTGCTCAGTTTCCCTCCATGACCCCTGAGAACACATCACTTTCACAAGACTGTTTCAGAGTCTGCTTCTAAGACAGAGTCTTAATACCTAGGGCAGGGTGCAACCAGGAAAACACGAGCACTGAACATGTAAACCAGTAGGATTTTAAAGCAGGGATCTAGTTACACGGATGAACGAAGAAGCGGAGACATCAATTAGGGGGCAGCGAGGCAACCCAGATTAACGACACCAGGAAGCTACTGCCATCCAAAACTGGGGACAAAGGACAGGAGCCTAGGGCTGGGCTTAGTTAGAGAAGGTTAAAACAATGCAGACTGTGGGATGGTAGCAGAAACATGGAAAAGACACAGCAGAGTTGAAGCAGAAAGGGGGGAAAGAAAATACGTTGGTTTTTCCCTCCCCCTGAAGCGTCGCTACCAGTCTCTTGGTAACCAATCCCAGGCAGAAGCCAGCTATCAAAGATTGGGCAAAGTGTCTTGGCTGTGCCAGCCCTCTGGCCATGCAGTGCAGAGCAGGGGCAGGGTGAGGAATGGATCTTAGGATGTGCAGGATCAGCACAGTCCCCTTCCCTGTTTTCTTGGTAGTGAACCCAGAATTCTGTCTCCAAGTCAGCACCCAATTCCTTTACTAAAATCTGTGAATTATTTTTTGCTTAAATAAGCTATTGTTTGTTTATAGATCACTTGATTCCATGCTGGTGATTTGGAGCTTCTTTTTTGCAGGCTTGTGTGGCTGATTATCTTGCTTAGTGTATACTTTTTTTCTACTCAGATAGACTGCAACTTTTTAAAGACAGAAATGGTGTCTTCCCATACTTTGTGACAGCCTTAACGTATTGCATATAGCACATGGCCAATAATGGGTTCTCGATACTAGAATAACAAACTTTTAGCAGTCACAGCATTTCTCCATTAACTCTCTGTCTTTAAGAAAACACTTAAGGAAACTTACATCATTTTGTACCCATAGAATGCTCTCTTCTACAGGTAGTTCCATTTTTCCCCTTGCACATGATTATGGAATCCGTGGTATTTTTCCACCTCCATTTAGCATGTCAAACCAGTAACATCCTTATTTGAATTCTTCTCTACTGATGCTCAAGTGTGAAGTGAAAAATAGAAGTATGCCTCCAGATATTTTCAAATCTGGCTCAGCTTTATAATCAATGTAATTACAACACGTTTAGTGTTGGGGAGTATTTCTGACTTGCAGAATGTAATGTAAAATCTCAGTATGTATGTGATTGTGTGTTGCGTCTAGCATATTTGTGAATGTGCTGTTAGGGTAAGGTTCCTTTTGTGCTCCAAAGTTAGGCAGGGTAATTCTTCACTCTGGAGAATCACCCTGCAGATTCTAAATCTGCAGATTTAGAGAGACAATGTGGTAGAGTTACTCTGTGGCTGGGAATCAGACAGACCTATATCCAAATCCGGATGCTGGCTCTATGGGCTTCATGACCTTGGGAATGTTAACTTTTGGAAACCTGTTGGCTAATTTATAAAATGAGACTATCCAAAGCGTTCAGATTTGTTGTGAGGATTCATATATATATATATATATATATATATATATATATATATATATATGCAGAGTGTCTGACAGTAAATATTTGAGAAACATTTGCTATCATAATTTTTCTTGGGTTATGATAGTTTGGCTGAATTATGTAGTTGTAAGCCTAATTTTGAAGTATTTTATGTAGCTAACTTTCACAAACTTGTACCAATTTTCCTACCTTATACCTGGACAGGGCTTTATTTTTCCTAGCAGTCTCTCACCTGGTGTTTACAGCTACCCTGGAAGGTCATCAGGAAGGCCTTTGAACTTCCCTTGGCCAAGCTGTGTAGTTGCGTTTGAAGTCCATGTCTGCTTTTTCTCACTGGTGTTATTTCCTAATGTAAGAGGGGTTTGCCTGAAAGAGGGGGTCTTTCCTTTTCATCTGAAGACTATGAATATGGCAATTTCTCAGGTGTTCTTTTCAGGACTTTTGAACCAAAATTAATCCACACTATTCCTCTGAAAGGAACAAAGGGGAGCAAAGACATGCTCTTTTGTTCATAAGAATTGCCAGAGCTTTTTTTTTTTTTTTTTTTAATTAAGTGAGGATGGATACCTTCACTCATCTATCCTCTTTTTAATTTCCTATGTTCAATTTGATTAAGATGTGTTTCTTGAAGATATGTGCTATCTGCTTCTTGTCGTATGAAAAGTTTAATATCGTTCCCCTTTTATTGGACTAGTAAAGGCATTGACATTAAAAATAATAGCTTTGAATTTTCCTGTTGCTGTCTGCATTCAGTAGGGAGAATATTAAGAATAGATGGGAAAATTCATTTAGTTCTTTCTCTGAAGGGTCCTTTCAAAGCATTATACTTAACAGGATCTATTCTGTAATCCGTAGATGCATAGAATAAATAAAATAGACTGATAATGTTAGTTCCTTAGTGTCTAATCCAGGAAATGAATGTCTGTTCAAGAAATATGGCAACTAATATTTTTTTAAGTCACTAAAACTTTCTTCTTCCTTTGTTTAGCTGAACTTATTTCTTCCCAGTGTTTAGCTGAGAGAGCATGTGAATTTATGCTCCAGGAAGAGAAACTACAAAGAACCTTAAGAAAACAATATTCTGTTTTGTTATTTAAAGCTGCCAAGTTGATACAACCTCTGAATTTGTCCTGTTCTCCAGCCCAAGTCTGTTTTTGGACAAAGACTTGGATTTGGACAGAGCTTCCCACATGATAGAGGTGGAAGGAAGAAGAAGAAGGCTGAGGGTCCTGTGCTGAAGTACATCAGTGTCCTGATGAGACTTCCAGTCATGCTGGGGTCCATGGAGTGAGGACTCTCAAGCTGAACCCTTTCTGGGGCAGGCTTCCAAACGGGAAGGGTTGTCCTCTAGATCTGCATGTTAAACATTTTTTTTTTCTCAGTTCTCCCTTTATTAGCTCTGTAGTAGCTTATTAGTTCTAAAGAATGGGGGTTCTGAATAGAATCACACCCCTGAGTTTACATCTTGATTATCCAGTGCTAACTCTATGTGACAAGTCAGTACCTTTCCATGCATCAGTTTTTATGGTAGCCAACTTTCAAGACAGCCCCAGGGAACCCCACATTCTTATGTTGACACCCATATGGAATCATCTCTCATGTTTACAGTATGCAGAAATGATGGTGTGTCACTTCTGAGATCAGGTTATAAAAGACTGAGACTTCCATCTTGGTAGTTCTGTCACTTTTAAGTCACTTATTCTGGTGGAAGCCAGCAGGTGTGTTGGGAGCCCTCCCGAGAGACCCATGTGGCAGAGATCTGAGGTCTCTTGCTAAAAGCCAAATGAGTGAACCTGGAAGCAGATCTTCCAGGCCCATCAGACCTTCACAGGACTGTGTCTCTAACCACCATCTTGACTGCAGCCTCATGACACTTGGACCGAATCACTTGGCTATGTTTCTCCTGGATTGCTGACCCTCAGAAACTGGGAGATAGTGCATTTGTTGTTTTAAACTGCTAGATTTTGGGAGTAATTAATTACATATGAGAACAAATATGGCTTTCTCTTGACAAAATAAGGTTAATAATAATAATAGTACGACTATGTTTTAAACCTTTGTGTCTCCTCAAAATTTATGTTGAAATTGTAACCTCCAAGATGATAGCATTAGAGGGTGAGGCCTTTGGGTGGAGTCCTAATGAACTGGATTAATTACCTTATGAAAAAGCCTCTGGAGAGCTACAGAGCTCCTTCCCCCATGTGAGGACACAGCAAAAAGTCAGTGGTCTACAAGCCAGGAGAGGGCTGCCCCTAGAATCTGAATGTGCTGGCTCCCTAACTTGGACTTCCCAGCCTTAGGAACCACAAGAAAAAAATTTTCTGTTGCTTAAAAGCTGTTCTGTTTAGTGTATTTTGTTATAGCAGCCTACATAGACTAAAACAAATATCCATGTAGGTACTGAGATAGTATATGTAAATGGTACAAAGTTAAATGTTCAATAAGCAGTGGCTACTATTGTTTTATTACTCTTAAATTGGGCAGTTGATTCTTCTCTCAGATCGAAACATAGCTTACATAAATGTGTAGGACTGGGACTTTTGCCAGTGTCAACCCATGGACGTGCCTGGGTGTCCACATCTCCATTTAGTGAACACTGTCCTTTTTTCTTTTTTTTTTCCTCTCTCTCTCTTTTCTTTTCTTTTCTTTTCTTTCTTTCTTTCTTTCTTTCTTTCTTTCTTTCTTTCTTTCTTTCTTTCTTTCTTTTCTTTCTTTCTTTCTTTCTTTTCTTTCTTTTCTTTCTTTCTTTCTTTCTTTCTTTTCTTTCTTTTCTTTTCTTTCTTTCTTTCTTTCTTTCTTTCTTTCTTTCTTTCTTTTTCTTCTCCCCTCCCCTCCCATCCCCTCCCCTCCTCTTCCCTATTTTCTTTTCTTTGTTTTTTTTTTGTTGTTGTTCTTTGCCAGTCCCGTCCTATCTTACCACTGGTTCTGGTAGAGGGATAAGATTCAGCTGACTTATCAAATAGTGCCTATTAAATCCTTGACTAGGTGTGTCCTAGACATTGGATCAAATCAGTCTGGCAAATAAACCCTGAGTACAAGAAGAATGCTTTGGAACTGAATTTTCGCAATTAATTTTTCTTTCTTGAGGATTTTTTCCTTTTTGAGAGAAGGTAGAATGTAGGTCAGAGAGTGGAAGGAGTAAGGATCTTGGATGGAGTCAAGGGAGTAAATGTAAATTTGTTTCTTAGTAAAAAAGGAATAGAGCTCTTTTGATTCTTCTAGATATTATTTTAATTCACTTTTTTTGTGAGCTATCAATATATATTTGAAGCACAATGGTTATGTAGTGTGGATTTTTTTTTTCTTTTGGAGAAGGAAAATACAGCTACTCGCAAATCTGTCAGAGAGGCACTCTTGTTCTTTTGGAAAAGTCTCCTTAGGTCTACCTTATAGCTCCAGGAACTGTAGGAGAGGAAAGGGACACTTACCTAGTTGGCCAGTGTGAGAGAATCGACCTTAGTAATCTGTGGGAGAAATATGTCACGTGTGTGGATGTCATGAATTGTTCTCCCAGGCTGGTGTCTTTGAGTGTTCACAGCTGTGTATGCCATGGCTAGCATCAATAACTTTTGATACATGTGTTATTTCCCTCCATAGTTAAAGGCTTTGGTCAACAATAGTCTTTTCTGAGAAGAATACGGAGGATAAACAAAATCACTTCTTCCACAGTGGGATGAACCGAAGCACTGAACAATTACGTTATTTATCTCAGGGCAGTCAAAACTAAAAGCCAGGTACTTAATTTTCACACGGATCTACATGTTGATACTGTGTCATCGTTATCAGTGTGATTATTTTAGAATCAATACAACAGACACATGACAAATATCATAGATTATGGGGATAATTTGTTTTTTTGTAAAAGTGGTACCATTTTAACTGTATTTATTGCACTTACATATATTAGATAAATCCCTTAGGTGCCTATAAATCTCATGGTCCCTTTTAGTCTCCAAATTTTGGATACCAAAGATGCTGTGGAATATTCCATAGGTGAATAAAAGCATCAGATTTATTGATGATCTACTTAGAGAGGAGAAATAAAAAACAGTGACCCAAGGAAGACAGGGTGGTTCTCTAACCTTTACTTGGAGTTGTTGATGGTCTTAGGACTCAATGCTTGTTCTTAGAACAGTCTGAGTTGTGGGTTTTTTTGGTACAGCATGAGGTTCCTATTTGCTTTTCTCTTACTCTGAGTCACTTCATAGTCATTAGCAGAAAGATTGTACCATGGGGCCTCGGGCAAACAGGGATTAGGAGTATGAACCTTTCATTTACATTAAGCAGAGTAGAGTAAATTTAATCACTCCTAAATCATGCTCTGCTATAGCACATTGATTTGCTGACCATCAATTAAATGTTACCTTAGAAACGGTGTTCAGCTTCTTGTTCTAGTTCTAGCAATAAATTTCCAGGTGATTTTAATTAACACATTTTTACATTTAATGCAGTGGACTACTCTTTTCAAGGCACATCTGCACATATTGCCTCGTGGAATTCCGCATAACATCTCTGTCCACATTACTGTGTACACACCTTAGGGTATTCTGAAAACTCCTCTGTCACTGTGATGATGCATTAAAATCTCTTCTTCAGGGACTTTGAGCTGGGAAACAGGTCAGTAGGTGACTTGAACAGGTCCCCAAGACTTCCCTCAAGTGGTTTCTAGAAAGGGCAGCTTTTGGGCAATTCTATCGTACATAATAATTAGCAACTTCTAAAAAGAACTGATGGAGAAGGCATCACTACAAAGTAAAAAGTAAAGAAATTTGGGAGGCTGGAGTTCAAGATCAGCCTGGCCTTCATGGAGAAACTTTGTCTCTACTAAAAGTACAAAAACTAGCCAGGCATGGTGGTGGGTGCCTGTAATCCCAGGTACTCCGGGGGCTGAGGCAGAAGATTTGCTTGGGAGGCAGAGGTTGCAGTGAGCTGAGATTTCGCCACTGCACTCCAGCCTAGGCAACAGAGCGAGACTCTGTCTCAAAACAAACAAACAAACAAACAAAACAAAACAACAACAACAACTGTAAAGGCATTCTTCCTTCCAGTTGGGAAAATAGTATTGAAGTTCAGAGGAAAGGAGGAATAATAAGTCTTGATAGTAAGTTCTTAGTTGCTATATTCTTTTCAGCCCCAGCACCTATATTCTTTTTCTGGGATTGGAACGGAAAAAGACTTTAAAACCAGAGAGGCCTGAGTTGCAATCTCGGTTTGCACTGTGACTACCCAGGTACCGTAAATGAACGGCACAGGCTGAAGGACAAGTGCTGATCAGTGACAGCCCACTGCCGTTCTCTCGGAGAGAATCTAGATATTAAAAGCTAGGTTCAAAGAGTATTTTTTTTTTTAACAGTGCGTAGGCCAAATGAAACAGGTCTGTGGGCAAGACGTAGCCCACAGGGCTGTAGTTGGATTCTTCTGTCCCTTACTTTTGTGTAACTTGAAACAATTTGGATCTTATTTTTTGACATTTCCTGTTGGAACCTATCATTGATCCTATTCAGAGGCACTCTCTTCTGAACCTTCAGAATGGTGTTTTCTTTGATTTACAGTATATTTTCATCAAGTAAATCAATCACAGATGTGTGAATTTTCCTGTTCTCTGCTTAGGTGATTGCTAAACCCCCTTCTGTGATTTTAACTTCCTCTTCAATTCTAGCATGTACTTGGTTATCAGTGGCAGCTTTCTTTTCTTCCCTTTCTTCTTTACTCCCCTCTTTTAAAAAAGTTGAGAACTACAACACATGTACAGAAAAGTCCTCATCGAATGCTCACAAAGTGAACAACTGTGCTACATCCACATCAAGAAACAGGGCATGGCCCCAATCCTAGCAGTCTAAACTCCACCCTGTTTAATCACTACCCTCTCCCTGCTCCTTAGGTGGGGCGTGCACTGTTCTCACCTCTAACAGCATGGCAGTTTGGCTTGCTTGTTTTTGAGCTAGATGAAATCATGTAACATGCATTCTCTTGTATCTGGTTTCTTTTGCTTCATATTATATTTGAGAGATTCATTGATTTTGCATGTAGCTGTGATTTGCTCATTTAATTGCCATAAAGATATGCTGTTTAATATAGAGCCACTAACCCCAGGAGGCTCTTGAGCCCTGGAAATGTGACTAGTCTGAAATAAGATGTGCTATAGTGTAAAGTACATTCCAGAGTTCAAATATTTAGTACAAAAAAGAATGTAAAATATCTCATTAATAATTTTTAATATTGTCTATATGTTGAAACAATAATATTTTGGATGGATTAGGTTAAATAAAATATTAAAACTAATTTTACTTGTTTATTTCTTATTTTTAATGTGGCTACTACAACATTTAAAATTACATATGTAATTCACCTTATATTTTTATTTGACACTGCTGTTATACAGTATTCCATGTTTAGTCATCCTACTGCTAATATATATATATATATATTTTACTATTACTAATAATGCTGCCATAAACATTCTTCTACATGTATCTTGATGTGCATGTATACATTTCTGTATGGAAGAGAGCTTATTAGATCTTAGTGTGTGCATTTTTTAACTTTGGTGGATAATGACAAAATATTTTCTAAGATGGTTGTACAATTCCCATGTCTTCTATCAGTATATGAACATCCTGGAATCTTGACACCGTCCCAATTCTTGCCTCTTTTGGTATTTTTAGTTTTAGCCATTCTGATGTGTGTTGGTATCTCATCGTGGATTTGATTTGCAGGAGGATTGCTTGAAGCCAGGAGTTAGGAGTTTGAGACTGGCCTGAGCAACATGGCTAGACTCTGTTTCTGCAAAAAGAAAGAAAGAAATACAAAAATTATCTGGGCATAGTGGCACATACCTGTAGTCCTAGCTACTTAGGAAGCTGAGATGGGAGAGCCACTTGAGCCCAAGAGTTTGAGGCTGCAGTGACCTATGATTGCACCGCTTCACACCAGCCTAGGTAACAGAGCAGGACCCTATTTCTAAATAGATAAATAAAAATATATAAAAATAATAATTCTCAAAGAGTAAGTACTCCTGCCTTTTTCCTCTTCTACAGTGTCCTTGCTATTCTTGATCCATTGCATTTCCATATAAAAGTTGGAATACTCTTGTCAATTTCCACACAATATATCTGTTGGAATTTTCATTGGGTTTCCATTAAATCTATTTATAAATTTGAGGGGAATTATCTTCACAATGTTGAGTTTCAATATTTCTATGAGTATGATAAATGATTCCATTTGTTTAGGTTTTCTTACATTTTTCTAAGTAATATTTTACAGTTTCTGTGCAGAAGTCTTACAGAACTTTTGTTATTCATATTTATGATATTTTGATGGTATTATAGTAATATCTTTGTAATACATCATTTTCAAACTTTTAGTGGCTAATATATATAAATTCAGTCATATTTAAACATTAAGCTTTACCCAGATGTCTTGATCAATTAATTCATTTCTTATTTCTAATAATTTACCTATACATTCTTTTTTCAACACCAAAAATCATGTTATCAGCAACACAAAAAATTTTTTTTTCCAATCCTAGTATCTTTTTTTTCTTGCCTTAATGTATTAATTAGGCCCTCCAAAACATCTTTGCTGAAATTCTCAAACTTGTGTTTTGTCTCCTGGAGCATTCTAAGCATAACTAAAGTCTGTGACTGTTTACTCCATTTTCTGGAGTCCCTGTGTGTCTCTTCCTCTTGACTGTTATTCTTGGTTGGTGTTGACTGTGTCTGGTCTCCTATGTCCCTTAGTGTATTTGATTGAGTAATGACATTGTTTAGAATAAATATAAAAGCAGTAGAGGTATGATCCTTTTCCAGTGAGCATTTGCCTCATGCAGGGGCTGGGATGCTATGCTGATAATCCTGGCTCCTTGCCACTCAGTTCCAGGAACAGTTGATTGGAAGTTGACTGTAGTTCATGAAGGGGCCGATTTCTTTCTGATACATGTGGCAAAGAGAAGAGAGATGATGTGTGGTATTCTAATAAGGTCAAGGCTCTTTGTTTATTGCCGTTTGTTTTTATTTAAGGGTTCCATGCATCTTACTTTTATATTCTTTTCAACATTATTTTTTGTTTTAAGGCACAAGTCATATATTTTTAGGTTTATTTGGTTTTTGCAATAGACTGAATGTTTGTGTCACCTCCAAATTCATATACTGAAACCTTCATCCTAATGTTACTCTAGGAGGAGGTAGGACCTCTGGGAGAAGATTAGCTATGAGGGTGGGGCCCTGAGGGAAGGGATTAGTGCCCTAATAAGAAGTGGTTAGAAAGCTAGTTAGCTTTCTTTCTGCCAGAGAGTACAATAGTGTCCTTTTATCTGCAGTTTCAGTTACCTGTGGTCAATTGCCATCCAAAAATGTTAAATGGAAAATTCCAGAAATAACCCCTATGTTGTGAACTGCATTGTTCTAAGCAGTGCAATGAACGCTTGCATGGTCCTGCTCCGTCTTGCTGGAACGAGAATCATCCCTTTGTCCAGCCTGTCCCCACTGCATGCCCTACCCACCCTTCAGTCACTGAGAAGTTGCTGTTTCTGTTATCAGATTCACTGTTGAGGTCTTCCAGGGCTTGTGTTCAACTTGCTCTTATTTTATCTAATAACGGCTCCAAAGCACAAGAATAATAATGTGAGCAATTCGGAGGTGCCAAAGAGAAGCTGTAAAGTGCTTCCTTTAAGTGAAACAGTGAAAGATCAAGATTAATATGGAAAGAAAAAAAGTCTTATGCTCAGGCAGCTAAGATCTATGGTAAGAACACATCTGTTAAACTGTGAACAGTATTGTTATAATTGTTCTACTTTTCAATTAATTACTATTGTTAATCTCTTACTGTGCCTAATTTATGAGTTAAACTTTATCAAAAGTATGTATGAATAGGAAAAAAAACAGTACATATATAGAGTTTGGTACTATCACGGTTTCAGGCATCTCTGGGGTTCTTGGAACATACTCCCTAAGGATAACGGAACTACAGTCCACCGGAAAGTTGGCAGTGTGAAACCGGGAAGGGAGTCCTCACCAGAATCTGACCATGCTGGCACCCTGATCTGGGACTTCCAGCCTCCAGAACTGTGAGGAATCAATGTCTGACGTTCACAAGCTAGCCATTCCATGGTGCTTTGTCACAGCAGTTTGAATGGAGACAGTCCTTATATTGTCTTCCTGCTTTTGCACCCTCTCTCGCTTTTTTTCTTAGTTCTTTTTTCTAGATACTTCAGGATCAAAGAATAGGAGGTTTATAGAAATAGCTGTCGATGTGAAATATAAGAATCGCAGCTTTGGTGAATGACTTTAGCTTTTATTCCTAGGTTCCCTGGACTCCTTTATTTCTAGGGTCCCGGGACTTGTTAGCAATTGAGCCTTAGGTTGTTCCTCTAAAAGACAAACTCAGACTGAGCTCCAAAGGCATTCACTGGGCTAAGTCACTTGTGGTTTTAATGATCTATGACTATTTAGTTATTGGTTCAGGGTGCATCATGACAAACAGACTCAGGGTACATTGTGTGAATTCTATTTCCCATGAGACGTTTCTTATCTTGCACTCCAAGTTTGGTCCCATTCTTCTCTTGTGTTAAAACTCCAAAATCTTTCACTGAAATGGAAAAGGAAATGCCAACATTGACAGCATAGTGACAGTCTAAACAGGGCATGTCGCTCCTGCGTGTAGTTCTGCTTTCTTTGTGCACGCGATACCTCCTAAATGTTGAACAGCAGGGGAGGTAATATGGAAGTCCGTGTGCTCCACGGGGGATGGGTGGGCATGAGTTATGCCCATTGCCACCTGCTGGACTCTGCCTCCTCAAGAATCAGCTTAGTCCTTGCAAAGCATCACCACCCCCACCCCTGCTGGGACCCCCTGTCTCAATGATGACACTAGTTCCCTTTGTCTCTGCTCTCCTGTCCCGTCCTCCTCTGTTAAGGTAATATTTCCAATAAAGGCATGCTGAATTATTATCTTTTCTTTACAACTTCTGCCCGTGATTTCACTCTTCTGACTTTTTCCCACAGTATTCCCTTGGTGTAGCTCTGCATCTTTGTCTTTCACTTTTGAAAATGGTAATTTATTATTTTAAACGTTTCCCAAAGGTATAAAATGCCCTCAGGTGTTTCACTTCTAAGAAGTGAACTCATAGAATCTGACAAGTCACCAACAGTCTCCTTATGCCAGTTTATGCATATGCTCCTTATGCTTATCACAGACCCACAAGTATTTTCTAACCATTGTTTGCATTTTTCCATCTCTAAGTAAGCCACGTCGTTTTCATATTCCCTGTGGTCTTAAGGCAGCCCCCTACTTTAGTGTTATATCTCTCCGGCTCTGGGTGTGTGGCAGTGGATCTTCTAGGAAATTAACCTTAGTTTTGCAATAAGAGGTTTGTCTGTTCACGCTAGAACTAAGTTAAAACATTCAGAAAAGGAGAATCTGATTCTCTGTGATGTTTTCTTTAAAAGAGCCTGGAGGTATATTACCGCAATGCCGTTTCTCTCTCTTTTCTCAGTTCGTTGGTGTTCATCCTTGCTCACATTGATGTCAGAGCCACTGGGGACTGTTATAGAGCTGCTAATGCCACTTCCTTAGAGAGTACTTTTCTAATCATGCTCTGCAAAGTAGTTTCCCTTCCCATTCTGTTTCTCAGCTCCCAGTTTCTTTCCTTCATGCCACTTGTAAGGGTTGGTAGTTTGTGGGGTTTGTTTTTTATTTTTCAATTATTTGCTTGCCCACCTCTCCGGACTTCTACACTCTATGAGGGAGTGAGCTACTGTATTCTTGGCATTTAGTGCACTGCTTTGCAACAGGAAACAGTAAATTTTGGTTCAGTTAATTGATGAAAAAAGGAAGGAGTTGCGGAAGTTCAGAGACTCTGTGTGTTTTTCTTGCTGATGACCACTTCTTCCCCTTTTAGCTGCTTGTGTTTAATGGATGCTGGGAGTTCACACACAATGCCCCTGCTCTCCTCCCAGCCTTGCATTCAGCCCTACAGTAATTTCTCCACAGGGGGTGATGAGAGAAAGAGTGAGAAATCTCTTGAAAAGGAATCCTGATGTATCTCCTGTGGAGGAGATGTGTGCACATTTAATGTGGTCCACACAAGAAGAAAATTTGTTGGGCTACAGGCTTGGAAGTGGAGAGGTAACGGGGTGGTTTCAGTGTCATTAATTGACGATGTGATAAGAAATCCATATTATTTCTGTATCTCTGCCTTGTAGTCTTGTGCCAGCTTCAATGTAGGGCAGGCTGTCCTTACGGTTGTAGAAGGTAGTTTGGGGACTATGTGCTTTGTTTTTCACATCAGAGTGTGTGTGTGTGTGTGTGTGTGTGTGTGTGTGAGAGAGAGAGAGAGAGAGAGAGAGAGCGAGAGAGCAAGAGACTGAGAGTAAGAGTGAGAGACAGCACCACATCCCCAACCACTCAACAAAAGGCCTTTTCTTTTCTTTCATTTTAATCTGATTGTGCCAAATGGGGTTGGTTACATGCCCGTCTCTGAACCAGTATTTCCCTATGGCCTTTATTCAAATTTCATCTCAGTAAGGCTTACCCTGACGACTGAGTCTAAAATCCCAAGTCCAGCTTGGTAGCTTTGTTTCTCTCTAGTTCACTTACTGTCATCTAACAATGCACTTTACTGTTTCTTTCTGTTTGTTTGCTGATTTTTCATCATCTTCTTAAGTGCAGAGATTGTTTTTTTTTTTTTTTTTTTTTTTTGAGACAGAGTTTCACTCTTGTTACCCAGGCTGGAGTGCAATGGCACGATCTCGGCTCACCGCAACCTCCGCCCCCTGGGTTCAAGCAATTCTCCTGCCTCAGCCTCCTGAGTAGCTGGGATTACAGGCACGCGCCACCATGCCCAGCTAATGTTTTGTATTTTTAGTAGAGACGGGGTTTCACCATGTTGACCAGGATGGTCTCGATCTCTCGACCTTGTGATCCACCCGCCTCAGCCTCCCAAAGTGCTGGGATAGTGCAGAGATTGTTTAATTGATACATAATATTTTACATGTTTATGGCATACATGAAAGTGTTTGCTGCATGCATAGAATGTGAAATGATTAAGTCAGGGTATTTGGGGTATCCATCACCTTGAGTTTTTATCAGTTCCATGTGCTTCTATCTTTTCAAGTCCTCTCTTCTAGTTACTTTGAAATATATAAGATATTGTTGCTAAGTATAGCTACCCTAGTCTGCTATCAAACATTAGAACTGTTTTCTTCTATCTCTGCTCATACCCATTAACCAACTTCTCTTCATCTTTCCCTCCCACCTCCAGTTCCATTCATATTGCAGCACAGAGATTTTATCTGTTTTGTTCCCTGCTGTATCTCTAGTCCCCAGAACAGTTCTTGTCTTAGAAGTCATCTAATAAATATTGACTGAATAGATCAATCAATGCCCAAGGACCACTTACTAATTTATTATTATTATTATTATTATTATTAGCACTGTCTTGCAAATGCATGGTGTCTAATACAGTTAGTTAAACTAAATAGAGTTGGATTTACATGAACAGGCAGAGGAATTTCATGGGATGTTGCCTTTGGCCTTTTTAAAGAACAGTTTTATGGAAATATAATTCATATATCTACAATTCACCCATTTGAATCATGCAACTCAATAGCTTTTGGTATATTCATGAATTGTGTGCCATCACCACAGTCACTTTTAGAATATTTTCATTACCTCCAACAGAAACTTCCCACTTTCTAGCTATCATCCTCCAACTTTTCCATCTTCCTCAGCCCTAGACGGCCACCACTTTACTTTCCACCTCTATAGATTTGTCTGTTCCCGGTATTTCATATAAATCAAATCATACAATATGTGGCCTTTAGTGACTGGCTTCTCTCACTTTGCGTAATGTCTTCGAGGTCCACCCATGTTGTTACCTGTATCTGTACTGCACTTCACTTTTTGAAATTGTCAAATAATTTTCCAGTGTATGGATATACCACAGTTTATTTAATATCCTTTCATCAGCTGAAGGATTAGCCTTGGTTTTAAAGCCAATCCCTGTCAAGGGACATGGGTTTGCCATGTTTGGCTTATAGTCCTCTTGACCCATCCTTACAGCTTCGTGTCAGTCCCTCCGCCAGAAGTACCAACGCAGAGGGAGGGACAGGATGCACACGGTGCTGGACTGCTGGATCCACGACAACTTGTAAACCCAGCAGATCCACGTGGTGTCACAGAAGCGTCCTTCTCTCCTCCTCCTACCTTTTCATTGTCGTATATTTCTCCTTCCCAGTCATTATCGTTATTATTATCTGAATTGAAAGGCCAACTGTTCGTGGCACTAAAACCACTGTAAAACAGGACGTAGGCCAGCAATAGAGTGAATTGTATTGGCTCTTTCCTCAGTTTAATTTCTTCATTAAAAACATCTCTTGGTTTTCAACGGATACTGAGGTATTGCTTTGAAGGACTACAATAAAGAGAAATCATCATTCACCTAGGATTAAATACTTTCCCAGGGCAGTGTCTTCCTACTTTCCTGTGCTCCGTCTGTTGGAAGGCTCACTGGTGCAGAGCCAATGTGAACCATGCTGTATTTCAAACAAATGCCTCTTTGTTCTGGAGGTCTGTGTGTTCTTTTCTCTTTTCCAAGTAATTAAGCCAGTCAGGGAAAAATATCAAATGTCATTTTGTCTATTTTTGTTTCCCCTTTCCTCTCTGATGAGAATCTTCTTCTCATCAAGAATCTTTCCAAAGACGACTTTATGTAGTGAATGAGGACATTGTCCACACTTTTTAATTCAGTGCGAGAGGCTTTGAGAAAGCAGCTTGCTACTTGTAGTCCAAGCAAAAATGTGTAAATGGCTTTATTGAAAATCAATATGCTCTTGTGAGGTGCTGTTCCTTTTTGAGTTTTTCAAAATGTGTTGTTTTGCCCTGATGAGAGTTGTAGGGAGGCTTACAGCTCTGGGTCTCTGAGTTTGAGGTTTTATTTTTTCTTGTGTTTTCTTCCGTGAATGTGGGACTGAAAGATCATGTGGTGTTTTATTTTGTTTACCCTTTGGAAGAAGAGATGTGTGGCTGCTTTTCCTTCTTCTTGATGATAGGAGTTGAACTGCCACTGCAGAGTGCAGTTGTCACCTAAAAGGTAGCCTTATAAGTGAGGTCAAATTTGTGCAGGCTCCCTGGGTGTCTAAGGCTTCATGAAAGTTCCCTCGGGATGCTGTAGACTGTTCTTTAATCGCAGAGGGGAGAGTCAGGCAATGGAGAGTTGATCTCTGTTGGTGCGCCAGGGCAGATGTCTTTCCAAAGTTAGGTCCAGTTCTCATCATTATTGTGCGAATACAGACGAATTTTTAATTGGTCATAGTTTTGGTGAAAGATTAGCTGTGAGATTGGGTTTGTCAAAATTTATGTGCTAGTTACGGTTTAATGTGGCAGCATCTGAGGAAGATCAGGGTCATTTGTAATGACTTCATTTGATTTGTACAGATGAATTACAGCATTTTTCCTGTGCTGAGAAACTAGATATTTTCTCATAAATTTCCATCAACCCTTTAAAAAGTTTAACCTTCATTTTGAGCCTAGAGATAGCATAAATCTGAACTGTGAGGTATGGGCAACAGTAGATGTGTCACAGCAAGGTCCGAATGAAATAGAGCTTGAGAGGGGCTGTAGGAGAGAGAAGGTGGGGAAGTGTGCCCTTGGATAATTTTTCAATTAATCAATGTCCAAGGATCACTTATTTATTAATTATTATTGTTATTAGCAGTGCCTTGCAAGTATATGGCATTCCATGCAGTTAGTTGAAGTCAATGGAGTTGGATTGTCAGAGTGAATGAGACTGGATCCCAAATCATTTTAACTTTTGATTAAGAGCAAAGTATTTTATGTTTTGGTGTTTTATGTAAGTAGGGAAGCCAGGACAAGCCTAGGTCTAGTTGAATAGTCTTGTTTCTTAGCTTTACATTATTTTTCCTATAAAATTCTCACCCTACCTACAGGTAAGCAAATCATATTTACGTTTTTGGCCTCATTGTCCATATTCTTTATACACACAGGTACCTCAGTTTCTTTTCAGTAACTTCTGACCCTGTCCTGAGGGCTTTGAACAATCCCAACAAGCTTTGCTAAGTCCCTGGAGAGAGGCTGTTATTACAAGTATTGCTAACGTTCCATACTGTAACTTAAACATTACCTGCTGTACAATTTGATTACTAGTTAATTAGGATTCTGTTTAATTTGATCAGAACCTCTGGAATTAAATCTTTTTATATTAAAAAATTATAAAATTTGATTGTTCCAGGAAAAGATTATTAGAGTGCCAATCAGTAGTTAGAAAAAATTGCCATCAAATAATAAGACTAATCTTATCGACTAATTGGAAAACAGCCAGAAAAGCCTGGCAGTCTAAAATTGTTCTCAGCAAACTCAGAGCCAGTGAAAATCTTTTTAATGGTTCTTTGAGCTGACCTTTTGTAGTTCAGATGTTTATGAGAAAGTACTGACTATGTATTTATTGTTGGGATGGATTGAAAATTTACTTGTGCTGATACTTACCTGGCAGGGGAGATACCATGATCACAAAGGTGGGTTTCCCAGAGCGAGGCTTATCCATTGCACTCCAGATGTGCTGACCCCTGCAATATCCCCAAATGTGGGAAACTTGACTGCATAATTTGTGGTAGTGGGGGACTGCATTCGAGCTCTCCCCTGGTCTCTTAAAAAAAAAGAAAGAAAATTTACTTGTGATACTTAATAAAATAAAATGTAGGCATAACCACCATTGTTTCAGCTCATTCAGTGATATTATTCATTCACTGATTTGTGTGTGCTTGCTTTTATTTATTTTTGGGCAAACAGAATGAGATGAGATAGGCTAGTTCATTCCTAAAAGGTTTTCTGAAGCCTACTCTGTCATACCCAATTGAATCATTCATCTACCAGTGTTTGTGCAATTAGGTCATCTGTTTCTTTTCTTCTATTGTGTTATTGTATGTAAGACGGTGGGTTAGAGTTGATACCATTCATTTAGAGGGTATAGAGAGGAAATGGTGTCAGAAGCATCCGTTAGTGGAGTTTTAAAAGTATTTCCTGGGCAACCTGTCTCACCTCAGTCTGGCTTGACCAGCTGAGAAATGAGGAAAGGACTGCTAGCTTTGGGCAGTGGGATTTGGTTGACCCAGTCACTTGTAACTGGGCAATCCCGGGCTGAGATGACATGATCGTGAATCTACCTTCTGTTTTCACAAAATATGACTAATTTGGGGACATTTAAATATATATTACATGTTATTAAATAAATGAAGAATGCCATATGGAGCTTTACAAAAATAATGAGGAGACCTCTAGCTACTGAATAATATATGTGAGTACTGAATCTAATATGCTGTGTTCAGTGTCTTTATGGAATTTCACAGACTTAACCAGTTTTCCTCATTTTCTGTAGTATCGTGGGGTTTTTTTGTTTTGTTTTAAGTTAGTGGTTCTCATAAAAAATACCTTTCCCCCAGATAAAGACCCCTATTAATCCAACTAGTTCAGAGAGAGATTTTCTTAAAAAAATTTTTTTAATGATACATAATTTTGTTTATTTTAAAAATAATAAAATCTGATTGTTCCAAGAAAAGATTATTGCAGTACCAATCAGGTAGTTAGAAAAAGCTGTCATCAAATAATAAGACTAATCTTATCAACTAATTTGAAAGCAGCCAGAAAAGGTTGGCAGTCTAAGATTGTTCTCAGGGAACTGAGAGCCAATAAAAATCTTTTTAATGGTTCCTTGAGCTGACCTTCTGTAGCTCATAAATATGTAGTTGTACACATTTGTAGAATATATGTGATATTTTGATACAAGCATGTAAGATATAATGATCAAATCTGGGTACCTGGGATATCCATCTCATCAAACATGTATCATTTCTTTGTGTTGGGAACATTTCAAATCTTCTTTTCTAGCTATTTTGGAGTATATAATAAACTATTCTTATACTGAACACTAGTTCTTATTCCTATTGTCTAACTTTTTTTTGGTACCCATTAATCAACCCTTTTTTATCCCTCCCTCTCTACTACCCTTCCCAGCTTTCGGTAATCACCATTATAGTCACTATCTCTGTGAGATTGTCTTTTAGCTCCCACGTATGATAAGAGTATGTGATTTTGTCTTTCTGATTTGTTTCACTTAACATGTCTTTCAGTTCCATTCATGTTGTTGCAAATGACAAGATTTCAGTCTTTCATGGCTGAGTAATATTGCATTTTGTATATATACTCCATTGTCTCTCTCCATTCATTCACTGATTGGCATTTAGGTTGACTGTGTATCTTGATTAGTGTGACTAGAACTGCAATAGACATGGAAGTGCAAATGCTTCTTGCCCTTGGAAATCTCAGAAATATACTATTTCCTCTATTTTTGGATAGATGGATCCAGTGGGATTTCTGGATCACATTATATTTTTATTTTTGGTTTTTTGATGGCACTTCATATTGTTTTTCATAGAGACCATATGAATTTATATTACCACCAGCAGTGTCTGAGCATTCTCTTTTCTCTACATCCTTGTCAGCATTTGTTATGTTCTGACTTTTGGATAATAGCCGTTCTAACTGGGGTGAGATAATATTTCTTTGTGGTTTTGGTTTGCATTTCCTTGATGATTAGTGATGTGGAGCACTTTTCTCATGATGTAACCCATTTCTATGTCTTCTTTAGAGAAATGTCTATTCAGATCTTTTGCCCATTTTTAAATCAGATTATTTGGTTTTGGCTATTGAGTTGTTTGAGTTTTTTATATAGTCTAATTATTAATCCCTTGTTAGATAAATAGTTTGCAATATTTTCTTTCTTCATTTTCTTCCCTTTGTTGATTGTTTCTTTGCTATGCAGAAGCTTTTTAGCTTGATGTAATTCCATTTGTCAATTTTTGTTTTGGTTACCTATGCTTTTGAGGTCTTATTCAAGAAATCTTTGCCCAGACCAATATCCTGAAGCATTTCATTCATGTTTTATTCTAGAAGTTTTAGTTTCAGGTCTTATATTTAAATCTTTAATCCATTTTGATTTTTTTTTTTAAATATGGTGAGAGATAGGGGTCTAGTTTCTTCTGTCTGCATATGAATATCTAGGTTTTCATGAAGAGACTGTCTTTTCCCCAGTGTATGTTCTTGGCACCTTTGTTGAAAAAAATGTGTGGATTTATTTTTGGATTTTCTATTCAGTTTCATTGGTCTATGTGTTTTTATGTTAGTACTATGTTGCTTTGGTTACTATAGCTTTGTAGTATAATTTGTAGTCAGGTAGTGTGATATCTCCAGCTTTGTTCTTTTTGCTCAGGATTGCTTTGGCTATTTTGGATCTTTTTTGGTTTCATAGGAATTTCAAGACTGTTTTTTCCATTTTGTGAAGAAAGTCATTGGTATTTTGATAGAGATTGCATTGAATCTGTAGATAGCTTTGTGTCAGAAAAGTATTTTTTATTGCTCCAATTCTGTCTCTTGATAAAACCTGACATGTTTTCCCCATATCTCAAAAACCACATACTTTATTTTATTCCCCTTTGTTATTTCTCACCAAAATTTTACCTAAGAAAAAAATAAAAATGAAGTAGATATTTTTTTCCTGGTTGTAAAACGAGATCTTTGAACTTCTGCAGATTATTATTCTTAAAAAATGGCATAATTAATATTGCTACTAGACTGTGTAAGATTGTGGCTTTGGGGTGTTTTTGTTGCATCAGTCAGGCCCTGAAAATTACAAGCATAAACATTCACTGCCTCCATAGTGAAAGATTACTGGAAGAATATATTGATAACTTGAATTCTTTCATGTTTTAGTTTTCCCGGACTCTGCGATGTGCAATAAGCTTGTTAAGTGCTCATAATATGTCAGTAAGAATGAAAATCTTAATATCTAATATTTATTGAGTACTTACTATGTGCTATGCATGTTACAGAGATTATATAGTTTAATCTTCAAGGTTACTCTGTAATATAGGTATATTATCTTCATTTTATAGATGACATGGTGACTTAAAGAAGTAAATGATAGTCTAAGGTCACACAGTTTTTAAGTGGCGAATAGAATTCAAGTAGATTGAATGCAGACACGGAGTTATTTTGTGATTTGGGTGTATGTCAGCTTTTAAATGATTCACTGGCATTCATTGGCTTTAAGAACTAAATATAAACATCTTTTCATCTCCACCTCATCTGCCATTCCTAACCCTTCCAAATCAGTTAAGTACTCTTAGTTTCTTTATAAGTGTATGGAGTTTTAAATTTAAATGCACATATGAATAAATATGAGCATATATTCCCACTTTTTTAAGGGCACAAATTATAGCATTTGTATTTACTAGACTGAATGCTTTTCTGTATCTTACAGCCTGAACTCTTAACCTGCTTCACTAAGTCTATCTTTTAAAAATTTTTGAAATTTTTATGGATATATGGTAGATGTATACATTTATGGGGGTACATGAGATATTTTGATACAGGCATATAATATGTAATAATCACATAAAAATAAATGGGGTATCCATCACCTTAAACATTTATCATTTGTTTGTGTTACAAGCGTTCCAATTATACTTTTAGTTATTTTAAAATGTACAATAAATTCTTGTTAACTGTAGTCACCACATATTGCTATCAAATATTAGATCTTATTTATTCTATCTAACTATATTTTTGTATCCATTAAACATTCCCACTCCCCTCCTTCCTACTACCCCTCATTGCACCTTTTGGAAAGGTAATTTTTCTCTGGTGGCATGTTTTAATTTCTTGCTTTTTATGTTTTGTGTTTCTGTTGTTTGCTTCTTGAGGTTACCATGAGGCTTGCAAATAACATTTTATTACCCATTATTTTGAACTTGTAATGGCGTAACACTGATTGCAAAAACAAACTAACAAGTAAAAAGTAATAAAAACCCACAGTTTAATTTTATTTCCTCAGTTTTTAAACTTTCTGTTGTTTCTATTTATATCTTATACTGTTTATATCTTCAAATATTGTTGTCATTATTATTTTTGATAGGTTCAACTTTAAGTCTTTCTAGTTAAGATATGAGTAGTTTACATACCACAAATACAGTGCTATAGTATTTTGTGTTTTTCCATGTACTTACTATTACCAAGTGAATTTTGTACTTTCAGATGATGATTTCTTATTGATCAATAACATCCTTTTCTTTCAGGTTGAAGAATTACTATTAGCATTTTTTGTAGGACAGGTCTGGTGATGAAATCCTTCAGCTTTTGCTTGCTTGGGAAGTCTTTATTTCTCCTTCATATTTGAAGGATATTTTTGCTGGATATACTCCTCTAGGATAAAAGCGTTTTTCCTTTAGCACTTTAAATATGATATGTAACTCTCCTTTAGCCTGCAAGGTTTCCCTGGAAGCTTGCTGCCAGATGTAAGGGAGCTCCTTTGTATGTTATTTGTTTCTTTTTTCTTGTGGCTTTTAGAGTTCTTTCATTGTCTTTGGCCTTTGGGAGTTTGATCATTAAATGCATCAAGGTAGTTTTTTTTGGGTTAAATCTGCTTGGTGTTCTACAACCTTCTTGTACTTGAATATGGATATTTTTTCCTAGATTTGAAAAACTCTGATATCCCCTTGAATAAATCTTTCTAAACTTATCTCTTTCTCTCTTCTCATAAATGGGGCCAGTAACTCTTAGATTTGGCCCTTTGAAGCTATTTTATAGATCTTGTAGGAGATCATTTTTTAAAAATTTGCCTCCCTGCCTGTGTATTTTCAAGCTCATTCTTTCTTCTGCTTGATCAATTATGCTACTAGGAGATTCTGATGAATTCTTCAGTATGTCAATTGCATTTTTCAGCTCCAGAATTACTGATTGATTTTTTAAAAATATTTCAGTGTCTATGTTAAGTTTATCTGATAGGATTCCCTTTCTGTGTTATCTTGAATTTTGTCAAGCTTTCTCAAAATAGTTATTTTGGAATTCTCTGTCTGAAAGGTCACATGTCTCTGTCACTCAAGAGTTGGTCACTGGTGCCCTATTTAGTTTGTTTGGTGAGGTAATATTTTCCTGGATGTTCTTGATGTTTGTGATTGTTCATCAATGTCTGAGCGTTGAAGAGTTAAAATTTATTGTAGTCTTAGCAGTTTAGGCTTGTTTGTACCTGTCCTTCTTGGGAAATTTTTCCAAGTATTGAAAGGGAATTGAGTGCTAGGATCTAAATCTTGGGTCAGTTCTTCATTAGAACATACCCTAAGCCCAGTAACACCCATCACTCTTGCAGACTCCTGGGTAAGATCCAGGAGAATTTTCCAAATTACCAGGCAGAGACTCTTGTCCTCTTTGGTCACTTCCCCTTAAACAAATGGAATCTCTCTTTCCATGCCAAGCTGTTTGGAGCTGGGGAAGAGGTGGCATAAGCACTCCTGTGGCCACCACCACTGGGACTGTGCTTGGCAAGACCAGAAGCTGATACAGCACTGGGTCTCACCCAAGGCCCATGGTGACTATTGCCTGGTTACCACTGATAGTCACTCAAGGCTCAAGCACTCTTCAGTCAACAGAACCCAAATCTAGCCATGCTTGTATCCTTCTCTTCAGGGTGGCCACCTCCCCACCAGCCCAGGGAAGGTCTAGAAATGGCACTTGGGAGACAGTGCTTGAAGTCAGGAACCTCAGTAATCTACTTAGTGCTCTATTCCACCGCAGCTGAGCTGGCCCCCTAAGCCACAAGATGAAGTTCTTTGCACCCTTTCCTCTCCTTTCCTTATGCAGAAGGAGGTTCTCATTGTAAGCACCACTGCCCCAGGCCTGCATCAAAACTGCCTGACTGCTGCTGGCTTTCATTCAAGGCCCATGGGCCCTTCACTCAGCTTGGGATGAATGCCGCCAGGCCTGGGTCCCTCCCTTCAGGGAATCAGGCTCCTCTCTGGTTCAAAGTGGGTCCGGAAATGCTGTCTAGGAGCCAAGGAATCAAGGACCCCAGGAACCCACTTCATTGTCTACTCTACTGTGGTGCAACTGGTGCCCAAGATGGAAGACAAATTCCCTTTTCCTCTTCCCTTTTTTTCCCTCAGGCAGAAGGAGTCTCTCCCCATGGCCACCATAGCTGGGAGTGCACTGGGTCACACCTGAAGCCGGCATGGCCCTGGCCTAACCCAAGGCCCCAAACGAGTACAGCTTGGGTACCGTCAAGGCCTGAGGGCTAGTGCACAGGTAATGGACTTGCCAGGACTGGATTCTTCTCTTCAAGGCAGCAGTTTCCATTCTGTTGCATGGTGTGCCTAGAAATGTCATCTCATAGCTAGGGCCTGGAACGGGGACCCTAGGACTCTGCCTGGTACCCTATTCAACTGTGGCTGAGCTGGTCAATCCTAATTGCAAGACAAAGTTTTTTTTACTTTCCAGTCTCCTCCCTCAAGCTGAAGGAAGAAATCTCCTCTGGAGCTGTAGGCCTTGGATTGGGGAAGGGGTAGCTAGCACAGGCACTTCCTTGGCTGCCAGGCTGGTGTCTTGGTTGTATGCCCTCCAAGATCACTGGCTCTGAGCCCAGCACAGCACCAGCACCAGCACTTGCCCAGGAATTACAGTCACTGTGGCCTAGACTGCCATTTAAGTTTATTTAGAACCCTAAAGAGCCTTAGCCCAGGGTGCTGGGGCTAGCCAGAACTCAGGTTTCCACTGCTGGGGTGGGTGATTCCCCACTGGCTAGGGCTGGTCTAAACGCTCCCTCCATGGGTGAAAGCTAAATTCTTCCCCATGTTGCTTTCCACTGTGACAGGGCAGCCCTGATTTCTAATGGAAAGTCTCACAGGCACCGTCTTCTCTTTTCCCCAAACACAGATTATCTCTCCATGCCACGTGACTGCTGCTGGGGGATGGGAGAGGGGTGGCATCAGCAATTCAAGACTGTCTTCCCTACCCTCCTCAGCACCTCTTTCCTGGCTATGATGTTAAAATCAGATAGTGTAATGGCTCACCTGATATTTGATTCTTATGAAGGTGCTGTCTTTTGGGGATAGTTTTTCATCTTGGCATTCTTGCAGTGGGGACGATGATTGGAGGGCTATACTTGGCCATCTTGCTCTGCCTCCTCCTCCCACCTCCTCACTCCATCTTTCACAGATTTTTTTTAACTCTTTGTCTTTTTGTTTGCATAGACTAACCACTCTGATTGGGTGGTTTAAACAGATTCAAAAATGGAAAGCCTCATAGGCCAGTGTTTATGGTAGTCTCCTCAAAGGTGACTGTTTCTCCTAATGTCCAGTCCTCATATGATTATCTTATGATGCATAGATGGATGCCTACAATAGAGTTAAGACTTTGGCTTTGTCTATCATGGGTAAGGAAATGAGCTGGAATACCTCTGCTCAGAAATTGCCTATAAGTGAGGTGGATGTAGACTTCCTTGATTTTTCTGTATGTCCTCCTAATACAGTAATATTTTATGTTCACACACATACACACACATGTTATATATAATAATACATATAAACTTAATACTTTATGTATTATATAGAATTTATCTCTATTATATATAATCATAAATATATAATTTATATATGTAAATTAATAAAGTTTTTTTTTTTTTTGAGACAGAGTCTTGCTCTGTTGCCAGGCTGGAGTGCAGTGGCTCCATCTCAGCTCACTGCAACCTCCGACTCCCTGGTTCAAGTGATTCTCCTGCCTCAGCCTCCTGAGTAGCCAGGACTTCAGGTGCATACTACCACGCCCAGCTAAGTTTTGTATTTTTACTAGAGATGGGGTTTCACCATGTTGGCCAGGATGGTCTCGATCTCCTGACTTTGTGATCTGCCTGCTTTGGCCTCCCAAAGTGCTGGGATTACAGGCATAAGCCACCACACCCGGCCAACAAAGTCTATTTTTAGAGCATTTAGGTTTACAGCAAAATTGAGCAGAACGTGCAGAGAGTTCCTATATCCTTCCTATCTATAACATGCATAACTTTCCCCACTATTGACATTCAGCATCACAGTGCTACATTTGTTAAAATATGTTATATGTATCTTTGCTTTTGTAATGTACTGTCTTCAAAATAGGACTCAGATTTAGTTGACGGTACAGAAAGGGCATCTAGTTTGTTTGGAGCACCATACAGCCCAAGTGCTGTAGTGAACGAGGGGAAGAGGAAGCAGACAGTAAAGGAAAGGAAGACATGATGTGCATGCTCTCAGTGCTCCGGTTTGGAAATTGGATCACATTAAACGGTTGAAGAATTATTTTTCTGAATAGTGATACACTGATGAGAAAAAAGTAATTTGCATAAAAGGCATATTTACTACTGTAGCAGTGCAGATTTTGAGATCATGTAGACATGGAGTGGGTTGAAATGTACCTTCTCTACCACTTCAGGTCATAAAAGGGAGTAGAGAAGAGCATGGAAGTTCATGGAAGCCATCCTTAGTCTGTTTAAGGAAGTGAATAGTTTTTCAGTACTTCCTAAGACACTTTAGAATCAGCCACTTAAAATCCAAAGCTGTGCTAATAGTTATTATAAATGGTTCTTATTTATTAAAACCAGTCTATTGGTTTTTTTTGTTTTTTTTTTGTTTGTTTTTTTTTTTAGACGGAGTTTCGCTCTCATTACCCAGGCTGGAGTGCAATGGCGTGATCTCGGCTCACTGCAACCTCCGCCTCCTGGGTTCAGGCAATTCTCCTGCCTCAGCCTCCTGAGTAGCTGGGATTACAGGCACACGCCACCACGCCCAGCTAATGTTTTGTATTTTTTTTAGTAGAGGCGGGGTTTCACCGTGTTGACCAGGATGGTCTTGATCTCTTGACCTCGTGATCCACCCACCTCGGCCTCCCAAAGTGCTGGGATTACAGGCTTGAGCCACCGCGCCCAGCAAAACCAGTCTATTGTACGCTTTCATTGGCAATGTTTGGCCTTCAATATATTGAGCCACTTCTCGTGACCACAGGAGGCAGCATGATGCCATGAACAAGGCCTGGGCTTTGGTGCCGTAGGCTGAGATTTTCATTGTACCTTTGCCATCCACTAGCCTGTGACATTGATCACATGACTTTGCCTCTGAGTCTCGGCACTTGGTTGTGTTGTGAGGATGGATGGAACAGCTCACATCAAGTGCCTAACATGGTGACTGACACATGGTGAGCTCATAAAAAATATATGACCACTTTCCTGAGAAGGTTGGAGAAATCAGACTTTTTTTTATGAGGACAAGGCTGCCAAATTGGAACCAACAAGAAACATAACAAAAAACATTTCGTGTATTTAATTTTTTTTTTTTTTTTTTTGGAGACAAGAGTCTCACTTTTGTCACCCAGGCCAGAGTGTAGTGGCACAATCTTGGCTCACCGCAACCTCCACCTCCTGGCTTCAAGTGATTCTCCTGCCTCAGCCTCCCAAGTAGCTGGGATAAAATGTATTTTAAAATATACATTTTGGAATTGTGACTAACCTTCCCTCAACATATTCTAAATGACATTACTGAGATTTTACTAAGGAGTTGAGTTCTGTAAAGTTGACTGAAGAAGAATTAACCAGTGAGACTGACACTAATTGTGATTCCATGGTGGATGGCCATTTAGAAAGACCTTGAACATTTAGGTAGGAGGGTCATAAGTAACTGCTACATATTGAAAGCTTCAGAAACATATTCCTCATGAAAACATGCTGAGCTATTTGTCTACATCTTAGCTATTTGGGGCCTGCCAAGTAGCAGTCGCAGTTGAGACTGTACCTCCAGGTCACCTGGTTCTTGGTGTAGTGTGGATTTCTTTCAGCAGACAGGCAGTGGGGTCGGTTTCTTAATTGTTATCTCCAGTAAAGGACACTTGTCCAGAAGACAGCTGCCAAATTGCTAGACAGGCTTATCTACGCTCTGGAACATTTTATTCACACACTGCTTCTCATGTGTCCCATCCTCTAAAGAGGTTTCTGCCATTAGTTTTGGAGACAAAATTTCATTCCGCCCTGTAGTCCCATTTTTTGACTGGTGGCCTTAAGAGGGTTATTACTTTGTTGGCTAAAGAGTGCTAAAATTTTATGATATGCCATATGGAACCAGAGAAATAAGGAGATGACCTCTTTTGCACTGTATCATTAGGACTGAATATCACCTGTCTCCTGCCTTCAGCCATTTTCCTGGCCCTGGGATGAGGTCTGCGCCCGTGGTCGGAGTTAATATTGTTTTGGCTCCTAGAAGCTGCAATTTTCCTGAAGTGGCAGTTGTGGTAGAGCACTTTTTCCCCCGTTCCAGTTTCCTAGATACGTCCACACATGGAATTGAAATGGCCTCTTTCTACCTGCTGTGCGCGTGGGACCTCTACACCTGTTCAGTCATGAAACCACTAATGAGGCCTCCCCTGTCCTATTCAGGATTTTGACGGAATATGAAATCTCATTACCCAGAGTCAATGAATGACATCTGTTCCCCATCCCCCCCCCCCGAAGCCATCATTCCAATTGCTCGGTGCTGTGAAAAAGATGTGCCACTCAGAGAAGAAATTAGAGTCCAGAAGAGAAGGTGGCCCTCCCTTGTCCAGCCAGACAGCAGCCACTGGGCTTTTCAATATTCTGGCCCCCATTTAGACCTTTGCCCTAAAAGAATCAACACAAAAGAAACCTCATTGTTTCAGATTTTAAAAAAATTCTCAGTATTTGCTTCAGAAACAAGTCAAAACCTTAGCATGTGGGATTGTATTGACAAGGAAGATGAGGAATATCTTAACCTGAAAACATCCACCTAACAAAAACTCTTGCTGACCAGATTTAAAGTGGGTGTGAGTATATTTATATAGTTTTGTCTTTCTGAAATCATTCCTTTGAAAAGAGGAGATACAAATAAATGCACATTAATATAATAAATACATACCACAACATGTTTGTTTGAGGAGTATTCACGTGTAGTAATATATTAGGTTGGTGCAAAACGAATTGCAGTTTTGCCATTACTTTTAATGCCAAAAACTGCAATCACTTTTGCACCAAACTAACTATTTAAGTAATACACAGTCAATATAAAATACCACAGAATTAATTTATCTAATGTGTTTCATTGTTTTTGTTCATTTGCTATTCATTCACTGATGAAGTGTTCACTAAATCAGCATTTATTGAGTCTCTAGTATGTGTCAAACACTGTAATTGCTTCTGTGAATACAAAGATGAATACATTCAATGTTTAGAAGAGGAGACAGGATGAAGCGAATAATGACAGGGCATGTGGTAAGTCCTACAGCAGATGAATGGGAGCGAGTGAGAGCATTCCTCCCTAGGATGTGAAGGCCTCAGAGATGTGGAAAAGGGATCGTAGGGTGGGCAGGAAGACAGAGGCAGGAGACCACTCAAGGCAAAGGAAGCAGCCTGTATCAAGGTAGGCAGGCAGAAAGCAGAATCTCAGGTTTGGAGATGCCTAAGGACTTAGACTGGCTGGAGGAGAGAGAGAGTGCTAGACAGACTCTTCAGGGTCAGGTCATACAGTGCCTTTTACGCCAACTTAAATAGTTTGGGCCTTTTTGCTGCAAAAGAAACCTTTTCTTTGTCACGAGTAGCCTCTCAATAAACTTTTATTGAGCAAAAGGGAATTGTCCTAAAGATGTTTTTAAAAAATGTTTAATTGTTTTGGTGAAAGAGTTATGTGTACACTGGTAACAACTAAACCGCAATCGATTATGCTGTCGTGAAAACAAGTCCCTAGCTCTGTTCCTTCTCACCTAAATGTCGTGAAAACAAGTCCCACCTAAATGAGGCAGGAAGGAACTGAAGTAGGCCCTTCTGCTGCCTCTCCTCCTCCAACTTTCTGCCCTTTAGCTCTAATCTGGACTCATTGTTCCTCAGTGTGCTGCGCAGCTGTCATCCTGGCTTCTCTCCTTACTCCTCTTCTAGGTTATAGCTCTATCTCCTGGTTCCTATGTTGTCCTGTTCTGGGTTAATGCCTTTGTTTGGCTGGAGTAGCTCCTTAAGAAAATTCTTCCCTAAAGTAATTTTCTCTTTGTTTAAGAAAATTCTTCTCAAAAGTAATTTTCTCTTCGTTTTCAAACTTTCTTTAATCTTTATTCTCTATTCCTAACCCACTCTTCTCCCTCACGCAGGCAGCCATTTTCAATGTGCTTGCTGTGCTCTTCTTGCATGATATGTTCTTGCAAAGTGTGTATTCTTTTGTTTGTCTACTTTTTTTCATGTAAGTAAATGGCATGCACAGCTGTGTTGGCTGTTTACCTGTATCTTCTCAGACCAGTTCCCTGCATTTTTCTTGCTCTGTTCTATTTCACACTTAAAAGGATGACTCCAGAAAACTGCAGACTTGCCTGGCTTCTGGTTAGTTTTGTCAAATGGGAGGCACTGAGATTAGAATAAAGGAGAAAGGAACCGGTTGGTGTATTTCCTCTCCTACCTTTTGCCTGGTGGTGACTGATGGTAACTACATCTCCATTGTGCTTCTAGCACCAGCCAGTTGGCACCCCTTCCGGAATCCAGAGATGTCCCCTTGCTTTTCTTTTTATTCCTTCTGCACATTGCATTTTCAAGGGTGCAATATTGCCACTAAAGGGGCTAAAATGCTTCTTGAGGGAGGGGAATCCTGTTTCTTATGTAGAAAGCACAGATATACTAACAGTGCATGGGGGGGATGATTAGAAGAAATATACCTAAAAAGTCTTAGAGGAAAAACAATAAAAAAAGGTAAAGAAACTGTATCAATTGTTGGCTTCTGTATTGCCTTGTACTCCTTTATTTGCTCTTTGAAGCTCTTCTAGAATCTTGGATTAATTTTCTATATTAAATTCCCCCTATTTAACAACCTGGCGTAAGTTCTCTGTTCTTGCAAGGATTCTTACTGACACAGCTATATATTTCATGTCTTTTACATTTTAATCCTCTCTAAGCATTTTATTTGTTAGATCTGTTAGATAAAATAGATCACTACTGTGTTGGCCGTTTACCTGTATCTTCTCAGATCCATTCCCTGCAAACGACTGACAATAGACAGATTAATAAGAGGAGTAGGCATCTTAATTTATCTAATATGCACAAGCATGGTGGACTGCTGGAGAATGATTACCTAATGGCCCAGTGAGGTCCAGATGCTTGTATATGGTACTTCTGCACAAGAGAAGAAATGGGTGGAGTGGGGGTAAAAAAGGAAATGATCTTCCAGGGAAGTAAAAGAGCCCAAAAATGATGGTCTAAGAAAAGTTGTTCCGAGCTCTGGGGAACTGGTGGGAAGGTTCACAGAACTTTACTGTGAACAAAGGTTGTCTGTTATGCAAATAAAGTTTCCCAGGCATTTCTCCAAGCTGCTCTCAGAAGAATAGATTAAAAAGTCTCTCTGGGTATGGTGGAGAATCCAAGTCTGCTTTCTTCTCCCGTGGTTAATTTTTCCTAATTATTTGATTAGATTCCTAAGGAGGGGGTCTTAAGACAGTTACATTTCTTTTGGAAAGAAGCCTCCCTAGTTAGATAAGGAAAATTCCAGAGAGCATCCCTTCCTGTGCTTCAAAAAAGAAAGAGGATCAGAGAGACAGAGGGGTGGGGGAAGGTCAAAGAGAGACCTTCGTTCTGAGGCTTAGTCCTGAGGCCTTTCAGTTTCTTTAATTCAAAGCACTCAGCATGCTAAGTACCATATTTTTTCTTTTTCTGAACCCCAGCAACAGTACTCCATGGTGTACCCCTGACACATTTAACATAACCTCTTCCTCAGTTATGGACACTTAGACTGCTTCTGGTTTCCTAGTCTACAAAAGGCTGCAATAAGCATCCTTATAAATGTACCCACAAGGAACCCCTGTGGGAATTACTCTGGGATGTAGATGCTGCAGTGAAATTCCTGGGTTATGTGTTGTTCTCTGGAGTGTCTGTATCTACACTTCTGTCAACGCTATACTTGTTGCCACTTTAATGGACATAAAGTGGTAAATCCTTGATGTTTTATTTTGAATTTCTCTGTGAGCTAATTATTTAAAAAATACTTCATATATTTGTTGGTCTTTTGGGTTTCCTCTTTTGCAAACTGCCTATCTCATCCTTCACCCATTTTTACTGAGGTGGTTGTTTTCATGCTATTTTTTTTTTAGGAATCCCTTAAATATTCTAAGTAGTGATTGGCTTAGACACAGGTATGTATTATATCAATCTTTTGTTTGTCTGTTGACTCTGTCAGTGGCTTCACATGATGACAAGCTGAGCTGAAGTTGAACTCTTAAGTTTTATGTAATCAAATTATGAATTTCTTTTTAGTTCTATAGTTTATGCTTTTGGGCATTTCAAATAAAACTCCCAATTTTTTTCTAGCCTTTCAAATATGTAGATATTCTTCTACATTTTTGTCTTTTAAGTTTATAGCTTTCTTTTTTATTTTTAAGACTTTAATTCATCTGGAGCATAACTTTCTGGAGGTTTTAGGCAGGGATGTAAAATTCTTTTCCCATCACCATCCAGTGAGCCAACAGGTGTCTACATGCTTCCTTTTCTGAAGTTTTATAGTATTCCTTCGCAGCTTGTAGGGAGAGTACCTCCTCATCCCTATCTCTTTTTATTAGGACTGACTCTATTTATTCTTTCTTGTAAATGTTATAATGTATTTATCAACTTCTTTATAAAGATTTAAACTAGCATTTTTATTAAAATTGCATTGAAAAAAAGAGAAGTTTTTTGACATTTTACATCTCTAAAATATCTTTACTTTGCCCTTACATTTAATTGATAATATGGCTGAGTATAGAACTCTATGTTGAAATTATTTTCCCTGAGAACTTTAAAAGCATTGGCCCATTGGCTTCTAATATCTGCTGAGCTGATGAGAAGGCATCCTTTGCAGGTAATTCATTTTTCTCTCAGAGGCTTTTAAAATCTGTTTGTTATATTTGGAATTTTGACGTTTCAAAATTGTGTGTTTAGGTGTGTGTGTGGTTTTTTTCTTTTTAAGTTGTCATGCTAGGCATTTTGTTGGTACTTTTAATGAGAAGACATGTCTTTCTTAAGCTCTGGGAAATTCTCTCGTATTGTTTCTTTGATCATTTTCTTCCTTTTGTTTCTGTTGTTTTTTTTTTAGGTTTCTCTTTATGGAGCTTATTAACTGGATGTTGGTAACTTTTGAATTTCTTTTCTTTTTTCATGACTTTGTTTCTTTGCTTCATCTCTAGAAAATTTATTTGACTTCTTTTTAAGTTCTAAGTATTTTATTTCAGGAATAATTTTAAATTTCTAATATCTTTATTTCCAGTTTTTACTCATTAATTCTTTGTCATAGCACTCATTTTGTTCCGTGACGACAATAACTTCATTTACTCTTACCTACATTAATACGATTTGAAAATTATTTTCTTTTTTATCTGACTTATTTTGAAGTCATGTTTTCTATTTCTCTTTCATACTGCTTGTTCTCTTCATGTTTCTGGTCATCAGTGGCTACGTCTTCATATCTAAGGAAGCAGGACTGCATACTAGTATGAATTTACTCTGCTGTTGTAGAGGTAGGACTCTGTTCCCTAAAATATCTTCTCTGAATGGGAATTTTAAGGGGAGGTCTGTGTGGGGTGGGTGGGGCAAAGCAGAGCATATCAGTATTTACTTTATCATGAGCCAGGAGGAACCAGTTCACAGGCTATGGGCCCACACATACCAGGATAGAAAGTCTTTTCTCAGGGACACCAGTAAACATACTATCAACATTTGTTATTCCCATCTGAACCGTTGCTTTAGGGATTTATTGGCTTTTGACGTGGGAGTAAATGATCTCTGACCAATTGTACTTCAAACAGGCAGGTGGTAACTTCCATTTTGATGGATAAAATTTGTCTTGTCTATGGTTTTAGAAGTTCCCCCATTGAGACTGTCTGTCCTACCTTCATGGAAGACAGATGGCACCTTCCATATAAAATAATTAGAGAAGGCTTGTATACAAAAGAACTATTTGTAATGATAGGCACGAGAGATAGTGCAATAACTCATTGTCTTGTTAGCAATTGAGCTCTTACCATGCTGAGACCCAAAAAGACCAAGGTGGGAATGTTTTTGTACAATCGGTCTTCTTGAATGGAACAATTACTTTGTGTGGATGAATACAGTTATCTCTCAGTGACCTTGTAGGGAGGGAGCTACCTTTCCCTACCCTTCACTCTACTGCAAGTGCTTCACATTGGCTCCATCCAGGTGAAAGCCAGAGGGCTTGGGAAACAGTGGATGTGGTCCACATAGATGGCTCTCAGGACACAGAGCAGAGTAAAGAAAGGCAGACAAGGGATCTGATAGGGAACATGGAAAATATACAGCAAAGTAAGTCTGCCTTGTTTAAGGCTCACCTGTAGCTACCAGTTATTTTGAAATGGCTTGACACCTAAAGCTGCTTTTGCATTGGAGATACCTGTGCACTGTGGATAGAAATGAATTAAGGGCCCTATCTTAGATCATTTGGGCTGCTATAACAAAATAACATAGACCTGGTAGCTCATAAATGACACAAGACCTCTTTGGGTTAAATTCCTTGAGGTGTTTAATACCTCAGTACCTCTTTAGATTAAATCATCTTGATGTTCTATAATGTTATAGTATTTGACTATTGATACCTTTCTCCAGGTTTGGAAAATTCTCTGTTATTATCCCTTTGAATACACTTTCTACCCCTATTGCTTTCCCCATTTCCTCCTTAAGGCCAATATCTTTCAGATTTGCCCTTTTGAGGCTATTTTCTAGATCTTGTAGGTGTGCTTTGTTGTTTTTTATTCTTTTTATTGTTTTATCTCCTCTGATTGTATCTTTTCAAATAGCCTACCTTCAAGCTCACTAATTCTTTCTTCTGCTTGATCAATTTTACGACTAGGAGACTCTGGTGTGTTCTTCAGTATGTTAATTGCATTTTTCAGCACAGGAATTTGGCTTGATTGTTTTTAATCACTTTAATCTCTTTGTTATATTTATGTTAGAATTCTGCATTCCTTCTCTGTGATATCTTAAATTTCTTCTTCTTCTTTTTTTTTTTTTTTTTTTTTAATCAAAACAGTTACTCTGAATTCTGTCTGAAAGGTCATATATTTCTGTTTCTCCAAGATTGGTCCTTGGTGCTTGCTTTAGTTCATCTGATGAGGTCATGTTTTTCTTGCCGGTCTTGATGCTTGTATATGTTCTTAGGTGCCTGGGCACTGAAAAGTTTTATATTTATTGTAGTTCTCACAACATGGCCTTCACAATCTGTTCCTGTCCTTCTTGGGAAGGATTTTCAGGTATTCAAAGAAATGTGGGCCCCAAGCCCAGTAATGCTGCGGTCCTTGCAGACTCATAGATGTATCACCTTGGTGCTTTTAGGTAAGAGCCATATGAACTCTTCAGATTACCAGACTCTTTCTCTTTCCTTACTTTCTCCTGAACAAACGGTGTCTCAATCAGCAGGTAGTGAAGCCAGCCAAGTTTGTGTTCTTCCCTTCAGGGTGGTGAGTTCCGCTAGACCCTAAGCATCCAGAGATACTGTTTTTTGTTTTTGAGATGGAGTCTCACTCTTGTCACCCAGGTTGGAGTGCAATGGTGCCATCTTAGCTCACCACAACCTCCACCTCCTGGGTTCAGGTGATTCTCCTGCCTCAGTCTCCCAAGTAGCTGGGATCACACCCATGCGCCACCATGCCTGGCTAATTTTGTATTTTTAGTAGAGATGGGGTTTGACCATGTTGCCTAGGCTGGTCTTGAACTCCTGACCTCAGGTGATTTGCCCACCTCAGCCTCCCAAAGTGCTGGGATTATAGGCACGAGCCACTATGCCCAGCCCAGAGATACTGTCTGGTAGCCAAGAATTAAGAGTCAAAAACCTTAGAAATCTACCTGGTGTTCTCATCTAGTCTAGCTAAGCTGGCACTCAAATCATATGACAAAGTCCTTCTCTCTCCCCTCCCCTTTACACAGGCAGAGGAGCCTCTCCCTGTAGTCACTACCAACTCTATCCCATAAGGAGAGCATACTGCCAGGCTACTGCTGATGTTCCCTTGAGGCCCAAGGGTGCTTCCATCAGCCTGTGGTGAATACTGCCAGGCCTGGGACTCACACTTCAGGGCAGTGGGCTCCCCTCTTGCCCAGGGCACATCCAGAAATTGTGTCCAAGAGCCTAAGCCTGGACTTGGAACCCAAGAGCCTGCTTGGTGTTCTGCCTTACTGTGGTTGAGCAGGTACCTGAAGCCAGCACATCTCAGAGTCTCATCCGGGACCTATAGCATACTATCTAGGTATTGCTCCTGTTTATTCAGGGCCCAAAAATTCTTTCAGCACGTGGTGAATCCTACCAGGACTGTGTCCTTCTCTTCAAGGAAGAGTGTTCCCTTTTGGCCCAACATGTGTCTAGAAATGTTGTCTGGGGACATAATTCTGCAGAGTCCCCTGTCTTACTGTGGCATATCTGGTATCCAAGATGCAAGACAACATCCTCTTTACTCTTATCTCTCCTCTTCTCAAACAGACGGAAGGAGTCACTTTTGTTGCTGCAAGCTTCCCTGCCTGGGGTTAGGGGAGGGGTGGTAAACACTTCTAAGCCACCCTGCCTGATACGTCCCTAGGTCACATGCTGCCCCATTCCATTGGCTCTAAGTCCAGCAAAGCACCAGGACTTGCCTAAGAATTGCAATCTTTATGTTCTAGACTGCCTTTCAAGTTCACTTTAGACCCTAGTGCACTTTAGCCTGCTTTGGTGAGGCTTGCTGAAACTCAAGTTCTAAGCACTGCAATGGGCCATTCCCCCCTGGCGAGGGCTGGTCCAAATGCTCCCTCCACGAGCAGGCACTGACTGCGTTCAGATGGTTTTATTTTCTGCTGTGACAAGGCAGCACAGAGTTCAATGCCAAGTACCCCAGTCACTGTGCTTTCTCCCCCAAGTGCACAGATTGTCTCTCTGTGCTGCACAGCCACTGCTAGGAGGAAGGAGGGAGAGGTATTACCTGTGATTCAAGGCTGTATCTTGTGTGTCTTCAGTGCCTCTTTCTAGCAGTGTGAAGTTAAAACCAGGTTCTGTGATTGCTTACCTGATTTTTGGTTCCTATGAAGGTGCTTCTTTGTGTACAGATAGTTGTTAAAATTCGACATTCCTGTAGGGGAGCAATCCGTGGAGCCTTCTATTTCATCATGTTGCCTCACCCTCAGATCCTTTATTTATTTATTTTGCGTTTCCTCTCTTTTCTTTATCAGAGTGGACAATAAATTGTTTAATTTTGTTGTTTTTAACTAATTTTATAGTTTACTGTTTAGCAACTTTCTTCTTCATTTCTAAGTCATTTCTCCTTTATTTATCTTTCTGCTTTTCTTAGCCTTATTTTGTATTTTGTAACTTGGGTGCCTAATTTATGTATTTTCCTATTTCTTTTTGTATTCAGAGAACTATTTGAGGCTACTGTTTTTCCTCTGACTTCTTTTTTAACTATTCCCATGAGGTCTTATATGCTGTGTTTTCACTATTTTCATTTTCTAGCTATTCTTGAGTTTCTGTTTGAATTTGTGCTTTTATCTTCAACAATATTTTATTAGGAGATTCAGATGGGCCACATTAGGAGATTCTTTTAAACTCTAGTATTACAAATGATTGAACTTAAGAATATTAAGTTCCGTGTGATGAAAGTCAATGAAATTGTGTGAGGGGGTTGAAATGATTTCTGTGAATCAGTAGCGAACTGCCTTTATTGGCGGACTTGGAAACAATTAAGGCTGGAAGAATCTGTAGAGAAAACTAAAAGTGGAACTAGAGGGCAGGTCTAGGTAAAAGTAAAATGAGAAACATTAGTGATAAGATGGCATCTGAAACATATTATTAAAGAGCACTATCCCCATCTCCTCAAGCCTTATTGCTGTCTTGATGTCTGAACCATACAGTGTGACTCTATACATATTGTGCTGGGTTATAATTGCTCATATTAGACTATAAGCTCTTTGAGGGCAGATGATCTGTTCTTTGCAGTAACAAGCCCAGGTGTTCACTCTACTTAATGGTACTGTGGCTGATCATAGTTGGAGGGATCAAAGTTTCATAGACACTAAACAATAAAAATGCCATTAAATGTGTATTAAAAGTAAATAAAACTTCTAGACGGTATCTGCTGCCAACACAAATTAGATTAGTTGGCATAAAAATCTGCTCTGGATCAATCACTTGTTTTAACTCTTTGGGCAATATTGCTGTAGTGTTATAAATTGCTGACACATATTTTTCTCAAGTTTTATAATATTCAGAAAGCGACTCTTTAAAAAGTTTCAATGTGTCTTTTAAGAAATCATACTCTTTTGCACTCGTATTAGTCTTTGCTTTTCTCTGGTCTCAGCAAAATGCTCGTGTAACTGTCTGACCTTTATCACAAATTATGGCAGTGCTTAACAGTACATTTTTCTGGGCTTGGTCTTCTTTTCATCATATAGAGAACTCAGAGCTGTCTCGCATCTGAGACCCCACTTGGGCTACACAAGTAGGGACAGTCATCACTCTGGGTGTTTATAATCAAGCAGGTGGGGACTGAATGTATGATGGGCACATAGAAAGATAATTAATTAAAACCCACTTATACAAAGACAAAACGACCATATGTTATATCCAAAGTTGGCAAAACCACGGTAGTGGTTTTGTAGATTATTACATCTACCAGTGTAGATTATTACATCTCCCCTTAGTAGATAACTGCAGCAGCAACAACAACCACAAAGAGCAGCTGTCATTCATTGACTGCTTACTCTGTGTCAGATGCTGTTCTTAGTACCTTCTGTGGCCAACTTACTAAATCTTCATGACCCAAGTAACCATAAGTTTACCCATTTTATAGATAAGGTAACTAGTGCACAGAGAGATTAAATGCCTCAGGTCTCTGAGTTAGTAAGTGGCAAAACTGGAATTCAAACTCCCAAGCAGTCCAGTTTTAGAATACTCTCATTACCATTATATGCTGCTGCTTCTAATACAAAATGATTGGGATTTAAGTACATATCCATTCAGTGGCTTACACATAATGAACAAGAACAGTCATTAGAGAAATCAAAGAATTTCAAAGCTGGAAGGAACCCTAGGGAGCAACAAGTTGGTCAAATCTCTCACATGAGAAATTGGAAGCTTAGAGAGATGGAAGAGCAGAATTATAGATGTGGAAATGGATGGAGCCGGGGTTGACTTCAGGTCTTCTGCCTCCTAGGGTATTCCCTTTTTAAATGACCTTATATATTATTTTCTTGGTTTTCATCATGCATTATCTTGTATAAAAAGTAGAAAATTGCTGGGCGCGGTGGCTCAAGCCTGTAATCCCAGCACTTTGAGAGGCCGAGGCGTGTGGATCACGAGGTCAAGAGATCGAGACCATCCTGGTCAACATGGTGAAACCCCATCTCTACTAAAAATACAAAACATTAGCTGGGTATGGTGGTGCGTGCCTGTAATCCCAGCTACTCAGGAGGCTGAGACAGGAGAATTGCCTGAACCCAGGAGGCGGAGGTTGCGGTGAGCTGAGATCGCGCCATTGCACTCCAGCCTGGGTAACAAGAGTGAAACTCCGTCTCAAAAAAAAAAAAGTAGAAAATTATACTATTCCTGATTTTATTCTGTAATTGTGCAAAAAAAGATCAGGGATATAATATTTGTTGAGCAACTGTTATGTACTGGCTCCATGGTAATTCCAGGTTGCAAATGCAACTGTCCTTTTTATACAACTGAGGAAGCTAAGGCTCAGAGAGGTTAAAAACTTGCCCCAATCCTAAAGCTAGTAAGTGTTGTAATCCCATTGGAATTCTTATTTGTTGGGCTTTGAAACCAACAGTCTTTGTACTCCCTGGACTGTCCATGGTTAAGGCCTTCAAAGAGTACAGACTTCATTAACCATGTGTATTAAGCTCTAACTATTTACTCATTTTTCTACTGAGATACATGCTCTCCTCCAGTGTTGCAAATATACCTGCTACCTCTATTAATGATGTTATTTTTAAAAAAGAGTTTCTATGGATCTCTTCTTTTTGGTGAAAAAATTTTCTGGCAGAGTACTTCCTGAAAAAAAACCTCCGCTACTGAGAAGCCCTTTAATTTGTTATTGCTTCTAAGGTAAGACTATTAGATATCCCTCCCTAGCTGCGGTAGCTGGGCTGTAAACTGTCTGCACTTTGTCTTGTTGGGATTTTGTGGTTTAATTGTTTCAAGTAACTTACATGGCTACATTTACAGACACAAAGAGGAGCTGGACTGATGTTTAGTTGTCTTGCACCAGCTTGTATTTTTAGATTATCTAGTATCCCAGGAAAAGGGTTTATATCCAAGATAATCCTTGCTCTGGACTGGTTTTCTTTCTGTGTTTTGACCCTCCCAGAAGCAGAAGAGTCATCTTGCATCTCGGTAAAAGCAGAGAAGGGGAAATATCTTTGAATTGCTGGATAGCACAGCTTTTCTCATTCAGCATTTTTTGTGTTTTGCACAAGAAAACTTCTTACTGCAAAATTTGTTTGTTGGCGGATCACAGACTTCAAAGTCACAGGAACTTATCTGTGATATACTGAAAGTAAATCCAATGTATTAAATAGTTTAGTCAAAATAAGGTAGAGAGGCCGTGAAGGGTCTGTAAACATTTGGTAAGAAATTTTGTCTTTTTTGCTGTTGCTCTAGTTTCCCTAGATGGCATTGCAATTATTGGTTGGGATTACTAGTGTTTGTCTTTAATCATTAAGGATACTGTCTCTTTGGCTGTCTGTGAAAGCTCTCCAGAGATCGGATGCAAAGAAGCATGAGGACCTTCATTTTCACTCCAGTGGTTGTGGTGACCGTGGTTGAGTTTGAGGGAATGGGGCGAGTTCATTGGTGAAGCAAAAGACAAAAGCTTAGACATAGCCCATTGTTTTCTTCTTTCCTTTATTTGCCTAAATCCATAAAGCCAGTGGGAGTCAATCAGGCAACACGAGCATATTCCAGTCTCTTTTCTTGCCTTCCTCATAAAGGCAGTCATAGGAGCTGGGCAGGTAGCATGAGGCCTATTACATCGTCCTGGGTTCCACACCATCTAGCTGGCCTCACCACTGTAAGGCCATCTCTCTCTCTGAAGGATCCAGGCAGTTCTTTACAATGTATCATTATAGCAGAACTGCTTCCTTGCCTGGGTGGCATTCCAAATTAACATAATAGAATCATAATGAGCTATGCCACTTTTAACTTGCCAGATATGTTCAAAGTACATTTCTCAACAGTAGTGTCATACCTAGTCAATCAAGTAATCCATTTACTCACTGGCTTCTGGCTGAAGGAAAGGTCATATGCTTGTCTTGCAAAACAAAAGAGAATTGTTTCAAGAAAGGCCAATTATAGCATGTTTCAAATGCCTTTGGCTACCTGAGTGCCCAAACTTGACCAATCTCATGGTAGGGGTGAGACCTACAGAGCCAATTCTAATATAAAACAGCAGACACATAGCAAACCAACAAACTGACTTCCCACTCTTTAACAAAGGGAGTTAATTCAGCTTTTGTTGGGGAAGAGGTGATTGTTATCCACATTCAGGAAGCCTCTGTGAGTTGTAGAAATGGGACACAGCAATAATCAAGGATGCCACGGAAGGAATATTGGAAAAGTAATGAGATTTTCCTCAGTTCATCATCTAATTAGAGGGCAGGTTAAAGTCCAAAGTAATGAAATTAAAATCTAACTACCATTAAGTCTGTAATGTTTTTTGCTGGTACCAGAGCACCCGGCACTGTAGGAGTCATGTGAGGGCACAGAAGCCCCAAAAGCAGAGGAGTGTAAGGCTTTAGGTAGAATTTGACGGAGCTCCATTTGAAACGGGGGCAGGGGGTGAGACAAATTGGTAAGATATCAGAATGTATGATTCTTTGTTGAAAAGGAATAATACTTACCTATAGAAGTCTCAGTTTGCTCTGCTGCCAGGTTATTCAGATTATGTTATTATAATAGACCTAATGGAAGATGACTTTTCCTTTGTGAATACATTTTTGTGGGAGATGGGCTCATTTGTAGAAAATATAGACGTTTTAGCCATAGCAGTATTTGTTGCACCATTGGCAAATGATAAAACTTTTGGACATTAGAGTCAATGACAGGGATAGCGTGACAATCCATAAAAGTACCTGGACTGAGATCATTGCATTCTTAACAGGAGAGGAATAAACAACAGAAGAAACACACACTCACATGAACACACGGGCACACAGATACACCACAGAATGGAGAGCAATAAATTATTGGTCTCATTCCTGCCTGGTTCCAAAGAAGAGGTGCCATTAAAGCCTCCCAGGCCACTTCCCCACCTCTCCCCTGACCGGGCCCCCTCCATCTGGTAGTTGCCAGTCAATGTTGGAGGTCTGACCCATGCTTTTCTCTCCTTGGGAAAAGGTGAGTTTAAATATTTGGCTTCTTGCTAGAGAAGACCTATACACAAAGGAAATAGCTACACTGGGCTGAAAGGGCCAAAGTAAATAGGAAGTAAAGTTTTATGTTTTAGATATGAGCATGGAGTGGTCGTATGGTTTTGCTCTGTGTCCCCACCCAAATCTCATCTTGAATTGTACTCCTGTAATTCCCATATATTGTGGGAGGAACCCAATGGGAGATAATTGAATCATGGGGGCGGTCTCTCCCATACTGTTCTCATGGTAGTGACTAAGTCTTGCGAGATATGATGGTTTGATAAGGGGAAACGGGTTTCACTTGGCTCTCACTCTTTTTTTTTTTTTTGAGACAGAGTTTCGCTCTTGTTACCCAGGCTGGAATGCAATGGCACGATCTTGGCTTACCGCAACCTCTGCCTCCTGGGTTCAGGCAATTCTCCTGCCTCAGCCTCCTGAGTAGCTGGGATTACAGGCACTCGCCATCATGCCCAGCTAATTTTTTTGTATTTTTAGTAGAGACGGGGTTTCACCATGTTGACCAGGATGGTCTCGATCTCTTGACCTCGTGATCCACCCGCCTAGGCCTCCCAAAGTGCTGGGATTACAGGCTTGAGCCACTGCGCCCAGCCTTGGCTCTCATTCTTTTATCTGCTGCCATGCATATAAGACATGACTTGCCCCTCCTTGCCTTTCACCATGATTATGAGGCCTCCCCAGCCACATGGAACCTAATTAAACTTTTTTCTTTCGTAAATTGCCCAGTCACAGTTATGTCTTTATCAGCAGCATGAAAAAGGACTAATACAGTAAATTGGTGCCAGTAGACTGGAATGTTGCTGAAAAAAATACCTGAAAATGTGGAAGCAACTTTGGAACTGGGTAAAACAGGCAGAGGTTGGAACAGTTTGGAGGACTCAGAAGAAGACAAGAAAATGTAGGAAAGTTTGGAACTTCCTAGAGATTTGTTGAATGGTGTTGACCAAAAACCTGGCAGCAATATGGACAATAAGGTCCTGGCTGAGGTGGAAAGATATGACTTAGGGTATCTGGTGGAAGAAATTTCTAAGCAACAAAACATTAAAGAGGTGACTTGGGTGCTATTAAAGGCATTCAGGGACAAAGAGCATAAAAGTTTGGAAAATTTGCAGCCTGACAATGTGAAAGAAAAGAAAATCCCATTTTCTGAGGAGAAATTCAAGTCAGCTGCAGAAATTTGCCTAAGTAATGAGCCAAATATTAATCCCCAAGACAATGGGGAAACTGTCTCCAGAGCATGTCAGAAGCCTTCATGGCAGCCCCTCCCATTACAGGTCTGAAAGCCTAGGAAGAAAATATAGTTTCTTGGGCTGGGCCCAGGGTCCCTGTGCTGTGTGAAGTCCAGGGACTTGTTGTCCTGCATCCCAACTGCTCCAGCCATGACTATAAGGATCAAGGTACAGCTTGGGCCATGGTTTCAGAGGGTGCAAGCCCCAAGCTTTGACACTTCCACACTGGTGTTGAGCCTGTGGGTACACAGAAGTCAAGAATTGGGGTTTGGGAACCTCCACCTAGATTTCAGAAGATGTATGGAAATGGCTAGATGCCCAGGCAGAAGTGTGTTGCAAGGGCAAAGTGCTCATGGAGAACCTTTGGTAGGGCAGTGCAGAAGGGAAATGTGGGTCAGAGCCCCTACACAGAGTCCCTATTGGGGCACTGCCTAGTGAAGCTATGAGAAGAGGGCCACCATCCTCCAGACCCCAGAATAGTGGATCCACCGAGAGCTTGAACCCTTTTCCCAGAAAAGCCAGAGACACTCAATGCCAGGCTGTGAAAGCAGCTGGGAGGGAGGCTGTACTCTGGAAAGCCACAAGAATGGAGCTGCCCAAGACCATGGGGACATACCTCTTGCATCAGTGTGACCTGGATATGAGACATGGACTCAAAGCAGATCATTTTGGAGCTTTAAGATTTGACTGCCCTGCTGGATTTTGGACTTGCATGGGGCCTGAAACCCCTTTGTTTTGGCCAATTTCTCCCATTTGAAATAGCTGTATTTACCCAATGCCTGTTCCCCCATTGTATCTAGGTAGTAACTAACTTGCTTTTGATTTTACGGGCTCATAGGTGGAAGGGACTTGCCTCGTCTCAGATGAAACTTTCGACTATGGACTTTTGAGTTAATATTGAAATGAGTTAAGCCTTTAGAGGACTGCTGGGAAGGAATGATTGGTTCTGAAATGTGAGGAAATAACATTTGGGAAGGGTCAGGGTGGAATGATATGGTTTGGGTCTGTGTCCCCACCCAAATCTCATGTTAAATTATATTCCCATAATTCCCACTAGTTGTGGGAGGAAGCTGCTGGGAGATAATTGAATCATGGGGGCAGTTTCCCCCATATTGTTCTCATGGTAGTGAGTCTCACCAGATCTGATGGTTTGATAAGGGGAAACCCATTTCACTTGACTCTCATTCTCTCCTTTTCCCTGCTGCCATCCATTTAAGACGTGACTTGCTTCTCCTTTCCTTCCACCATGACTGTGAGGCTTCCCCAGACATGTGGAACTGTGAATCCAGTTAAATCTTCTTCTTTTGTAAATTTCCCAGTCTTGGGTGTGTCTTTATCAACAGCATGAAAACAGACTAATGTAAGTGGTATTACTCAAATGTTCACTTTTTCGTCTCCTATAAGATTCTCCTCCTCTGAAGAGTTAGGAAAGAATAGGGTTTGTCCCCAAATTGTCCACTCCATCTTCATACACTCCTCCTCATTCCTTCTAGGGCCCCAGACCCACCCTGCCTGAAATTCCTGCCCATGGTCCCCATGATACCTCTATAGGATGCAGCTCCCTCCAGGCAGCCATTAGAGAAGTGAGGATGTGGTTCACTGGCACTTTCCTGGACTGCCCATCTCTTGTTCCCCAGGACCCTGTCACAGAGGTGACAGACCTGAACATGCATGACTTATGAGATGTGATTAGTATGCCCCTTTGGTTTTCCTGCTACTACTCCTGTAATTATTTTTAGATAAGAATATTGGTTTTTTTTGTTCTTTGTTTTTTTTTCAACAGAATGAGAGCTCTGGCAGACTCGATGACTTTTCTAATCTCAGTTCTAGGACTAGAATCCTCAATACAATATAAAACCTAACTTGAGGCCGGGCGCGGTGGCTCAAGCTTGTAATCCCAGCACTTTGGGAGGCCGAGGCGGGTGGATCACAAGGTCAAGAGATCGAGACCATCCTGGTCAACATGGTGAAACCCCGTCTCTACTATAAATACAAAAAATTAGCTGGGTATGGTGGCACGTGCCTGTAATCCCAGCTACTCAGGAGGCTGAGGCAGGAGAATTGCCTGAACCCAGGAGGCGGAGGTTGTAGTGAGCCGAGATCGCGCCATTGCACTCCAGCCTGGGTAACAAGAGCGAAACTCCGTCTCAAAAAAAAAAAAAAAAAAAAAAAAAAAACCTAACTTGATTTCAAATTAAACATTCTCCTCTTTCTCAGCTTCTGGTGGGTCAGAATCCACCTTGATAAGAGGCAATGGCCCCTTTTTCCTTTCCTTTTGCCCTTTATTCCCCCCAATCCCCTACCCCTTGCCAGGATGCTAGTAACAGTTTCTGGCCCTTTCCTTTCAGAGCACAAAGAGTAGGTGGAAAAGGAAGAACAGAAAGTTCTTATTTGAATGATATTGTCATATGGCTTTGCATTTTCTTGGATAAGCAGGTGTTCAAAGCTAACTCCCGTGCACTGGCTTCCATGGATTTTTAGGAGGCTGTCTGTTGGGACCTGCTAATCAGAACCTTGAGAAGAAGCACTTCTTTCTCTCTCCTTCCTTCTTTCCTTCTTTCTTTCTTTCTCTCTTTCTTCCTCTTCTTCTTCTTTCTTCCTCCTCTTCCTCCTCCTTCTTCCTTTTTTTTTTTGGTGGTGGCCATTATCTCCTCTCCTCCTCCTTCTTTCTTTCTTTTTCTTCTCCTTCCTCCTCCTCCTCCTTCTCCTTCTTTCCTCCTCCGTCTCCTCCTCCTTTCTTCTTCCTTTTTTTTTTCTGGCAGCCAGTATCTCTCTTGATCCTAATTTTCCAGGAATCCACTATAGGCAAAACTGTCTATTGACATCCTTCACTCATCTAGGCAGTTCTCTTTGGTGACACTTAAAATGGCTCCAGGCTGCATCACTTCCATGGTGGGAAATACTTCTGTATTTTTTACCTGTTGTTCGTGCGAGCACAGTTACATCCCAAACATGGCAGTCTACCTTAGCATCATCTGAGGCTGATAAGCAGTTTCTCACTTCCAGATTTTTCAGACATGCATCAGGACCAGTCTGAGCCCTCTCTCAGAAATTCATCTGAGCCCTTTCTCAGAAATTCAGGGGATACATATAAGGCAGAGGGCATTCAGTGGTCCATTTGAAGTTTTCGCTAGGTATGAGCTGAGAAATCAAACAGCCCCACTACTACCCTTGGGGTAGTGAGCAAGAGATCAAACTGCAGAGTTTGTCACAAAGAATACTTTCTTACAAGTATTCTTTTCAACTCCACCTTCTCAAGGCATTTACACACTCTTTGAGAGTTTTGGAGCCTTCTAACTGGTTGTTAGCACATCTTTGGAATTTCTGTTTTGTGTTCTGGTATTTTACTTTGGAATTTTCCACTACATCACTGAACCTCAGTCAAAACTTCCAATTTAGGGGGCCAAGATGGCCAACTAGAAGCAGCAATTGGAGGCTTCCGTCAAAAAGAACCGTAACAGCTTGCAAATCTTTTACTGGCAACCGAGGTATCCAGGTTCTGTTATCAAAACTGACTAGGTGGCTGGTGTGACCCACAGAGAAGAAGGAAGAGCAGTGTGGTGTGTTGGTCCACTTGAGAGCCACACAGGGCAGGGGGGCCCCCAACCCCCAGCCAAGGGAGGCAGTGAGTGAGCAGGCTACCCAGTCTGGGAAAACATGCTTTTTCCATGGAACTGTGTAACCCACAGATCAGAAGATCCCCGCTAGTAAACCCATGCCACTGTGGCCAAGGGTCCCAACCATAGAGCTGTGCAGATTCTCAATAGCCACTAAGCTAGAATCTGCTTAAGCCTGCTGAGACTCTTTGGGGAGTGGCGACCAGCACCACAGCTGTGGCTGCCTGCTGTCTAAGCTGTTGGAGGGAAGGGTTGACTGCCAACACTGGGACTGATAGCTGCCTAACGCACTAAGCTCCCAGGGCAAGGGAAGGGCAGCAGCCATCTCCATAGCTCCAGGCCATGCTTCTTTACTGCTGGAGCTGGGGAGGCTGGATGGCTTGGTCCCAAGAGGCATCCCCCACAGCCCAACACACTGGCTGTGGCAGACTGTGGACAGAATGTCTTTTCAGACCCCACGCTGACACATCCCTCCTCACTGGGTGGGGCCTCCTTGCAGGAACTCTGACAACTCTAACCAGTGGCTCTGGGACAGAACTCTGATCTCCGCGGGCCTGAGCATCTAGGGGGAGGAGTAGCCAGAGTCTCCACAGACCAGCAGACTTAGTTTTTCCTCTTGCTGGTTCTGAGGAATCCAGGCAGCCCAGACAAGTAAGTTTCCCCTAGTGAAGGGACACCAGAGGACAGCCAAAGTGCTTCATTAAATGGGTTCAGCTCCTCATGCCACCCAACTAGGTGCGATCCTCCAACAAGGGTTGTCAGATGCACTATATAGGAGCATTCCTACTGGCATCATGTTGGTGCCCCTCAAGGTCGGAGATCCCAGAGGAAGGAGCAGGTACCCATCTTTGCTGTTCTCCAGCCTCCTCGAGTGACATCTCCATACGCGGGAGTGAACCAGTTGGATAGGGCCTGAAGTGAACCCCCAGAAAACCACAGCAGCCTTACAGAAGAGGGACCTGACCGTTGCAAGAAAAACAAACAGAAAACAACAACAGCAGCAACAACAACAACAAAAAGTCCTAACAAAACCCTTATCCAAGGGTCAGCAGCCTCGAAACCGCTCCTGGACAAACTCATGATGATGATAAAGAATCAATGAAAATATGCTAAAAACCCAAAAGGCCAGAGGGCCTCTTCTACTCCAAATGATCACAGTGCCTCTCCAGCAAGGGCACAGAACTGGATGGAGGATGAGATGGATGAACTGACAGAAGTAGGCTTCAGAAAGTGGGTAATAACAAACTCTGCTGAGCTAAAGGAGCATGTTCTAACCTACTGCAAAGAAGCTAAGAACCTTGATAAAAGGTTACAGGAGCTACTAACTAGAATAACCAGTTTAGAGAGGAACATAAATAACATGGAGCTGAAACACATAGCATGGAAACTTCATGAAGCATACAGTAGTATCAATAACTGAATCAACCAAGCAGAAGAAAGGATATCAGAGTTTGAAAAACATCTTGCTGATATAAGGCATGCAGACAAGATTAGAGAAAAAAGAATGAAAAGGAACAAACAAAACCTCTGAGAAATATGGGACTATATAAAAAGACTAAACCTATGACAAATTGGAGTATCTGAAAGAGACTGGGAGAATGGAACCAAGTTGGATAATACACTTCAAGATATTATCCAGGAAAACTTCCCCAACCTAACAAGACAGGCCGACATTCAAATTCAGGAAATATAGAGAACACGACTATGATATTCCATGAGAAGATCAACCCCAGGACACACAGTCGTCAGATTCTCCAAGGTCAAAATGGTGAAAAAAATGTTAAGTGCAGCCAGAGCAAAAGGCTGGGTCACCCACAAAGGGAAGCCCATCAGACTAGTAGGAGACCTCTCAGCAGAAACTTTACAAGTCAAAAGAGAGTGGGGGCCAATATGAAATATTCTTAAAGAAAATAATAGAATTTCATATCCAGTGAAACTAAACTTCATAAGTGGAGGAGAAATAAAATCCTTTCTAGACAAACAAATGCTGAGGTATTTCATCACCTTCAGGCCTGCCTTGCAAGAACTCCTGATGGAAGCACTAAATGTGGGAAAAAAAAAAAACAACTGGTATCTGCCACTAAAAAATACACCAAAATGTAAAGACCAATGACACTATGAAGAAACTGTATAAACTTGTATGCAAAATAACCAGATAGCATCATGTTAACAGGATCAAATTCAGACACAACAATATTAACCTTAAATATAAATGGGTTAAATGCCCCAATTAAAAGACACAGACTGGCAAATTGGATAAAGGGTCAAGACCCATCAGTGTGCTATATTTGGGAGAACCATCTCATGTGGCTCAAAATAAAGGGATGGAGGAATATTTACCAAGCAAATGCACAGAAAAAAAAAAGCAGGGCTTGCAATCCTGGCCTCTGACAAAACAGACTTTAAACCAACAAAGATTGAAAGAAGAAAGAAAGAAGAAAGAAGAAAGAAGAAAGAAGAAAGAAGAAAGAAGAAAGAAGAAAGAAGAAAGAAGAAAGAAGAAAGAAGAAGAAGAAGAAGAAGAAGAAGAAGAAGAAGAAGAAGAAGAAGAAGAAGAAGAAGAAGAGCATTACATATGGCAAAAGGATCAATTCAACAAGAAGAGCTAACTGTTTAAATATATATGCACTTGACACAGGAGCACCCAGATTCATAAAACAAGTTCTTAGAGACCTACAAAGAGACTTAGACTCCCACACAATAATAGCAGGAGACTTTTAACACCTTATAGTCAATATTAGACAGATGAACAAGACAGAAAATTAACAAGGATATTCAGGACTTGACCTCAGCTCTGCATCAAGTGGACCTAATAGACACCTACAAAAGAGTGGCCCCCAAATCAAGAGAATATACATTTTTCTTAGTGCCACATGGCACTTATTCTAAAATCTACCACATAATTGGAAGTAAAACAGTCCTCAGAAAATGCAAAAGAACTGAAATCATAACAAACAGTCTCTCAGATCTCAATGCAATCAAATTAAAACTCAGGATTAAGAAACTCACTCAAAACCACATGACTACATGGAAATTGAAACCTGATGCTGAATGACTCCTGGGCAAATAATGAAATTAAGGCAGAAATCAAGAAGTTCTTTGAAACCAATGAGAACCAAGAGACAATGTACTGGAATTTCTGGGACATAGCTAAACAGTGCTAGGAGGGAAATTTCTAGCACTAAATGCCCACGTCATAAAGCTAGAAAGATCTCAAATTGATACCCTAATATCAAAATGAAAAGAGCTAGGGAAGAAAGAGCAAACAAATCGAAAAGCTAGCAGAAGACAATAAATAACTAAGATTGTAGCAGAATTGAAGGAAACAGAGCCACAAAAATCCCTTCAAAAAAATCAATGAATCCAGGATCTGGGTTTTTGAAAAAAAAATAACAAAACAGATATAATGGTAACTAGACTAAAAAGAAGAAAAGAGAGAATAATCAAATAGACACAATAAAAAATGATAAATGGGATGTGACCCCTGACCCCACAGAAATACAAACTACCATCAGACAATACTATAAACATTTCCGTGCAAATAAACTAAAAAATCTAGCAGAAATTCATAAACTCCTGGACATATACACCCTCCCCAAACTAAATCAGGAAGAAGTCGAATCCCTGAATAGATCAATAACAAGTTCTGAAATCGAGGAAGTAATTAATAGCCTACTAATCAAGAAAGAGCCCAGGACCAGATAGATTCACAGCTGAATTCTACCAGGGATACTGGTTCTACCATTCCTTCTGAAATGATTACAAAAATTGAATATGAGGGACTCCTCCCTAACTCATTTCATGAGGCCAGTATCATACTGATAAACCTGGCAGAGACACAACCGAAAAAGAAAATTTCAGACTAATACCCCTGAGAAACATTGATGCAAAAATCCTCAGTAAAATTCTAGTAAACCAAATCTAGCAGCACATCAAAAAGCTTATCCACCACAATCAAGTCAGCTTCATCCCTGGGATGCAAACCTGGTTCAACATATGCAAATCAATAAAAGGTAATCCATCACATAATCCGAACCAGTGACAAAAATCACATGATCATCTCAATAGATGTAGAAAAGGCCTTTGATAAAATTCAACACCCCTTCATGTTAAAAGCTCTCAATAAACTAGGTATTGATGGAACATATCTCAAAATAATAGGAGCTGTTTATGACAATCCCACAGTCAATATCATATTGAATGGGCATTCCCTTTTGACAACTGGCACAAGACAAGGATGCTCTCTCTTTCTACCCCTATTCAACATAGTACTAAAAGTTCTGGCCAGGGCAATCAGGCAAGAGAAATAAATAAAGGGTATTCAAATGGGAAAAGAGGAAGTCAAATTGTCTCTGTTTGCAGATTACATGATTGTATATTTAGAAAACATCATCATCTCAGCCCAAAAACTCCTTAAGCTGTTAGGCAACTTTAGCAAAGTCCAAGGATACAAAATCAATGTGCAAAAATCACAAGCACACTTATATACCAACAATAGATAAGCAGAGAGCCAAACCATGAGTGAACTCCCATTCACAATTGCTACAAAGAGAATAAAATACCAAGGAATACTGCTAACAACAATGTGAAGGACCTTTTCAAGAATTACAGACCACTGCTCAAGAAAATAAGAGAGGACACAGACAGAGGATAAAATATTCCATGCTCATGGGTAGATGGAATCAATATCATGAAAATGGCCATACTGCCCAAAGTAATTTATAGATTTAATGCTATTCCCATCAAACTACCATTGACGTTCTTCACAGAATTAGAAAAAGCTACTTTAAATTTCATATAGAATCAAAAAAGAGCCTATATAGCCAAGACAATTCTAAGCAAAAAGAATAAAGCTGGAGGGACCATGCTACCTAGCTTCAAACTATATTACAAGGCTACAGTAACCAAAACAGCATGGTACTGGTACTAAAATAGAAAAATAGACCAATGAAACAGAACAGGGACCTCAGAAATAACACTACACATCTACAATCATATGGTCTTTGACAAATTGGACAAAAACAAGCAAAGGGGAGAGGATTTCCCATTTAATAAATTGTGTTGGGAAAACTGGCTAGCCATATGCAGAAAACTGAAACTGGATGCCTTCCTTACACCTTATGCAAAAATTAACTCAACATCAATTAAAGACTTAAATATACAACCCCCAACCATAAAAACTCTAGAAGAAAACCTAGACAATGCCATTCAGAACATAGGCATGGGCAAAGACTTCATGATGAAAATGCCAACAACAATTGCAACAAAAGCCAAAATTGATAAATGGGGTTTAATTAAACTAAAGAGCTTCTGCACAGCAAAAGAAACTATCATCAGAATTAACAGGCAACCTACAGAATGGGAGAAAATGTTTGCAATTTACCCATCTGACAAAGGGTATCAAGATTTTACAAGGAACTTAAACAAATGTATAAGAAAAAAACAACCTGATCAAAAAGTGGGCAAAGAATACAAACAGACACTTCTCAAAAGAAGATATTTATGCAGCCAACAAACATGAAAAAAGCTCAACACTACTGATCATTAGAGAAATGCACATCAAAACCACAATGAGATACCATCTCATGTCAGTTAGAATGGCGATTATTAAAAAGCAAGAAACAATAGATGCTGTCAAGGCTTTGGAGAAACAGGAATGCTTTCACATTGTTGGTGGGAATGTAAATTAGTTCAGCCATTATAGAAGACAGTGTGGTGATTCCTCAAAAGTCTAGAACCAGAAATACCATTTGACCTAGCAATCTCATTACTGGGTATATACCCAAAGGAATACAAATCATTCTGCTATAAAGACACATGCACACATATGTTTATTGCAGCAATATTTACAATAGTAAAGACATTGAACTAACCCAAATGCCCATCAGTGATAGACTGGTTAAAGAAAATATAGTACATATACACCTTGGAATACTATGCAGCCATAGAAAGGAATGAGATTATGTCCTTTGCAGGGACATAGATGAAGCTGAAAGCTATTATCCTTAGCAAGCTAACGCAGGAACAGAAAACCAAACTGCATATTCTCACTCATAAGTGGGTGTTGAGCAATGAAAACATATGGACACAGTGATAGAAACAACACATACTGGGGCCAGTCTGGGGATATGGGGTGAAGGAAAGGAGAGCATTAGGACAAGTACCTAATGCATGCAGGGCTTAAAACCTAGATGATGGGTAGAGAGGTGCAGCAAACCACTATGACACACATATACCTAGGTAACAAACCTACACATTCTGCACTTGTATCCTGGAACTTAAAGTCAAAACAAAACAAAACCTTCAAATTTAACAATCAATTACACAAGTAATACAAAGTAATTTATAGTATGACACTGAACACACAAAGTAAGCTGTATTCTGGGCTTCAGGAAGCTTGAGGTCCAGTGGAGCTTCCAACTCATGGGCCTAATTTCTGTCTTCCTCCAGTCAGCCTTTGTCGTTGCCCTAGTACTCTCTCTCTGATTATTAATTCCCATTTCTTCATTTTATTTTCTCTTTCATCTTCTCCATGCTACTCTTATCATCTCTCCTTCTCTTGTACACCTTTCTATTTTTTATCCTTTTCTTTCTCCCTGCCTCTCTCCGTCTTGTCTTTCCTCTTCTCCTTTCACACAAACCCAGTGTATGCCCTTACTATGCTCAAAGAAATCTCTCTCGATTCTATTACTTCTTTATCTTTCTTATTCCTTCTCTTCTCAGTTTCTAAACAAATGGGTTCCTTCATCACTACAATGATGTCATTTTCTGTAACATTTACCTCTTGATTATTCCAGTCTGACTTTTCTCCTCATTGTTCTTTGAAGTCTGCCTACCTCCAGGTCTCTACATGCCCACAGGTATTTAATAATTATTTGATGCTACAAATACAAAGATCTATACACTTTGATTTTAGTTGACCTACTTCTTTTGGCTTCTCTTTGGTAGTTCTTGGTAAATTTTGTTTCGGGGATGCCCATTCTCAAGGACAGGGGCATACTTACCTATTTTCCCTTCCAAATTGAATATCACAACAAAGCATCTGATAAATGTTTGAAATGATTAAATGAATGCAAAACTCACACTCGAATTATTTGTGTCATTCATTCATTTATTCGTTCTTTCCACAAATTTTTATAGGGTTTTTACTAGTTCCAGACCCTGTTTTTGGTGGTAGGGATCCAATATAGCTATGGTCCTTGTTCTCATGGAGTATATATTCTAAAAGAAGAAGAGGCAGCAGAAAATAGAGATACACATAAAAATACTAATTTCAGATGGTTATAAATGTTATAAGGGAATGAAACTAGGAGGTTGTTATAGAGAGTTATAGAGGAGGTGGGATTAGTGGGCTATTTTAGGTAGGAGTTCAGAGGAGTTACTCTCAGGTGGTTACATTTAACCTGAGACCCATAGTGATCAGAAGAAATCAGCCATGGAAAGATTCAGAAGTAGAACGTTTCGGGTAGAATACACTGTTAGTGCAAACATTTGAAATGAGACAAATCTCAGTGTGTTCCAAAAGCAGAAAGAAAGCTAGTGTGCCTGGGTTATAATAAGTCAGAGAAATGAACTGATACATGTCAGGGGTCAAATTATACATGGGTTTGAAGGCAGCAGAAGGAGGAATGGGGGAACCATTGAGAAGTTCTAAATAGGAGAGTGACATGATCTGATTAATATTTTAAAAGATTTCATTGGCAGCCAAAGAGAGCAATTAGGAGGCTATTGCATAAGATCAACTGATAGATGAAAGTGTCATGAGCTAGAGTGGTGACAGAGATAAATAGATTTGAGACACTCTCTGGAGTTAGAGTTGATGGACCTCATAATATGTTATAGGGGCTTATCAGAGAAAGAGGTGAAGAGTGACTTTTAGGTTTTGGTTTAGAAACTTGGTACACAGTAATGCCATTGCTGAAATGGTGATGACTGGAAAAGGAACAGAATAGGGGTCAGAAAATTAAGCGCTCTGCTTAGGCATGTTATATTTGAGATTTTGATTGGAGCTTCATGTAGAAATGCCAACTACATGCCAACTATCCAAATGCTAGGCAGTTGGATAGCCAACTAGAGTTTAAGGGTGAGATTTGTACTGGAGGTCTCCCTTGGAAGTCATCAGTATATAGATGGCATTTGAAGCCATGGAACTGAATGAGATCCCAAGGGAGTAAGGAAAGGTAGAAAGGAGTCCTTAGATTTAGTGTGGGACATGCCAGGATTTAGAGGGCAAGCTGAGAATGATGAGCTGGCAAAAGAGACCGAAAAGAAGACATCTGTGGTTAGTAGGAAAAACAGGATATTGTGGTGTATTAGTCTGTTCTCAAACTACTATAAAGAAATACCTGAGAATGGGTAACTTTTAAAGAAGATAGGCTTAACTGATTCACAGTTCTGAATGGCTAGGGAGGCCTCAGGCAACTTACAATCATGGCGGAAGGGGAAGCAGGCACATCTTACATGGCAGCAGGAGAGAGCGAGAGTGAAAGGGGAAGAGCCCCTTATGAAACCATTAGATCTCATGAGAACTCACTCACCATCATGAGAACAGCATGGGGGAACCAGTCCCCATGATCGAATCACTTCTTACCAGGTTCCTTTTTTGACACATGGAGATTACAATTTGAGTTGAGGTTTGGGACACAGAGCCAAATCATATCATGTGGTGTGATAAATGACAAAAGAAGAGCTTATTTTAGTGAGGTGGTGGTTGAGAAGTTGAGTTAGATGAGTTCAGAAAAATGATCACTATGTTTGGCAACATGGAGTTTACTGGTGACCTTGAAAAGAGCAGTCACTGTGCAGTGGTAAGATCAGAAGTCTAATTAAGCCAGGAGGAAGAGAGATTGGGAAGTGAGGAAATGGATATGGTGACAACTGACAGCTTTCCAGATGTTTTGCTGTGAAATGAGCAATAGCTGGACAGAAACAGAATCAAGAGGAGATTGTTGTTTTTGTTGTTCATTATGGATGATATTCATGCTTCCTGGTGACATTTATTTATTTCTTAGAGCAAGGGGAAAATTGGTGTTAGGAGGAAAGGTGCCTGAGATGGCACCTGATTCATTTATTTTTCTTTTCTTTTCCAGACATTTTTTCTTTGTGTAAGTAAATGGTTACCTAGTTTTGCAAAGTTAGCTATGACATATAGTTCTTGTTGTTCTGGATGCATTTAAGACCTTTTATACCTTCCATAACAAACTACAAGACTTTTCAAGGAATTATTTTCCTGCAGTGTTGGAGTATCTCTTCATAGCCAAATCTAGGGCCATAAAGCTTTGGACAGAAAGTGAAGGTTCCATGTCTTGCTGGGACTAAGCTAAAGTATGAGTTTGGAAGAATATTTTAGTAGTTGAATATGCTGCTTTCTGCCTATATGTCCCTGGTGGGCTAGTAGTGTGCCTAATGACTCTGGATTCAAACTGGAGACTTGTATGCTTTAAAGGAATGTAGAGATGTACAAAGAATGAAGTGGGACAAGGTGATTTTCATAGCATCCATGGCTTGAATGATAGATGTGTCTTAAAAGTTTATTTTTAAAAGTAGAATTAGAGTTGATGAGTTTATTTTTAAAAAATATATATTTGGAATAAAAGAAATGTACTCATGAGCTAGGGAGTAGTATCATGGGCTTATCCTGAACAAGTCAAGGTGAACAGGTACCAATCTGTTCTCTGCTGAGCTGGGTTTTGTGCAGCAAATTGGAATTACTCAAGTTCTTCTATACAGTCTGTGCAACATGAAAAGTCAGTATAGAAAATCCTTATTGACTTGATGATATGGCTGTGTGATGAAAGCAGTAATCATGTTTAGACCAGCTATGAAACAAAATGCAATCCTCACACTTGCTCACTGCCCGTGATAGGATTATATTCTGATTGACTGAAAATGTGGTCAGCAGGAGGATCATTTGGCAGCAGAGGAGGCCGATTTTTCTGATGATCCAGAAATCAGATTTTGATTCTGATGATTAGATATTTGGCTTATAGTCTTCTCACTCCTAAAAAATGCTGCCAAGGTCAGTCTGTCTTATATACTTTGGAGAATGAATGAATAATGGTTTATTATAACAACAAATAAGTCAACAAAAGCCTCACGACTCAATGCTGTTATCCTTCACCAGGCAAATTCAACCCTCCTGTCTGGATGGGTAGCGTAAGATTTACAGATGCTGGAGAGCTGCCATTTGGTTTTATTATTTGAGGAAACACTATAGACATTTATTTTAAGGGGAATTTAACTTTGAGAATATGTCAAATATTGAAATGCTCATGGAATAGTCTTTCAAAATAAATTTCTGATATGATTCTTTTAAGTTTAAAGTGAGAATTTTTTATTGTAAAATTAATAATATATTTAAGTTGAAAATAAAACGATGTAGAAATGTATAAAATAGAAGTCCTGTGCTAGCTCCAAACGCAGCTCCACTTCCCAGAGAGAAGCACTTTGAATAGTCTCTGTGTATAATGCCTGTTGTGAGTCAGGCACTGTGCTAAGTGCTTTATAAGACTACTTTATTTAGTCCTCACAACAACCCTGTGAAGTATATACTATTACCATTCCCATGTTAAATATGGGGAAACTGAAACTGAGGCACAGAGGAGGTGAAGTTCTAAGTTCATGTATTTTATTAGTTGAGGAGCTAGTTATAAACTGGGGAAGTCCATTTTCAGATGTCGTGCTTGTAATCGCTGCCCATTTATGTTTCTTAGTCATTTTTCCATACACGTACATGTAGATCCACCTTTGTTTGTGTCCTCTCTTATTACTTTGAGCAGTAGTTTTTAGTTCTCCTTGAAGAGGTCCTTTACATCCTTTGCTAGTTGTATTCCTAGGTGTTTTATTCTCTTTATGGTAATCATAAATGGCAGTTCCCTCTTGATTTGGCTCTCTTTTAGACTGTTAGTCATGTATAGGAATGCTTATGATTTCTGCACATTGATTTTGTATCCTGAGACTTTCCTGAAGTTGCTTATCAGTTTCAGGAGATTTTGGGCTGAGATGATAGGGTCTTCTAAATATACAGTCATATCATCTGCAAATAGAGAAAATTTGACTTCCTCCTTTCCTAATTGAATACCTTTATTTCTTTTTCTTGCCTGATTGCTCTGGCTAGAACTTCCAGTACTATATTGAATAGGAGTGGTGGGAGAGGGCATCCTTGTCTAGTGCCAGATTTCAAAGGGAATGCTTCCAGTTTTTGCCCATTCAGTATATTGGCTGTTGGTTTGTCGTAAATAGCTTTTATTATTTTGAGATACATTCCATTGATACCTAGTTTATTGAGAGTTTTTAGCATAAAGGACTGTTGAATTTTGTCGAAGGCCTTTTCTGCATCTATTGAGATAATCATGTAGTTTTTGTCTTTGGTTCTGTTATGTGATTAATTATGTTTATAGACTTGCATATGTTGAACCAGCCTTGCAACCCCGGGGTTGAGGCCTACTTGATTGTGATGGATAAGCTTTTTGATGTGCTGTTGCAGTCGGTTTGCCACTATTTGATTGAAGATTTTTGCATCTGTGTTCATCATGGATATTGGCCTGAAGTTTCCTTTCTTTGTTGAGTCTCTGCCAGGTTTTGATATCAGGATGATGTTGATCTCATAAAATGATTTGGGAAGTTTTCCCTCTTTTTGGATTGTTTGGAATAGTTTCAGAAAGAATGGTAGCAGCTTCTCTTTGTATGTCTGGAGGAATTTGGCTGTGAACCCCTTCTGGACATGGGCTTTTTTTTGGTTGGTAGGCTATTAATTGCTGCCTCAAATTCAGCCCTTATTATTGGTCTATTCAGAGTTTCAACTTCTTCCTGGTTTAGGCTTGGGAGGGTGCAAGTGTCCAGTAATGTATCTTTTTCTTCTAGGTTTACTGGTTTAGGTGCATAGAGTTGTTTGTAGTAATCTCTGATGGTAGTTTGTGTTTCTGTGGATTCTGTGGTGATACCCTCTGTATCATTTTTTATTGCATCTATTTGAGTCTTCTCTCTTTTCTTTTTCATTAATCTGGCTAGCTGCCTGTCTATTTTATTGATCATTTCAAAAAACCAGCTCCTGGATTTATTGATTTTTTTGAAGGGTTTTTTATGTCTCTATCTCCTTCAATTCTGCTCTGATCTTAGTTATTTCTTGTCTTCTGCTGGCTTTTGAGTTTTTTTTTTATCTTGCTCCTCTAGTTCTTTCACTTTTGATGATTGGGTGTCAATTTTAGATCTTTCCTTGCTTCTCATGTGGGCATTTATTGCTATAAATTTTCCTGTAGACACTGCTTTAAATGTGTCCCAGAGATTCTGGTACATTGTATCGTCATTCTTGTTGGTTTCAAAGAACATCTTTATATCTGCCTTCATTTCATTGTTTATCAGTCAACATTCAGGAGTCAGTTGTTCAGTTTCCATGAAGTTGTGTTGTTCAGCGTTAGTTTCTTAATCCTGAGTTCTGATTTGATTGCACTGTGGTCTGAGAGACTGTTACGATTTCTGTTCTTTCCATTTGCTAAGGAGTGATTTATTTCCAATTACGTGGTCAATTTTAGAGTAGGTGTGATGTGGTTCTCAAAAGAATGTATATTCTATGGTTTTGGGGTGGAAAGTTCTGTAGATGTCTGTTAGGTTTGCTTGGTCTAGATCTGAGTTCAAGTCCTGGATATCCTTGTTAATTTTCTGTCTCATTGATCTGCCTAATATTGACAGTGGATTGTTAAAGTCTCCCACTATTACTGTGTTGGAGTCTATGTCTCTTTGTAGGTCACTAAGAACTTGCTTTATGTATTTGGATGCTCCTGTATTGGGTGCATATATATTTAGGATCATTAGCTTTTCTTGTTGCATTGATCCTTTTATCATCATGTAATGCTCTTCTTTGTCTCTTTTGATCTTCATTCTTTTAAAGTTTATTTTGTCAGAGACTAGAATTGCAACTCCTGCCTTTTTTTGCTCTCCATTTGCTTGGTAAATCTTCCTCCATCCCTTTATCTTGAACGTGTATGTGTCCTCACATGTGAGCTGGGTTTCCTGTATGCAGCACACCAATGGGTTTTGACTTTTTATCCAATATGCCAGTATGGGTCTTTTGATTGGAGCATTTAGCCCATTTACATTTAAGGTTAATAGTGTTATGTGTGAATTTGATCCTGCCATTTTGATGCTAGCTGGATGTTTTGCCAGTTAGCTAATGCAGTTTCTTCATTGTGTCAATGCCTTTTACCATTTGGTACGTTTTTGGAGTGGCTGTTATTGGTTGTTCATTTCTATGTTTAATGCTTCTTTCAAGAGCTCTTGTAAGGCAGGCCTGTTGGTTATGAAATCTCTCAGCAATTGCTTGTTTATAAAGGATTTTATTTCTCCTTCGCTTATGAGGCTTAGTCTGGCTGAATATGGAATTCTAGGTTGAAAATTCTTTTCTTTAAGGATGTTGAATATTGGCCCCCACTCTCTTCTGGCTTGTAGTGTTTCTGCTGAGTAATCCTCTGTGAGTCTGATGGGCTTCCCTTTGTGGGTAACCTGACCTTTCTTTCTGGCTGCCCTTAGCCTCTTCTCCTTCATTTTAACTCTGGTGAATCTGATGATTATATACCTTGGGGTTGCTCTTCTTGAGGAATATCTTCATGGTGTTCTCTGTATTTCCTGGACATGAATGTTGGCCTGCCTTGCTAGGTTGGGGAAGTTTTCCTGGATAATATCCTGAAGAGTATTTTCCTGCTTGGATTCATTCTCTCCGTCACATTCAGGTACACCTATCAAACATTGATTAGGTCTTTTCACATAATTCCATATTTCTTGGAGGCTTTGTTCATTTCTTTTCACTCTTTTTTTTCTAATCTTTCTTTTTTATTTCAATGTGTTGATATTCGATCTCTGACATCCTTTCTTCTGCTTGATTGATTTGGCTATTGAAACTTGTGTCTGCTTTGGGAAGTTCTCTTGTGGTGTTTTTCAGCTCCATCAGGTCATATATATTCTTCTCTATGCTGTTTATTCTCGTTAGCATTTTTTCTAAACTTTTTTCAAGGTTCTTAGTGTCTTTGCATTGAGTTAGAACATGTTCTTTTAGCTCAGAGAAGTTTGTTATTACCCACCTTCTGAAGCCTGTTTCTGTCAATTCATCAGACTCATTCTCCATCCAGCTTTGTTGCCTTCCTGGTTTGGAGTTGTGATCCCTGGGAGGAGGGGAGACATTCTGGTTTTTGGTATTTTCATCCTTTTTGCGCTGGTTTCTTCCCATCTTTGTGGATTTATCTACCTGTGGTCTTTGTAGTTTGTGACTTTTGGATGGGGTCTCTGAGTGGACGTCCTTTTTGTTGATGTTGAAGTTATTTCTTCCTGTTTTTTAGTTCTCCTTCTAACCGTCAGGCCCCTCTGCTGTAGGCCTGCTGGAGGTCCAGTCCAGACCCTGCTTGCCTGGGGATCACCCATGGGGGCTGAAGAACAGTAAAGGTTGCTGCTGGTTTCTTCTTCTATTATCTTCATCCTAGAAGGGTACTCACCAGATGTCAGCCTGAGCTCTCCTTTATGTGTCTCTTTGGATATACAGGGGTCAGGAATCTGCTTGAGGAGACAGTCTGTCCCTTATAGGAGCTCAAGTGCTAAGCTGGGAGCTCTGTTGTTCTGTTCAGAGCTTCTGGGCAAGTACATTTATGTCTGCTGCCGTAGAACTCATAAACACCTTTTTCCCCAGGTACTCTGTCCTGGGAAGGTGGGGCTTTATTTATAAGTTCCTGATGTGCTGCAAGGTGGTAGTCTAGACACAGTCTGCCAGTAAAGGCATTACTGAGCTGCTGTGGGCTCTGCCCAGCTTCTGTGTGAACTTCCTGTTAGAACTGCCTTGGTAATGGTGGACTGCCTTGGTAATGGCAGACTGCCTCAGTAATGGCAGACTGCCTCAGCAGTGGTGGGCTGCTTTGGTAATGGCTGACGTCTTTCCCCCCACTGACCTGGACTGTCCTGGATCCAGCTGCACTTGCTGTGAAACTCTCATTCTAGAGCGTTTCGGATTGCTGGTCTTTGTGGGGAGTGGGACCTACACCTGGCTCCCTGTTTCAGCTCCCTTTTTTTTCCAGTTGAATGGGTGGCTCTGTCTTCCAGGTGTTCCAGGCACCTGTTGAAATGGCTGCCCAGATTTGTGCGAGTTTTTGTGTGGAGACCTGCAGTGCTGGCTGAAAGAGTCGTGCTGGAAACTCATGGTGCTTTTCAGCTTGGGAATCTCCTGGTCTGTGGACAGTAAAAACTCGTGTTCATTGAAATGTGGTGATCATTCACCCTCTGTGTTCTTCTCACTGGGAACTGCACTGCAGAGCTGTTCCTATTCAGCTATCTTAGATTTCCTCTCTGTCTCTCTCCCCCTTTTTTTTCTTTTGAGATGGAGTCTCACTCTGTCTCCCAGGCTGTAGTACAGTGGTGCAGTCTCAGTTTACTGCAACCTCTGCTGCCTGGGTTGAAGTGATTCTCCTGCCTCAGTCTTCCAAGTAGCTAGGACTACAGGTGCCTGCCACCATGCCTGGCTAATTTTTGTATTTTTAGTAGAGACAGGGTTTCACCATGTTGATCAGGCTAGCCTTGAACTCTGGACCTCGTGATCCACCCACCTCAGCATCCCAAAGTGCTGGGGTTACAAGCGTGAGCTACTGTGCCTGGCCAACTTATTTTTGTTAATGATAATTCAACTGTTTCAACATGATTAAATACTTCCTCAATATTTATATATTTTAAAAATACTTGTTTAATACATTATTTGTTATTTTCCTTATAATATACCAGATATCTATATTTATTAGGGTCTGATTATACTTGTATCAGTAGCAAACTTTTTAATTACCATAGCTTTATAGTATATTTTCATATCTAGTACAGTTATAATCCCTTAGTTCTCCTCTGACTATTCTCACATATTTGCTTTTTCTGGATGAACTAAGTACCATTTTGCCAGCTTGAAGCAATATATTTATTTCTAGGATACCTTCGGAGAAACTGATATCTTTATAACACTGCCTTCCTATCCAAGAGTAATATGTGCTTTTTGCTTATTCAAATCTTCTTCTAAGTCTTTCAGCAGAGTTTTTAAATCCTTTTGAATAGGTCTTTCCTATCACCAGAATTAGAATTCTCAGCAATAGTCATGAAGAGACGCTGTGGCAATGTTCTACCTCGTTTCACTTCTGCCTCCCATGTTTGCTACATGTGTTTGCCCCTCTTCTGTATCATTTTCCTTCACTTCCGGCTGCCTGTTTCTTGGTCATTCTATCTGCTCCTTTAGATGGTTGGCTCTAGCACAGAAGAAGAACATATCTAACGGTGTAAATACAGAATTAGAAGCTGATTATTGTTTTGCTTTGACCATCAGCTTCCTATGAAATGATGAAACTTGCGTTTCTGTGTTTCTTTCCCTTCTCCCTCAAAGATTCTAGAAAAATACGAAATTGCTTTAATTAAGGGAGGGAGGGGAGCAAGGGTTGAAAACTACCTATGGGTACTGGGTTCACTGTTTGGGTACGGGGTTCACTAGAAGCCCAAATCTCAGAATTATGTTACATACCCATGTGGCAATCCGACACACATACCCCCTGAATCTATAATTTAAAAAAGAAATTGTTTTGACAAGTATTGAGGGGAATTTTGGTTTTGAAGTAAACCAATAGTTTGTAAAGTGTGGTCCTGGAAACTTCTGGTTAAAAATTGCCAAATGTGCTTGGTGAAAGCATAGATTCCTGAGCCTATCCTTAGATGTGAAAAATCAGAATCTTTAGAGGTGATGCCTGGGATTTTATATTTTCAATAAATATGCCAAGTCAGTGCTTCTTCAACTGTAATCTGCATGTGCATCACATGGGCATCTTGTAACAATGCAGGTGCTGATTCAGTAGGTTTGGGTGAGGCAAGATTCCATATTTCTAACTGGTTCTCAGGTGTGATGATGCAACTGGTTGGTGGCCACACTTTGAATACAAGGCTTTAAAGATTTTTTTTTTTTTGGCTCCCTGAATGTGAGAACCACTGAATTGAACTGAAATGAGGCATTAAGCATAGGAAGACGACTTCGCTTAAGAGGAGTCCTGTAGAAAGAGAATGTGTACTTCCCTGTGTGGGGTATCCCCGTATAGAACCCTGATTCCTTGCTCCTCTTTCCATCACTTCCACATGATGGTTCAGTTTACCCTAATTCCTGAGTAAGCTCTGTTTGATAGAGGCAAGGGCTATAGCAACAGCCTATTCCAAGCCCTTCCTGGGAGGGTCCTGGCATGAGTCCTGGCATAATAGACTTCAACAATGACATTTTATTGAGGTAGAGTCCAAGACTTGGTAGTGGGAGCTCTGTGCCCATTGCCCTTCCACTTGGACAGACTGCAGTAAATGCAGTGTGGGTGGAGGGCCCTCACCCTGGGATAAGTCTGGAATGTTGTATAGACTACTGCTAATGAGCAGAATCAGAGAATAAAGACAAAGACTCCCTTCCTGTTAGTACTATTGACCAGGGGATGAGGACCTGAATGACCCATTAAACTTTCTCTGCTTTGGCTTTTTCCAGCCTTCAGTGTACTTCATTCTCCCACAGTCCTTGGCAGCATTTTTTTTTCCTGCTAATACTCGATGTTTGAGGTGGCTGGCCCTTGCTACAGAATCAGTGAGTTATGGAACATAACTTTCCTTTCTTACCTGTCACACTGGTTCATTTGGGGACCATATCTACCATTTTTCTCTCCATAAACTATATGCTAGCATTGCTAAGTAAACAAGCCAGTCCAGCTCTCTTCAGCATAAAACGATCCTGAATAATTATCAGCAGGGCTGCTGAATATGACTATGTGTTGTGCAATTCCAGGGGATGGGATTCACACATGTAAATGGCATTCCTAAGATTCTGCCATGTAGTGGCTCTGATTCCAAGGTACTTCCAAAAATAAAGTTGGGAGGCTAATCTGGATAGTAAGGAAATGTTGGTCAGAAGGGAGACAATAGGAAGAAAAGAAATATATTGTGACCACCCAAGTTTCTGTGCAAAACCGCATGTGTATTCTCCCTTACAAATGTCCAAAACAAATTGAGAATAAATGATAAGATTGTATTAGGACTTTCAGGTGAAAATGACAGAAACCTAAATCTAAACAATTTAGACAAAAGGGTTTTAGCGGCCTAGATAATCCAGGAAAGGACTGAACAGTCAGATACAGGAGAGACAGTGATACAGCTGCGCCCAGGAACTATTGCAATCAGGGATTCAAATGTTTGCGTTTCTCTGTCTTGGCTTCATTCTCTTTGAAGTCTGCTTTCTTCTGTGCGGCAGAGAACGTGGCCTACTGAGAGCTCCCAAGTTGTACATTTGAAACCTTTTGTTTCTAGTCACGGATTCTTTGTTTCTTTCTTCCGGTGTGCAACACCTTGAGAAAAGGCTCCGGTTGGCCTGGCTTGGACCAATTGCCTGTGGTCAGTGAGGCAGGGTTGTATAGAAAAATGGCAATTCCTCCACAGTAATCACGTAGCCAGAGTGGAGTTAGGTTTAGAAAAATTCCCAGAAGAAGGAAAGCCTTCTGGGTAGGCTAAATAGCAGATGTCCACTATAAAGCACATTCGCCCTTCTACATGTGCTATAGTCTGAGGGGGATTTCTGTAGACTGCATGAAATCCCATCCGTATTCAGCAAGAATGCAGCTCTCTTCCGGCCTGTGGTTCCACTAAAGGCTTTTCCCTAATGCTGTTATAAGGGGCAGCTGTATCATAGCAATAGTTGCTTATTTATTCACTGTAGTGACAGTTACATTTCATGGAGCAGCTGCTGAAGCCAAAAATGTTCAGCAAGAGCAAAATGTGATAAAAGCTCAATGCAATTTGGTTGCACATTATTAAGTTTTAATTTTTGGTTCAGGAATAAATTTTATTTTCTGAAGCTATTTTTAACTCATTTCTACAGTTGAAAAAGAGATGAATTTCTCTCATCCTATCAATTAAACTGGTTAGAAAACCCTCTTGGATTTAAGACCTGAGCTTACTCTAGTTGAAACACAGGCAAAGTAGAGTTTATTTGGGGGTGGAAGTAGGATTCTAGGGAATAAATTTGTAGTGGCGTTTAGAAGACATTTAAATGTCAACTTTTTGTACCACTATTTACTCACCTGTAAAGAGAATGATATTAACACTGTTGTTTTCTTGGATCAAATGAATTAATGAGTGTACAACAGTTAAGATGTATAGCACTAGATGTTATGAATGTTCTTATAATATTAATACATTGATTTGTATTCAATGAATAATTAGTCAACAACTTTGATTGCAAGTAGTAGATACCATCTCAAAAACATGGTTTGTTATGAGGCTGTATTAGACAACACCATGGGCAAAGAGGGTCCAATATTAAGTACAAGTGGGCCCCCATGGGACAGGAGTCAGGAATGGAGCCGATCTCTCTTTCCCCAGGCCCATGGGGTTCCTTACCCCTGATTTTCTGTGTTTCTGTTCCATGCTCCTCTTTGCAGATCAGCTTCTTGTCCCTGTTCTTGCTTTCTGCTCTCAGGGCCCACATGAGAGCTTACTCATAGCTTGGGTTTGGTACTAGCTCCAACCCCAAACCTGCCTGGGTTTCAGTTCTCCAGCCCATCGCAAAGTGGTGCATTCTATGTGTCTTAGTTGGCTTCTTATTAGAGAAGGGTCGGCTGCCACTTGGCCTTGGGTCAGATGTTTCACCTTGGGACATCCACTGAGATGTGACTACAGGGCAGAGGGGTCTCATCAAAGCACTTGGACCTGCCCTTTCAGCAGGGACTAAGGGTTGGGAAGCTTCCAGAAAGATGGTGGGCAAGAAAGCATCTGAGATCCTATCTGCTGCAAATGACTTTGAGCGGAATGATAAAATGCCAGGGTCCTCTGACCATAAATCTGAGGGATGGGCTTGTTAGTGCCCAGGGCTTCCATGGTAGCAGGGGCGCCAAACCCAGGGCTCTAGAGTTTGGTGCCAAGCCAGCATCTAGACATGAACATGCTAGGTAGTTGTATGAAACCAAGACATTTGGAAGAGCAGCTCTTTAACATGTTTAAGCCTCAGTTCCCTCTATAAAAAGGTGAAGTCTACTTTATCAGGTATTAGAATTGAGTGAGAAAAGGTATCTTACAGCTGGTCCAAGACACTTGGAGCATAGTATATGTGCAATAAATGTAATTGCCTTTTGCTTTTCTTTCCCTCCTGCTTATGCATTATTTACTATAGAAACACATGCATTTAAAAGAAGCAATTAAAATGATTTTCTTATTTTGTTGTACTTGAAAATAAATTCAGTTATTTGTAGGTAATTGATTTAAGTGATGTCTATCCAAACAGCTTACTAGATTTTTCCTGTTTCTAATAGGAAAAGGAAAATCAGAGCCACTTAATACTTTTTATTGCTTTCTTGAGATAAATGCTGGTGTAACTTTGCAAATACCATTTGTGTATTGAATTCATAATAACAGTCTATTTCTGGATCCTCTCCTAGTCTACAGGCCTCTCTTTGTAAAACAGTGGTGGTACCTTTCAGATGCAGCCTCACACTTGGAGGTGAAAATATTTCCCAATAAGCTTCCTGACCTTATTCAATATTTAGAAAAGGGCACCTCGTTATTTTCCCTTTCTAGCTCCAAGTGATAACGTTTTCTCTTCTGGATGAAGCCTTCTTATTTCTCTCTTCCCTGGCTTACTCATACATCTCTGCTGTTAATCCTCTCTTCTCTTTCTTTCGTGCTTTCTCTTTCAGCTATGTATTTTCTCTCCTGAATCTTCAGCTTCTGCCAAAAAGAACTTCTCTCTCTTAGTCCATAAAGAAGTTAGACTTTTCCTTATCTTTAGAAGAGCCCTCTTATACCTGCTTCCCTTTCAAGCTAACCTCCTATTTCTCTCCTTCTCTTTGCCAACATAGTAAATAGATAGAGATGAATCCCCAAATGAAAAGGTTTTATTTGAGAATAATATGCAAGAAGTGGGATTGTAATCTGGGACATACACACAGAACAGGGTGGCCTCTAGTATGTCTGGAAGAACAAAGGAAAATGGTTAGGGTTTTTGGGGGGTGAACAAGGAGGTTATACAAGTTGATGTGAAGGAAAGTCAATTGGCGCTGGCAGTGCCTTCTAAGAGCTGGTGAGTTTTGATCAGTGAGCATCCGTGTTTGCTGGGTAGGACTTGGAACCTTGGAGTACTGGTTAGGCTCTTGTAGTTTTGGATTAGGCCTGTGAGACAGTGTGTCAGGCAATTGTTCTTGTATAAGCCACTAGCTGTCCTTGTGCCACTAGCTGTCCTGGGGTGACTCATGTAGTAAGCTGCAGTATGGAAAAGTTTCTTGTCATGGTTCCTGTTATCAGGCAAATCACGTGTGAGAGCCCTCTCTTCAAGGCCTTTCCCAGCTCCATTTTGCTAGGGTTTGACACAGGTGACTCCATTTTGAATTTGACAACTTTATCACCTTCCAGACTTTCAAAACAGTTGGTATGGGTTGATTTTCACAACTTCCTCATGCCTCACTTCCTTTTCAACCAGCTGCCCACAATTTCTACCTCCACTGCTCTAGACTCTGCTCTTGTGGGCCATTAATAGCCATCTAATGACATGACCTCCTAATGTCTGATCTTGAACATTCCATTTTCATTGAAGTTCACTGCTGTCTTGACTTCTAACACAGGACTCTACTGCTTATTTTCCTACCTCTAAGGAGACATTCTTTCTTCCTTTACACCTCATACTCTATGTCTGGGTTTCTTTGGTAGAACTTGACAGATATTATTAGCTTGCTTTTTTACTACGTGTCTCCTGCAGACTACAAGCTTCAGGAAGGCAGGCCTATTTCTATCTTGTTTACCACCATAACCGGTGCACTTTTATAGCTACGAATGTTACCATTCTTGCAGTCTGTCCGTCCACATCCTTTGAGGATGACTTTGTCTCCTTTCTCCTTCACCCTCTCCATCTAATCAGGTACAGAGGCCAATTCTACCTCCAAAATATCTCTGGACTCCATTTCAACATTCCTGTCCCCACTGCTCAGCGTGAGGCCCTCATGTTGTCTGGGCAGCTCTAGGGGCAGAGTTACAAAGTGATATCCCAGTGTGGCCCCATGCCAGTCTGTCCCATGCAGTGTTGACAAATTTCCCTTCCTGAAACACAACATGGATCACATAACACCTTGTTCACAGACTTCTGAATCTTCCCAGTGGTTAATCAATTCTATTCTGTTCCTTTTCTATGTTGCCTCAATTTACCTTTCAGTTCTTCTCCCCCGTTCCTCCCCATCCTGTTGACTCATGTGCAGGCAGAGAACAGGGGTGCCATTAGGCAACTAGAGAGGAATTGGAGAGTTGCTTTATACTGCTGTGGATTGCTGCACTGGTCACGGTAGAGCTCCAAGACATTGGGAAGGTGAGACAAATTAAAAAAAAAAAAACAATTATCTACAGGACAAATGAAGGAAAATAATTGCTGAGCACAAGCAATATACTGTTTTATTTAGCTTGGAATAAATATACCTTACTCTGATGGTAAGATTAAACCTAAATGTCTCAAGATGGAGACAGTAAAGAATAGTGATTGAGTGCATGAACTTTGAAACCAAACTACCCGGTTTTCGAAGCATTTTTACTAGCCATGTGACTCTGAGCAAATCACTTAATCTCTTATTCCTCAGCTTCCTCATCTGTTAAATGGGAATCATGAAGTTGTTGTCAATATTACATGAGTGAAAACACATGAAATGTTTAGAAGAGTGCCTGGTACATATAGTACTTTATAACTCCTGGCTATTCCTGGTGTTGATTCAACAAATATTCATCAAATGCATATAATTGGGCAAGGCGCTGCACAGCGATTGGGTAAGGTATGAGGGAAGGAAGAATGAAGGAGAAGGAACACATTAGAAAATGGAAATCTAGGCTAACTCACTTTTCTAACTTGGACACACCATGAAAAAAATGCCATTTACTAAAGGAAATACAGTAAGAGAAGCAGGGAATAGGAACTTACATGTTCAAGCTTTATATTATAATTTCTATTGGTTTCTTTTTAGAACTTTTCAAGTAGCCATTGTCTCTCAAAATGTTAAATCCACAAATGTGTATTACTTTTAAACAACTTTAAGGGCCAAGAACAGCAGATAATTAGGTAGATTACCAAGAGACTTCAGGAGTGGGAAAAGGAAAAGTTTATGGGTCCCTGTTCCTATTCCAAACAATCCCTGGGAGAAACCAGTGGTGAAATCAGAAAATGCTGCCAGAAGGGCTGGTAATCCATCACTCATCTGCTTCCTAGCAGCATGGGATGGATGTGAGCACGTGCTTTTCTCTGTTCCTCTGTGGATCAAACCTCCGTCAAGTTCTAGGTCAGAGCTGTTCAGTGTTGCTTTTCTCTCTACATTAAAAGAGTCAGTATTAAAGAATAAATGCTAGAACAATAGTGACAGATATCAGAAGTTTATATTATTATTAATAAACATTTATTCACCACTTGTGTGTAAGATATTGCATTATATATTTTACATGAATTACTTAATTAGGTGGGATTCCATCAATCTGTAGAGTATTAGAGCAAGAAAGGGCCTCAGAGCTACTATGGTTGAACCTTCTCATTTTGGAAATGAGCCAACTGGAGCCATGGAAAAGACGAAATAGCTTGCCCAAGATCTCCTCTTGAGTTATTGTGACTAACAAGCCAGCAGCACTATGAGGCTGACAAATACGCAACTGGACACTATGAAATCACTTGGGCTCCTCAGTCATTTTCAGTGATTGACACAAACAAGTAATTGTGTCTTTGGCTCACAATTTAACTAATTCTGTACCTGACAATCTTTAAATAAGGCAAAGTCTAATTTTTAGAAACATGTCCTTTTGTGTTTTGTGAATGCAACCCACTTAGATTTTGGAAACATGGAAAGTGCATTGAGCTGAATTCCTTTTTTCTCTATTTTTATCCTCATTTATAATCTCTTTCCAACACCTGATTTTAAAAAATTGGAGAGAAAAATTGTGTTAGCATTTTGTCTGTGTCTTTGTGTACTGAAGAAAAGAATTTACCTACAATGTCTAGCTCCTGAAATAAGCTAATAGATTTACTTTGCTCCGTGAGTCTGTACCTTTTCTTCTCACTAAGGTTAAAGAAAGAATAATTACACAATTTGGGGGGTGATTTCCCTCTGGCTAAAAATGGCCTGGTAAGTACCCTGAACAATCTCTCCCTCTGCTCCCTCCTAGCTTTCTCACACGATCTGCGTGCTGTTTCTTGAGAATCCAGATGCTCTGGGCTCCAGTTTCTCTGCCTAACATCTGATTTGAAACACTGTGCTAAAGCCATCTGCTGTATTTGGGGAATAAAGGGTGGAATGAGAAATGCCTTTTACAAATGTGTCCAAATAGGGCAATCAAGAGAAGGATAATATTAATAAGACGCAAAGGCCTGTTTGGTGCCGAGTCCTCCACACATCTGGCCACTCGGTGGCTTTTGGGGTATTTGTGTTCTCTGCCTCACGCCACACTTGTCTCAGCTTGTGCATCTTACCGTTTCTTGGCAGCAAGATATCTGTTATACGCTCTGACTAAACTGAACATTTTTAATGGTGAAGTGAGAATTCTGAAGTTCAAAAAAAGCCTGAGATGGATTGAAAAGTTGCTATTCTTGAAAGACGCGCTTGAGCTCCTCAGCATCCTTTGTAACTAACATGCATCTGGAGCAGCTATGATTCTTGTTTCTTTCCCTCGCTATGGACCCATTTCCAGCTGAGCTGGACGTGTGCCCTCGCAGCTCTGTGCAGGGATTTTGGTGGGCTGTCTGCAGGTTTTATTGAACATCTGTAAATCCTCGGCTTGGGTATGCTTCCAGCTACCACTTTAATCTGTTCCTGGGATACAGTGCTCTAGGTTTTTAGCACTGGGGGCTGGGGAGGCATCTGTTTCGCTGCTGCAAGCAGAGGATGGAATAGTAGCCTTGGTTTCCCATGTGCCGTGGAACATGATGAGGCGTTCTTAGGAGACCACGGTTACCGTCTTCAGCACAATGTGCTCTCTTTTCCCAGAGAAGTATAATCTCTGAGAAGCATATTTTTCAACTTATTGTAAATGAAGCCTGGAGGGCTGCATGGGGCTGGGAAATTATACATAATTTATCCAAATATTTGTTCTTTCTGAGTGAGGGGTATGATAGTAGGGATGCAGCTGTGGGGCTCAGAGAAACGCTTAATGGAGACACTTCGAACAACTGAATAGTGTGAGGGTAGAAAGGGAGGGGCTCTGGGTCTGGGCAGAGGATGGAGGAAGTTGGGGTGGGTGGACACAATAGGAAACTGAGCCTGAAGCATCTGTGCTGTGGTCTCTATGAATCCTTGGTGCTTAACTCTTCATGTAAGCTGTATCTGTGTGTGGCCAAGACCTGTTGAATTGCTGGCCTGTTTGTAAATTTCACAAGACTTTGGCTATATGTACTTTAGCCTCCTAGTTACAGCCAAGAGGAAAGTGACTCAAAAACCTGCTCCCCTGGGATTCTCTGGGAAGCCTGCTAAGCATCTGGACTGCATGGGGTCTGTTGACTTCAACCAGACTTTTCAGCATGTTTTAGTCTCTCAGGAATGAATCTTTGCTGAGATATTTTTTTTTCTCCTCATACCACAGGAATGTGAAATACTCTCAGAATTTTTCTCACAATCTGGGAAGTTCAAATATTCTTCCCTAATCTTTGAAGACATTGATATGCAATTCAGAACTTTAAAATCCAAAATCTGAAGTCAATAGAAAAGTCTTTGTTGTACTGAGAAAAACAAAACCAAAAACAATTCCTTGAATTATCCGAACATTTTAGTCTTTCCCCTTCCTTTTTCTCACTTCTTTTCCCCACTAAGGACAGAGCAAGGCTAAACTGAAGCTATCTGGTTGGTGCAAAAGTAATTATGGTTTTGGCCATTGAAAGTAATTTGCACCAACCTAATACTTTATGGTGGTGACCCTAGAGTTTTCTCGCTGTCATCCAAACACTTTAAAAATACCAGCTGGGCATAATGGCACGTGCCTGTAGTCCCAGCTACTCAGGAGGCTGAGGCAGGAGAATTGCTTGAACCCGGGAGGCAGAGGTTGCAGTGAGCCATGATTATGCCACTGCACTCCAGCCTGGTGCCTGGTGACAGAGACAGACTCTGTCTCAAAAAAAATAATAATAATAACAACCAAAAAAAACCCCTATATTTTAGAATGTTTTAAATCCACTGTTTTACAAACAATGAATTTAAATTGAGGACTTCCTCTTCTGGCCCTGAAGAATTATCTTTTATGCGAAAGAAAAAGTAATTCTTAGGAAGGAGTCTCCTTCAAAGAGCCCCAAGCTAACAGTTCAATAAATAATAAACAGTTGAATAAAAATAAGAACAATAAAAAATGCCATTCATTGAACATTCAGTGTCTCTCAAATGCTCATGCCATTCATGAGCATTTGAGAGACACTCATAGCATTGGAGAGACACTGGTAATTAGGACAGTTGAGGTAGTTATCTTAGTATTTGCTCAGTGGCATAAGCATTACAGGAGGCTTGCTTTGTGTATATTATCTTAGTTCCCACCACACCCCAGGAACATTGTCTTTTTCAACCTTTAAGTCATGCTAATGCAGTGATTCACTTTGGAGTCACTACTAAGCGCAGACAAACCCAGAACACTGCTGAACCATCAATTGCAATTGCCCAAGACCCAGGTACCACAACACACATCTTTCATTCCTGATCTGCTTCTGCTTGATAATGGTCCCCCAGTCCCAACATCAAAGAATATTGTCTTTCACTTTCAACTCTGCTTTTGTCTTTTCAATTTGTTAATTGCTATTGTTCATCCCAGCTGGACCCACGATGCCAACACTTTGGCTGCTCTTATTTGGCTGCAGTTATTTGGCTGATCTGGCAGGATAACCTACCCAGAACAAAACTAAATTGGAAGGTCAGTTTGGGTGGAAAGTTGTCAGGGAGGAAATCCTACCCAGACTCCGCTTAAACTGGGAGATCAGTGGGGCCATTTCCTGGAGTGCCAATAATTCAAAGCATCAGAATACCCTTGTGGTCTAAACTATACCTGGAAATAGAAAAACATGGAGAAAGATGCTATTTCCATAACTATACTCAGGGAGAGTACTGTGTATCATGTAAGAAAAGCACAAATAAGCTGCTTTGGAGGGGAGAGTGACAAGACCCCCAAGGTAAATTATTGCGTAGCAATAGCTGGCAAGAGCTAATTTGCTGAGAAAAAGAGGGACGATAGAATTTGGTGGCCTGTAGCCCAGGTGCTCTTTCCTCTCTTAGTCTTCTACATCTCCTGTAGATAATATTGAACACGTATTTAAACAAAACAAAGAGGCACCTGCTTCAGGACTACCAACATGTTATCCTACTATGTCACCAGTATGTCTCATTTTGATTCTGACCCCACCAACCTCAGAGCCTAGATATTAGAACAAAGCTCCTTGGCTAATACTCAAGCACCAGCTCCTTCCTACTCCTGTGAAGTATGTTTGGACAGATGTAGGTGTCATCATCATCATCATCATCATCATCATCATCATCATCACATTTTCAGATAAGGATCTCTGAAAGTGAAATACCCAAGGCCATTTATCTAGGAAGAAGCAATGACTTTAAAAACTACAACATGATCCCTATATGGCAGTACACTCTGAAAGGAAAACTAATACTATTTTAAAAACCTAACAATGGCCATAGATGACTGGAGCTGGTCTTATATGTTTCCTGTCAAAGGTTCTTCTGCAACTTTTCTTAGTATTGTAGGGATATATATTTCTTAAAAGTATCCTGACTTACATCCAGAGAAAGCAAATACTACTAGTATTTGCCTCTTGTTCTAGAATGTGTTCTCAGAAAATGTCAATAAACACATATATGTCTTTAAAACATGTGTGACCACATTTTTTAAATGTTTATGTTAGGTTCAGGGGTACAAGTGCAGGTTTTCTACATAGGTAAGTTACATGTCACAGGGGATTAGTGTACAGATTATTTAATCACTCAGGTAATAAGTATAGTACATGATAGGTAGTTTTTCAATCCTCTCCTTCCTCCCTGCTTCCACCCTCAAATAGACCCTGATATCTCTTTGTTCCCTACTTTGCATCCATATGTAGTCACTGTTTAGCTCCCACTTATAAGTGAGAACATGTGGTATTTGGTTCTGTTCCTGTGTTGGTTTGCTTAGGATTATGGCCTCCAGATCCATCCATATTGGTGACCACATTTCAAGGCTGCTTTTATGTTCTTTCACATTAAGGAACACTATCATGCCTCCAGCTGACAAAAAGTTGAGTCTTCTTTGTCCAGGGACACTTCCATGAAAGTGCCTGAATTGTTCTTTTGCTTAGGACTTTATAAGCTCCTTAAAAGTTCATGGGAGAGGGAGTCAAGACCACCTGGGAAAGAAACCATATCAAAAGTGAGCTGAAGATTAAATATATTTTGTAAAATTCAAACCATCTAAAGGCATGAGTGTGGTATGAGGGCTCCAATCTCTTTTCACTAGGGCATTCTTGAAATCCTAAATCAGGAGTGGTTTGGGAGTGGTGACATCCAATTGTATTTTAGAGATCTTTCTTCTAGAGATCTAGAGATCCTGACTTAGTGTTTCTGAACAGAATTATTCACTTCTCCAGTCCAAGCTGGGTTTTCCCCCCCAAATCTTAACATCTATTTTCTGTGTGGTTGATAAAAGGTTAGAATTCAAGGAAGACGTATTTTCTGCCTTAACCATCCATAATTTAACCATATACAGCGATTTTTCTTACTGTCTCTGTTTCTAAATATTACCATACATGATTTTTCTGAGACTTCTCTTTGTGACCCCCACTATGCTGGGAAGGTAGATTTGTTTACAGAGCTCTGGGACTTGAGGGAGAAAAATATTATCTCCAGGACTCTTTCCTGTGTGAAAGACCCTTCTTCAGCCACTCTCATATCCTTTTTCCTTGGCTTCATCTCATCCATTACCTGGGACTTCTCCACTGCCAGGTCCCAAGGCAGTGTTCCGGGTCCTTCTCCAGGAGTACTGCTTCTGCTCATTAGCTGACTGCTGCTCACTGGATGGCTGTGTGAAGAGTCTCTCTAGACTGCAGGGTTGGTTGGCAAGTCATGGACCCATTGAAGGCAATGTGAACTCACTGTCTTGTGTTTCTGAACAAGAAGGCAAGGCACATCTGGCTCTGGTAGAACTGGAGGGAACAGATGTCTCTCCTCGTTTATCCATTTAAAGTTAACGAAGAGTAATAGTCTGGGAAAGAATGCTGAAAAAAAGGGAAAAGAAAGGAAAAGAAGAAAAAAGTGAGGAGGAGGTCAGAAAAGAGGAGCCAGATCTTCTACTCTTGCTTCAACCCTATCTGATCCATCATCATCTTTCCTGTGTACTGGAGTTCTCAGTAAGATCTCCACTGACTAAAGGAGACTGCTGTAAAGGTGAAAAACTGAAGGTCACTTATCTTGTCCAGTTCCTTCATTACAAAATATGGGTAAAGTGTGTTATAGGAAGATTATTAATAACTAGAGAATATCAGAAATACCATATATTATCTTTTCCCTTTATTAATAGACTGTGGGGTACAATGCTGAGCTTCTACTATTAGATACATTGAGGTCAGATATTACCTGCATCCATACAGTCTTTACAGAAAATATTATTCCCATCCTTTGGCAGGGGTGCTCAGTCCACTCAAGACAGATGAGAAGCATTCTTTGGGAATAATAGAGTCTTCTCCCTTAGAAGTATTTCATGTACTGCAGAGTTGTTGCCATATGGTTCTGATAAAGGTTCTGCCAAAATTCCCGTGGTTCTCACAAGAGCTCCTACCTCCTCTGTTCTTTTAATCTCCTGCTGCGGGTGACAGACATGGGAGAGACAGGCAAGCTGCAAAGGAAAGTCGATGAAATAAAATTAAAGCCCTACAATCGTGTTCCTGTCAATGTTGATGGGGTCCCCCCCACTTGTTGGTTTGCTCACAGAGGTGGGTGTGAGATCCTACAGGACGGTCTGGAAGACATCCAATGGAAGGCAGTTTATTTTGCCCAGAAGCTGGAGGAAAAGCAGAAGGCAAGTGATGTCTCTTAGAAGGCCTGGGTGGGGGGGTTGGGGGGGCAGGTGGTGAGGGTTTAAGGAGAAGAAGTCATTAGGGATTTTTGCTTCCTAGAGAAAAGAGAATGGTACCTAGAGGCTAGTGTGAATTTGTAAAACAACACAACAACAGAAAGAAGCAATGTTTAGAAAGACTACTACTCCTGATTACATGCTCTGGCAGGCAGGGGAGAAACAGTGTTAGTGCCCATGTGAGGACTGGAACTGGTTTCCTTTCTTCTTTACATGATTGTTCTGAGTCCCTTCTGTTTCTTGGTGAGCTGTACTGCAGTCTCTCTCCCAGCTCCCCACCCTAAATTGTATGTACTGAAGTGCTTGGTAACTTTCTTCTTCAGAAAATTGCAAATTTCTCTGGAAGGTAAATGGCAGCGTTACAAGATACAGTCGTAGAGTCTGTGATTGTGGAGCATATGTCCTGCTTGCTGATTTCTGACTGCACATTTTGAAATAGATTCTTTGAAATTAGTGGCCAATTATTAGCTCTGACGTGGTGCTTGCGAAGTTGGATGTGGATTCATTTTGTAAACCTTGTGTGTGCATTTGTGTTTTATATTTAGCAACTACTTTCATGGATCACCTGTTTTTGTTTTGCTAAGACTGCTCAAAGTAGGTAAGGCAAAAAGAGAATTTTGCCTGCTGAAACTCATTCCAAAAATTGTACTGAAGAAGTGAGATCTCTAGGTAGGTCTTGCTGAGTTTGGCAAGCCCAAGGGGGCTTGCATTTCTGATGTAATGCCACTTCTTTCCCAGTTGTCCTTTTGTCTAACTCATCTAGACGAGATTTAGCACAAATAAAGATCACTCAGGAATAGCATCCTCACTGGTCCTCATTCTAGCCCGGGTCCATTTATGTAAGTTCCTTGGGTGATCCTTCCCTACCTTCGTAAATGTTTGCCTCTCATGCTGCAGGTGGGCACCGGGCTTCTGCTTGATTTGACTGAGACAGTGAATGGATTTCACTACCCCATTTCCCTCTCCCTCTCCCCTATTTGAATTGTCTCTACGTGCTTGAAGATGAGGTAATTAAATATATCTTTGAAGGATATAGAAAACAACACCTCCCTCCTCCTTGCCTTCTTCTGGGGAGTGCAATCCGGTAAACTACCAGGTTGTCTTGTCAAATGAGTTATTGTTTTTCAAAATGTAGCCTGAATGGCATCCTTTATAATTAAGGCTTCTGGCTTTCAGTTTAAAGTGATATTTGCCAGTAAAAGCCTGCCAAAAAATAAATAAATAAAAGCAGGCTTACCGTTAAATATTGATTTAAGCTTGGAAACTGGCTGCAAATTTTGTTATACTAGTCTTGATCTCCACGGCCTCTGGGCATCTGTTTCAATTTGGTCAAATTGAAATGGGGAGGGACAGTGCCAGGCTAACAGCAAGGTGATCCAATATAGTAGGATGAGTTGTATTTGATGAAAAAGAGCCAGGCAAAGTCATCTACAGGTCCTGGGGATAGGTGAACTGGGCTCAGATAAAATAAAAGCTGATGGGCATCTTAACCTATCCGTTGGGCTGACCTGAGCCAGTGATTATATTTTTGAAATGTAGAAAAGCGTTGGGTTATCTTTGGAAGACAGAAGTTTTTTTTTCTGCCTTTCTGTATATCCTGTTATATATAAGCTTTTCCTCCAACTGGTTTGGATGGGCATTTTTCCTTATGATCCTTCCACAGTACTGGTAGGGATGTTTAAAAGCCCAAATGCAAAACATTTCCCTAGGAATCACATTTCTCAATCCCTACGTTGAGGTTTTTGTTTGTTTGTTTGTTTGTTTGTTTCGTTTGTTTTTTCCCCTATGTTAGGAAAAGGATAAGGTTCTCAGAAGAGTGTTGTCTTCCTGAGTGTACATGTTTGAGAATCGTTCTTACCCATCTCTATCTTTCACAAGAGATGGTGAACAGGAAGTGGGAGAGTTAAAATTTCCTGAAGAAAGGGCCCTTGATGAAACTGAACTCTGTGGGTGCAAAATGTCTGAGATCTATTAGTTTTGGCAACCCCCGTTATTCCAGTGTCTCTTGTCATCTGTAAAGTTAACAAGGGCTGATAAGAGTTGATGAGGCAGGGTACTGGTTTGTATTTCCAGACTCATAAATATTTCACAATGCCATTTTCTTACACTCAGATACATTAGTTTGCCGAGTATCCTGCTGGAAGTTCATTCAGCACTAGTGTTTAACAAAAGCCCAGTTTTAGAATCAGAGGCTATGAGTGGGGCAGGGGGGCCTCAACGTGTGCATTACTTGTTATCGTACCTGGTTTTCAAATGCACGTCCTAATTCAAGTGAGAGAGTTGGTATTTGACCTCTAGAAACTGCTGCTGTCTACCTTGAAAAATATATTGTTATGTTCTATGGGCAAAAAAAGCATCAATCTTAGCTACACTCTCATATTCTTTCTCGTTCTCAAGCTCCTCCAATGCCCTAGTGTTTCTTTGTACTTCACACCATAGACAGTAGAAGCAGGCACCAAAGGGTGAGTTGAATTTGGAACAAACCTCTGTCTTGATAGAACTGCCTTTACCCAGGCTCAAACACAGCAACGTGCAATTTCCTGAGGCTGTACCTCACCTGGCGCTATCACAGGCTCTAAAGATTAAGTCCAGCCTCAGCATTTCTCATAGCTAACCCAACTACAGCAAAAAAGGGGTGGAGACACACAAGTCAGCCAAGTAGCAATGGCTTTCTCCCTGATGTAATCAAATGGAGTGCATGGATATCACTTGATTAACAGCTGCGGTATTAATTTCCCTTTTTGGTTGCTTGACTCACAGCAAGAATCATGTCAAGGCAGCAGAGAAGCAATTAAATTGATTTTAATCTTTGTCAGAGAAGATAACATGCCCCTTTCTCTTCTCATTTAAATAATTAAAGTTTCAGTAGGTATTATTTCTGGCTTTAAAGAAATTGGTATCTTAATGTAATAGAATCCTTGTAATTATATATTTAATGGTCCTTAATAAGTTAATCATGGTTTTTCATTTAACATGTATTTTTTTACTTATTAAACTTTTATTTGTTATAGTATCTTTGCTTTCAAGAAGGATATCACAAAGAATGGTAGATATAAACCATTTCTGTCATTTCTTATATTAATCCTTTCAGCATTTATTTTCTTCTCCTTTCATGGCATCTAGGACTTAAATTTGAAGTAACTTTTTTACATTTCAGTTCATTTAAAAGAAGCCCATTTATTTTAATAGCAACATACTTAATTTTAATAGTGATAAACTTTTGGGCTTCTATGAAAACTTCTTTTAATAACAACATACTTAATTTTAATAATGATCAAGTTTTTGGCTTCTATGAAAACGTCCTTGTAGAATATTGTATTACTTACATTGTACTGAGCGCCTTTAAACTTAAAATTTCATTAAGATCTTAGTGAAATATTGAAAAAATATTGCAAACGCTTTTATTCCTCCTTGATATTTGGTCAGACATTATATAGTTATTTTACTATATACATCTAACGTAGTTATTTTACTACGTACATTTACTATATTTCCTATATACATCTCACCCCAACATTGTGAGAAGCATTTCAGAGAAAAGGAAGTAGGAGAAAACAAATAGGAGCAAAATTCATCACAGCCTTCCTCATTAGATGCTGGATTTTAGCTGTAATGCATATGCAGCCTACATAATGTTGAGTATGACATGACTCTATCAACCCCAGTTGCTGACAATGAGGGGACTGACTTGTGTAACTGAGAAAGTGTTATCCTGGAGAAAGCCTACTTCTTAATTCAGATTTCTATCAAGAAATGAGCTTTTCATCAAAAGGTTTCAAAACTGCTTCCTTTTCAGTATGCTAAACAGTGACTAAGAGGAGAGAGCACACGTTACATGGAGACCATGGGCCCTGTACGAGAGACATTGAGAGTACAGAGAAGCAGAGCCAGCATCATAGAGCCAGTCCCTTTATCCAGGGTCTTAGAGGGATACAGTCTTCTATAGAAATTAAAGACTGCATTCTTCAATAAGTATTTGGAGAAGAAAGCCACTATAAGCTTATATACAGTGAGTTGCAAAATGCTATTCCCTCTGGGTGGACAGGTTTTAAAAAGGCAGTTTTTTTTTAATTTTTATCTCCTACCATGGCTAACAGAGGGATGGCTGGGTTTCAACCCCTTCTTTCCCTCCCTTTGCCCACTGCTTCTTTATGTCCACAACCTGCACAACTGTATGTGGTTTGCAAACATGCGTAAGCAAAGACGAAGAGCTTCTGAAACAAACTCTGAATCAAAGAGGGAGCATACGCATGCAGATGGCAGAGGAGGTGAGCAGCATGGACAGACAGAAGCATCACAGAGGCTGTAAGAAAAATGCTCCAGTCCAGCTCATAGTGGAACCTCCTGGTCACACTGATTAATAATTATCACCAGCTCTTTAGGATTTGGAAACTTGGAAACACACTGTATGTTCTTCCTAGTTTGTTATAGAGTATGTGTATATACTTCTTTAACTTCAAAAATATTTATTTCTAAAGAACTGACATATAAAATTATATGTGTTTATCATGTATAACTCAATAATTTGAAGTACAGTCCTGTGTCATGGGGATATGTGCTGAGAAATCCATCAATTTTGTCACTGTACAAATATGATACAATATATTTACAAAAACCTAGATGATATAAATTACTACACACCTAGGCTACATTATGTAGCCTATGGCTGCTAGGCTGTAAACCTGTAAAACATGTTACTGTACTGAATACTATAGGCAATTGTCACACACTGCTAAATATTTGTGTATCAATACATATCTAAACATAGAAAAGATACAGTAAAAATATGGTATTACAATCTTATGAGACCACTGTTGTATATACAGTCCATCATTATTAAAACATTGTTATCTGGGGCATGACTGTATATATGCATTGTGGAATGGTTAAATCTAGTGAATTAACAAATGTGTTACCTCACATAGTTATTATTTTGAGGTGAGAAAACAATATCCACTCTCTTAGCATTTTTCAAGAATATAGTATGTTGTCATTAACTATAGTCACCATGCTGAATGATAGATCTCTGTAACTAACTTCTATCTGTGATTATGTACACTTTGACTAACATCTTTCTAACACCACCCCACAAACACCCCATCATATCATAAAGCCTCTTGTGGCCAGGCATAGTGACTCATGCCTGTAATCCCAACACTTTGAGAGGCTGAGGTGGGCGGATCATGAGGTCAGGAGATTGAGACCATCCTGGTCAACATGGTGAAACCCTGTCTCTACTAAAATACAAGAAATTAGCCAGGTATGGTAGTACACACCTGTAGTCCCACATACTCAAGAGTCTGATGCAGGGGAATCACTTGAACCAGGAAGGTGGAGGTTTGAGTGAACTGAGATCATGCCACTGCATTCCAGCCTGGTGACAGAGCAAGACTCCATCTCAAAATAAATAAAATAAATAAATACGGCTGCTTGTAACCGCCATTTTACTCATTTTTAGAGAATGGTCTTGTCTCTCCCTTTGTCTCTCCCTACAGTTTTTGACTTAATGTCTATGTTGCTTAATATTAATGTAAGTATGCTATGACTTTTGCTCTCCTTTAGTTTCTACTTGCGTAGAATATATTTTTATGTTCCTTCATTTTCAGTCTGTCTCTTTACAGGTAAAGTGAACCTCTTGTAGGCAGCAGATAGTTGGATTGGCTCTTTTTTTTTTTTTTAAATCCATTCAGACACTACGTATTTTCATTAGAGAACTTTATCTTTTTACATCCAACGTATTATTAGTAGGTAAGGACTTACTACTGACATTTTGTTTATTGCCTTCTCATTGTTTGGTAGATCGTTTTGTGTGGTTCTTATTACAGGGTGTCTCTTCAGTCATTCTCAATTAATCTTGATGCTCTTGGTTCCTACCTCACTGTTAGCACTGAGGGTGTTAGAGTGCAGAGGATCAAAACCAACATTTATCAGAAAGAGATGTTTACACAAACATTAAGGCATGGGAGAGAGTCACTGGGGTGGGGGTGGAAAAGAAAGCACATTCTAGGCTGCAGAAATCATTAAAGTAAGAGTATTGAGAAGAATATGAGCATGGGTTCTTTTACAGAGGCTGAATTATCAGCCAATTACAGGCTGCAAACTGTTCAAACATATCCAAATAAGGCAAATGCTGAGCTGTAACTAACCAGGCTACTTATGTACATCACTTCCTTAATACTGCCTGCCCACATTGCTTCATGGAGCTTTCTGTACCTTTACTAGTTCAGGGTGCTGCCCAATTCATAAATAATTTCTTTTCTCAAATAAACTCTGCTAAATTAAAAAAATAAAAAGGAAAAAGGAAACTATCTTAACACCTGATCAAATGTGGGTATTTCTGGAAATGCTAAGATTATTGTGGCACATTCTCTGTCCTGGAAGAGCTGGAAGCATTTTTACATCCACCGTATTTGATCCTCATTCAAATTTTATAAACTAGATAAGAAACATTTTAACAACTAAAAGTCACTGGTGAGGGAACCTTAAAAAAGTGCCTTAAAAAAGTACACAAGACTTAAGGTGACACAACTAAGTCTAGGAATGCTGGGACTGGAACCCAGCTGCCTGGTAACTACCGTGGTGCTTTCGACCAGATCAGAGAGGGTCTAGCTTTTTTCTTGCTTCTTTCCCAAGTAAGAGCAGTAAACTGGAAAAAAAAAAAGCATTATTGTTACATTGTTAGGATGATGATTACTATTATCAGGTAGTGAGGGGTGAAGGAAGAGAGAACAGCCAGAGCCCTTTGCCCTTCATGTCTCTCTACTAGTAGTGAATATGTGAAAAATCACTGCAAGTTGAGTTAGCAGAGGTGAAATGCAATGAAATTTGTTGGGGGTGGGGCATAATAAAGTCAAGTAAGGGGGTTCTGGGTATTTGTGTTGTAGAAGAATTTCACCTGACAAGAAACCCAGACGGCACTCAGAGGGTCAGAGGAACACAGTTTATTATGCCAGCAGGCCCAGACGGGTTTATACCCAAAGGTCTGGACCCCCAGCCTGGAACAACACACAGCTTTTATAGATTAGGGGCAGGGGGAGTAATTTGAGGTTTTAGGCAACGTAGCAGTTTCTCAAGGGACTTCCTAGTGAGCAAGCAGGAAGTGAGTGTACAGAAGCAGATAGTGGCAGTTAGTCGGGCAATCAGGAGATTTTTCACAAACTTTACACTTCATTTGCAGAGCAACTTTGTTCATCTGTCTCAACTGCTTTAAAGACATTTTTATTTAAGTAAAATAAATAGTTAAAAAACTCATCCTGCCAAACGAGTTTTCTGCTAACAACCGTATATCTCCCCACAGCACTAATCACAAGGTATATTTCTAAAGCGATTCCAGCCCTGTTTAGGGAATCGGTATTATTTACTCTTTTTCCTCTAGTCCCTAGCACAATGTCTGGGCTAGAGGATTCATTCATTTGATCACTCAACAAATATTCATTGAGAACCTACTATGTGGCAGTCACTATTTTAGATACTTAGGAGATAGCAGTGAAGAAGTAGATATGATTCTTTCTCTAACGCAGCTTATATTTTGATGGAATATTTTAGTATTTCCAAAAATAAATAAAGATATGTGTTATAAAGAAAATTAAAGAGATGTGATGATAATGAAATGGGATGATTTGCTTGGGTGCCCAGGAAGGTTTCTTTGAGGAAGTGACATTGGAACTGAGACTTAAATGTCAAGTTTCAAATGTAGAAAAAGCTTTGCATGCCTGAAAATGGGAAGATGGGTATTATGACTTAAGGCTGAAGGGGCAAAGGAAGTGGTATAGAGATGAGTGGAAGGATTCCAAGCTGGTCTTTTCACAAAGGAGGGTGAGGGAGCTAGGTAATGTCAAAAGCTGACCCATGCGGCTAGGCCATCAAAATTACCAGGCTACAAAGATTCTCCTACACTTAATTAAATTAAAAAATACGTGTGCTCCAAAGGACACAATAAATAAAGTAAAAATATAAGCCACCAAATGGGAGAAAATATTGGCAAATCCTATATCTGATAAGAGGCTTGTATCCAGAAATATAAAGAACTCTTACAATTCAACAGATAAATAAGCCAATGTAAAAAATGGGCAAAAGATTTGAATAAGTGTTTCTTTAAGGAAGAGCTACAAATGGCCAATAAACAAATGGAAAGATTCTCTTCATCTTTAGTTATCAGAGCAATGAAAATCAAACCATGATAGACTCTTTCATACCCACTAGATGGCTAGAATTTTAAAAAGTTAATAACAAGATGTTGGCAAGGCTGTGGAAAATAATCTTCATACCCTTCTGGGAATGTAAATGGGAATGCTAAATGGTGCAGCTGCTTAAAGTGTTAAATGGTCTGGCAATTCTATTTCTATGTATATATACCCAAGAGAAATGAAAGCATATGTCCCAACAAAAGCTTGTACACAAATGGCATTATTCGTAATAGCCAAAGGTGGAAGTAACTCAAATGACCATCGACTGATAAATGAACAAAAGAAACGTGGTATATCCATACAATGGAGTTGGCCATGAAAAAGAATGAAATGCTGATACATGCCACAACATGGGATGGACCCAAAAACGTTATAGTAAGTGAAAGAAGCCAGTCCTGAAGGGCCACACATATAATTCCATTCATACGAAGTTTCCATAACAGAGAATTCTATAGAGTCAGAAAGTAAATTAGTAGGTGGTTGGTTGTTGGGGATAGGAAGACAGGGGTAATAGTGAAAGGGTACAGGATTTCTTTTTGAGGTGATGAAAATGTTCTAAAATTTGCTTTGGAGATGGTTGCATAAATCTGTAGCCATATTAAAAGTCATTAAATTGTATACTTGAAATGGGTGAATTGTATGGTATATGAAATATGCCTTAGTAAAACTATTTTTAAAAACACTAAAAAAGCTCTGAAAGCCTAAGGTACACTTTATACTACCTGAGAGATTCAGGATCTTCAGATAAAGTTTACTACTTCCAGATTAGAATATGTTTGTGCCCAAGGGAGAATCATCAATGAAGCTATTCTTAGAACACAAAGCTTTCCTTCCTAAAATACTGAAAAGGAGCACCACCTTGACCACCACAGGAAACCCATAAATATCTAATTTGCACCACTGCATGATAAAAGCAGCTTGCTTCTTCTACTCATTAGCAACACTCAGAAATACATTCTAGCTCTTTGCCTGCTGAAAGGGATATTTACATTTGCTCTTTGCACCTACTAAATAAGCCCTGTTTATGCCTACAATTTCTCTGCAGCCCTGGACCACCTGAACTCTGTTTGGAAAGCAGATAGAGAGCTGTTCTGGGACAAACACAGTGGTGGAAGGTGTTAAGTGTTGTATGAGAAATCATTTAAATTAATGCATTTGGAATCATGAATTTCAAAGTAATTTTAGAATTAAGAATCTTTCAGCTTCTTAGATGACAAGAAGTTAGCTATTTGACTATCTGTAACATGCTCTTTGTCTTGCAGATGAACTGGTTATAGCAGAGGCAGATTTTAAGCCCTTTAAAATAGAAAATATCTTATATATTATTGTGCTCTTTAATCTATAATTTAGTGGTTTTGTATGTAACATGTGTTCAGTGATGTTTAAATTGGATTTTAATGGATTACCTTGAGAACAAGTTCAAGAAAAATTTCAATGATTGAAATTTATAAAATTGAACACATGATGGATCATATTAGTCACCTGCAGGTCTCACCCATCCTGGGAGCTGGCTTTTAAATGAGATGCTATCTGAACCAGAGTCTCCAGCTGCCAGTCAGGAAGCCATGGAACTGATGATCCCACTGTAAGTTTATATGAAAAGGAACAGAAAGTAAGACTTTCCTAGTGCATAATGCTCCACTTATGATGGAGTTATGTACAGATAAACTCATCATAGGTCAAAAATATTGTGAGTTGAAAAAGAATTTAATACCCCAGGAAACCCATCATAAAATGGAAATATAGTAAGCTGAACCATTATAAATTGAGGACTGCCTGTATTTTTTAGCCCAGTTTAAGGAAGGAAGACCATGTGTCTGGTGGACATAAGCATTCAGTTCACTAGACTGAGGCTCTGCTTGGTAGCAGAATAGTTCAGTAGGCTTTACTACAGTGTGCATGAGATATGTAATTTCTTCCACTCTCATTAGGGGACAAGATTCCCAGGTATTAAAATACTGGCTCTGTATATTTGCCGGTCACAGGGATCAAATTTTTCTCTTCCCTTTCTCTTGTATCACAATAGGCAATCACAAGGTACTGCCTGTGTTGGGGGCGTCCTGTCTGAAAAAGCCTGCTGGCCTTCCTTTCAGAAAAAAGTTTAACAGTCATTTCTTTCAGTGTCTTCCTAACCTTTGCTCTTTCTTGCCACCAGCAAAGCGGGCCTGTTTTCCCCAGGCTTCCCTGTGTCCATTTAGGTTACGTGAATGAGTCTGAAATGTCCAAATATCCTAAATGTATTTTGGAATGTATGAGATATGCTTTGAAATCCAAAATATAGGATACTGGTACCATCTTTACCACTCATATGGCTCTTAGCACTTTACAGCTCAATTTTCTGCTTAAAAGGGTGCTGCTTACGAACCAGCAAATACAGCAAGTGACTAATTAGCCAAATTAATGAGGGCTTGTTTACGTGAAGTCCCCAGTGCCCTTGGAACTTGGGATGTTTCATTATTACAATCTGCAAGTGGTTTCCTGCAATTAATTTTTAACATACGGCTCTTGCCTCTTCTCAGTAATGTCTAATATCCTAACACTTTAGAGAGGTTTGCAACATTTAACTCATTAATCCTCAAAGGATTAACCCTCAAAGGGAACCACTGAAATACTGAAATTAAAAAAAAAATTATAGTACCTTTTTTGGTCAACATTGATTTTGACATACTTTACAATTGCTGTCTTAGAGATCTAGGGAAAAACTGGTAAAGAGCAAGTATTAAGGCCCATTCTGAAAAAGCGTAGAAAGGAAGAAACACAGGTGTATGTCAAAGGAATTGCTATTTGCTACAGAATGAAAGATGAACAAGCTAAAAACATCAGTCCTCTTCCTTCTAGCCTTCTTTAGGATTACCTTATTAGAGACAAACCTAAATCTAAGTAGGCACGTGGAAGTAAACAATCAAGACAAAGACAAAGACAGAATATTGAAAGTAGCAAAAGGAAACTAATTTATCACATACAAGGGATCCTTAATAAGATTAACAGCTGATTTTGCAACAGAAATCTTGGAGGAGATAAGGCAGTGGGACGGCATATTTAAAGTGATAGTAGGAAAAATAAGTCAACCAAGAATTCCATATTTGGCAAAACTGTTCTTCAAAAATAAAAGTGAACCTAACATATTCCCAGATAAACAAAACCTGAAGAAGTTCATTGCTAACGTTCTTTCCCTACAAGAAATGCTAACAGGAGACCTTCAGGTTAAAATAAAATGAAACTAGACAGTAACTAGAAGCCATATGAAGAAATACCTAACTCTGGCAAAGGTAACCACAGAGGTAAACATAAACAACAGCATTACTGTGTTTTTGGTTTATAACTTGTTTTTGGCTTTCTATATAATTTAGAAGACAAATACATAAAACAGTAATTATAAATTCTATGTTAATGAACATGAAATATATAGGTATAAATTTTGTGACAATAACAACTTGGTGGAGACAGAAAAGTATAGAAACAGAATTTTTGTATTCTATTAAAGCATAGTTGGTTTCAATTCAGACTAGATTATTACAGGTTTAGTATGTTGAATTGTAATTCCCATGGTAACTACCAAGAAAATAACTTTGAAAATATATAAATAAAAAAAGAAATGAGAAAACAAAAATAATACCCCAAGAAAAAATGAATCAAACACAAAAAAAGATGGTATTGGAGGAATTGAGGAATAAAAAAACATATAAAACCTATAGAAAACAAATAGCGAAATGGCAGAGGTACTCCTTCCTTATCAGTAATCACTTTAATGCAAATGAATTAAACTTACCAATTAAAAGACAGAGACTGTCACAATAGATTTAAAAGAAGGTTGTAGTGAGGTATACATCTAAAGCACATGAAGAAGTAAAGTAAGCATCTCCAGCTCACTTGGAAAGGAGAGCTTATTATTGTATTGATAAATGAATTCTAATCCATCCCAAATGGTCAGTTTCACTTTCGTTTCAAACTTAAAACTTTTAATAATTCTATCTTTATTTTTGATAAAAGCCAATCTCATATATTTGGGGCTAAACTACTATCTTAGTTCATTTTGTGCTGCTATAACAGAATACCTGAAACTATATAATTTATAAAAAACCTAAGTTTGTTCTCTTACAGTTCTGGATGCTGAGAAGTCCAAGATCAAGGCTCTGGCACCTGGTGGAGTTTTCTTTCTGTTTCCTTACATGGCAGAGGAGCAGAACAGAGACAACTCATTCCCACAAGCCCTTTTTATGACAGCATTAAGCCGTCATGACCTATATAACTCACCAAAAGCTCCAGTGTCCAACACTGTTGCATTGAGGATTCGGTTTTCAACATAGGAATTTTAGAGGGGTACATTTGGACCATAGCAGCTACAATATGGTATCAAGTTTGGAATGAATTTTCCCAAAAGACAAAAAGGTTTTTTCTTTCCTTCTTTTTTTTTTCTTTTTGCAATCAACTAGCCAAGAGGTATTTTTAAAACATGGCATCAACATGTCAGGCAAATTTACATTTATGAAACAGTGGAGGAGACGTAAAAAGAAAGAGCTGACATCATGAAATGAATGAAAACATCAAGAACAAAAGAAAGATGCAGAGTCTGTACATGCCTGTTACTCACTCTGAATGTAGAAAGAATAGGTTTTGAGATAGATAGTCTTCAATGAAAGGGAGCCTCATTTGTTGACTTGTGTCGAAAAAAGCATATTCCTGGTGTAGAAAGGAGGTAAAATGGGTGTTCAGTAGAAGATAACTTCAGAAGTTAAGAAACAAAACAATCTATGTAGTCCATCCTTCCTTGGAATCAGTGATAACTTCAAGTATTTTGACAAAAGAAGCAATAATCTCACCCTGAAATAGTTGGATTTATACCTAACACTGAGAAAGACAAATAATAAACTGTTAGTAGCCTAGTCACTCTGATATGGTTTGTCTGTGTCCCTACCCAAATCTTTTCTTGAATTCCCACATGTTGTGGGAGGGTCCAGGTGAGAAGTAATTGATTCATGGGGGCAGGTCTTTCATGTGCTATTCTCGTGATAGTAAATAAGTTTCAACAAGATTTGATGGTATCATAAGGGAGGTTTCCTTGCCCAATCTCTCTTTTTGCCTGTTGTCATCCATGTAACTCTTCCTTGCCTTCTACCTTGATTGTGAGACTTCCCAGTCACATGGAACTGTAAGTACAATTAAACCCCTTTCTTTTGTAAATTTCCCGGTCTCACATATGTCTTTATCAGCAATATCTAAACAGACTAATACAAACACTCTCCAATTTTTTTGATGCATTGTCTTCCCAAGATGTTTCTCTGTAAAACACTTTAATTAATCCACTAGGTATAAAATTTAAGCTCTGCTATGGTCTAAACGTGTTTAATTTTGTGTCTCCTCAAAATTAATATGTCGAAACTAAATTCCCAATGTGGTGGTATTAAGAAGTGGGGCGAAGAAGAAGAAGAGGTCTCTCTTTGGGAGACCTCATGAATGGGATGAATACCCTTATAAAAGAGGCCTAGGAGTTTGTTTTCTTCTTCCACTATGTGAGGATGTAGCAAGAAGGTACCAGTTTTGAAGCTGAAAGAAAATCTTCACCAGATAGTGAATCTGTTGGCACCTTGATCTTTGATTTCCCAGGCTCTAGAACCATGAGCAACACATATATGTGGTATATAAATTACATACTCTCAAATATTTTGTTACAGCAGCTCAAATGAACATAGACAGAAATTGGTACCAAGAAATAGGATGTTGCTGTAACATACCTAAAATTGTGAAAGCAACTTTGGAATTGGGTAATGGGTAGAGACCAGAAAAGTTTGGAAGTTCATGCTAGAAAAGACCTAAAATGCTGTAAATGGTGCATTAAGGATGGTTCTGATGACAGCTCAGAAGAAAAGAGGTTTATAGCAGCCTCAATCTTCTTAGAAATCATCTAAATAGCTGTAATAAAAAGGTTGACAGAACTATGGATGGTAAAGACAATTCTTGTCTTGGTGAGGTCCAGAAGTAAAGGAGGAACATGCTGCTGGTAACTGGAGGAAAGGCCATCCTTATTTTAAAGTGGCAAATAACTTGACTGAGTTGTGTGAATCCTAATGCTTTTTGGAAGGTTGACCTTCTGAGTGATGAAGTAAGATATTTTGTAAAAGAAATATTTAAGCAAAGTGTTGAAAGTATGGCATGATATTTCTTTTCTATTTACAGTAAAAACATGGGAGAGAGGAATTAAAGACAGAATTTATAATCAAAAAGGAAGCAGAACTTAAATACTTTGAAAATTCTCATCCTGACTATATTGTAACAAATAGGAAAGCCTGTTTAGGACTGTATTTGTCTTTTTGTTCTGCTGTAGGAAAATATCTGAGACTTGGTAACTTGTAAAGAATAAAAATTTATTTTCTCATAGCTCTGAAGACTAGGATGCCCAGAATCAAGGCACTAACAGGTTTAGCATCTGGTGAAAGCTTATTCCTCATGAATGGTGCCATCTAGGTGTTCTGACATGGTAGAAAATCAGAGGAGCTAAAAAAGGACTGAAGCTAGTTTCCTCTGTCTTTTTTATAAGGCACTAATCCATTTCCCTAAAGGCCCCACCTCATATTACCAAAATGCTGGGTGTTTCCTTTAGGTCTGGTTGCTCACTGCACAGAAAGCCAATCATTGAGATAATAATATTGCCAGGGAAGAAGGCTTTATTATATTATGGGTGATGTCAGCTGGTATGATGGGAGCCAAACCGCAAACCCATCTCCGTCTCAACTGACTAAATTTGGGGGTTTATATAGTAGGGAAGGAATGTAGTTATGTGCAGGAAGATAGGAATTATTGAGGGATAAGGACATAATCATGATGAATGAGGGGTCTGATGGCTCACTGTCTGGATGCAGTCTTCCGGTGAGCCTCAGTTCTTTGATACTATCTGGGAGGCTTGAGGTTTCTTGAGAACGGAACTCAGATAAGACAAATGTAAGTTTCCAGCTTTAAGACTGGGTGAGTCAACTCTACGTTTATTCAAAAACTGTTACCATCAGTTCTTTGGGTAAGTTGAGCCAATTTCTGTATCACTATAATGGGGGTTACTTTTTAATTTGAATTTGGAATATGATTCACACATTCAAATCGTAATAGGGACCAAGAACACCTAGGATGTGGATAAGGAGATCAGTATAGATTGGTACTGTGCTACTCATCAAGACAATGGAAATGTGACCCTGAAGGCTTTTAGAGATAATTTGGGCTGCCACTCCCCTCACAGATTGTAGTGCCAGTTGGTTGAGGGCAGAATTGCTTCAAGAAAGGGATTTTTGATACCTTGGGTCTTACTGTCCAGCACCCCCTCAAGGCTCTGCTACAGACATTCCAATGCAGTACTCCTTGGCCACCCAAGGTTCAGCTCCAGCAGGCCCAGTGCAGTTATAGCTACTTTTCCAGAGAGCATAGATAGTAAACTTTAGTAGCATCTACATGGTGCCATCCCACTGGTGCTCAGAGAGCATGAGCTGTGGGGTAATGGCTGCATCCACCTAGATTTTATAGGGTGCCCCATAGAGCCTCCTGGTTCAGGCAGAGAGCTGCCAAAGGAGTCAGACAACCACATAAAGCCCACACTCGGGTATTGGCTAGTGGAGCTGTAGAAGCAGAGTCACCCCCAAGGTACATGAATGAGAATGGTAAAGACACCAGGGTGCAACTCTAGCCTGGGAGCGCTATAGGCAGGTGACTCGAACCCATGAAAGCTGCAGTGTGGGCTGTGCTCCATAAAGCCATGTAGACAAGGCTCTCTGGAGCTTTGGGGGCCCAATCATCCCCTCCCAGAAGCAGAACATAGCATCAAAGATTGTTCTTCAGCCTTAAGATTTAATGTTATTTGCCTTGTTGGATTTTGGATTTACTTGGGACTTGCTACCTCTTTCTTCTTTCGATTTTTTTTTTCCTTTGGAATAGGAGTATCAATCCTATGCCTATGATATTTTGGAGACACATGGTTGTTTGATTTCACAGGTTCACCTGGAGAGTAATTGGCCTTAGGATGAGTTGTACCATGAGTTTTACCCATGTTTGATTTAGGTGACATTTAGATGAGACTGAGCTTTTGAGTTGATGCTGGAATAAGTTAAGATTTGGGGGGATACTGGGGTAGAATGAGTGTATTTTGCATGTGAAAACGACATAAAGTTGGGGGGGGGGGATCAGGATCAGAATGCTATGGTCTGAATGTTTGTGTCCTTTCCAGAATTCATGTGTAGAAACTTAATCCCCATTGTGGTAGAATTAAAAGATGGTGCCTTTGGGAGATAATTAGGCTATGAGGGCTTCACCCTCATAACAGGATTGTGCTCTTACGAAAGAGGCCTGAGGGAGCTTGTTTGCCATTCTTGCCATGTAAGGACACAATGAGAAGGTGCCATCTATGAGGTGGGGAGAGATCCTTCACCAGACACTGAATCTGTTAGTAGCCTGATCTTCTACTTCCCATCCTCCAAAACTCTAAGCAATACATTTCTGTTTTTTTATAAATGATACGTCTAAGATATTTTGCTATTGCAGCTCAAAGGGAGGAAGACAAGTTTCTTTGCTTAGATTCAAAGTGTTCCACAATCTGGTTCTTGTCTGCTTTCCCACAATTTTCTCTCTTTATTTAAGTCTTTCAGTATCTCAGGAAGCAGGTTGGTTAGAAGTCACAGTTTTACATATTTTTGATGAATCTGTTTTAGAAGAATAGATACTTAGATGTAGTAATTATTTGAAGATAAAAATAACCAAAGAATGTTCTCAGCTTTTTGTATCCCCTAATCTGAAAAAATAGGGTGTTAGTGTTACTTGCATGGTTTCTTTGTCTTTCTTGTCCCTTGAGGAGTGTTCTGCTATTGTCAGGCAATATTTTGGGGGTTTTGATACAGAATAAGAAAGATAGAAAGTATGGAATAACTGGAGTGCTCAGTCCTGGTGTAGATGAGGCTTTTGTTTGTTTGTTTTGCTTTTAAGGGAGTATTGAGGAGATTGGTACCAGACAAGTTTCAACATTTGAAGAAAATAAATAGGAGAAAAAAAATGAAAGTTAAAAAAAACATTAACTGTGGGCTATATTCTCTTCAAATGCAATCCAAAATAGCTGAGCAATTTTGATATTACTCAGGTTGTTTAACAGTATTTGGCCGACTGTGCACTGCTGAGGCTGAATCACATGTGTGCTGGCGTCAGTAGGCTTACACAGATGATAGCGAAATTCTGGAAACCCAGCGAACATTGAGTAAAATTTGAATTTAAAGGCACCAACACCAGTCTCTTTCCAGTCTTGTTTCTGAGACTCAACTTTTTGTTGTAGTTAAGAGTTTCTTTCAAAGTCATCTGTCAAGACTCAGCTTCAGAGTTACCTTCTCTGTAAAATCTTTTCCTGATGTTTCTTTTTTCCCCAGTGGAACCGACTATCTTTTGAGTCTCACTTCTCCGTCATATAGATTTCTCTTGTTACTCCTGTAGCACTTGACTGAATTTGTTTGTTTGTCTCTCCAACTGATCGTGAGTTCTTTGAGGACAGGAGCCATCTATCTTCGTAGCCCCAGAGCCTGGCACTGTACCTGGCACATAGTAGGGACTTTAGGCACATTTGTTGAACAAACAGCTGCTTAGTCAGTGTTGTTATTTCTCCTCACTTCATTCCATGTCTACATACTGCTGTTTTTCAAAATGTTTCTTTTCAGTGGGAAGGAAAAACCTGATAAAATATCCTGTAAAATATCCCAGCAGATCCCCTGCTAGCCCCAGAATTTGTAACTGTAGATTGTGTAGTAAGAAGAGCTGAGACAGGAACAACAGAAAAACACATCACACAGGAGGGTGTAAGTTATTGTGAATGTTTTAATTTCTGTGTTAGGTACTGAGATCGCTAAACAAGCAAGCAAGCACATAAATAAATAAATAAGAGCCATGTATGGACTAATGATGACAGTGTACCATAAATCAAGGGCATGATTAACCTGAGTCTATGAACTTGAGGTAAATAAGAGTACCTGGGCATTGCGGGCAATGGAGGAAAGAACTACAAGCAATGCACCTGGTACCTTCGTCTCCTCTTGCATGTCTGACATCCTTGCTCCTTTCTCAATGCTGACTTCACTTGTGGGACAGTCATACATAATAGTGTATAATGTTTTGAAACTTTTAGGCCTATGTGCCTACATAGAAAAGGTATTCGAAGTTTATGTTGAGGATTTCTCAGCAATGACTTCCTGCAGGTGGTCCTCAAGGTTTAGGTATCTAAGAATAATCTGGGGTATCTTGGTAATTTAACATTTTGAATTTCTGAACCCATCTTTCAGTGATTCACTGGGTTTAATTGTATGACCCCAGAATCTGATTTTAAGTAATCTGTTTTTGGGATATTTTGATGCAGGTGATTTAAGAAAAATATGTCATGATGTGATGTTGGTTAGGCTTTTTTGGGAATATCAAGTTGAGCTGCAGACGTCTTAGTAGTGTAGAGATGTACGAAGTCTCTGAAGATGCTCTCAAGAAGAGCATCAGAAATGGTTAGGGTAATGGGAGGATTGATTTGAGGCATTTACTAGGTTTAAAGGATCTAAATGTGCTTAATCCTTAAAGCCTAGCTCAGCAACAACTAATGGGAGTTGTGATAATGCTCTACAAATATTTGAACAGCATAAACATCAAAGATGGAGTGAAATTATTTAGCTTGTTAGAAGACAGTATGATGAAGAGTAACTAAAAAATGACCTCTAGGCTGAACCTAGGATTAGCCTACTGAAGGTAATGTGATTAGGTTTCAGGGTAGACTTTTAACAGAAGTGATAAATCAATACAGACAAAGGTAGATAAAAAAAAAAGATCCACAAATGAGTTGACCTCACTAAAAACTGAGGAATGATTGCCCCAAATTTCTTTTATTCTCCATTTTCTTTCTGCAGCACCCCTGGATCTCTCTCCTATGTGTTCTCATAACTGGCCCTAGTAGGGTTTTATTGACCCTCCTGTCTTGTCTCTGGCAATATCACAGTGCTGGCCAACCTTGATTCTCCAAACTGGCAGCTGCTGGTCTCCCTTCTTTTCCTTCATTCAACACATATGTGTTAAGGTTACTAATAAGTATCTTTTAAATATTTCTTGAGGTACTAGTCTAGGCACTAGGTAACAAAACCAAGGCTCTGTCCTTGTGAAGTTTATTTTCTGGGAGATTACTGATGGGACCCCACTGGACATGTTCTAACTGGAATTGGTTGAATTCTCACCAGCTATGTTCCACCATGGAGAACCCAATAGTACCCAGTTGTGAGTAAGCCTGGAAGACAGGTAGCCAGCAGAAATGCAATTATAATAGAACTCAGCATGAATCTGGTCCCAATACTTCTTTCCAACCCCACCTGACTCACCTCCTTCACTGCCTTATCTTACTAACTCAGTTAAATTTACACCATAACTCCAGCAAATGCTCTCTTTGTTCTGCATTGCATCATCGTCAGAGAAGTCTTCCGGGCAGGCAAGCTGGGGCCTTTCCCCCAATGCTGTGTTTTATGTGCGGCCCTCATAGGTGGCAGTTGAAGAGACTGAGGCTAAGAGATGACTGTCTCAGGTAAAATAAAAAGAAAAATAAAATACACATACAATTGGCAAACTTAGTACCATGTCTCTTCCTTGGCACCCAAAAAGGACTGTTCTTTCTGTCTTACGGCTTCCCTTTCTTCCCTTCTCACACTGCAAGTTGCTCTTTTGTGATTTGATCCTTTAAGGCTGATGTTCATTTAAAAACACACAAAAAACATTTAAATTTAATCCACATACAAATGTTTCAAGGAGGGACAGCAGGACAAGCGGAGATTAGGACTGGGAGGGGCGGCCCACGACACCACACAAATCCACACTCAGAACTATCCTGTGATTCAAGCCATTTCCTCCACTTTTTGGGTTCTGTCTGCGTTTTCTAGTGTCATGGCTTCTGTCCTGTTACCCTGGATCCAGGTAGACCTAGAGCTTGAGGGCAGAGATAGAATCTTTTCTTCTTTGGTAATTCCCTGCTAAGACAACATTTGTAGGCCCCGGTGCTTTTCGTACATTATTTTCTTTAATTTTCTCTATAACTGCATGCAACCTCCATTCTCCCAATTCCTGCAGCTAGGCAAGAATGTGGATTGCACCACTTAGAGGCTTGCCACCTCCTATCTCTGGATATTTTTCATTTCTATAGGGAGACAACATAATTAAGGCACAGTTTTTGGACTTCAGGAATTTTAAAGATACTTTTTTAAATCATATTTTCTGATTGAACTTAGAACCGTGATCATCTTGATTGAATAAAAGCACTCAGCTGCCCTCTGTGAAAAGTATGCATGCAGATGTTTCAGAGTGATTAATGTATCCAGAGAGCCTTCCCAGGGTCATCTTCTCTGAGTATTACTATAAACTGGATGGGAAGGATTAGCTATAATATTAAATGCAGACAAGAGAAAAGTCTAGAACAGGGCTGTTAATTATGGGAGCCACGAACCAGCCGTATGTGGCTATCAAGACTTGAAATTTAGCTCACTGAATTGAGATGTGCTGTAAGTGTAAATTATACAGCAGCTTGAAAAACCCCAAGAGAAAAAAAATGTAAAATAACTAATAACACATTTTTATAGTAGTTTCATGTTGAAATAATATTTTCGATACATTGGGTTAAAATGTATTGGTAAAATTAAGCTCATTTCTTTTTACTTTTAGAAAACGTGGCTATCAGAAAATTACAAATTACACATATGCTTGCATATATTTTTATTGGGTAGTGCTGGTCTAGAAAAATGGTATCTAGGAATATACGCTTCTAATTAAGTTTACCTTACTTTTCTGTAATGCCTTTGTTTGTATTTCTTCTGGTATTTCTTATATCTACCATTTAAACTAGCTTAGAATTAAACTGCCACCTTTGCTCTAAAAACATCTGGCATGTAACACCCAGGCATAATTATTTTTTTGCTACAACCATGTTGCTATAGGAGCAAAGTTATGGTGTAATAAAGAACAATTGGAGCTAATAACTTGTATATGAAAATAGTTACATCTTCATTGTGGGAGCCATGAGGCACCCATACTGTTACACTGCACACACAAATTCCTTTTATAATGATGCTTTTTCGTTCATTTGGCATGCTTTTATTATTATTAATACAACAGCAAAAACTCCATATATATCAGGGTAAAAGCATCTATTTTGGATAATCAAACCTATAAATCTTGTGACTGCTCAGATATAGCCAATTAACTCCCCTTCCCCAGAATTGCAGTAAACCATATGGTGCAAAAAGAGTGGTCACATACTTCTTGCAGTGCTTTTGACTGAGTGACATAGTCACAACAGCCATGGAAACTAGCAGGGAGGCACAAATGTTTCAGTTGCCCAAACACTCATTTTGAACCCTAATAAGAAATGTTTATATTCTTTAAGATATTGACATATTTATTAACAGTGTCAAAAGTGCTCATTAGTACTTTAGCAGCATCCTTCACTGTACATTAGCAGATTCCTTCTTTATATCTCTGAGGCTCCATTGTTTGATAACAGAAGGGTTTTTAAAAAAATAAACCAGAGGTAATACTTTATAAAGAACTCTAGTCACCTTTCGTATCTATTCTAGGATATTGTTTTGTTTCCTTGCCTATTGCAGCAAGCCATTGTTGTTGTTGTGTGCGTGTATGTGGGAGAGAGAGTGAGAGGAAGAAAGAAAGAGGAGGAAGAGAGAAGCAATCAACACGAAATGCAATGCAGTCAATAGGCAAAGTGGGATTGCCATGAGTGATAATCTTTTATTTTCATTCACTTTTAAAAAATCATCTTACGAAAATATTTAAATAGCGTGATTGCTGCTGCCTAAATATTTATTGAGTTAACTAGTTATAGCACTAAGGTAAAATATATGCTTTGAAATTTCAAAGGTCAGGAATTGTATGATTTCATTTCATACATTTCATGATTGTATGAATTCTGGCTTGATGGTGTGTGTATCCCCTGAGCACAGTCTCTTTTGGACATCTGGGATTTTGATTTTGTTGAATTAAAATTGCCCCATGATTCTAGTGCTTTTTCAAACTGTGTTTTTAGACAGTAGTTACTTCTTAATTATTTTGAGCTTACAATGGTAAACTTTTGAAGTGCTTAGATATGGTTTAAACACCAGAATAAAAATTTACTGAGAAAACCTTCATATTTGTACCCTTCTCAATTAATATTTCTTGCCTCCAAATCGTTTCTATAAAATATTGCAGTTTTCAATTTCTGTTTGAGTTGTTCTTTATTCCTTCAAACTATAGCTGACCTTTCCATAAATTTGTTTTTTGATTAAAAACGATGACCTAGAAGATATTTCACGAAGCGAACCCCTGCCCAAACCTGATAAGTTGGGTTCAAAATATCCAGTCCTATACAACGTAAGCTCACAATTTTACGAGGTTAATAGAATGACGAGGGCAAGCCTGTTCAGCTAGCTGCCACAGTCCTGGGGTTTGTCTGAGGATCCCAGCCAGCCTCCATCCCGGTTGCAATGTAGTGCCTCCTGCTGTTTGTTGTCCTTTCTGACTTAAGTGCCATGGACATAGATCCAGCTTCCCAGGGAAGGCTGGGAATCCTAGGACAGCAGCAGCAATTCCATGAATCTCCTGGTTAATTTGTGCCCACGTCACTGGCCTTATTTGGGGAAAACTGAGCCAGGAAAACTCTGGAGACCAGGGACCCACTCTTTTCCCTTGTACCTCCCAAGAATAGTTTCATTTTGTATTTTTTTGCCACTTTCGCCAAGCTTTGCCTTTCCCTTTACATTTCACTTCATACTGTACCTCCCATATAAAAACTTTAACCCCACCAGATCTGAACACAGGGTTAGATAGAGGGAAAACATCAGTCACATCATATACAAATTGTGTTACTGTGGGGTCTGTTTACATGGGGTTTTGCCACAATTTTGTTGTAGTCAACAAAATATCCTTAGGAATGAATCTTGCAAAAACTATATCCTCCATGAACATGACTAGTTATAGATCTCAATTCCCATGTATTTTCAGCTCATGACCATAGATGATTACCAAATATATAGATTTTACTTATTTTAAAATTTTGATTGATTTAGCTAATGAATCTTAACTTCATTAGGATATGTAGTTGCTATTTTACTAACATTAGAGAAGAGATAAATTGTATTTTTATTTATTGTTTTGTTCCCTAAATTATTTAAAAAAAAACCCTTAACTTTTGATTGATCAGGAAATAAATTTGAAACAATGTATTTGTAGATCATACCTAGAATAATATCTGCTCTTCAAATTTATTAGGTAAATCTCATGTGAAAAACCTCTCCATTTCCAAATTCCTATAGCATTTGATTTGAAGCAATTGTACTGTTTTTTGGAGTCTCATCTCTTCTAAGAATATAAAAATTATCATTAATCACAGATTATTTTATCTTTGCATACATCACAGTAAACAAGTAGGCATTTAATAAATATTAAAAGAGAAAGAATGCGCATGTACACATGTGCTTTTGAAATGTTTTCAAATTAAAGAAAGAAAGCCAAGCTAAGCCATTAACAATAATCATAACTTCTCTATCTCCTCCAGTCTAAATGTATAAGCAACTAAGAATATAGATTGCCAAAACGTTATGCAGTTGTGCATAGCACACATGCTTCACCAAGGTCCAAAATATTTTTCAACCTCCTTTGTCATTCAACTTATTTTAATATCCCTTCTAGGCATTGGAGATTGAAATCACCTGGTTTCTTGGTTCTGTAAAAGAAATGGCGCAGTAATCACAAACTTGATAAGCTTTCATTCTAGATGAATGGTCCTGTCTACAGAGACAAGATCATTTTTTGAAGGCAGCTTCACTCAACTCTCAGTAATGAAAACCTCCCATAATCCGACTAGAATTTGGAAAATTTTCAGGAGAATTCTAACACCTTGAGGTGCTTGACATGTAGCATGACATTTTAGGTATGGGGGTTCTTGCGGCATACATTCAACGAAAAAGCAGGAGTGACTTTGTTCAGCATTTCCTACCAAAAAGATCTAGGCTTTCATCACACAGTACTCAACAAGCAGAATCTTCTTGTAGAGCCAATAAAATTGTCTCTCCATGTCCCAATTGTATGACAGTCATGAATTTAGTTCTGTGCGTGGAGAGTAATGGAACTTGAGAGTGATGTAATCAATATGCTTCTGGATTGAGCAGAGGGATGCTTTGGAAAGAGTTTAGATGAAAATGTGGCCTGTAAGCCTCAGTCCAGAGATGGACTTCAGAAGATCTCTAAATCCATCCAGATCTCATACCCAATTGTAGATGCACATATATATGCAGAGTACATAGCTTTCATTACATTCTTAAGGGAGTTCAAGGCTCCCACAGTATTAGAACCTCTAATTCAGGGTACTCGGGAGTTACATTTTAATGGTTGGTTGAAAAATTTAAGAGATGGTGTCCCTAGGATTTCTTACAGATGATTGTAAAAAATTTCAGGTGGGTGTTTGTGACTAATCTGAAAAAAGGTAATGTCAGGGCCTTTGTGGAAAGTCATCCTCCTCAGAGTTGTGTGGGGATGACCATCACATGGAGCCTTAAGGGGCAGTTGTGCTAGAGAGCCAAGGTGAGTGTAAAGAAACAGGACATTTGTAAGGAGGGGTAACAAAATGGAATCCAGCCAGAGGATCGCAAGTAGGATGGCAGTGGGTCTAGAAATTATAGAACAGAATAAACATAAAAGAGCTGAGAACATTTACAGACAAGAAGGCTTTGTCCTAGGGAGGGGGACACATGATAACCATCTTTAGATACCATGTGGAAGACAAACTGAACTTGTTCTTATTCTGAGCATCTTGTTTTTATTCTGAGTGTCTAGAGAGACAGAACCAGGGAGCACCAGGAGCAGCTCTAGTCTGGTTGGTCATAGCTGAAATTTCAAGGCTCTTAGAGGGCATTCCTCTAAAAACAGATCTGGAGACAATGGTTTGAGTGAGGTAGTTTATTTAGGAACTGATCCCAGGACACACCATGAGGCAAGAGAGAAAAGTCAACAAAGGGTTGTGGGAAACCAGAGCTCAGTTGCACCTGGACCTCTTGAGAGACAGTGTAGCGCAAACTTCAGCGCTCCCCTGAGGGCCAAGGAAGCCGGCATGGTTATCCACTGACTCCCGCCCCTCGTTTGCTGAAAGTCACTCTTGCGTGGTCCAGCCTGCCCTGAGTCCAGACTGAGCATGCTGCCTCGGCCTGACAATACCCTCAGCTAGGAGTGCAGGAAGCTATAGGCCTGCATGGAGACTGTTTACAGGGGATCTCTGGGGTGGGCTGAGGTCATCTGGGTGCCGACACTCTCTGTGAAACCAGGTAAAAGAGAGCCCCAAGTAGGCTAGCACCCTCACACTCCCATTTGCCTTCTGCTTCTGTGTGAATGTGAGGCAGGAGAGCTCTCATTGCAGCTAACAGAGGCCAACGCGTTGCTGGGGCATAGCACATTGAGACTTGCCTTGGACCTCTGGATTTGTGGCAGGTGGGATGACACCCTCAGGGGATGCCAAAGTCACAATGGTAAATGGAGGCAGTGACTTTTCTTTCAGCTCACAGCTACTATACTGCTCACAGGTCAGTGCAGGGTTGGTGGCCAGAGGCTGACTGCCGGGCACTGGCATCCTGACGCCTCCCATACATCCCCCTCAGGTTGTGCTTTTGTGGCATGGTTCTTCTACCTTTCTCTGTCAATGTGTCCATGATGCTCTCTTTAACCAGATTCCCTGTGTTACCAGTGAGAGAGGGAACAAAGAATGGGTAGTAAGGATAGGGGCTGTTTTATGATTTACCACTGGGCCTGTATCTGCATGGCTGGGCTTAGCCCTGCCTGTACCGTGTTCTCTGAATTGGACTGAATTGAATTTTATTCAGGTAGTTCCAGACAAGAAAGCAGGCATATGCTCAGCTGGATTCTGCCTTATCCATGCAGCAGGTCAGCTACCAGAGTTTATTCAAGCTCTTTAACAAATTTACCCTAATCCTCTTGCCCCCAAAAATTTAGACTAGAAATCAAACTAAGTTAAAGTGGGCATCGTCAGCAATTTTCATTTTATTGTTGTTTTGGGTTAAATGTGTAAGGCAAATCAAATCAATGGAACTGGTTTGGCTGGTTTCAGTCGCAATGTTTCATCGTAACTAGCATTACGCTTTTTTCATCGTAACTAGCATTTACGCTCATTCTGTCGATCTTCATTCACTCTCCTTCATCCCATCCTTAATTTAGTGATTATTGCAAATAAGATACCTAGAAAAAGTGCTGACACATAAAGCTGGGATCCCATGTCTCCCTCTTTTCCCCCCACCAAAAAATTAGGCTGTTCAATTCTTTTTAAAAATATAACTTGTAGCCATTCAGCCTTCAGACATAATATAAATCTGTTTCTTAACCCAATTTTAATTCAGTTGCACAGTGCATAGTGGAATGAGCTTGGAAACCAGACAAAAATTAGAGTAATAAAAGCAGACAATGCCTTTGCCTATGTATTATGTCTTGTAAATTTCAGGTCCTCTGACTGCCTTCATTTTAACTAGCTGAGAAAAATGTAATCCGCCAAAGATGGTTACCAGTGTTCAAAGTCAACTGAATCCGAGGTGGTGTTGAGTAATTACAGCCTTACAGTTTCTGGGAGATTCCGTCCCCACCAGACCTGCCGTCTCGTGTTCCCATTTGTAACACTGTTCATTATATTCAACCTGCTGCCATCACTCTGGAGCTTTCAAAGGCATTCTGGGGGCTATCTTGCTGTAGGACATGGATAATGAAATAGTTATATGTGACTTGTATTATAATCACCTCACCTAACCCCCCATTTAGCTTGAAAAGTAGACTTAATAAAAGCAGGAGTGAAAGGCACTTTATGTTTTTAATAAGGAGTCTCATATGGTATTACCTGCTGTTTTTCATTGTGTGTCTCATCTCATGGTTTTCCTTTGAGATACGTGACAGAAGAAAGCCAAGCACATCTCTTAATCTTAAAGCACTTTAAGAATCTATTGCAGTAATCTACCAAAACGGATCAATAACTTCAAGCTAACAGGGCTGATTTCCAAAGTACATATGTGTACTTATGGAGACAGGCGGATCTGTTCACTGGCAAGTAAAGGCCGTCTTATGTCCAAGAAACTAGAGGATTCCACTGTATAATAATTTAATGTTCTGTTTGCAAAAGGTAATTATAAAACCCTCATTCCGTCTCCTGCTCTGATGGGCTCAGGATGAATATAAAATGGATTAAGAGGAAATGGATAAGACGTTCTGTATTGCTGAACTCTGCCTGGTGTCATGATATGCAAACAGTGAGCAGAGTGCTGAAACTACTAAACACACACTGAAGAGATGACAGGGCTCAAATGCGAGAATGCCGGATCCGCCAGAGAAAAGGACTCCTAAAAATAGTGCTAAGAACTTACAGAAGAGAGAATCTGACTGCGGTGTAAAAATCTTTGAAGGCAGAGCTGCTTGGAGCTGGATGCTATAAACATATTCATGATAATATGTTTGGAGAGGCATCTATTTTCTACGCGTTAATTCTCAAACGAGGAAGGAAGGAACATCTATGGACCTGTAATACATGCTGAAAAAAAGACTGGACTAGGAATCAGGGAGCCAGCCTTATTTCTAGATGAGGACTTACCACTAATTAGCTCTGTAACCTTTAGTAAGGCACAATACCTTGTCAGGCGTTCTCTAGAAAATAGATCTGCTAAACTGAGTGTGGCCTCCAGGTGCTGAAAGATCAGGGCAGGTTGAGTATTCGTGACTTCCCCAAATTCTAGCCTGATTATGATGCAAACTTTTTTAAAATTTAGGGACTACATTTAAAAAAATATAGATATCTCCCTTTTTTAGATTATTAGATATTTTTAAATAAAAAAGTAACACATGCCCATTATAACAAGTCAAATAACACAGAAATATAGAAAGAAAAAGATTCAAAATTAAAAATCTCTCTTCCATCTTCCTCTAAAACCACCCTACCTGAGGTAATCAGCAATGCTGTATGTTATTCCATTGTTTTCACTATATTTTCAATATATGGTTATATATAGACTATTCCTTAAGCAGTTTCCTTCATAAAAATGGCATCATTTTTCATTGAATGATGTACCGTGGATATAAATCAAGGGTGGGCAAACTATGGTTCATGGACTGACTCTGGCCATGCTGCATGCATTGTCTATGGCTGTTTTCACACTGCAAAGGCAGAGTTAAGTAGTTGCCACAGAGACCTTTTCGTAATAAAGCCAAAAATAATATCTGGTCCTCTAGAGAAAAACTGCCAATCCTTTCAACATACGTAGCTCTGTCTGATTGTTTTTAAAAAGTTGCATTATATTCCATAGAATGTATGTGCATTATTGATTCAACTCTCTCGGCTCAGGTAGTTGAAAAGTCAAGAGGAATTTAAGCTTCATATACTGTCAGATTCAGAAACAGAAATGATGTTCTTAGGATCCTGACTACATTTGATTCTTGGTTCAGCGTTCTTCTCTGTAAGCTTAATCCTCAAGCAGTCTTTCCTCTTTACCAAAATAGCCATCATCAGTTCCAGTCTTAAATCTCATTTTACAATGTTAAGAGAATGATTGTTTCCCAGTTGTTTTTTCTGAGGTCCTGGGTAGGACTTTTACTGGCCTGCTTGCCCATCCATGAACCAGTCACTGTGACCAGGGCATCAGTTCTCTTATTTGCCAAGTTTAGGCTGCATGCTTCCCTCTGGACTCTGGAGCACGAGGCCACCCTTACCAAAACATTTGGATTTCAAGTATGAAAGTGTGATTACCCAAGGATAATTGCTGAGCAGTTATTCAAAGGGGAGACAAATACTAAGAGCTTGAGACAACTAATGTCCACTGTAAGTACGTATTTTCCTCAGGTGGTTTGCTGGGATAGGTACTTGTATTCTTAGAACTTCTGTAAGTATTGTTGGTACACTTTGCAAAAAGTTTATTGTAGTCGATCATATGTAGTTCATCTCATCTGCAATTCTTGAGTGTTGAGTTTTCTGTATCATCACCAGTACTGGTTATTAAAACAAATTTAAACAAATTGATCTAATATTTAAAAAATATCTTGTTTTTATTTGCATTCTAATGACTATTAGTGAGATGGAGTGTCTTTTCATATCTTCGTCTTTTATTATATGCATTTATTCTTATATGAAATATCACAATATCCTTTGTACCTTTTTCTATTGTGTCGCTTACCTTCTTACATTTGTAGGAGCTCTGAGTACACTAAGCATACTTGTCTTTTGTTCACTGTATATGTTGCAAACCTTTTTTCATCAATTGTTTGTTTGGCCTTACTTATTATATCATGCTATTTTTTTAAAAGTGTGTGTTAAGCTCTTTGAAGAAGTCTATTCCAAATGTCACTATAGAAATAGTCACAATCTCACTGACCTGAGAGCACTGAGAGAAAGCATTATTGAAAGTTATGTTCACCTGTATAAGTATATTTAAAATGCTCATATTCAGAAATTACATGATTCAGAGTGTGTAAATAGGACTCCTCCTGGCTTCTCTATCACCATGTGTTGTTTAAGGAGAGATGGGAGCTCAAACACACACAAACCCAGGCCCCTTCATCCACAAGGCATCATCTGTCTCTGGTGCAGCTCAGATCCACCGCTTTGGTCAAACACAGAAACCAATATCCAGCAATCGTAGTCCTGGCTATAGATCCAAGCAAACTGAAAATAGGGTCTTGCAGAGACATCTACACTCCCATGTTCATTGTAGCACTATTCCTAATAGCTGATACAGACACTACCCAAATACTCATTGACATATGAATAAAGAAAATGCAGTGAATATATATAGTGGACTATCACCCAGTCTTAAAAAAGAAAGAAATCCATTTATGACAGCAGAGATGGGACTGGGTGACATTATGATAGGTGAAATAATCCAGTCACAAAAGGAAAAACACTGCATGATCCCACTTACATGAGATATCTAAAATAGTCTAACTCACAGAAGCAGAAACTACAGTCATGGTTGCCAGGGGGGCTCAATGGGTATAAAGTTATATTTGTACAAGATGAGTAAGTTCTAGATATCTTCCATATAACATAGTGCATATAGTTAATAATACAGTGCTATGTACTTAACATTTTGTTAAGAGGTTAGAGCTTATGTTAAGTGTTCCTACAAACAAGCAAGCAGTCAAACATGAAACAAAACCAAAAAATAACCAAAGGACACAAGGAACTTTTGGAAGTTATGAATATATTTATTACCCAGATTATGGTGATGATATCAAGAGTGTATGTGTATGTACAAGCTCATCAAACTGTATAGCTTATGTAAAGGTTTCTATTTTTGTGCATCAGTTATACCTCAATAAAGCTGAAAAAAAAAATAATGGATTGTTTTGCTTAAAAATAAACTCCCTGGATACAATAGCTCTTATTCAGATAATCTGTCTACAAAAATTACTGCTAATTATGTGGCATTTTTGCTTTATCATACTATGACACTTTTATTGAACTTATTTTTCATATAATTATAAAAAGAAAAATTGTGATAGAAGATCTTATATGTGTTCATGCATATGAGTGGAACGGCTTTAAATAATTATATGAAAAGGAAGAATAAAGCATTTCAATCATTTCTATGCACAGAGTATTTGTAGTAAAACATGATTTATTTACTTTAAGTCTGGATTGAACAACTGACATAATTGAACAGCAAACTGACAGACAGAAGGGATGATTTTTTCTCTTTTTAAAGTTCTAAATGTGGAGAATCTTAAAGAAGTTTTATTTACCCAATATAGTAATTTTGATTATAATCTTTTATTTTAAATTGCGATTGCTTAGAGGAGAGGCACCAAATTGTTTGAGTGTTTTTTAAAGCAGTGTCTATCTGTAGTTTTAAAAATAAATACATCAAAAATTAAGTTTTGCAATAACCTTTTCCAAATCACAAGCCAGCAAAGGGGAACATGCAGACCAGCTAGCCAAAGGTCTCTGGATCTGCAGTCAGTTTTTAATTAATTAATTAATCAGTGGCTTAATTGATTCAGTGATATGTATTATGTATTAAGTGGGGTCTGTTATGTAAGATGACTAAAAATTAATATGTTCTAGGTAATACAGTATTTTATAAAGAAAGAATTATTGTGTAAGATAAACAGAAGTTGCCTATTCTTACATATGCAGACAACTCAGTTTTAATTTAATTGTTTTTTTACATTCTTGTTTAGCACTTTTGTTTTTTTAACAATTTTCAATTTTATTTTAGATTCTGGGTACATGTGCAGATTTGTTACATGGGTATATTGCCTGATGTTGAGGTTTGGGATACAAACGATCCCATCACCCAGGTAGTGAGCATAGTACCCAATAGTTTGTCTTAACCATTGTCCCCCCTCTCTTTCCCTGCACTGGTAGTCCCAGGGTCTACTGGTGAGAACACGCCATATTTGGTTTTCTGTTCCTGCGTTAATTCCCTTAGGGTTATGAGCTCCATCTGCATGCATGTAGACAACTAAATTTTAAATTCTCAATATTGGATAAAGGTGAATTCACTTTGCAGGATTCATACTTGGGGGTCTCATGGTGTCTGCCGCCTCAGTCATCATAAGCATGAGTGTCTACCTTTAGTGTACTTGCTGCAAATGCTAGCTAATACAGAATTCTGGACATTAGAATGTTGAAGCAAGTTTAATTAATACATTAAATACGTTCCTGCCAAAATACATTCCTCCAACTCACAAGTCTTGTGATTGAGGAATAATAATAACAAAGACATGGGAACACACACACACACACACACACACACACACACACACACACGCAGCTTAATTCATCAATCCTCTCAACTACTCCACTAGGTAAACACTGATTTTCCCTTTTTACAGTTAAGGAAATAGAAGAACAGATAGGATCAGTGCCTTATCTAAGGACAGCAAGCTAGCAAATGGAAGAGCAGGATTCAAACCCAGGTTGCCCAGCTCCAGGGCTATTCTAATTTACATGTCCGACTGCCATACAAGATATCGACTACTAGTCTGGAAGTGGAGTCTTACATTTGGTGCTTTTAGAAATGCTTCCTCCCTCCCTCCAACGCTCATTCATTTGTTTTAGCCTCTCGCGGCAGTGATCACATTTACCTTGACCACTGCCCTACTTTGCAGATCGTGTGGATTGGAATATCACAACTGGTTGCCGTACACGCTGCTGCTCCTGACTTGCTGAACTGTTGGCAGCCTTCACCCTCATATTTAGTTCCACCTGTTTTCTCTTATTCTGTTCACTGTGGGAATGAAAAGCAGCTGAGATTCTATTTTTGTCTATTAATTGGTCCCATTACTCGGAACCCTTTTTTAAATAGAGCTCCCTCCTTTTCCAAGTTTAGCAATCTGTTCGTTTCTTTCTTAGTCCAACCCTTTAATCATCTTCAGCGTTTACCTCCCAACTCCTTCCAACATCTCTGTATTCCTCTGGAGCTCAGGATGAATGACTATTCAAATCGAAGTCTGACCATGTAGGGAATGGGAAAGGACTTCCGGCCTTCATGTACTCTGTGATTCTTTGCAGTATCCATGTTTCCAGTTTACATTCTTTCCCTGACTCTGTCCTCTGTATCTGTGACATTTTATTCATCAGCAACCCTTTAATAATGAAACTATGCAAAATGCACTGCGTGGGCAAAGAGGTTGCCCCAGGCCTCTACTCTCTGCACATACCAAATACAAACAATGCCCAGATTATATTTTCAGTTTTGTTAAGGAGGTTATCAACAGAACACAATTCAGAACAATTATCGGAAGTGTAACTATTCTGAAGTCATAACTGGGATGTTGGTGAATTCAGTCTCTGTCAGGATTTTTGACATTTAAAAATTTGAAATAGTTAATTTGAAAAAAAAATGGCCAAATTCATGTGATTTTTGCATAAATTATTTAATTTGATACCAATAGCTATTTAAAAGGACTAAGGTTTAAACTCATTTCATGATTATAAGATTTTGCTGTTAAGTTGCTCAGTTAAGTTTTTGGATTCTTTTTTTTTTTTTTTAGTGGAGGATGGTCCATGGTTTTGTGAAGTTAGTAAAACATAAGAATCTATTTTTGTATATCTAGGACAAAATAATGAGTTTCAAATCCTGTCAGAAAAGTTCTCAGTGCAAATAAATCAATGCTTGTCTTAATGAAGGAGGGTGTTAACACCAGAGAAATTTAGGAGTAGAAATTCTTAGAAATTTGTAGGAGAAGGTATATAAAATTCTTATGCCACAGTTGGATCTATATCCGTGGGTGGCAGGGTGTCTTAGTAGAGAGCTAAGAGGCTGTGCAAATTAAGTAGTAGGCATCCATCCACATAATTTAATATGATTTCCCACTTATTGTCGTTAATTTTTATTAACTATCCTGTATTTCATTTAAGAAATGGGAATTATGTACTTTTCTTTTCCTTACAGCCACATCCTTCTCAGTTGAAAGATCTGGAATTTGTATCAGGTGTTTTGAGATTAATGTGAACAACGTAAGATATATGAATCCTTTAAAAATATTAAAGATAATTTCTTAATAACTACATTGGTTATTTGGCAGCTTTTTATAGATGGCAGAATAAACTGAATTTTGATAGAGTAAAATAATTTAGCATTAAAGACAACTATAATGCTTCATGTTTTTAGGACATTATTTTGAAAAATTTGCCAGTACAGTATGAAGACTTAATTAATTAGATCAATCAATTGTTTTGGTACAATTTAAAAATAATACATTGAAACAAAATTAAAATAGATGTACTTATTTTAAATATGAAATTCCCCCCTCTACGTTTTCAGTTTTAATTGTCAAAAAGAAAAAAAACTCACAAAATGCAAATTGATAATATCTATTGTAGGTATTGTAGGAGAAAGAGACTGCACTATTGGTGAGAATTTATATGGACAAAAATTTTTGGAGAAGAAATTAGAAAAAAAGTCATCAAAACTTTATCTGTGTTTACCATTTGACCTAGAAATTTTATTACTATGTCCTCCAGAAAATTTCAAGGATGTTTATTTCAGCATCATTTGTAATAAAAAATCTGTAAATCACTGAAATGCCTATCATTAGGAGACCGTTAAATGAATTATAATGTATTCTTCTTAAGGAGCTGTTATTTGGCTTTTAAAATATGGTAGATCTGTGTGTACAGATATGATATATTGTCAAGATAAAAAATTCAGAACACTACATTATTCATATAGTATTCTATGATTTTTTTCCTTTTTTACACAACTTTTTGTTTTTTCTTTGAGTTACTACTTGTCTTGCTTATTTGTTTTCTTAATTGTCTTTGTATTTATCACTTATTCAACATTGATGTTTCCCTCAGTTGTCTCAATCTGCTCTCATACATTGAAACACATCAGATACTCTATATATTTCATGTTCTTTGAGACATATTTCCTGGGGCTTACTGACCTCCTTAAATGTCAGCTGGTTGCTGTCTGGTTGTTAACCATGGATCTCCCTTTACCATTATCCCAAGGGTGCTCTTCATTGATCTTTTGAATTGCATCCTCTGTTTCCTGGGCTTGTTGTATCATATTCTTTTCTGGTTTACTACATCATTTCCATGAAACATCTTGCATAACTTAAGGGGAAAGTAAATGTTTTGAGACTTGTAGCAAATGTTGTTGGTGCCCTCTCAGATTCCTTCAATGCTTAAAATTCTGTCTATGTTAACGGGCATGACTAGATGCACCTCTGACTCCACATGACGATTTCTCATGGTTCATACACAGGAGGAGCTCTCACTCAGTGATGGATCAGCTTTTTCACCCCTTGGCAAAGAGTTATGATGCATGTTCTATCTGTCTCCCGCAGTTCTTCAGGAGGGCTGAATCCTAGTTGTCCATTGAGGTGACCTATCCAACAAAGCATCCTTTTCTGGATTCCTTCTCTTCCTGTTCTCAATTCTCCATTCCCCTGCCAGTGCTCCCCGGCAGTTGTCAAATCAATTATTTGCGTTAAAATCCTTATTTTTGGAGTTGTTTCTGGAAAACCCCAAATTGGAGACACCTTGCATATCTGAAGGTATTAGAGTTGACCCTCATACTTAACTGCTAATTTAGCTGGATATAGAACTCTGAGTTGGAATTAATCATCTGAAATTTGAAGCCATTGCTCTATTATGTTCCATCTTCTTTTGTTTGAAAAAAATGAACATCCTTCCAATTCCTGATCCTTTGTATGAAACTTGATGTTTTTTTCTCTCCTGAATTTTTATATCTTTCTCTTTGTTTTCATTCCAAAATTTCATAATTATATACGCCTTAGTAAATCCATTAAAAATTATGGTGGGTACCAGAAAAACTTTTTGAGTCTTAAAACTATCACCCTTCAAGTCTCAGATTTTCCTGATTTTTAAAAAATAATATTCTCCCCTCCATTTTCTGGATTTTTCAGTTGGATTCCCTGAACTGTCCTCCAAGTTTCTTAATGTTTCCCACTTATTTTACATCTCTTTTAACTTTAATTTTCAGAAATTTTCACAGTATTCCAATTATTTCATGGAGTTTGTTATTTCTTCTCCCTTGTATTTAATTTCAAAACTTTTTGAACTCTGAATTTTTCCTTTAAAAAACTTTAATATTTGTTCTTATTTCATGTATGATATCAACTTTACATATCTCACTGATACAGGTGACAGTTTCCCTTGGACGTTTTCTTCCATAGTCTCTCACCTCCAAGCGGCTTCTCCCACATCCCTTTGTTTCGTGCTTTGCCTTTGCTCAGTTACCTGATTATCTTTGGTTTTCTCCTTAAATTTAAAAGGAAGACCCTCAAAAACTGATCGAAAACTTTGTGAGCATGAACAGAGCTGTAGCTGTGTATTTTGCTATAGAATCACATGGTCATGATGCTATATAATCTTTGTGTTTACCATTTTGATCATTCATAGAGTAAATGTAACATAGTTAATGGTAGCTTTACTGATTGATAATTGAGTACATATTTAAAGTTCTGCTATTTAATTCTTGCATGAATATCTTTATATATATATATATGTATTGAATTATTTCTTTAAAAGAGAGTTTATTTTCTGAGTTTGTTGGGATGATGCTGTGGGGCAGGAAATGGCCCATTTGGTCCTCTATGATGGTAATATTGTGGAACATTCTTGCTCCTCCGCAGAATAAGTCTTTGTGAGTCCAGGTCAATGTCAGTAAGTCTAACTCTCTATGGACTTTCTCAGATGCAAAGCCCAAATTCATCTTTATTTGTCACATTGCAGTATTCTTTTATTCAGCTTTAGAGAGGAAGATATTTTGCAAGAGATAGCATTTAGAATCCCTAAGAATGTCAGTAGTAGATAGATTTAAATGTAGAATTCTAAGGTTCCAGGCTACTGGAATTTAAAAATTTGGTGAATGGTGATGGTCATAAATGATATAGGATGAATAGGCATGTAGACATTCCCTAATCAGGTTTACTGAGACAATAATGGGATGAGTCTGCAAGAAAATTAGTCTTGATATATCTGTCTCTAATGAACTGGACAGGCATTACCAGCCTAACCTCTTAGCAATGAAACTTTGTGACAACATGGCTCTGATTTCTCTCTATTTTATCTTGTTACCTGGGACAGTTGGTAGCAAACATGTAAATGAATGGAATTGAGGCAATCCATTTTCACTCCCAAAAGGATAATTTTAGCTATTGGTATGGATTGAATCGTGTCTCCCCAAATAAGATACGCTGGAGCCCTAACCTCCAGTATCTTGGAATGTAACCTTATTTATAGATAAAGGTCTTTACAGAAGTAATCAAGTTAAAATGAGCCATTAGGATGGGCCCTAATCTAATATGACTTGTGTCTTTATAAAAAGGGGAAATTTGGACACAGCCAGATATGCATAGAGGGAAGATGATATAAAGAGACACAGAGAGAAGAAGACTATCTACAAACAAAGGGGAGAGGTCTGGAGTAGATTCTCCCCTCACAGACCTCAGAAAAAGTCAACTCTGATGACAACTTGATTTTGAGCTTCTAGCTTCTACAACTGTAAGACAATACATTTATTTTCTTTAAGTTACCTTGTTAGCGGGTTTTTGTTATGGCAGCCCTAGCAAAGTAATGCAACCATTTCCTCTATTCCGTTTTGTTAATCCAGCTGTTCGTGCTATGGCCTCCAAGTGCTTTTTAACTGGAGAGAAATCTTAGTTTCAGCAGAATGTCAAGTTGACTTATGCTAAATAGATAAAAGCTTTCTAAATTCTCAATACACAAGTATTAAGATATTTTAAAACATAACTTGCTTTTTTTCTCTCATTATTTCTGAATGTGGAAAAAATAATCTCATTAGAAATGTTGTTTTCAAATATGTTAGCAAGCCAATTAAAATGCAGGCTTCTGGGTTTCGCCCGGATAGTAGTGATGAAATTAATTATGAGCCCAATGCTCTGCTTTCTGTGAGTTTCCTCTTCTCTTAGACCAAGCTGGCAGGTCTGTTATTGTAAAAGAAACCACTGAAGGGTCATCACCAGTATGAGATGAAATCATCGATGAATGTTTGACAGTTTGTAAGGCATAGTGATGTTACTTAGATGTTTTGTTTTCTCCTTGCTGACATGGGCAGCATAGCAATTATAGCATATTTCGAATCATTGCTTACAGGGAAATGACTCATTTCACAGTGCATCATTTGTTGGGGACAATTCCCTCCTCATTTCACTTAGTTGGAGCCCTGGCTATGGATAGAGACAAATATCTTTCTGTTGATGGCTTTTCCTGAGTGAAGAGCAATCCAGGCAGAGGCTTAGGTCTATTAGAAATTTTACAGTGTATTTTCATTTTAATGAGATGCCTGGGTAAATTCAAAACTAATACTTTACACTGACACTTGGTAGGCACTGACATGTCATTATGTCATACATGTGCTGGCCAGGACTTGTAAAACGAAACCGCCAGAGCCGTCTCAAGAGTCTCCAAATAGCTATGGAGGGAGTGTTAGGCATGAGTAGGTGGAGCCTCTTTGCCTGTGCACTTGCCACTCTTGACTGACCTTGTTTGGAGCTGAACACTGCTGCAGGCACCCTTAAATTGATGCCTTATGACAGGTTCTCAGTTGAGTAGTCAAACAGCCAAATTACTATAAGCTCTTTTTCCTTTTTTTCTGGCCCATTCGCCCAACTAATAATAGTTACCGTAAGTGCTTGACTCTACTGGCGACTGAATAGTCACTTTTTATCTAGTGGTTTTTTTTTTTTTCCAATCAAAATTGTCAGATTTATGGGAAGAAAGATTGTGTGAAGAAGGGAACTTTAATTTGACACGCATTTTTGGTGACTCATTATAGACAAAGGCTTATCCCCATTCATATCTTTGTAAGTGTTAAAAGTGTTGCCAGATTCTCTCATCTTCTCATTTATACCCTATACCCTATAACCCTGGGGCTTTGTGTTTCTGGTAGCACAAATGTCTGGTATGAAATACGACAACACACTGGGGCTGAGATCTATCATTCTGAGGGGCTGGTCTGCTGCTACACTTTTCAATTTGGTCTCCCCTTCCCCAGCTTCTTACTTTTCCATTCTAAAGTGTACACGTGTCAAGCGTCCCGAAATCTCTTTGACTTTGAGTGGATCTGCAGCTTCAGAGCTTAGGGCGATTCGCTTCTCAATCATTTCTACCTCCACACATCAACATCTTAGAAGTAAGACTTCTCCCAGTGTTTCCTCTTCCTCTTCTTTGCTTCCTACATGGGCAATTATCATCCCTTCCCTTGACTCTAATGTTATGTGGCAACTCCCACGACCCAGTCTCCTCCCTAAACTCCAGATACATAATTACAACAAACATTATTAAGTATCTTCTATATCTCACAGACACATCACACTCAACATGTCCAAAACAAATTTGTTGTTTTTTTCTGTAACTTCTCCTCGTCTAAAGAATATCTTTCCATTGATGGAATTGCCACCCCTCCAGTCTCCCAAAGTAGAACATCTGGGCTCATCTTCAGTACCCCTATTTTCCTCACCCCATCACGTGTACTTATCATCAAAATCTATTAGTTCTCGCCTCTAAATCTTTATTGTTTCCTCCTCTTGAATTCTGTATGGCTACTTAAGTATATGACCTTATTATCACCTGCCTGGACAACTGAAATAATCTCCTGCTTAATCTTTAGCCACTTTCTCTTTTGGTCTTCCATTCACGTTGTCTCCGGAGTTATCTTTCTACATGAAATCAGATCACTTCAGTCTTCCGCTCAGAATCTGGCAGGCTCTGCCACTCAATTGGCTGCTTTAGCATTGACATAGAAATGCCTTTATAATCTCAACTTAAATCAAATTTTATTTTTACCTCCAGGTAGAACTACATTTCTTATGATGTTGAGTAAACCTGGTTCCCTACATATAGATTTAAAACAAAAAAAAATGTCAGTGATTTTGCAAATCCTTTTCTTTGTCACTGAATGGCACTATTGCATGTCTACTTGCCAGGACTGGAAACCAGAATCTTTGCAAAGATCCTCAATTTTCTTTCCCTCATACATAACCCAAAGCCAGATTACATTAGTACCCTAAATATTTGCCAAATATACTCAAGACTTTCTGTCTGTTACAGTTACTAACCTGGTAAACTACGACTGTCTTTCTCCCGGGCTCCTATAAGACCCTGTTATCTGGTCTCCTTGTGTTTTGCCCTGATTCTTTTCTATTCTTGTGTCACGCTAGCTATGTTCTAGAATGCACAGTTTACCATGCCCTCCTCTTAAGAATGTCTCAAAGGCTCTGCTAAGATTTCAGGATAGGATGTAAACTTCTGAAGTTCTCAGATGCAAGTCCCTCTTCTACCCTGTCCTTTCTCCTCTGAGCCTCAACCTTACTGAACTCCTTCTTGTTTTTCTGTAGTATGTACTCTCTCTACATCCAAGTCTTTTACAGCTTGGCCCTCTCCCTGGAACTCTCCTCCCTCCCGCTTCTTCTGGCTAACTCCTTTTTTTTTTTTTTTTTTTTTTCCCACTTTTTTCAGTCGCTGAATCACCACTCTCGGGGTGGCTAACTCCTATTTAACTTTTAAATCTCAACCAAAGGTAACTTCCCCCAGGTAATCTTGGCCATATTAGGTGCCCTTGTTATGTGCTGGTAGAGCAACCCACTTTTGAGCCCTGATCACAATTTATTTTAATTACTTGTTTAATTAAGCATCTCACGTTTCCCCAGCTGGAGTGTGAAGAAAGGGAGATTGTCTCCCCTACTGTCTGATCGTAAGCCTAGCATGGAGCCTGGCAGACAATGTGTGCTTGATAAATATACACTGATTAGTCTTATTGTGAGACAAACACACAGAGTACTTTAAGAAAACACCTATATAAAACATGTTAACCCAATGAATAGTAAATACTCTTTTCCCTGAGTGAAATGTCTTTTTTCTCTTACCTTTATGATCAACAATCCTTTCTGAAGAATCTGTTCAAATGCCATGTTTTGTTTTAAAGTCTTGCCAGAATCTTTCATCTTCTTCTCATTTATACCCTACAACAACCTACGTGCAAATTAAATCCTTTCTGGCTTTGTGTTTCTGGTAGCACAAACGTCTGGTATGAAATTCTATAATATGTTGGAGTTGTTTATTTATGTGAACCTTACAAAATGATGATATCTAAGACTAGTGATCACAAACTCATTCATCTGCAGGTTCCAAGCATATGGCTAGCAGAGTTCCTACCTTATAATCATTATTGAATCCATGATTGAGTGAATGAGTGAAGAATAAATGAGTTAGTATCAGCACCTGAACACCTTTGTCTGGTCCTTGCAGCCCCCTCACAATTGTCTTTTCTTCCTTCTCTCAGGTATTTCAGTTTTTAGTTCTTTGCTCCACCAAACAAATCAACTGCAGCTTTTACTCAGGTGACTTTATTTTTCCCTCTGCACCTTTATGCACAGTGTTTCACGCATGCCTCCTATTCCCCATGCCTCTTGTACAACTCAATGGAAATTCCTGCCCGTATTCAATCTCTATATGGCTATTCACTTATTTAGTCATTTTTTTCTCCTTTATCTTCTATTTATACAATTTACATTGTCTGTTCATACTTTCCACTTATTTACATTTGTGTGTGTGTGTTTAAAGCTATTTAAAAATATTTTTAGAGATTTAAGTTTGCCAGGGATCAGTTGTATGTTGACTAATACAACTCTCAAAACTCAGTGGCTTAAAGAAAAAACTTTCTGTTTTTGTTTCTCTATGACTCAACATCATCCATGTAGCATGGGTCAGTTGAGGCTGTTTTCCGCTTTGCCTTACTTTGGGGTCCAAGCTGATTGAGCAGCGACTGTTTGGATCACCACTGAGAAACAGAAAGAAAAGAGGGAGAGAGAGAGCATAGTAAACCATACGCTGGTTCTTAAAACTTTACCTGGAAGTGACTGCTCAACTGTGAAGCAAGTCATTGTGCCACACCTGACTCCCAGGGGTAGGGAAGTGCAATGCTACTGTACACCTAGAAAGAGTGGAAGTCTTTAGTGATCATATAAGCCTTCTATTCTCTTTGAAGGTTCCTATCGGTTCTAGTGTAGAGCTTTGAACATGGGGGAATATCAGCAAATGCTAATTCTTGGCTTGCCCTGGGGTATATTCATTCCATAATTCTGCCTTGACTTGATTTTGAATGGTGGTTCTCTTGGAGATGAAATCCAAGTTCTGCAAGAACAAGAAAATGAACTGTACCCAAAATACAAAGGCAAAAAACACTTTAAGTGCTTTAGCGCTTTCTGAACTTGGCAGTGATAAAGACCTCACTAATAGTGTAGATGAACTTGATATTGTGGCCCTATTTAAAAAGCACTAAATCCTCCCAGCTGGAGATAATTGATGAAATGGCTATATCTCAAAGTTTCCCTGGCTGCCACTAACAATGTTAAATTAGATAACTAGCAGCAGCATTTTGAGGAGACAGAAACCATCTGATACCAGGGAATAGAAAATAGAAATAGATAAAAGCATGAGAATTCTGAAAGCTATTGTGTGAGTTTTCTGAAGCTCAAGCTGTACTACCATAAGAAGTTGAGTTGCAAAGATAATGAACATGGAAACGTCTGGTCAACTGGAATATGTGACATATACTGTACCATCTTTTCATTGTGCTTCATGTGAGAGGATAAACATCGTGTGACAGAAATTCCCAAAGGTGTGGATTGAGTCTTATCCCGTGTGCCCACTAGTACCCAGTATACGGTGATGAGAAAATACGGGGTGGAGTGGGCAGCACAGTGTACTATTGTATGAACACTCTCAATTCCATCATTTGTACAATGGGGAATGTACCTTGAAAAAGGTACCTAACTTACAGGGTTGCTGTGATGATTCAGTGAGATAATGAATGCAAAGAATTTAGCTCTCTGCCCAGCCCTCATTAAATAGCAGCTGCTTTGTTTACTGTACAATTTTAACTTATTCTGGTTATTGATGTTTGTTGTTTTTTAAAGAGAGTGCTATTTGTTCTATTTCAGAAACTGAAGAAAAAGGGAAAAACTAAAGCATAGAGCAATTCTGTATTGCCATTTAAAAACATGTTTTTCAACTGTTACTTGTGACCAATTAGTAGGTCATGAAGTCAGTTTACTAGACCAGCATATAAAATAGGAGATAAAATAATAATATGAGAGTGCATTTGATTCCAAATAATAATTTCTATTTAAATCTTATTGTATGTGTATAGTGTATGCCTTTATTAATGTATATATATATATATATATATATATATATATATATATATAATGATTTAAAGTATAAAATGCATTTCTTACTCTGCATTGTGGTTATAAAATCTGAAAGTCATAATTTTCGAATTATGCATAAATGCATATGGACCTCAACTTGTGAAAGACCCCATACCCCCAAGGTAAACCTGAGTTGAGTTTCTCTTGAAGATTATTTTCTGGAAATGTTCTAAACCACATTTAACTTGTAGAGGTAGAAAATACTAAAAATGGTGACAAATTGTATTATAGGGTTTCTGGGGTAAGAAAAATAATGTGGTAGGGAATTTTCCCTTTATCCCCTTTTACATTCTCAAATCTGGCAAGTTTCTTTTTATAACAGTGCAAACTATAACACATTTCAAATATAAAAATGTGAGCATCTTTCTGAAATCCTAATGAAATCTGCCTGATATAATCCAGCAGTCCAGCTAGCGTGCTGATCTATTTAGCTGTCATCATTTTGATGGCCTAATCACTACTGGAGCCCCACACTTCCATTTAAAAAAAAACTAAGCACTTCCAAATATAAAACAAAAGTAAGTAATATTTAAAACCTCATAGGTCACAATTGGCCCCTGAAATGCCGTTTTCTTTCTTTGGACTTAGCCTGAGTGTTTAGGCTTCAAATTTTCTAGGGCTCCTCTTTCTCAAAGGACAAAAGAGCTTGAGGAAAGGAGGCCCACACTTATTTTGGTCTGCTAGCACTTTTGAATGCACTGCTCAGTCAAGGAAGGATCATGAAGCATCCTTTACGGAGTGCATTCCACAAACAAGTCTATTCATGTGAAAAGAGCACGACAGTCCATCATTAGCAAAATCTGCTACATTTTTCTAGCTTTTCCTGGGGACACTGCTTTCCTTCCTAGCCTTGTCACTTGGTGCCTATTTTCTCACACCTTCTCTATCTTTTTTTTTTTTACCCCCTTTTCTCTCCCCTTTTCTCTATCTTTCTACCTCCTTGTATTTTTATTGGTGCTTGCAAACCATTCTCACACCATCCCCGATAAAGGAAAATCAAACTTTGGATCTGATGCTCTGCTATCCACATATCACCTCTTCAAGTTGTGGTTATCTGTGGAGCCCTGAGTCCCTCTGTCTGGGGATTTTTAGTACCTGGCTCACTGTCAGTCCTTCAGCATCAGTTCACCTTTTTGATGATGTGATTATTCTCATATGTAATCCTTTCCTCTTAGTTCCTGGTCTTCTCACCTGCCTTGATCTCGGCACCATCTCAGCCACTCACCCCAGGCTTGTATCATAGACCTTTTCTTTACTAGTAACTGTGACTCTCCACTGAAATTTTCAATAGCCCTACTCCCTGGCCCTCACTTTTGATATCTTCCTTATGATATTCATGTTTAATAATCACTGTTTGATAACAGGTGTCTGTTTTATGTATCTACCAAAGGTGATTTTTTTGTACCCACATACTTCTTGACAAAATCAAACTTCTACTTCTGGTACACTTTGGTTCTGTTTAATTGATACCGTAATGGCTCATAATTAGACTACAAAAGACAGTGAATGGTTTTTGCAATATCTTTTTCATCTCTCTCACCACTGCTACTCCACCCTCATTTGGTTTGCAGATTCACAAACTATGCCCAACAATTTACACATTTCTAAAATCCCTGTATTTGAAATTTCTTCATCCATTACTGTCTTTCATTCTTTCACTGGGATCCGTCAATCAGAGATTGAGGCACCCCCAAAACATTTGCTATACTTGAGGACTTATTTGTTTGGCTGATTTAGAAGATTTGGGTTTTTTACTTTAATGGTTTGTTGCAGCATACATGTGTAAACATCACCTGATAAGTGCTTCTTTTGTAGCAAATTAGGAAGTTACTGATTCATTGCATCATTAAACTTTTCCTGTATGTTTTTCTTCCTTTAAGAAAAATGAGGCCGGGTATGGTGGCTCATGCCTGTAATCTCAGCATTTTGGGAGGCCAAGGAGGGCAGATTATGAGGTCAGAAGATCAAGACCATCCTGGCCAACATAGTAAAACCCCATCTCTAGTAAAAATACAAAAAATTAGCTGGGCATGGCAGTATGCACCTGTAGTCCCAGCTACTCGGAAGGCTGAGGCAGGAGAATCACTTGAACCCAGGAGGCAGAGGCTTCAGTGAGCTAAGATTGTGCCATTGTACTCCAGCCTGGGCGACAAGAGTGAAACTCTATCTTAAAAAAAAAAAAGAACGAAAGAAAGAAAGAGAAAGAAAAATGAGAGAATATTTATATTTTGCAGTCTTTACCATTGCTTTTGCATTCAATAATAAAACAAATATTGAAAATCACTAACTCAACTATTATTTGGGAATAACCAGTTATGGATCCATTGTATTATGGTTATTTTAATAAAAATATAATCAGTTCAAAATACTCAGCTTGATCTTTTCATTGAGAAAGGAGATTATTTTTCACTCTGGTAGCTGCATTAATTTGTCTTTGCTACTAGAAGCTAATTAAGTAAATTGATTCCTCCAAGACTTTCTCAAACACCTAGTTGTGCAATGCAGGTGCTAAGAAGGGAAAGCTGTTTAAGCCATGTGTCCTGTCCTGCAGCTACTTATAAACCAGTTGATGAGATTGGGCTGAGTCAGGGGTTAGCCACACTGCAAGTATTTCAGATTTTGGTTAATACTTTAAATAGCACTCTTTGTGGCAAACTAGCTAGATGTTCACCAAACCAGTTTTCCCCATCCCCTTGTGCAGTAAGCTAGATTATATTTCCTATTTTCCAGATTCCCTCGTAATTAGGTGTGGGCCTATGACTGAGTCTTGGCTAATCAAATGTGGACAGAACTAATATATCTCACTTTTTAGATCTGTTCCATAAAATTTCCCCACAACCCTTTATTTTCTGTCTTAAACCATCTGCTGGCTAGATGTCTATGCCTGAGACTGAGAGTCAGATATTGAAGATGGCAGATGCTCAGTTAGCTGAGGTCCCTGTATGACTGAGTGAAGGTGAAATGCCTGTCCTATCACCCTCTGTTGAACAAGAAGTAAGTCTATATATATTAGGCCAGTGAGATTTTGGCTTATCTGTTACAAATTCTAGGGTTATGGTAACTAATACACTAATGAACTTAGGGAATTGGTCCCTGTGCTTTCATTATATGAGAAAATGAAGCTCATAATAGACTTGGAATACATCATTATGAAAGCTACGTATGGACTTGGTTGTACAAATGAAGACTGCCATGAAATCTAGGAATCAAAAATTATTTGCTGCTGTTTACTAAAAAAACTATGAGAAAAAAGCATGAGAAAAAGTGAAAGGAAATGAGGTCATTGAAGAGTCTCAGGTGTGGATGGGAGCATTTGAGGTTCAGCAAATTATTTCTGCAGTAACGTTTCTGGTTCTCCATGTGTTCAAGTACCCACACTCACTGGTGACTTGGATTTACTTCTTGCTGTCTTTATTTGTTGCAAGGGAGGGTGTAATTAATAAGGTTTAAATCAACAACTCAAAGAATGCTTAATTAAATATCTTTGTAGGCATGCCCCAACTATTTTCCAGCTCTGATATCTGGACTTCTGTATTACTTTTATGTTGTTAAGATTTTAAAACAGTTACCGTCTCATCTATAATTTTTCTACATGCTATATGTAAGTTGATTTGAAAAGCTAAATGCCCTTATTATGTACATGTCATCTACTGAAGAGCTGAGTAGTTTTACTCCAAAAGAAAAAAAAAAAATAAGCCGAGCACAGTGGCTCACACCTGTAATTTCGGTACTTTGGGAGGCTGAGGCAGGTGGATCGCCTGAGATCAGGAGTTCGAGACCAGCCTGGCCAACATAGTGAAACCCTATCTCTACTAAAAATACAAAAATTTAGCTGGGCGTGGTGGTGGGCACCTGTAATCCCAGCTACTTGGGAGGCTGAGGCAGGAGAATTGCTTAAACTCAGGAGATGGATGTTGCAGTGAACCGAGATTGCACCGTTTCACTCCATTCACTCCACCCTGGTCAACAAGAGCAAAGCTCTGTCTCAAAAAAAAAAAAAGAAAGAAAGAAAAAGAAAAAAGAACGAAAGATAGAAAAATAATATAATCTTGTGTCATTAAATATCTGACATTTAGTGGTGAATGCTCCAAGCATCAAGAAAAAGTGGTGTGTCTTACACTCAGTAACTTATAATTTTATTCCACTTAAATGACTTGTTGATAAAGCAGTTTGTTTCCTTTTCTGAATTTCTCCTTTTTTTTTTTTTTTTTGTTACTGACAGAAGACACATATGTTTTCATCATGGCATTCTTTTTTACGGAAATACATGGGCAAGTAATTGTTTTTTAAGAAAGAATATATGTGGGAGGTAAGTTTTTAAATTTCCTGCATGTCAGAAAATGTCTAAATTTTGTTCTTACACTTGATTCATAATTAACTGGTTTTAGAAATGTAGGTTCAAAATCAGTTTTCCTAAGAACCTCTAAAGAATGTGACGTCGTTTTTAGCATTTGGAGTTCATGTGTAAAGAAACCTACTCCACCCCTCAAATCACCAAACTTTAGATTTCCTTTTTGCATTGGAAGTTTTCAAACTTTGTCAGAAGATTTCTAAGTATGAATCTTTACTCTTTGTGTTTGACACTCAGATTGCATCTTCAATATGAAAAGAAAATGCATTTAAGCTCAGGGACACTGCCTTATTTCAATGACTTTTTCCTCCTTATTTATTACCTTGATTTTCTTCTTTGGCAACTGCTGTCAAATAGTTTTTGAAGCTTTTAAATTTTCCCCCCATCATTCTTTTTTGAGACAGGGTCTAACTTTGTTGCCCAAGCTGAAGTGCAGTGGCACCATCAGGGCTCACTGCAGCCTTGACCTCCTAGGCTAAATCGATCCTCCCACCTCAGCCTCCTAAGTAACTGGGACTTACAGGTATGCGCCACCACGCTCAACTATTTTGCCTTTTTTGTAGAGATGGAGGTCTTTCTGTGTTGCCCATGCTGGTCTCAAACTCCTGGGCTCAAGCAATCTGCCCACCTCAGCCTCCCAAAGTGCTGGCATTACAGATATGAGCCACCACACCTAGCCCATAAATCTTATTTTTTATTCGTAATTTTCCACTTTGCCTTTTTGCTTAATAACCTGGGAGATTTCCTTGTTTATATTTTTTATGTCATTCATAACCATTCAATTTTTTAAGCATTTCTATTTAGCTTTAAATTTTAGTTAATGTATTTAATTTCTAAAACATTCCTTCCTGTTCATGGCTTGCTCCTTTTTTGTAATCACTTATTCTTGTTTTATTAATGGCAGAGCTTCTTAAATCTTTTTGAGATTAGAATGTCTTCAAAATTTTCTTCTGTCATTATGCCATTTCTATTTCATATAAGACCAGTGCTTATGTTTGTTCATCTTAATTTTTTTTCATGCCCTTAGTTTTCCATTAAAACAAGTATTTTTGGTTCCTCTATAAATCAATAAAAGACTGTGTTGACTTTACCAAAGGTAGCTGACATGTACTATCTTTGCTCATTTTAGGTCTATTTTACTGAAAGTCTTCCATGAGTGGTAGGACTTTGTCTGCAGACTCTGCGTATATGGGTGGATTAAAAGATAGTAGAGAATGGGGAATTGGTTGACAAGACAGAAGCTTCCACAACAACCAGAGAAAAACTTTGCTGTGGGCTCAAGTATCTTAGCTCATTCCACTCTCTGGTAGGGGGACCACACTTCCCAGTTTATGCCTGTTGTTATATCATAATTACTAATAGTGTCCCCTTTTACTCTCTAAAGGAGACTGATTTGGATAATAACTTACGTGAGTCACCCTCTCTCTGAGTGGAGGGGTCTTCTCTTCTCCTTGGTACTACTCCATGGTAGAGGCCCAGGGTTACTGCAGTCTCTGCTAATCCCCCTCTCTCTTTATTTTTTAGCTCATCTTGTGTCCTTTCTAGATGAAACACGCTCTTTTAAAGGCGATTTCTGAGGGTTCAGCTACGGCAGACTGCTGCTATCAGCTCTTATAAACACAGGGAGGGGGTGGGGCTGTCTGCCCCAGCAGTTTCAAAGCCCGTTCCCTATGGTCCCTCCTGATTTTAGCGTCACAGCTCCCTCTTCTTGTATATACTGATTGATTTCAAATTTGGATCCTCTTTGAGGGTTTCATAGGAAAAAAGTTGTATATATTACTGTAGCCATCTTCAGCACTCTTTCTGGTCTTTGGCTATCTTTACTCTGTTTTTCCTATCAATATAATCTCACAGATTGTGTTCCCTTGCTAGTTTTCTTTCGCTGCATAACAAATTACAAAAGCTTTAGTGTCTTGAAACAATGCCTACGTATTATCGCAGTTTTTGTAGGTTGTAAATGTGGGTGCTGGGCTAAAGTTAAGGATGAAATTTAGGTGTTGACCAGGCTGTGTTCTCATTTGAAATCGTGACTAGGGAAGAACCCATTTCTGAGCTCATTTAGGTTATTGGCAGAGCTCTGTGGCTGACCGCCCTGGACTGAGGCCCTGTTGTCTTCCTGGCTATTGGCTGCGGCGGGGTCTCTGTTAGCTCCTAGAGGCTGCTTTCATGTCCTAGCCACATGCCTCTCTCACAACATAGCAACATGAGAATGTCTCTTCTTTTGAGGGCTCATCATTAGCTCAGGCCCACGCAGGGCAATCGGCCTTCTTGTTAATTCAAAGTCAACTGACTAGGGATCTTAATTGCCTCTGCAAATTTCTTTACCTTTGCCACATAACATAATCTAATCATGAGAGTCACAGTCCACCACACTCACAGAGGAAGGGGTGACACAGGTGTGATTACTAGGTGTCAGAAATCTTGGGGACCATTTTTGAACTCTGCCTACCATAGGTCCCTAGGATGTTGATCGACTCTAAGATGAGGTTACATGCTAGAAGGTCCTTAGTGAGGGCCATCAAGATGAACAGTTGTGGCTGAAAGGAAGGACACAGGCCTGAGTGGAGGGGCAAGTCATGATAAGGTTTCAGTCAACTCCATGGGTGGCTCATAGCTGGCTGGCCCTTAGAATTGTACCTACGTAGGGGAAGAGCTTGTGGTTTTGTTTTTTTTTTTTTTTAGCTTTCCTCTTCTCTTTTTTTTTTTTTTTTTAATTGCATTTTAGGTTTTGGGGTACATGTGATGAACATGCAAGATTGTTGCATAGGTACACACTTGGCAGTGTGGTTTGCTGCCTTCGGTCCCCTCACCTGTATCTGTCATTTCTCCCCATGCTATCTTTTCCCACCTCCCCACCCCCCGCCCCTCCCCCATTTCCCCCCAACGGACCCCAGTGTGTAGTGCTCCCCTCCCTGTGTCCATGTGTTCTCATTGTTCAACACCCACCTATGAGTGAGAATATACGGTGTTTGATTTTCCGCTCTTGTGTCAGTTTGCTGAGAATGATGGTTTCCAGGTTCATCCATGTCCCTACAAAGGACGTGAACTCCTCGTTTTTGATGGCTGTGTAATATTCCATGGTGTATATGTACCACATTTTCCCTATCCAGTCTATCATCGTTGGGCATTTGGGTTGGTTCCAGGTCTTTGCTATTGTAAACAGTGCTGCAATGAACATTCGTGTGCACGTGTCCTTGTAGTAGAATGATTTATAATCCTTTGGATATATACCCAGTAATGGGATTGCTGGGTCAAATGGGATTTCTATTTTTAGGTCCTTGAGGAATCGCCACAGTGTATTCCACAATGGTTGAATTAATTTACATTCCCACCAACAGTGTAAAAGTGTTCCTATTTCTCCGCATCCTCTCCAGCATCTGTTGTTTCCCGATTTTTTAATGATCGCCATTCTAACTGGTGTGAGATGGTATCTCAATGTGGTTTTGATTTGCATTTCTCTGATGACCAGTGATGATGAGCATTTTTTCATATGTTTGTTGGCCTCCTGTATGTCTTCTTTTGTAAAGTATCTGTTCATATCCTTCGCCCATTTTTGAATAGGCTTGTTTGTTTTTTTCTTGTAGATCTGCTTTAGTTCTTTGTAAATTCTGGATATCAGCCCCTTGTCAGATGGGTAGGCTGCAAAAATTTTTTCCCATTCTGTTGGTTGTCGATTCACTCTACTGACTGTTTCTTTTGCCGTGCAGAAGCTGTGGAGTTTGATTAGGTCCCATTTGTCTATTTTGGCTTTACCTAATACCATACCATAAAAACCTTAGAAGAAAATCTAGGCAAAACCATTCAGGACATAGGTGTAGGCAAGGACTTCATGACCAAAACGAGGTTGTGTTTTTATAGGCTGTCTTATGCTAGTCATTGGATACGAGATCTCCTGGGAGGCTGATCTGTACAGCTGAAAGTTTTTAGTTCACAACCTTCACAACAGCTGAGGGAATGAATTTTTAGTTCTAGCATGGATCCCTGGGCTGTACAGTATGGCAGTTGTAGCATAATCCCTCCTGCTGCGTTTCACTACTTTGTATCTATGTGCATTTTCCAGTGCAATGTTTCCAGTGTTAAGCCAAGATCTCAGGCATCTGGTAGAAATGGAGACATTCTAAGCCTCATCAATTACTGTGTTGAAGCATGGAGTAGACTAGTTTAGCAATAGATGTTAGCAGAACTTTTTATGAGAGCAGAGGTTTAACATATAAATTGTACCGCAGTAAATAACTCTTTCAGAAAATAAAGACAAATGGAAAGTAATTTCAAAAGAGCTTCCCTTCCTTGCTCCACCTTCATGTAATGGAAACACACATTAATAAGAGCATCAATTTGTCAAATTTGCTTGGTGTCTTGCTTCAGAGCAATAGTAATATTACCACCATTCTGCAGGAGCTCATTGATCTAAGTTGTTTTAATCTACTGGTTTTCTCTGATCATAAATAGTTCTGAAACAGTGAGATTATACTTTCCTAGGCTGAGGGATATCCTGAGAAAATTCTACAGAATTCAGGCACCAGTGAATTTGCTGTGGTCCAACAATTTTTTTATTCAAGGAAATCTCATCTATTTAAAAAATTATCATTCCTTTTTTTCCTTTAGAAGTTAAAAATAATTCTGTGAGAGGTAATGAGAGATTTTATGTGAAATATTTAAATGCAATTTAATGATTCCCTTTTCAGCACCCTTTTACATTTGAACTAATTATTTAATAGAAGAAATAACTGGCATAAACTGAAAGACACATTTGTTTACATAGTAAGTTAATGTGATTGTTGTAGGAAAATAACCAATGTCCCTATCTGTAGTTTTACATTAAATAATGATTAAGTGGACACTAAATGTGTAAGTAAATATGATCAGCTGTTCAGATTCTAGTGACCTTTTAGTCCTATAATATATCTTCTCACAGTGTGGAACATGACACAAAATGTTGTTTTTGGTTTTTTTTTTGTTTTCTGAAAAGAGTGGCTGCCTCTTCCTTATTTACTTAGCATTATTACATAGAGTAATTCTCATGAAATGATAACTTAAAAACAGAATAAATAATATTCTAGAATCAAATAAAACTGCAAAGATATAGGAGAGCATTAGCAATTCGCCAGAAAATGTAAGATCTAAATGAATTAGTATGTGTCGGAATGTTGAAGTTGGTGAAGATTGAATCTGTAGTCTGAGAATTACCTTATTCATAGCTTCCACGTGGAAACAGTGATTCATGATGCAGTTTTGGCAAGAATTTAAGCTGGTGCAAACATTGCTCAAAAATGTAGCAAAAGTTGAAAAGGTATTTTGAGGAGATACACAGGAAACCTAGACTTTTCTATTGGCAATATGATCTGGAAAAATTCCAGGACACTGTAAAAACATTTTCACATTCCTTAATTTGGAGGGTTAAGGAGGTGTTCAGCTTAGCTCTTTCAAATGCTGAGGTTATGCTATGCTTGGCTGTCCAATCTATTTTCACATCAGCCCATCAATAAAAAGCTCCAATTTTTCTAAAAACGTTTGAAGGAGTGAAAGGGCTACTCCTTTCTCCTTCAGTTTCTGGACATCCAAATTTTCATTACATTCCGCGCTGGTTTCTTTGGGGTAGCATACAAGAATATTCAGGTCCATGAAGAAGGTCATATGTAATGAGACTGTGCAGTGCCCATGTCCCTGGAAGAGAAATATGCAAATCATAAGCTTCTGTGCAGCTACAGGCAGAGGATATTTTATATGGACCTCATATTTACTTCAATTAAATGTTTTGTTAAATGTTTATTGAACAATTCAACGGATCCAAATTTCTGCCCCAATTCAGTTACATACCTCTAAAGTTTACAGACCTGTTGCTAAATCTGGGCTTATGTCTCTTGGAAATCAGTTCCCATGGTTCTCCATGTGTATCTTGTGGTAGATAACATGCCAGTACTTTAATGACTCCTCGAGAGAGTATCGGTCCAAGTGTCCAAACTCTATCTGTCTTTGGTGACCTCAAGACATTTCTTTGTGACAACCACATGAGTTTATGCCAGAGTAGATCTCCCACATCCGTGACAGACTTTCTGCTTTTTGGACATAAAAGAGGACATTTTTTAATAACAAATATTTCTGTGAATATAACTTGCCATTTAATGGACACTTCTGCCTGGTTGCAGTTCATGCATCGGGATATGACCACAGAAAACACATCCTCTTGTTTCCCTGCTGTATTCAGTTGGGTTGTGCTCGGCCACAGGCCTAGGGGTGAGTAAGTCTGGTTATAGATCTGATGACTACTCATGCTTGATCTGCTAATGGCAGCTTAGTTCTTCGTTAATAATTGCTGTGGTATAAATGGCTGAAGGAGCCCAAGTACCAGACGTGATGTGCGTCACGCTTGCAAGGCAGAATGTCGAAGTCTAAATAAGCCATTTTTTTTTTGGAACTTTGATTTATATTTGTGCAACATATATATCATTATTGTGAGAAAAAAAAGGCTTACAAGTTTTTAAAAATAAAAAACAAAGTAAAGTTTAAATTCCACGTTGCTGGCTCAGGCTTTGGTGACAACGAAAATTAGTTTTTTAAGGAGAAAGTAGCTAAAAGACTTTATTTGAGGTTATTAAAAATTGAATTATATATGAAGTGATTCACCTTGGAATCAAACTTTATTCCCAGGTCTTCCAAACAAGTATCTTAAAATTGCCAAAGAAACATGATGATCGAGTTCCTGGAGACTGTCATTTGGAAAACTGACCAATAAATGAAATGAAATTTTAGGAGTTTAGAGTAGTAACAAGGATCTCAATATACTTTAGGTTGTGTAAAGTCCTGCCAGGAATTTTTACTGGACAGAAGTCAAAGCTAAGGAAAAAAACCTGCCACCATGCAGCCCAGTGTCTTATAAAGAATTGACTGACAGCCAGGCGCGGTGGCTCAAGCCTGTAATCCCAGCACTTTGGGAGGCTGAGGCGGGTGGATCACGAGGTCAAGAGATCGAGACCATCCTGGTCAACATGGTGAGACCCCGTCTCTGCTAAAAATACAAAAAATTAGCTGGGTGTCGTGGCGCATGGCTGTAATCCCAGCTACTCGGGAGGCTGAGGCAGGAGAATTGCCTGAACCCAGGAGGCGGAGGTTGCGGTGAGCCGAGATCGCGCCATTGCACTCCAGCCTGGGTAACAAGAGCGAAACTCCGTCTCAGGAAAAAAAAAAAAAAAGAATTGACTGACAAGGAAGTAGGACACAGTATGACGTTCCCAATGTCTTCCAAGAACCTCAGTGATCCTAGTGTAGAAGTGTTTTCAGGATTTAAGGCAAACATAGGGTTTATAGAGCATTCTTTTGTGGTTCCTGATTGAGTTCCGTAGGACATTGAGTTCTGTGGCAATTGCTCATTCATTCATTCATTTCTTTTTTAATTAAATGTCTATTATGTTTTGGGGACTGTGACAGGCATTAGTGACACATAGCCCTGTCAACCAAGAGGTTCAGAGTGTTGAACAAAAGATGGATGAACTATATTTTTTTATGTATTTTTAAGGCTTAAATTACATAAAATAACATTCACCAATTTTATGTGTACAATATAAGTTGATAAATGTATACGATGTATTAGTCTATTCTCACATTGCTATAAAGAAATACCTGAGACTGGGTAATTTATAATGAAAAGAGGTTTAGTTGGTTCACAGTTCTGCAGGCTGTACAGGAAGCATGTTGCTGGCATCTGCTTGGCTTCTGAGGAGGCCTCAGAAAACTTATCATTATGTAGATGGTAAAGTGGGAGGAGGCATGTCACATGGTTGGAGCAGGAGCATGAGAGGTTGGGGCCAGGTGCCACACACCTTTAAACATGGGGTCTTGCAAGAACTCATTCACCGTCACGAGAACAGCAGCAAGTGTGTGGTGCTAAACCATTCATGAGAAATCTCCACGTGCCAACCATCTTCCACTAGGCCCCACCCCAACACTGGGGATTATAATACGACATGGGATTTGGTGGGTGTACATATCCAGACTACATCAGTAACTTATATAGTCATGATACAGTCACGTTCTTGTAACCCCAACACCTCCACAGTTCCTTTTTGCAGTTGGTCCTCTCCCAACCACTCTATGCCCGTGGCAATCACTGTTCAACTTGTTGTCACAAGAGTATTTTTTTTTTCCTGAAATTTCATATAAATGGAATTGTGTAATACATAGTCTCTGTGTTTGGGTTTTTGCACTTAGCTTGTTTTAGAGATGCATCAGTTTTATTGCAAGTATGAGGAATTGTTTTCATTTATTGAAGAAAAGTATTACTTAAATTGGTTGCACTAAATTTTGTTGATCTGTTCATCAGTTGATGGACATTAGGGTTGTTTCCACTTTTTGGCTATTAGGAATAAACCTACTATAAACATTCACATATGGGTTTGCGTGAACCTATATTTTATTTCTCCTGGGTAAATACTTAGGAGTAATGATTTTGGGGAATTAGAATAAGTGTTTAACTTTATAAGAAACTGCCTAACTGTTTTCTGAGTGGCAATACTACTTTCCCTTCTCATCAACAACGTACGAGAATTCCAGCTGCTCCCTACTACTGCCGTAACTTGATAGTGTCACATTCAGTGGATGTGCATTGGTATCTCACCGTTGATTTAATCTTCACTTTCCTGCTAATGGGGTTGACCATTTTTAAATGATCTTCTTTGTGGAAATGTCCTTTCAGTTCTTTTCCTCAGTAAAAAAAAGTAAAAAAAGAAGACAGGTTGTGTGTCTTCTTGTTATTAAGTTGTAACAGTTCTTTATTCTGGATAAAATCCCTTTATCAGATAGGTATTTTGAAAATATATTTCCTCAGTGTATAGTATAAATTTTCACTTTCTTAATGGTATCTTTTGAAGAGCAAATATTTTTCTTTTTTTCTTTAGATGGAGTTTTGCTTTTGTTGCCCAGGCTAGAGTCCAGTGGTGTGATCTTGGCTCAATGTAACCTGCACCTCCTGGGTTCTAGCAATTATCTTGCCTCAGCCTCCCAAGTAACTGGGATTACAGGCATGCACTGCTAATTTTTGTGTTTTTATTAGAGAGGGGGTTTCACCATGGTGGTCATGCTGGTATTGAACTCTTGATCTTGGGTGACTCAACTGCCTCAGCCTTTGAAAGTGCTGGGATTACAGATGTGAGCCACTGCGCCCAGCCTTGAAAAGCAAATGTTTTTCATTTTGATGAAGTCTATTTTAGCAGTTTTAAAAGCTCTTCATCTTTTTTTGTATCCTACGTAAGAATTTTTTTCTAAATTTGGTCACAAAGATTTTTCTTTTGTTTTTTAGAAATATTATAGTTTTAGCCATTACATTTAGGTCTGTTACCTATTTTCAGTTAGTTTTTCTTTGGTGTGATACACAGTATGAGTCAAGATTTATGTGTTTTTTTTCCTTGCACATGAATATCTAATAGTTTTAACATCATTTGTTGAAAAGAAAATTTTTCCCCCAGTGAATTGCTTTGTCACCTTTGTCAAAAACTGACCGTATATGTAAGTCTATTTCTGGACACTCCATTTGATTTATTTGCTCTGTACAGTATGTATATAAAAAACTGAATATATTACACATATATAACTGAATATATAACATATATAAAACTAAATAGATGACTATTTAATTGATCAAGTGATGTTTACTACATTGTGTCTTTCAAGGCATGTATTCATTTCATCTAAGGTGTTAGTTTCTTTTTTCATTTGTCTTAAAAAGCATTATTTTGCCATTCGTTTTGAAAGATAGTTGGGGTAAAGAATTTAGGTTGGTCATTTTGTTTCTTTCTCTTTTTAGTACTATAAAATCTCTCTCCATGATCTCTGTCTTACAAAGTGTCTGATAAGAAGCAAGCTATTATTCTTTGTTACCTTCACTTTATATAATGTATCTGTTCTTCCTTTGCCTGCTTTTATGATTTTTTTAATCTCTAGTTTTTGGCAACTTGATGCGTCATGTGATTTTCTTCATGTTTCTTCTGCATTGTTTTTGTTGAGCTACTTGGATCTGTGGGTTTATGGTTTTCAACACATTTGAAAAAATTTAGCTATCATTATTTTCTGTGTTTGTTGGAATTGATTATACTATCCCTTGAGTTTCATCTAATTGCCATAGTTCCCCAGATTTTCTCTGAGTCTTTCTCATTCTTGCCATTTCTGTGTGCTGGGACTCTTGAGACCTCTTCAGAGGAGGTCAGTTCCCTGACTACCTATGACTCTCTCTATGCAGCCTCTGTCATGGGGCTTCCTTAGTCCCTTTCTCTCAGTTACCACTTTGGCATGCCCTTTCAATATTCATATTCACAAATCAGCTGAAATCTTTTGCCTACTAATTACCTATTTTCTATGCTTGTAAAGGACTGAACTCAAATGTCACTGCCTCAGAAGGCCTTCTCTATTTTAACTAATATGAAACTTTTCTAAGCATTCATGTTTCATGTCTCACAAAACACTGTAGCTCTCCAAATGATGTTATTTAAGTACATGCTGCTTGTCTGTATCTCCCACTAGAATACAAGATTCATGAGGGCAGGGGTGTATTTATTTTGTTGACTTTATGATCCTCAGCACCTAGCATAATTCCTGGCACATGGTAAATACTTTGTAAGTATTTTCTGGTGAATCAATAAATGCATGAATCCTGAGCCTGACAGAATGCATAATAATCTGGTGTACCTTAATTTCTCCGCTGTGAACACCTGAGTTCCCTTCAAGCTTATCTTCCTATTGTACCTTACCATGAATCATGATTTTGAAACTTCGTGTACACTCTTTTCTTTCTCTATGCCGAAAATGTACTTTTTTGAAGTCCTGCTTCAGATTTCATCTTCTCTATGAAGATTTTCTTGAAGTCATATTGTTTTTCTTTTTTCCTTTCTGTGGACTTTAATGATACATAGGTAGTCTTAGTAACATTTTAATGGTTTACTTTTTATTTCTTTATTCTTTAATTATTTCATGGTTTAGTTCTGATTCCCCAATACAGCAATCTTCAACATTTCTGACATCATGAACTGGTTTTGTGGAAGACAATTTTTGCACAGGGTGGGAGGGACAGGGAGCACAGATCATCAGGCATTAGATTCTCATAAGGAGGGAGCAACCTAGATCCCTCGCATGTGCAGTTCACAATGGGTTGACACTCCTGTAAGAATCTAATGCCTGGCTGTTCTAACAGGAGAGGGAGCTCAGGCCTTAGTGTTTACTTGCTGGCTGCTCACCTCCTGCTGTGGGTCTGGGTTCTTAACAGGCCACAGATGCTACCCATCAGTGGCCAGGGGCTTGGGGACCCCTGATCTAACAGAATTATCAATTTCTGAAAGCCAGGGATACCTATTATATCTTCTAAGAAATGTTGGTGTAAACCAGGCATTTAAGAAAATGTTTATGATGCTCAGTCTTTATGTAGCTACACAAAGAATATTACTCAGTTTTTTATGTATATCTATTTGCTTAGGAGACTAACAACATAATTTGCTCACTCATTCATTTATTCCATAAATATTTATTAAGTGCTTTTTATGTGCTGGGTACTGCTTTAGGTGCTGAGGATACATAAGTGAATAAAACTACATTAACAACTAAAATCCCTGACCCTTTTGAGCCTACATTTGGGGGATTGACAGACAAAAAATAATAATTTAATAAGTAAAATATATGTTAGGAAGTCATATATGTAAAGTAAGACTTTCAAATTTGAAGGAGATAAAAGCCTCAATAGCTTAATTAAAATGTAAGCATTAGCTCCTCAAAATCTTATAAAAAGACATTTGCCTTATCTTCTGTTTAGATATAGATTCTCTGATCTGTTTTTAAACAAAAAACTCTGATCTCATGAGCTTCCTTAGGGCTGAACTGGGTGAAAAGCAGTGCTTCACCACTGTGGTGATCCATGTCAGATTTTTGCTTACTAAACCTTCTTCTGATTATAATTATATTGTACACATAATGATTTAATAGGTTACCTACTTGTTTTACTGAAACCTTGTCATCAGTTAGCCACTATTAAAGCTACTTGCAGGTCAAACATGATTGCTTATGATGGTGATTATGCTTACTTTGTTTTTAGTGGTTAAATGCTGCTATTTGGCCCCTAACATTGTAGAATTCTACCATCTACTTTAAAATCAGGAAGGCCACTTCAATGGTGGCATTTCCCACTACTATCCCTAGCTTACCGAAGATAGCTACCAGCCACAGGGCTCTTCCGGGAGGTTGAGTGGAGGGAATGTACTTGGACTCTCTCAAAGAACATGTTAGGGTAGGTGTTCGGGTTCTCTGAAATGTTCTTATCATTCTGAGCGTTCAGTCTTTTCTTCTGTTTTATGTCATGGAAGTTCTGACATCTTGCCATGACTGAATTGAATTACCTCTCAGTCTACATGTTAGATAATCAGCCAGCCTGCCAGAAATCCATACAGTCCTCTATTCTCTGGTCAGGTAAACTATAACAATACATTTGATTTGACGCAACATTATATTTTGTCTTTCCAGGTCTCATTCCCTTCCACTCTCACATCTATTTATGTTCTCACCAGACTTTGATTTAAAGAATGTTTAATGCTAAGATAAATTTAGCAGACACAATCGGGAATGTAATGGGAAAAAATTAGAAACTAGCAATTGGGTGACATTTTTCAATTTCACTTCTGATTTATGAGCTTTCGTCTGATCTGTCCTTTCCTTTCCTGGCCAAACTGTGAGGAAGGCAGAACCTATCTTTGTCTCTGTCTTACTTTTCCTCTTAGGGGTTTTCCCTAACTTTCTGCCAATGTATATTTTCAAAATCTTGCTATTCTTTTGGAGTACGAACTCTCTTCCCCCAGCTATGAAGGGCCACTTGTCTCTTTGGAGCATGTCAAGATCTGATTGTCATTATAGGTCTTGAGGCAGTGAAGGAAGTGGGGGGAATAGGTGCCCTTTGTGAAGAGGGCGACCTTGCATGAAGTTAGCACAGGATATTCAAGGAAGTGAAACCTACTCTTTTCAACACATTGGGGGCCGCTTCTGCTGACGAGTGAGGCACAGGAGTATTAGATTGAAAATACTCAAACTTGACTGAGTCTAACAAAATGTCTTCCTTCCAAGTCTCAGGCATGTATTCCTTCCAAATAATGTCTGAATGTTCACACAGGAACTTAGTCCATCTGTAAATTCATCTTATATTGTGACCCTGCAATTCACATGATTATATTTTGGGTTTGATTTTTAGTCATATCTGCTTTATGACTCCAGAAAATAAGAGGCTCTTAACAGTTGCCAGAGACATTTTCTGGTGGCCTGTGACTGATCTCAGTTCTTGTAGTTGTGCTTATTACTATAGCTGTCAAGTTCTACAGCCGCTTTGTCACTCAAAGTCTTGCCTTCAATAGGCAATTCTTCCCAAAGCAGCCACAGGTAATAATTGAAGTCATCTTGATATAATTGCTTGCTACAGATTAACAGTGTCCCATTTGCCATGAGCAAGGAGATTATAGCTATGTTCAAGTTAAAAAGCTAAGTAACCTGATTACAGAATCTTATCTTTGAGGGTTAGATTCCTGGTACTGCTCATGATATAAACTATTCTATCAATCAAGGTTCAGAAACCAATCATGATAGACATTTCAAAGGAGGACTTTTATAGAAGGAATTGGTTACTTGATCTATTATTATCTGTTTTAGTATAACCAGTTCCTCAGAATTTAGTGGCTTAAAACAACAGACATTTATCTCACCGTTTCTGAGGTTCAAGAATCCAGGAGCAGGTTAGAATCTCTCATCAGTTTGCAGTCAAGCTGTTGGATGGGGTTGGAGTCACCTGAAGCATTGGCTACAGATGGAGGATCTGCTTCCAAGATGGCTCACTCACTTGGCTATTGGCAGGAGGCTTCAGTTTCTTGCTGGCAGTTAGCAAAAGGTCTCCAGTCTCTCGCCACATGGTCCCCTCCACAGGGCTGTTTGAGTGTCCTCAGGACATAGCAGTTGACTTACCCCAAAAAGATTGATCTCAGAGAGAGAGAGAGAGAGAGAGAGAGAGAGAGAGAGAGAGAGAGAGAGGCAGAAGCTGTGATATCTTTAATGACCTAACCACATATCATCACTTCTATTGTATTCTACTCATTGGAAACAAGTCACGAAGTCCAGTCCAGACTCGAGATGAATTTAGGGTATATCTTTTGGAGAGAAGAATGTGAAAAATTTTGTGACATATTTTAAAACCATCAAACACTGGTTTTGGGAGGCTGAAAGAGCAGAAAGGGACTGTCATTGTAAGCCCCATATCAGTACCTGTGGAAAGTAGCTACTATTGGGATGAACGAATAAAAGGGCGCTGGTATATCTAGGAGCTAAGGGGATTGATCTGTGTCCCAGTGCTTTGACCTCAGAGTGACGGGTATCCTGCAGCTCCTGGGAGATCTCTAAGGAGGCTGCTATGTGGCTAGCGTTCAGACTTCTGATGGAGAGATGATATGAGGCTGGTGCTCTACGAAAAGGTCATGGTGCTGCTAGTACTCTGTCACTGAAGGGTCACAGTTGGCTGGTGGTTGTGCCTCTAATGGATGAGGCATCATTGGTACTGTGGCTGTTTTCTGGAGGGAAACATACAGGAACTGTAAATAGAAAGGGAGTTTATTCTTCCCTCCTCCTATCTTTCAATTTTACACCAGTCCCTTTCATTGACAGAGACTAACAGGAATCCATCTGGCAAGGGAATACTGAAGACAATAGTACAAAGGAACAGCGTATGGATGGGTTGACTTGGCGCTGAGAGACAATAGGTAACCAACTGCTACAGCATGATTTTGCTTTATGTTTTTTTTTTCTTTTTGGCAGACACCACTTTTTAAATCACCCTTTCAAATTCTTGGCATTGAACGAGGAGGGCCATCATGCCTAGTCCAGATCCCTGTATTACCTCTTCCCCTTAGATGGCTCATCCCTGGTATGAACTGGATATTCTAGTATTTTTAAAGTACCCAAGATATGTGGATTTGTGATTGATGGATTTTAATGGGATGAAGGCTTGATAGGTTGAAATCACTTGGGATCATCTATTTCAGACCCCCAGAGACCAACTGGCTACATGGGGATGGAGGCTGTACATTGGATACCTACAAGTCTCCTTCAGGTCACTGATAATGGTCCATTCTCTCTTTCTACCCCTCTCTCTGTTTGCTTGGCAAATCAGATAAATAAGTTCCAGTTTATAGTCACTCTATAAGATTTGCTCCAGGCCAGAGCTAAACCAAGTGATTTCCTAAAGGTTTGAAGCTTTGGAGAAGCTTGTGAATTGGGCACTCTTAGGTATCTGTGAAAGAGTATTTTCATCACATGAATAGTCCAGAACCTCACCCTTCACCAGATATTCTTTGAGCAAAGATCACCAAATGGGCAAGTTCTTCCCACTCCCTCACGAATCATCCATTCATTCCCACCTGTTTTGCACATCCTGGACAGATTTTGTTCCCGATATAAACTCTTAGAGCCACCACTGGGAACTGTAAGGTGTTCTAAGATTTGGTATCCAAGGAGTGTCTGCAACCCATGTGAGCAGAGCAGCTTAACTAGATTCTGCTATGTTAGCTTGTACTCATTCTCTCTTTATATTCTCACTGGATTTTCATTTAAAAAATGTTTAATGCTAAAACAAATTTAGTAGATGCAATTGGGAATTTAATGGGAGAAATATTAGCAACTAGCAATTGGGTAGCATTTTTCAATTATCTTCTGATTTATGAGCTTTCATCTGGTTCGTCTTTCTTTTCCTGGACAGATTGTGAGGAAGGCAGAACTTGTCTCTGTCTCACTTTACCTTTTAGGGATCTTCCTTCTTTCCTCCCTCATGGATACTATTTTGTACCCCACTCTCTGCTGCTTTAGGGATTGGATAACCTGATGAAATTCAAACTTCTCTGAGTATCCCTTTCCTCATCTGCTTATTTGACTGACTGGTCAGCTCCTCTCTTTGGATACCTAATAGGTACTTCACATTTAAAAGGCCCCAGATTGAGTTCCAGATTCTCACCATTCCCCTAAACCTACTCTTTCCTCGGCTTTCTCATTGCTGTTGATGAAACAGCCATCCTTCAAGCTGCTCAGGCTAAAAATTCCCCCCAGTTATTCTTCTAATTTTTTTTTTCTTTCTTATTTCTTATCATCAAACTGCTAGCAAATCCAGTTGGCTCTACTACTGAAATATATCCAGAATCTGTCCACATCTTATCAGCCCTTATGACTACTTCTCTAGTCCAAACCACTGTCACCTCTCACCTTGATTTATGCAATAACCTCCTGCTGTTTTAGCTGCTTCTATCCTCACCAACTTCAGCCTATTCTCGACACAGCAGCAGAGTGATCCTTTAAGAATGGAAGCAGAGCATGCCACTCTTCTGCTCAAAGCCTTCCCATGTCTTCCCATCTCACTCATGGTAAACACCTGTCTTTATGTGGCTACAAGGGCTCTGTGATGATCTGGCCCCTCACTCATCCTCTGAACCTTAGCGCCTGTTCTCTTCCCTTTGCCCCATTCTATAAATTCACTGTCCTCACTGTGTGTGTGTGTGTGTTTAAAACAAATCAGACAAATCTTGATCACTGTACTTGCTTTTCTCTCTGCTTAGGATATCCCTTTTACTCAGATATTTGTAGTTTGCTTCTTCCCCTACTAGTCTTCTCTCAAATATCACCTTCTCAATGAGGACCTCCTTGACCACTGATACTAAAACTGCAACCATTTCAGCTTCCTTCCTAGCAAGTCTTATCCCCCTCCCCTACTCTATTGTTATTCATAGCACCAATCACCATTGGCAAACCCAAGCAACGAGGCAAAAACCACATTTTACTTGTGTACGGTTGCTTGTGTGTCTCTCCCCATTATCAGGTAAGCCATATGAAGGCTTGGATTTTCAACTGTTCAGTTTATTCCTGTGCCCCAGGTTCATAAAGGAGTGTTTGGTGCATAATAGGTCTTCAGTAGATATTGGTTGAATAAGTGAATATATAAATATATGCATGAAAAACTTAATCTCACAAATGTAGGAGTTGAACTTGATGATCTACAAAACCCTTTCAGTTCTAAATCTATGAAGATGAGGCTCAAAGTGGGGGTTCCTTCTGGGCTGTGGTAATAGGCTATATATTTGACATCTGGTGATAAGCTAGAACTGAATAATCAAAACTGATGCCAGCCATAAACAACAACCTTGGCCTTATTGATCATGTATATAAGTAAGATACTAACCCCATTTCTACCTAGGAGTATTTGCATTTTAAAAGGATTCTCTTAAAAATGGTGAAGCCAAAGGTTATCATTTTCTAGTAGAAATTTCATCATTCTAGCATGCCAGTAGTAGGAAATATTTGACAGTTCATCTCACCTCCAGAAAGTATGTCCGTTCTGTACTCTCATAAGATTAACCCTGAATTTTATGTAAATCTCAGAGATCTAAGCATACTAAAAATAGATTTTGTGTGATGTTTTTCTCCTCGGGTTAGTAGAATTTTCTCTGCCTTAGTTTAGTTGTTGTTCAGCAGTTGAATGAAAAAATAAAGCAGTTTTTAGTTTTAAGTCCTTAGGAGTATATTTTAGAAGGTTGACACTGAGAAGAAAGCCCCCAAGAAGGTTTCAGTAGTGAAACAATTAGCCAGCAAGGCCGTCTCTTATCTTTGTCAGCATTTGATAATGGTATAATACATACTGACTTAGCCTGCTGTGGGCATTGTTATATTAGAGAAAAAAACATCTAAAGAAGGATCTCATTGAAAATAGTGACCAAATCTTCAGTTCACTGGCAAAGAATAAAATAATTCATCTATTTATTCATTTAAAAAATATCTATTGAGTACTTACCATATGCTAGACAAATAATCTAGGCATTTGTGATACATGAAACTCCTTTGCCTGGAATGGGTTGTGTAATTCATTCAGTCAACATTGATTAAGCACCAGCTGTGTGCCAGATACTGTGCTGCGTTCTGGGTATGCGAAATAAACTAGTATGGCCTTTGTCATTAAGGAACTTTCTCTACAGGAGGAGGAAAACAGGTTTTAGATAGGTGGACAAAGTTCAGGAGGAAAACACAAAGGATATTAAGTTTTGTCTCTGAAGTCTGATCAAATAAATTAAGAATTCCTAGGGAAAGGAGTGTCTGGAATGAATGTTGGTAAATGAGTAGGTATTAGTTAGGACAGGAGGTCAGGGATAGAAGGTTGACTTTTCAGGCAAAGAGATCCACTAAGAGAAAAGGCAGGAAGCTATGAAACCGCATGGGAGAATCAGAGGGTTGTAAAAATTTTGAGGTCAAGACAACTGCTAGGTTAGATAATTTAGGGTCTTGAATGTCATTTTAAGAATTTTGCTCTTTTCTCTGTGAACTGTGGAAGATCTTTGAAGGATTTTAAGAAGGAGGGTTACATGATCTCTCTTGGATTTTAAAGATCACCGTTACTTTGGTAGCATTTGGAAAATGACTTAGAGGAAGTGAGATGAGAGCTCAAGAGGCAGTTGGGTGATTATTTCCAAGTTTAGATAAAAGGTAAATGCAGGCCGAACCTTGGGGAGGGGATCAAAGGAGGAAGCCGAGGAGGGTGTAGGTATAAGAACTGGTAAGGACGGGAAATTGACAAGACTTAGTGAATGGGTCCAGGAGACAGAGGGAGGTAACATAAAGAGAGGATTAAAGAATGACTTTTTACTTCCTGGCTTTAGTAAAGGAGTAGGTGATGGTGTCTTCAACGGAGAGAAGGAAAGGTAGGAGGAGAGTAGATTTGTAGTTTTGGAAGTGGGTTTGGCTTTGGAGGTGACTGTGTGGTCTGGCCAGAGCTCTATCAGTAGTTCACCAGCATGAATGGTCAGTTGTTAACCTCATAGGCATTGGTAAGCTCATGGAGAAGGTGTTTATAAATCAGAAGAATTTGGAGATCACTGACATGTGAGTGAAATAATGAAAAGTCTGCTCAGATACCTTCCCTGAAGGACTTTCCAAACCTTTAGACCAGAAATTGGTCCATCATCTGAAGTGGATTTTTTTTTTTCAGTTGGTATGCTTGAATCAAGATCCAAAAAAAGTAGCTGAAGAAAGGAGAATGGTGTAAAATGACTTGTGCTTCCAACCAGTCAAGTCCATGGTTAAAAGCCAGAGGAGTCTGCCTTAGCTGTAGTGGTCATCTCCATGTGACTTGAAGGCACTGGACAAGAGCTGACTAGGGCTCGGTAGCCCTTATTCACTTCCCTTCTTTCCTGCTTGAGATTTAAAATTCAAGTGTAAGAATTTCATTCCTTAAGCTTCAGAATTTGACTACAGTTAATATCTATATTCCCTTGCTAAGTGATAAGGGTTAATATTTTTCCCTAATATATAATATATTAAATATATATTAATATTTAATATATATTAAATATATATATTTAATAATAACACAGTTTCCATGATTTGCCTCCAAAATAATTACTTCCATATCTGTGGCCAGATAACACTTGATTAATACTTTTGTTATAATTCTAATCTAGTGCTATTCATATTATTCTTTCCATGACATTCTCTATCAGATTATGTCTGCAAGGTCAGAGCCCTCATTTTATTCATCACTGTATCAACATCAAAAATAGTAGATGTTCAATTAAATATTTGAGTGAATTATTAATCATTTATGAAAGTAGTACTTGATTGGTCCTATCAGTTTCAAAACACTGCTGTGTAACAGTCACATGTGCATCCTTCTTGGGAAGTAAATCTCTTTATTATCCCTATTTAACACATGAGGAATATAAGCTGACAAGGTTTCATAGCTGGAACAAGGTTACACAGCCATTAAGGGATGGAACCTGTGTTTTTTCATACCATTTCCTTCCCTTTTCTCTCTGCATGGCTGAGCCTCCTCTCTGCCCACCCCGTAAAAAGGCTTTAAAAGGAGAAAAGACTAAGAGCACTGGGTCCTTCTGAGAAGCACGTAGGAAATGAGGTTTTGTCTTAGAACACGGAAGCTGGGAAGAGGTGAAAAACTACATCCACTGCCAATTTTGTCTAGAGTAGCCTTGAAAGCTAACATTTTACGGAGACACCACTGAGCTCAGATTTCCACGAAGGGCAGGTCAGCAGTAATCCTGGCATTATGTGCTCTCAGGCCTGTGACCACAACATAAATGCCAGGGAAAGAAATCTTACAGTCAGTTTGTGAACTCCATTTGAAAATGCAGGTGTGGTTGTAAAGAGCCAAGAATACAGGGAGCTTGAGTTACAAGAGCAGATGTTAAGTATGCATCTTAAGAAAGGATCAATGGGGTTTAGAATAGTATTGACCGTACTCCAGTTTCATTTTCCGATTCAAAAAAAGGTTTTTGTTGCCGTAAACTCCAAGTGCACAATGTTAAAGGGAAATATGTGTTATTCATAGAGGCAGAATTCAGCGAGCTTTAATAATGGGCCAAGTAAAGTGAATTCCTGGAAAATAAGCACTATGAGGGTTAAATGAATCTAATTGAGGATGGGTCCTCTACCATTTTAGGGGCAGGAGCCCTTTCACTTAGGCTCTGTGGGGTAGGGTGTAAAGGTGGGGCTAAACAAAAAGAAGGAAGAAGAACAAATGTAGTAAGGACAGGATTTCTGATTGCTAATACATTTATAATTTAGCTCTCCCTATCCCAACCACGTAATGCCGTCTCAGTTGGCTGATCCCTTTGGATCAGACTTCCCGGTGCTCTGATATGCTGGCATACATTGTATACCATAGTGAAGGTTGTAAGCTGCCTGTGAGTAAATGTTAATGCCTTTTTCTGTTACAAAACGTAAAGAATTGGAATTTGCCGCTGTATTTCCTGGTGTTTATGTGTGCATGAGGGTCTCTGACAGGGTCTCTGGGACATCTCTATTTGTATGTATAACAACTTGTGAAATCTTTACATTCAGTTGTTCAGCTGAATCTCCCAGGACTTTCTTTCAAAGGTCTTTGGGCAAGGGAATGCCATTATGTGCCGTCATTATCCCCATAAAAGAAGTCACCAAATAGGTCACCTCATTTCTTCTTCCCACCACCCTTGCTTCACCTCCCTGACAGTGGCTTCCATGGGGCACAACGCCATTCTGTTCTTGCTTTTAGTGGCTTCTCCTTCATCACTCATCAATAAGAAACAACAACCAAACCCAGGCATGTGGCTGAATGACCTTTCCACCTGTGTTATCTTTCTGTCTGATTCCATTCTATGATGACAGAATGGAAAATCCTTGAAGGCAGGTGCTATCCTTATTCATCATTTATATTCAAGACCAGGCATCTTTTAAGTGTTTATTAAATTTCATATAAAAAGCATTTAAAAACTTTGATAGAATGACCCAAGACATACTTTATCTTCTCTTTTTTATTTCCTTCTTTTCTTTTAGCGGCTGGTAGAAATAGGAAAAGGTGGGGGGTAAGTCATTTAGATGGGGAAAGACATTTCTCTAAATGTCAATACTTATGAAACGCCATTTTAAACCTTTATAAATGATTATCTTCCTCAGTACTGATGAGGCAGTCTCACATTGCTGCTCAATTTATTTACTCAGGAGACCAATTTATTTCACTACCTCTGTACTAACTGTTTGCATTGACATCTAGGTCTGCTTTGAGCAAGCAACTGTGACAAGTTGTTTATTGAACTGTAAACAGGTATTGTCTGAAGCTAAACAACGGCTTTATCTAATTAGGAGACCCTGGGCATCATCTTAGCCCCATGCGGCTATCCTAACCCAGGCTAGCATCTCCTGCAGACTTCCCATGCCTTTTAAAATCTTCTTGCTCACAGTAAAACCCTTCAGCACAAAATGAAGAATAATTCTTATTTTGTCCTGTGACTGTACATACTGGCGTTTTGTGCAAAAAAAAGGGCTGACTGCAATAAACTGTGGAAGTGCGGCCCAATTTAGAATGGTTGAATAAGAAAAGGAAAACATGAATGAGATATAAAAAGCGAAGGATGAATAAAGATGAACTGGGTCTGTTGCCTAGGCTGTAAGAAGGCCTTATATAAATTAGAAAACATTTTCCTACCAAAAGGGAACTCAGTGAAATGATGGCGATGTCAGTTTTCAAACAAAAATGCAGGTATGATTATGGAAAGCCCAACAGGAGAGCTGAGGGAAGATCAGCTAATTTCTTGGACTCAGATTGAAACAGAGCAGGTAGAAAAGCACTTGGGAGCCCTCATTTTAGCCGCCATTGCTTTGTGTCTGAAGATGCTAATTGAGCACAGCAATCAATGTCTTTTGTTTTTAGCTGTCAGCACTTTCCTGAAGGGCTTTGCCCAATACTAGAGGGAGGAACTCTTAACGAAGCTTCACTTTTCCGTAGCTATTATTATTACAGTTTCCTCTTGGAAGGAAAGAATTAATTGCTATTTTGAAAGAAAAAAAAGCCACTGCAGTGAAGTTTTCAAATGTGAGGCCAAACGTAGATCGCTTTCTTGAAAAAAGAAAAAAAAAAATGGCCAAGGGCTACCCCATTGCTATACATCACAGAGAGGAAGGATATACAAGTGAGCAGGGTGGTGAGGTATTTCTTTCAGTTGCAATATAGACATTATGTTTATTTTATCATAAAGCCAGATTTCCACATGCCTTTTGTCTCTCCCCAGGCATTGAGAGCTGCTTTCTTGGTTGCTTCCTTAACGATCTGTGTGATTGGTTTCACTCACTGAGGCCCAATTGGTGGGTTCATTGTGAGTGTCTCATGAAATATGAATCTGTTTAAAAATTAATAGTAAATCAATATTAATTCAATAAAATATTTTAATCCGAGGTATAAATATTTTATACCTTCACACAGACATGCAGATTTCAAAAGCCGTTTTCATGTTTCTGACAGGCTGTCCAGCTTTGCCACGACGACACTGAAATCATTCCTCCTTGCACGGCGTGCCAGCTCTGGGCTCTCTCAGGAAGAGCTGCCCAGGTCAATGGTTATGTTTATTCAAACTGCTGAAGGAATGCAAATGAGATGCTTGCTACAGAAGAACACAGGAAAGTTTATCTTGTTTAATCGAGTGTATAGTTTCTCGTGTCTCTGCCTGGAATAGACTTAAAGGGAGTCTCATGCAATCTTAGAGGTTAATCCTTGTTCACACCAGGTTTGACTCATATCAGCCCTGGCATGCTGTGGCACTTGAAGGCTCCTCTGACAAGGGGCTCTAAAGAGATGAACTGCCACCGATCTAGTTGAAATGAGCCAGTTGCACCTAGCTGATAAAACCAGAGATTTACTGGAGCAGACAGGCCAGAGCTTAAACAGGCTTCTCTCTCTATTGAAACCCCTTCTGTCACTTGAATCAGTCATCTTCCCTGTCAGGCGGCATCAGCTAAAACAATAGAGTGGCGTCAGAGTTTAGCTGAAAAGGAGGAGATGTCAGATAACAGATAAGAGGGCCTTATTCTGATCCGTGGGGTTTGGTCTGCTTGCAGTTCCCTGCCTGAATTCTAAGAGGTCGATTCCTACTCCAGGTGCAGAATAAAGCCATAAAGCCTTTAGAGCTAAGGTAATGATAATGAATTAGGAGGGGAAAAATGGTTTCAGTACTGATTTAATACAAGAAATGCTAGGTAATGGCTAAGAAAATAATTTTTCTCCTGTTGGGGTTTCTACCTTCATTTGTCTTTAATATATCTATGCCACCTGATGCCTAAGCTATATTGGTGGACAGAAATAAGCTCCCAAAGAGGAAAATGTAAGCTGAACACATTAAAAATTCATCGGCTATGGTTTCTTCTTTAGGGAGTGATGGTAAATGAGGCGATTGAATTACTGAATGTTTTCTGTGCATGACCCAAGCCCTGGAGAAAAAGGCTACCCAGGTTAGAATAGCCCCAAACTAGAAAGCAGACGCTATGGACACAGTGGAGGATTTAAATAAGACGCCTAACAGACAAGACTCGAGTCCTTTACCTCTCTGTGGGTCCCCAGAATCCTGCATTGAGTCTCTTGCATGTAGTAGGCCCTCAACGTACATTTCGCCGAAGGGATGAATATTTAGATCTTCATTTTTGACAGTTATTTAATTTGCCTTTGCAGGATTCTCTGGACACAAAATAGGTATATTTCAAAATTGTGCCCTAAAAGGATATATGTGCTTAACTTTTCGGAAATTTATTGTTGTATTTTCATTTTAGAAGAGAAGGCTGCAACTTTGTAGAAACGTCTTGTTACTGCTTATTGAAGCTAAGGGAATGTCACTGCTCCCATCAGGCCCCATGGCAGGGCTCTCTTTTCTGTGTGTGGGAGGGTACCAGGAACAAATGTTTCTTCTGAGGTGCCCCCGGCACTGATAGTACTCTCCTCTTCCATTTTCCCTTATCTGGTAAGGTGCTTTATTTCTGAATGTATCTGAGTGGGTTCTCTGGCCTTCTTTCATAAGCCTATTGAGTGGGAGGTGTGGATCAGGACATGTGGAAAGGGCCTGAGCCTGCTGCCAAATCAAGAGGGGGCCTTGACAGGTTGACCAACTGTTCTGTTTTGCCCAAGACTGTACGATGTTTGGTACTGAAGTTTCCACATCTTTGGAAATCCCTGAGTTCTGAGCGGAGACAGGGCACTTGATATGTCAGGTTTGGGACTTTTATATTGTTCTGAGTTTCAGGTAAATGCTGAATTCCTGGAAGTGACATGGGTTTGAAGATTGAAAAGGATTGATATGTTCCTGATTTTTCTAATAATAATATGTAAAATGACAGCCGTACAGTTTAGAGATCACTCACCTGGTGGTCTTTGCAAGCTCCATTCAGACTCACAAACCACATGGAGAATCCATTTACAAGAAGGATCCAGCTTAAGAACCACAGCTTGACTGGCACAGGGGGGTGAGCAGTTCTCTTCTGTCAGAGGACACGATAGCTCAGTGGTACAGCCAAGTTTCAAACTCACTGTCGTTGCCTTGCTTCTAACCACTGTGCTACGGGCACTCTGCAGTTAACAGTGATGGAGGGGATTAGTCAAAGTGTGCTCACTTTTATTGGAGTCGTTTATTTGTGTTTTCCCAATCAATTATGACTCCCTTAGGGGCAAGAATCTGGCCTTATCCAACCTTGCATTCTCCCTGGGACCTAGTGGCTTCTGTGCTGTAGGACACTCTTGGCTTATTGAGGGGGCCGCCTAGCCTCCTGACTGTGGATGTTGACATCTAAGAGCCTCATCGTTGCACAGCCTTCTCCCCACTTCCCCGTCCTCTCCGTCTTCTTTTTCCTACCACCACCTTTGGAGTTTACCCTGTCTGTCTCTCATGGAAAGTGGATGGAGGAAACATTATTTACGTGGGGATAAAACATCAGGCCTTCCTAATTCTTGCTGTGTGTGTAGGTGTCTCGGTGTGTGTGCGCACACTTTGGTAGATAGGCAAGATGAGGGAGACATAAAGCCTTATTCAGATTTATGTATCTTTTTATGCAGACAGATTTTAATACTCAGGAACTTGTCTGTTTCTTCAAAACCACCCAGATTTACTGGGAGGACAAAAAACGTATTGCCCTGTTGCCTAAAAGCAGCTGTTCCAGATATGTGAAGAGAGGCCATATGCAAACATCGCAAAGGTATGACACTTTAAAGGATGACACTTTATTTAACTCTAAATGTTTGGATTTCTAAGAATTTAATTTCTTTTGAAGTAGAAAGCAGTATGGCATATTAGGAAAAATCAGGGTGGTGTAGATGCTGATATTGCTGTGATCTTAGTCAGAAAAATTAAACTTCTGAACTTTATTTTTTTTCAACTAGGAAGTGATGTGTCTAGCTTAGAGGGTTTTTGTAAGGTTTGGGTAGAAGTATTGTTTGAAGTAACAATTTCTGGCACATCATGATGACTCTAGAAATAGTAGCTATTAGAAGTAAGACAGAACTTAGTTTAGCTTAAGAAAGTGCTTTCAAATATTAGCACTGCTTAGCAGTGAATGAGCCCCACATCATTGAAGTCATTGAAAACAAGGCCAAATAATTATCTCCCTGGGATGCAGTAGAGGGAATTTCTATGCAGTGTAGAGATTTCCATTATTTAATAGATTATATGAAGGGTTAAGAAAGTCTCACCTAAATTTCTCTTAATAAAAATACTGAAATTTTTTTAAAAGCCACTTTTTGATAGTTTTTACGGTAGACAGAGGAAATTGGTGGGACTCAGAGAAGAATCTCATTCCCAGAGTGGGAAGACCAGGTGTGATGCTCCTTTTAAAATGATATTCCCCCTGTCCCAGCATTGTTGGAAGGAGATGGTGAAGAGAAGAATAAGGAACCTGGATGTCTTTCTTGCGCTTTGTCATGGCCCCCTGTCTTTTTCAGTTCCAGCCCTAGGATTCCTTCTGCTGTCAGAGGAATAGGGAAGGACTTTCACAGTGCATGGTCATTTAGCCAACATCCCAGGAAGCACTTTGTGAAGGGAGTGGTTATTCTGGGAAGGCTGGGAGAGTGGGTAAAAACTGTCTCCAATGTAGTCTGTGCATTTGTTGCCTTAGCTTTGTTATGATGGTATTCGAAGGGACTTCCAGGAGTTTTCCTTTTACACAGGGCTCAAGATAAATCTTTGATGACTTGTGGGTGTTTTATATGGTAAGAAAACAAGTGACCCCTTCATTAAAGTTAGTTTAAGGAACACAGTTTACCTAATTTGAGTACTCTACATTCTCTAGATCAAGCTTGTCTAAACCATGGCCCGTGGGCTGCATGTGGCCCAGGATGCCTTTGAATGTGGCTCAACATAAATCAGTAAGCTTTCTGAAAACAGTATGAGATTTTTTTTTTTTTTTTTTTTTTTTTGCAATTTGTTTTTAGCTTATCGGCTATCGTTAGTGTTAGTGTATTTTATTTATGGCTCAAGACAATTCTTCTTTTACCAATGTGGCTCAGGGAAGCCAAAAGATGGGACAGCCCTGTCCTGACTGTAAGCTATAGGACTGTTAGCTTACTGCCAGCAGCACTTTTCCTTTGGGTTTTGATACTAGAAAATGTAACTTCCTTTGAAAAGATGGTGCTTTAAAGATTATTAATAAAGTTAAGATCTCATGTTATCTACAGAAAATCTTATTTTATTATTTTTTTTTTGCTGCAAACTGCAATCCCTTATTCATAAGGTAGAAGTACCTCAAAAGGTATCTGATAAAAGCACATTTCTACTGTTGTTGCTTGATATGGTCTCTATTCACACAGAAATGGAGCTCACAATTAACATGATGCATTAATTATGTCCATCTCAATAGCAATTAAAAATTTTTTTGAAAAGTAACAAATTAATATTTCTTATAAACATATACACAGTAATTATTAACAAAATATAAGCATATCAAATACAGCAATATAGAAAAAGAATAATACATTTTTGGTTTAACATTAAATTCAAACAATACGATTTACATATTAATTTAAGGAGAAAAATTATGTGATAGTTCAACAGGTGCAGAAAAAGCATTTATCAAAATTCAACCTCAATTCATGATATGAACTCTGCAAAATAAAAAGAAGGAAAAATTCTCAGTCTAATGAAAGACATGTACAAAAATTCCAGAGTTTATGTTATTCTTCGTGGTAAAATGCCAAATGTACTTCCTCAAAGAGAAG